>NC_083225.1:8868895-9468895 GCF_032191835.1 Heteronotia binoei | reverse complement strand
GGCTTCTCTTAAGTATTAATTGTCAGACAGAACCTCATTTGTGAGCTTCCATCCCTAAAACATATTCAAATGTTCCAACCACCAAGTACATACTGTATCCAGTGGCAACCCTCTTGTTTTCATAGTCATAAGCAGCTAGCAAAAATAGCAGGCACCATACATGACCAAAGAAGTCCTTTGCCATGTTAGTTCTCAAGCAAGCAGGTCTGCTCTTTGTTACCTTAGCCACAATGAAAATATGTTGTTGGGTCACTGAATGTTCTGGGGTCCATATGCATGAAGAAGAAGAAGAAGAAGAGGAGGTCCTACAACTGATAGACAAATCAGAAGAAGAGGAGGTCCTACAACTGATAGACAAATTAAAAACTAATAAGTCACCGGGTCCGGATGGCATACATCCGAGAGTTCTGAAAGAACTCAAAGTTGAACTTGTGGATCTTCTAACAAAAATCTGTATCTTTCATTGAAATCTGCCTCCGTTCCTGAGGACTGGAAGGTAGCAAATGTCACCCCCATCTTTAAAAGCTTCCAGAGGAGATCTGGAAATTACAGGCCAGTCAGTCTGACTTCAATACCGGGAAAGTTGGTAGAAACCATTATCAAGACAGAATGAGTAGGCACATTGATGAACACGGGTTATTGAGGAAGACTCAGCATGGTTCTGCAAGGGAAGATCTTGCCTCACTAACCTGTTACATTTCTTTGAGGGGGTGAACAAACATGTGGACAAAGGAGACCCGATAGATGTTGTTTACCTTGACTTCCAGAAAGCTTTTGATAAAGTTCCTCATCAAAGGCTCCTTAGAAAGCTTGAGAGTCATGGAGTAAAAGGACAGGTCCTCTTGTGGATCAAAACTGGCTGAGTAATAGGAAGCAGAGAGTGAGTATAAATGGGCAGTCTTCGCAGTGGAGGACGGTAAGCAGTGGGGTGCCGCAGGGCTCGGTACTGGGTCCCATCCTCTTTAACTTGTTCATAAATGATTTAGAGTTGGGAGTGAGCAGTGAAGTGGCCAAATTTGCGGATGACACTAAATTGTTCAGGGTGGTGAGAACCAGAGAGGATTGTGAGGAACTCCAAAGGGATCTGTTGAGGCTGGGTGAGTGGGCGTCAACGTGGCAGATGCGGTTCAATGTGGCCAAGTGCAAAGTAATGCACATTGGGGCCAAGAATCCCAGCTACAAATACAAGTTGATGGGTGTGAACTGGCAGAGACAGACCAAGAGAGAGATCTTGGGGTCATGGTAGATAATTCACTGAAAATGTCAAGGCAGTGTGCGTTTGCAATAAAAAAGGCCAACGCCATGCTGGGAATTATTAGGAAGGGAATTGAAAACAAATCAGCCAGTATCATAATGCCTCTGTATAAATCGATGGTGCGGTCTCATTTGGAGTACTGTGTGCAGTTCTGGTCGCCGCACCTCAAAAAGGATATTATAGCATTGGAGAAAGTTCAGAAAAGGGCAACTAAAATGATTAAAGGGCTGGAACACCTTCCCTATGAAGAAAGGGTGAAACGCTTAGGGCTCTTTAGCTTGGAGAAACGTCGACTGAGGGGTGACATGATAGAAGTTTACAAGATAATGCATGGGATGGAGAAAGTAGAGAAAGAAGTACTTTTCTCCATTTCTCACAATACAAGAACTCGTGGGCATTCGATGAAATTGCTGAGCAGACAGGTTAAAACGGATAAAAGGAAGTACTTTTTCACCCAAAGGGTGATTAACATGTGGAATTCACTGCCACAGGAGGTGGTGGCGTCCACAAGCATAGCCACCTTCAAGAAGGGGTTAGATAAAAATATGGAGCAGAGGTCCATCAGTGGCTATTAGCCACAGTGTGTGTGTGTGTGTGTGTATATATATATATATATATATATATATATATATATATATATATATATATATATTTGGCCGCTGTGTGACACAGAATGTTGGACTGGATGGGCCATTGGCCTGATCTAACATGGCTTCTCTTATGTTCTTATGTTCTGAAGAAGAAGAAGAAGAAGAAGAAGAAGAAGAAGAAGAAGAAGAAGAAGAAATTGGATTTATACCCCACCCTTCACTCTGAATTTCAGAGAGGTTTACAATCTCCTTTACCTTCTTCCCCAACCACACACACCCTGTGAGGTAGATGAGGCTGAAAGAGCTCTCCCAGAAGCTGCCCTTTCAAGGACAGCTCTGAGAAAGCTATGGCTGACCCAAGGCCATCCCAGCAGCTGCAAGTGGAGGAGTGGAGAATCAAACCCGGTTCTCCCAGATAAGAGTCCACTCACTTAACCATTACATCAAACTGGCTCTCATCAGACAAAATCCCTGATTTGTCTCTGGTAAATTGAATATCCCTGTTATATCTTAGGTGGAAATTTTGAGGTCTTCTTACATTTCTGAAAGTGCTCAGAAGAGGTTTTTGGGGGTTTTTTTTAGGTTTCAGTCCTCTCCCACAAGTTAGCAAAGAGTGATTGGTCTCTTGAATTCTTAATTTTAGAGTACAAGATTCCCTCACTCTGCTGTGCTTGCCAAATTTCCACTTTTATACAACTACTAATGGTATGGGATGGCATTTGCATCTGGCTAGCCTGGCAAAGAGTGCAAGTGCCCATTAATATTGCATTGGCATGCTGAATTCGGGGAAGCGGTGTCGCTATACATATAGTAGCAACACCAACTGCGGTATTCGTTGCAGCCTCAAGAAGCCTCGGCTTTCATTTTCAAATGAACTTGAAGAACCGCTTCACCCGATATAGAATCACTCACCATACGATAGATCAAGATGGGTAGTCGTCAATGTTCCCTCTAAGCTGCAGAGTCTTGTGAGCAAAAATTCTACTTTGTGAGCTGCTGGCATTCAAGTTGTGAGCCGCTGCATGAATTTGTGTGCTCTGGGGTCATCCTTCCTGAGCGAAGACAAACTTGTGTGAGCTGGAGGCTAAACATCTGTGGGCTAGCTCATGCTAACTCATCTTAGAGGGAACATTGGTTGTCATGTTGATCCATAGCAGAGCAAGAGTCTGGTAGGACCTTAACATACTAAAAAAAATGTATCAGGGTAGGAGTTTTTGTGATTCACTGCTCGCTTCTTCAGTCTGAAGAAATTGTGTTAGTTTTTAAGGCGCTAATGGACTCTTGCTCTTTTCACCTTATGATGGCCGCTCAGCACTTTCTTTTCAAAGCACCCACCTACTTTTGTAGGGTTGCCAATCCCCAGGTGGGGGCAGGGGATCCCCCGGTTTGGAGGCCCTCCCCGTACTTCAGGGTCGTCAGAAAGCCGGGGGGGGGGGGGGGAGGGAAATGTCTGCTGGGAACTCTGTTATTCGCTATGGAGATGTATTCCCATAGAAAATCATGGAGAATTGATCCACGGGTATCTGGGGCTCTGGGGGGGGCTGTTTTTTGGGGTAGAGGCACTAACTTTTCAGTATAGCATCTAGTGCCTTTCCCCAAAATACCCCCCAGTTTCAAAATGATTGTACCAGGGGGTCCAATTCTATGAGTCCCAAAAGAAGGTGCCCCTATCCTTCATTATTTCCTATGGAAGGAAGGCATTGAAAAGGTGTGCTGTCCCTTTAAATGTGATGGCCAGAACTCCCTTTGGAGTTCAATGATGCTTGTCACAGCCTTGATCTTGGCTCCACCCCTAATGTCTCCTGGCTCCACCCCAAAAGTCTCCTGGCTCCACCCCCAAAGTCCCCAGATATTTCTTGAATTGGACTTGGCAACCCTATACTTTTGAGAAGGTATAGATGGCCTCATGGCTTTTTTTTTTAAGCAGGAATGTGCAGGAATGTAGTTCCAGCTGGCTTGGTGTCAAGGGGTGTGGCCTAATATGTGAATGAGTTCCTGCTGGGCTTTTTCTTAAAAAAAGAGAGAGAACCTTGGATGGCCTCGGAAACAACATCAACAATTTCGGTAGCGATACCGACATTTTAGAACAGCTTCTTAGCATAAAAGTGACCCAGGTTTTCCGCTGGAATTCTTGCTGGATCTCTCTGAGTCTTTGACATTTTATTGGCTTGTCTTGTGGGTGCTATTATTTCATGTGCCAACTGAATGTCCAAGTGTGTAGGGTCACCATACACCAAGAGGGGCCTGGAATTCTCCCAGAATTACAAACTGCAGAGATAAGTTCCCATGGAGAAAATGCCAGCTCGTAGGGTCTACTGTATGAAATCATAGCACTGCTGAGCTCCCTCTACATCCACATTTCCTCAGCTCTTCCCTCATTGTAAGGTCCCCTTGTACCCCTGCACACTGGGAAAGAGATATCCCTCATAATCCTTCATCTCCAATTCTTTCACACAATGGAGATCAGTTCCCCCAGAGAAAATGGAAGCTTCAGAGGGTGGACCCTATGTCATCATATTCTTGCTGAGCCCCCTCCCCTCCTCAATTCCACCCTCCTAAGGCTCCACCCCCAAATCTTCAGGAATTTTCCAATTCCCTGCTTCAAACTGTGCCTTCCCCAGGCTCCAGCCCCAAATCTCCAGGGATTTCCCAACTCTATGTCTGGAGGTTCTAGCAGGGGAGAGCAGCGATCGTGTACTCTTGACCAAAGAACGTTACACTCCTTCAATCTGGGATGGTCATCCTCTTCCACCGAGCGCACAGCTTCGGGAGAGACTCACATGGAGCAGTGAGGGAGGTTGGGGACACCCCTCTAACCAGCCAGATCAGTCAAATCAACCCTGGTGTTCAATGGGGTGATGTTGCAGCCACATCACCCTCACATCCACTCTGTATATTTGAACTGTATCTTCAATCTGTCATATATCTGTGCACGAGCAACCTTTCAAGAGTGTCCTAGGTCCATAAACTATGCTTCCCAAACACAGAGCAACACAATCTTATACACACGGATAGTGCCTTTTCTCTCTTTCCCTGCATCGAGCAAAGAAACAAGACATTAGGATTAAACAAGAAGATTAATCTTCTTAGTAATTTCACTCATGACACTAAAGCTGCATTTGTACGATGACACAGTCATACCATATGCAGCCATTTGTTCCTCCAGAAGAAAGGAGGGCTTAGCATGCTATTATTAAATAAATGAAAATATGTAACAAGAAACAGCAGTTTGTACCAAATGCTATGCAGAGGACATGAAAAGATATGCAAATGAAATGCTGCACTTCGGAGCCTGGCTCTGGCAAGGCAAGGGGTGGGAGATGGGTGCCAACCCATTCCGGGTGCTCGTGCCATCTGGATGGCCACTTGTCTGCCTGTTACATTTTGTTTCCCAGCTCAAAAGGGCAAACCTATTATTACATTTATTTGAATCTATTATCCTATGCAAGTAAGCATGGCAGTTTTCTCCTAGCAAAGCCGGCCAACCTATCATCCTTTCTTTTACAAATTACTATGTGGTGGAAGTAGGGAGAGAACAGGCTCTCCAGAACACGTCCCTGACTTCCTGACCATCTGGGATGCAGGACTGGCAGTGTCCCATATGCAGCTAGAGCTGCCAACCTCCAAGTAGGGACTGGAGATCTTCTGGAATTACAATTGATCTCCAAAGTACAGAGGTAGGGTTGCCAGGTCCTTTTGGGCAACTGGCAGGGGATGGGGCAACTTACCAGAAACAGCAGGGAGGCCCATCTGTTGTACAGCAAAGTGTCCAAATCACTGCCCATGTGACCCGGAAGTGACATCATCGTGTCTGGGATAGTAGTTTAATGCTCTGGTATTTGGGTAAAAAACTCTATGGTGAATTTGGCTTCTACCATTACATTTTTGCCCAAATACCAAAGTTTTTGCCTTGCTGTTCCAGATGTGATGACGTCACTTCCGTGTCATGTGGGCAGTGATGTAGACACGTCACTGAACATTGGCTGGATATCCCACTTTTTTAGGGTTAGTTTCTCCCCACCTGCCAGCTGATCAGCAGTGGGAAGGTAGGCTCCGGCAGCAGGGGATTCCTGCTTCCACCAGGGGGTCTGGCAACCCCATATGGAGATCACTTCCCCTGCAGAAAATGACTGCTTTGGAGGGTGAGCTGTATGGCATAATACTCTTCTGAGGTCCCTCCCTTCCTCAAACTGTGCCTTCCCCAGGCTCCATCCCCAAATCTCCAGGGATTTCCCAACTCAGAGTTGGCAACCCTACCGAGCCCCCATGGAAATATCATTCTGAGAACAAATGTTCCATCACATTATCCATCTTCACACTCCCAACCAATGTTTTTGGGAGGTTGGGGTGGGGCACTGATTATTCGTCACAGCGAGACCATTTTCAACATGTCTCCCCAAGGCAATTTTAACAAGTATCCCAGCTGTATTAAGTTCCGATAGGTCAACTGGCAAGATTATAATGTCCGCAGGAAAATGCTCGCAAACCTTTCGGGATACGTTCATTTGTTTCTTGTCTTGGACAAATGCGCCCTTGCAATTCGGGTGACAATTTCCACCTTGAGCGAAACAGCGCAAGCAGGCTGCTTTTGTCAATGAGATCTAATTACTTTTTAAATTATTATTTCTCAGCCACCAAAAAACATGTGCAAATTATGTAGGCAGCTTCATGGCATTCTTTTTTAAACAAAAGAAGAGTGTGTAGGATACACCTGAGTAATGCTGTCCTTCGGATTAAAAACAAACAAAAAATAACCTCTTTTCTATCATATACACGTACGAGAGTATGTCTAACATGGTCTACATGGCTGATGAGGACCCCAGAGCTTAGCAATTTTTATTCAGCCTCTACTGCTTCAGCGATACATCCATATTAATTTCAACATGGTGTTGTGGGGGTTAGAAATTAATTGTAAATTGCCAAGTAGAAAATCAGGGAAAGCCTGATGAATATTGCTTCAGAAATTAGTGGTGAAATATATGCCTTCAAAAACTGGATGGGTCTGTATGCGTTACTTTTGGCACTGGATCACTAGCAGTCCCGAATAGGCAAGATCCGCCTAGCTGGACCATAGTGGTCATAATGGAATTCGAGGACACTCTGCCCTCTCACATTCTACTCAGTTATCCTGGCAGTTAGTGCAGTTACAAGTGCTGTCATAGCACCCATCTGGAGACCGAGGCATCATGTTGAGGTGGTTTATAGATTGATATGGTCATGCACTCAGTGAATTAAATTAATTAAATGAGAGTCCAGCGGCATTTTAAAGACTATCAACTTTTACTTAAGAACATAAGAGAAACCATGTTGGATCAGGCCAATGGCCCATACAGTCCAATACTGTGTCACATAGTGGCCAAAAAAACCCCAAGTGCCATCAGGAGGTCCACCAGTGGGGTCAGGACACTAGAAGCCCTCCCACTGTTGCCCCCTCCCAAGCACCAAGACTACAGAGAATCACTGCCCCAGAAAAGAGAGTTCCAACGATAAGCTGTGGTTAATTGCCACTGATGGACCTTCAGGAACTTTCCTGTGTCAGAGCTTACTTCATTAGATACACAGACCCTCCGAGTTGAAAATCCAATTTCAGATGGCCCATTGGCTCAGTGGTAGAGAATTCCTTTTGCATACAATACCATCTCCATCTGAAAAGGACTAGGAAGTAGACCAGAGACCTTGGAGAGCTACTACGAGAGAGAGTAGACAAGACTGATCTTGCGAGACCAATGGTCTGACTCAGTTGAAGGCAGCTTCTAATGTTCTTTTTGATATATTTTCAAGCAATGATAAACTGAGCATTTTGGCTGCTCCATGTGAGACAACTCATGTCTGGGAGAACAAACTTCTGAAAGAGTCACATGGACCATCTGGACCTATTATTGCAACTATAAGAAGAGTTTCATCATTTCCTTTATCAAACTATTTAGGTATGGTAGTAAATAACTCTAGTAATTAGCAACGAAGGCGTACATTTTCTGATCGTGCTCTGAAGCCATTAGGTAAGTTTAGTAGGAGAAGAGCTATGGATCATAAAGCTCTAAATAGAACTTTATTTAGCCTACGTTCTGTTTTTCATTATTTTTGTATGAGAGTGTTACGAGAGTGGCCAAAGCTGGAAGGGGGAGGGGTTATGTCTTCCCTTTGGACACATTGTAAACACACCAAATAGCAGCTAGCATACAGCTTCTATTAAAGCATATCCTTCTTTGGTAGGAGAGACAGTGTAGATCTTAGATCTTGGACTCCTTTTCAAGAATGGCAAAGATAAGAGTTTTGATATGGAACCATTATGGAAGCTGGACCATTGATTCAAATACCCTTTTAAGCAGTATTTCAGCCCATAACTTTATAGGGCAAACAGTTCATAACCTTGGCATATGCCATTTGTATTACCTTTCCAGGGAATGTTCCAACATATACTTCCAAGGAATCAGAAAATAATAATAATAATAATAATAATAATAATAATAATAATAATAATAATAATAATAATAATAATAATAATAATAATAATAATAATAATAATAATGTTTCCCAGTCTTTCTCCAGGCAGCCCTTTTCCAGGAACAATGTATCTGACTAGCTTGCAGAAGAGACGACAGAGGGGAGACATGACCACTCTTCAAATACCTGAAGGCCCAGTACATAGGACAGGGAGAAGATTTGCTCATTGATGCTCCAGAAGACAAGACAAGATCAATGGGCTTGAGTTACAGGAGGGTAGATTACAGTTGAACATTTAATTAAAAACTTGATATCTGAAACTGCCGATGAGACTAATTACCTACCTGATTGGGGGTGGACAACCTGAATCTGAGAATGCTCTAACTCGCATTTTCTGTACTGGGTAAGAGTTGGAGTAAATGGTCTTTAGTGCCCCATCCAACACCAAATTCATAGCACTATAACTATGGTACTTTTAGAGTTAATAGTACAATCCTAAACAGGTCCCAGGTTTAATCTCCAGTATCTCTAGTTAAAAGGTCTGGCCGACTTCTGCCTGAGACTGGGTTGCCAGCCCCCAGGTCTCTGCAGGGGTTCTCCTGCTTTGGGGGGCTTTGGCCCACCACCAGACAGATGGCAGGGGAAACCCCCCAAAGAATGAAATCATTGCCCAATATCCATAATATGATGACACTACTTCCGGGTGATGTCACCACACAATGGTTTTGAAGCAAAAAAAAAAAGAGAGAGAGAGAGTTTTGCCCAAAAGCAAGTGTTGCCTTTGACATTACCAATGTGATGACATCACTCCCAGATTATGTCATCACATTGGGGACCGCACACATGATGTCCTACCTACTCTGGAACACACACATCCCCCCCCAATCCCCTCACTGTGACAAAGAGGGGACGTGGCTACTCTAGCCTGAGTTCTGTAGAACCACTGCCAGTCTGAGTAGGCAATATTGACTTGGATGGACCATTGGTCTGATTCAGTATAAGGCAGCTTCATTTTTATTTATTTATTTATTCGAGATTTATATCCCGCCCTTCCCACGAATGGCTCAGGGCGGCAAACCCATTTATTACAACTGCATTGCAAGATCCTCTCTTGGGATATTACAAGTTGACGAAATAAATTAGTAAAAGGAGACTTCATGAAATATTTCAGACGTTTCAAATTAATTGTGTAGACCTGACTTTACAACCCATTTTCTTTCCCACCAAGAAATTATTTCATCTGTAGTATCCACTATTGAAGTAGATAAAAAGAACATGCAGGAAGATTAATCTTTATTGAGTTTGGACCGAAGTGTAAATCTTCATATGTTGGTGATAATCCAGGTTTTCAGCTATTAGAAATGGGAAACATTTGTGCTATGTCAATGTTTACAGTCCTCCAAAAGCATAAAAGGGTTTTCAATGAAGATTGGAGATGAGCTGTTGAGGCCACCTTTCTGTCTACTCCAGATCTCTGCGTTCTACAACTGGGAGACTATAATGCTTAGACTTACCCTTCAGGGATCTTTTAAAATAGTTAGGTATCACCATGGGTACTTGGTAACCATGTGGGACATCTTTGCAGCATTGTTAATACACTGGAAAATCTTATTTCGGAACACAAGACCTATAAAGCCTTGCTTAAGGAGGGTAAACCTCAACCTGGATAGCACAGGCTAGCCCGAGCTCATCAGAGATCTGGGAAACTAAACATGGTTGGCTCTGGTTAGTACTTGGATGGGAGACCACCCAGGAAGTCCAGGGTTGCTACACAGAGAAAACCTTTGTTCGTCCCTTGCCTTGAAAACAATACAGAGTTTCCATAATTTGGTTGTGACTTGACACCACTTTCCACCGCTTACCACTGAGAGCCAGTTTGGTGTAGTGGTGAAGTGTGCGGACTCTTATCTAGAAGAACTGGGTTCGATACCCCACTCCTCCACTTGCACCTGCTGGAATAGCCTTGGGTTAGCCATAGCTCTGGCAGAGGTTGTCCTCGAAAGGGCAGCTAGTGTGAGAGTCCTCTCAGCCCCACCCACCTCACAGGGTGTGTGCTGTGGGGGAGGAAGATAAAGGGGATTGTGAGCCACTCTGAGTCTCTGAGATTTGGAGTGGAGGGTGGGATATAATCCAATATCATCATCAGCATCACTACCACCGAAGACAATAAATCTAGAGATGACCACCAGTTATGTTTTGATATACAGTGGAACTGCTTTGTATATTAGACCCCACTCCCCTGATGTAGCCAAGAGTTTACAGTAGGCCCTGTAAGAAGAGCCCTGTAAGCTCTTGGAGGATTGGCTACATCAGGGGGGTGTGGCCTAATATGCCAAGGAGATCCTGCTACAAAAAAAGCCCTGCAGTGGGCTATTCTGAAAAGATTTCATCTATGATTTGAAGCTTAAGGGCACATGACATTCAAGAGATGTAATGTAATGTAATGTAATGTAAAATTTTATATCCCGCCCTCCCCCGCCAGAGCAGGCTCAGGGCGGCTTACAACATTTAAAATGAACAATACAATAATAAAACATTAAGAACACATTAAAACCAATCAGTGATTAAAACATTCCTAGACTAACAGTGGCGGTAAGCATTATTAATTTAGCAGTAAACATTGGTACCATCATTAGTGAACGCCTGTTTGAAGAGGGCGGTCTTGCAGGCCCTGCGGAACTGATCTAAGTTCCGCAGGGCCCGCACCTCCTCTGGGAGCTGGTTCCAGAGTTGTGGGGCTGCGGCGGAAAAGGCCCGAGTGCGGGTGCTTTGCAGTTTTACTTCTTTCGGCCCAGGGATATTTAGTTTATTTTTGCCTACTGACCTCAGTGCTCTCTGGGGTTCATATGGGGAGAGACGGTCCCTCAGGTAGGTCGGTCCTTGGCCATATAGGGCTTTAAAGGTTATGACCAGCACTTTGTACCGGATCCGGTATACAATCGGCAGCCAGTGCAGTCCGCGCAGCCCAGGCCGTATATGCCTCCATCTTGGAAGACCAAGTAGTAGCCTGGCTGGCTGCTGCATTCTGCACTAGCTGCAGTTCCCGGGTCCGGTATAGAGGCAGCCCCATGTAGAGAGCGTTACAGTAGTCCAGTCTTGAGGTGACCGTCGCATGGATGAGGTTTACAATCAAACATCATGTTCAAGTGGAATACCATCGCTTTGACTATACGGACTTTTGTTGGCAGGCTGATGTCTCTGCTTTTTATTATACTGTCCAGGTTAGCCATAGCTGTCCTCCCAAGGAGCAAACGTCTTTTAATTTCATGGCTACAGTCACCATCTGCAGTGATCTTGGATCCCATAAATGTGAAGTCTGTCACTACTTCCATGTCTCCCCCTTCTTTTTGCCAAGGTGTGATGTGGCCGGATGCCAGGATCTTCGTTATTTTGATGTTGTTTCAAGCCTACTTTTGTGCTCTCCTCTTTCACCCTCAACCCAGTAGCGAACCTCTAAAACATATGCAGGGCCCATTTGCCAGCTGTCTGAACGACTGGGTGCATGCTGTACCCACCCTGCATCTGCCCGGCATGCGCATGAGCAGTCTGAATGCTCCTCTTGTATGTATGAGGTCCTTGCCTCTCCTGGTAGCAGGGCGGGGGCTGTGAGGTTGCCTTAGTGGGGATCTAGGAGAACTGGCTTTTCCACAGCCAGGATACTGCTGCACCAAATCTCACCCCTAGTTTCTGCAAATATGCTGAACTAAATGTAGTCAGTGACAAGACTAGTGGGTGCCATCTAATACTCCCTCTAAGCTGTGGGGTCTTGTGGGCAAATATCCTACTTCGAGAGCGACTGGCATCAAAGTTGTGGGCTACTGCATAACTGAGTTTGCTCTGGGGCCATCCTTCCTGAGCTAACACCAAAATGTGTGAGCTGGAGGCTAAAAAAACTGTGAGCTAGCTCACACTAACTCAGCTTAGGGAGAACACTACCACCCTGCTCTCTCCATATGTCCATGTGTATTCATTGTAAAGAGCCAGTTTGGTGTAGTGGTTAAGTGTACGGACTCTAATCTGGGAGAACTAGGTTTGATTCCCCACTCCTCCACTTGCAGCTGCTGGGATGGCCTTGGGTCAGTCACAGTTCTCTCCGAGCTGTTCTCTCAAGAGCAGTTGCAGTCAGGGCTCTCTCTGTCTCACCTACCTCACAGGGTGTCTGGGGTGGGGAGGAGAAGGAAAGGGAGATTGCCAGCTGCTCTGAGACTCGTGAAGGGTGGGGTATAAATTCAATATTTTCTTTATCTTTGTCTTCCTCCTCTTCTCCTCCTCCTCCTTCTTCTCCTCTACATAGTGTGTATGCATCAGGATGCCCTTGCATTGCGCATTGCAGTATTTGTGGCCTGCCAGAGGTGAGTGGAGATCTTTTGTGGTAGGGTAACAAACTGGCAGTGTAAAGCATTCTTCATATATTAAGACTTTGAAATGTCTTTGTGCATTCAGAAACTGATCTTTTAATTATTGATCTTTCTATGTCTGTGGCTAAGGAAAACAATAATCTTTTATGAATGAGGGAGATTGATTCAGTTAGAATTAATCTGGCCTTATTACCTAACATACTTTGTTATAAAGCGATTCCTCCTCCCACTCTCCCCACACCTCCTGGGGTTTAGTGATGATCCAAGAAGGAGAGTTTAATTCCCCCCCCCCCTTTTAATTATATCAAAGACATTCAGCTTCTGTAGTCTTGGTCATACAGTAGACCAAAAGTGTATTTTGCTGCCAACCAGATCCCCTCACAATTTACTCATTTCATTTATACTTACCTTTCCTCTAGGGCTGCCTAGCTCCCGGTTCGGGTGGGGGTTCCCCCTCCTGGGAGGTTCCCAACCTGCCAGCCCACATTGGGCCGGCAGTGGTAACCTTCCCCTACATCGCTGGTGTGATGATGGCACCTGGAAGTGACATCATCGCGCTGGCAATGTCCCCGTGCGGCCACTCTAGGTGTTTCTGGGGAAACTCTATGGTTTTCCTGGATGCTCTAGCAATTGGGGAGGGGAAACTCCATGGTACAATAGGTAACATAGAGTTTTCCCCTTCCAAAAGGCTAGAGTGTCCGGGAAAACAATGGAGTTTTCCCGGAAACGCCTAAAGCAGCCGTGGGGGGGGGGGGGGGTCTGTGATGTCAATGGTCTGATGACATCACTTCTGGGTAATGTCATTGTGTTGCGTGCATGCTCCACACACGCACGAAAGTTCCCTGCTGCAAGAAGCAGCAGACTTGGCAACTCTACTTTCCTCTCAATGGGGACTCAAAGCAGAAGGGAAGCTACCTCAGCAGGATTCAAGGATGCAGTCCACCCTGCAAAGCAGCCATTTTCTCCAGGGAAGCTGATCGCTGCCATCTGGAGAGCATTTGTAATTCTGATTGATCTCCAGCCCTCACCTGGAGATTGACAATAATGGTTCCCCTGGAGGAAGTGGCTGGTTTGGAGGGTGGAGTGTATGGCATTGTACCTGTCTGAGGTCCTACTCCACCTCAAACTCCATCATCTCTAGGCTCCACTCTTCAAATCTCCAGGAATTTCCCAACCTGGAGTTCGCAACCCTACCTTTTTCCCAACAGCAAGCAGCCAGGCCTAGGGCAGCCAGCCTTCAGTTGGACCATGAACATTTCTTGGTATCACAGCTGAACTTCAGACAACAGATCTCGAGAAAATAACAGCTTTGGAGGATGGGGTCTATGGCATTCTATTCAGCTGAGTCATCTCATTTTATTGACAGAAGCAACCTTGGTTGTCTAGCAACAACTTCTAGCTAGCAGCTTCCCCAGTCGGTCAATCCTTGTCTGTCCTGGGGTGAGGTTGAGAGGAGGAGGAAGGGAGTGACAGGAAAGTGGCAGCCACCACGAGTTCTGAGGAAATGATCCCAGCAAGGCCAGGCCTTGCCGCCAAGTTGCATTACCACCTTCACTCCCTGTCTCTCCATGGGATCCCTGCCACTGCTACCTACTTTCTCTTCCGAATGTCACAGTGATTGGGTAGGCAAAAGTTGGTGGGAGAGTGGAGTGGGCCCAGTCAGTGGCATGCAAGTTCTCTTGAGTGGCAGTTGATGGGCCAATCACTAATGGAATGTACACCACAGCCAATGGGAATGCTGGATTTGGCCAATTCTGTTAGGTGATTATTACCTATGATAATCTTGCTGATTACAATGTGCATTGTACTTCTGCATCCTGACTCATTTCACGGCAACATGCCTCCTACCTTCAGACTGGGATAGAAGGACCCAGGAATCACCATTCTGATTTGTGTCTGATGAAGGGAGCTTTGACTCTTCAAAATTCATACCCTGAAAATCATATTGGTATCTCTAAGTGGCTACCAGAATAAAATCTAGCTGCTAGAACAACAGTGTTTATTTTTTCTATAAGAAAAGCTTCAACCACACCTTTCTTGAACTTTGGCAGGGCCACCAAAATCACTTCAGGCAATGAGCAAAACTACCTTTAAAAACACACCTTTAGTATAGATTTAAGAGCTCCTGCCAGTTTTGGGTTCACATGGCATCCGTCGTCAGTTACCATAAGCAAAGTGAAGTGGAAGAGAATGGTGATGGATGTTAATGACTGACTGAAATGTCATTTCCACTTGGTAGACGTTGTAATGACACCTGCAGGAAATGTCAAACCACTTTACCCTTCACTTAAATATTCAAATAACTTCGTGGGCAGAAATATTACTGACCTATATCAATAGAAAAGATTTCTATTTAGGACAGGCTTAGGGTGGGCGTATGGCATTGTAACTGCCTGTGGTCCTACCCCTCCTCAAACTCCAGATGATAATATGCAACAAACACGCCACGGAATATACCTCTATAAGATGCTTTGCCATTCTCACTTCTAAAACGAACATTTCCCTCCTCTGTCATATAGGATCCTATTTTAAGGATATTGCAAGCAAGCAATCACTTTGCCCTATACTTCGTTTGATTTAAATCATGGGTGTCAAACTCCCTTATTATGCGGGCTGGATCTGACATAAATGAGACCTTGTTGGGCTGAGCCAGGTCGGGCTGGGCCACGTGTGGACCTATTTAAGATTAGGTAGCAAAGGTATAAACTTTATAAAGGACACCGAGAAACACGACTAAAGATTGTTTTAAAAAAAAAAAGAACCTTAAAATAAAACATGCTTAAAACATTAGCATTCAGTCTTAAAGGTGCTTTCTTTGTATTTCTAATGTAGGATCCAGGGAACTGGACAAAGACAAGTAGGTGTGAAAAACCTCAGCTTGAGACCCTGGAGAGCCGCTGCCAGTCTGAGTAGACAATACTGACTTTGATGGACCAAGGGTCTGATTCAGTATAAGGCAGCTTCATATGTTCATATGTTCAAGACGCCCTGGCTTTTTCCCTCCCTCCCCAGGGGACCAGGAGGGGGAGGAGCCTCAGCCAATAGATGAAAGAAAGGCTTGGCTCAGTAGCTCTGCTGTGCAATTGAGAGAGTCTGGCAAAGCAAGCTCTGATTCCCCCCCTCCCCATGTGTATCTATATTGTATGGTTTTTTAAAATTAAAAAATACTGAAATACACAACAAAATGCCAAAACCCAATTACTCATTGCTCTTGTTGTTTTAAAAGATCGAGCTAGATTCCCACACAGTCATGTTTGAAAATAAGAAAGAAATGAAGTTTTAGGTGCAATAAAACTAGAAAATTTTGGGCTTCAACTCCAAACTCTGCCTTGACATGTTCAATCTTAACTGCAATGACACTGGAAGAACTATACCCACAACTTTCTTTGTAGAGGGAACTCCTTTGCATATTAGGCCACACACCCCTGATGTAGCTGTTCTTCCTGGAACTTACAGTAGGCCCTGTACGAAGAGCCCTGTAAGTTCTTGAAGGACTGGCTACATCAGGAGGTTGTGACCTAATATGCAAATGAGTTCCTGCTACAAAGAAAGCCCTGACTATACCACTGTGTATAGTACACACAAGGGGTGGAATTCTAGCAGGAGCTCCTTTGCATATTAGGCCACACACCCCTGATGTAGCCAATCCTCCAAGAGCTTACAGGGCTCTTAGTACAGGGCGTACTCTAAACTCCTGGAAGATAGATTACTTCCGGGGGTGTGGCCTAACAGTCAAAGTAGTTCCTGCAACAACAAGAAAGCCCTGGCCCTCTCCTATAGTTTACAAGGTGTCCAATCTTGTAGATTTTGCTGTTTTATACTGAGTCACCCGCCTTGAGTCTCCAAGAGAAATATAAACTATAAATAATGTAGATAAAACACAAAATGCTCTACATCTTCCAACAGCACTACAGATAAGATTAGAATTTCAACAGCCAATTCATATGCAAAAGAACCCCCTCAGGATAGTTCCTCTACTAGCATGTCACAGCCTGGAAAACTCCTACAAGATAATGACTCAACCCTACCCCACCTTCCTGAGTAGATATAAATTACCAGCCTGCCATCTTCTTCTCACTTGGACACAGAGAGAACTCTAGCCTTCTGTGTTATAACTCTGAGCATGCCAGTCACAGCTGTTGGCGAAATGTCAGGTTCTACAGTGCCAAGACCATGGCCATACAGCTTGGAAAATCTACAACAGCTAGGTAAATTTAAGTTTCAGAACATAATAAAAATATTTAGGGGGGAAACAGATATTGTAGACAAATGTATGTACTTAGTTAAGTTTTACCCTATCAGCCCCCTTTGAAATGTTCAAAAGGTGGCTTACAGAATACTGTAATGAAATAGTGCTGTGGAATCCCATTATCACTTATACAGAATTTCCACAGGGGCCTTCCAAGTTAGCACTGACCTGATAAATATTGTCTCCTTATTACTCATCTGCCTGCCACAGCCTGATTTGCCAGCGTTTTTTTGTTGTTCTTCTTCTTGTGGCCTCTCTGATTAAATTGACATCATTTTACCTTCCGGGACTGCGGTGTCGTTTGCTGTTGACAGCATCAAGTCAAGGTAACAAACCAATCTCCTTGTGGAAGGGACGGCTGGCATGGAATACAGCTGGTTGTATTTGTGCAGGCCCCTTTAAATGTCACACGGGTGCGACTTTGTGCTATGTGTCAGCTGAACAGGTGCCAGGGAGAGATGTCACAAATCATCAGCAATGGGACGGCACCCTTTATGCGCCGCCAATGTCATTTTTGCGCCACCTGAGAAACCCTCGGGGAGAAGAATCCATCACAGCAATTAAGTTCCCGTCTTGCCGTCAATGCTCTTCGATGCTGAGCAATCGAAGTTCCACGCTTGGCCTGACACAAAAGGGCCCTCATGGTGGTCAGGAACGCGGAAGTCCTTTTCTTTAATCCTGTACAATGCTGCTGAATTCTCTCTGGGACCGTCCAAGAGATTTGCCTCGCCGCACACCCAGTTAAATTATATTTATCGTCCGCATGGGGTTTTTTTTAAATATTTCCCCTCTCCCAAAGAAAACAGATGATTAAAAATGGCCGTAACAAGCCGTGGGATTTACAGCTTCAATATCTGTCACTAGCAGGAGAGGAGGCATATATTAAATCTCCGGCAACTGGAGTGGCAAATGCCGACACATCCCACAGGGAAAGTTTTAAGGTCATAGAACTGCCTGACAACAGACATGAGGAGGAAATGGTGAATCAGGCTTGGTAGACCCCAGAAGCCATCACTTATTGATCAACGGAAGAGTCATTCCACCCCCCACCCGCCCAAAGTAGACAGTGATGGTGACAGGGTGCTATTTTTAGAACACAAGGAATGAAAGAGAGCTAAAAAGGGACTCAATTCAGTGTACAAAGCATCAAGCCATATTTTTTTTTTTAAAGCAAAACACTGTGCATGCATGTGTACAGTGCAGTCAAGTTGTAGTGGATTTATGGCTACCCCGTAAGGTTTACAAGGCAAGTGAGAAGCAGAGGTGGTTTGATATTGTCTTCCTCTGCAATATCTTTCTTGGTGGTCTCTCCTCCAAGGACTGACCCTGCTTATCCTTCTGAGATCTGGTGAGACTGAACCATACCACATCCTCTTACAAGCTTATATTTCCCCACGTGTCATAGGCAGAAGGGTATTCTTGTGTCCTTGTAGCTTCCCTCTTCTACACCGGTTAGAACCATTTCTCCATCCCATGTGCTGCTGAAGGACTTTTCTGTTTGCTGTACATGGCAGGTTGAACCCTGTAGAGAATTCCCTCCGATGGAAGGAGTGAGCAGTTATCACGAGTTTCTCCTTTTCCAATGGAAGACCTCTGATTACATGTTTTATTCTAAGTCTGATATTGTTATCATTATTGCATATCACCCAGAGCCATGCAGTAGCAGGGATTCGGTGATCCACACATCATCATCATCATCCCCTATTTGTGCTATTTTTGGAGGGTCTCCTGCATCCCAGGACTCCAGGTTGGAAAAACTCTGGAGATTTTGGAGTGGAACCCAGAATGGATGGGGGGGGTGGGGTGGGGAGGGGAGAGGAGAGGAGGGACTTCAGTGGTGTTATAATGCCAAAGCGTCCACCTTCAAAAGTGGCCATTTGCTCCAGAGGAACTGATCTGGGGTTAGAATTCTAGAGACCAATTCTAACCCCAGAAGATCTCCAGCCACCATCTGGAGGTTGGCAAAGTTACCCAGCAGCAGCATTCCAAGGGAGAACATTTGAAACTGCAGAAGGGGTAAATGTGTGTGGAATTCAACTCCATGCTCATTGACTGAGTAACAGCCTGTCTTGCACTCTAGCTTTAGGTACTTCTAAACCCACCTTGATGCTTTATTACTTTTTTAAAGAGGTGGGTGGGGAAATAAAACACATCTTTAATGGAGTGTCATATTTTATTGTTTTGTATTTGTCTTTTTCAAGTAGCAATGCTTTTATTGGTGGCAGCATTTGTACAGTTGTTGCTTTTTAATATTAATATTTAATATTTTCAGTTGACCTGAAGTTGAGCCCTAGTAGTGGTGGTATTATTATTATTGTTGTTGTTGTTGTTGTTGTTGTTTTGTTTTTTACTAATTTATGGTGTAATTAGACATATTTGTGTAAATTCCTTCTCTCTCACTCTCTCTATTCCTACAAGTCTTGAGTAATCCTAGTTAGGAATAAAAGGGGGAAAGGAAAAATACAAACCAGAGACAACAGGCTATACCATATTAGAGAAGATGTCTTGTCACCATTTATGTAAATATTGGTTTTATACTTGTTCTAAAACACCCTATTAAGCAAATTTGGGCAGACTAACCAGATTATCTATTGACAAATTAAAGTCCCCTTGATATCTCTGTGCATCTGGCTAGATCCAATAATTTACAAAGACTTTAATATGGATTAGTATTGTACATATCATACAGAAAAGTATCAGAATTGTACTCTCTCTATACACACCATGCAATTTCTTTCTTATACGTCATTGTTCCCTATGCATCACAAATCGCAAAGGTGATATATTTTAGTTTTAATGGTTATGTATTACTACTGATATTTGTATTGATAGTTTGATTTGTGTAAATCTGAAGTTATGCATATTAAAATTTGATTTAAAAAGGGGGGGGTTTAAGTACTAGAATGAGGAAAGGGGTTTTAAGTACTAGAATGAGGAAGGAAGGAAGGAAGGAAGGAAGGAAGGAAGGAAGGAAGGAAGGAAGGAAGGAAGGAAGGAAGGAAGGAAGGAAGGAAGGAAGGAAGGAAGGAAGGTTCCTCTTACCATGCCATACTTTATGGCACCTTCAATGCACTGCGCCATTAGCTAGAAACTGACAGATCTAATGTGATGTGGGTTTTTTCCTCTTAGATCTGAGTTGTATTTATTTTGTATCTTAAGAGCACAGCATGTATTCTTTTCAACCATCCTACAGATTTAGCATCCCTGGATCTCTAGACACATTAATCGATCAATCGATCACTTCTAAGCAGTTCCTGAATAAGCACTCCAATGCAAAGGTGTATCTACCTCACATGTGCATCTCTCTCTCTCTCTCTCTCTCTCTCTCTCACACACACACACACACACACACACACACACACAGAAAGTGATGAACATGTATATTGATGCAGTAAGGTTGCCAGCCTTCAGGTGGGGCCTGGACATATCCCAGAATTACAGCTGATCTTCCTACCACAGATATCAGTTTTTCTGAAGAAAATAGATGCTTTGGAGGGTCAACTTTATGGCATCCAAGACTCATTTTCAAGCAGGAGCTCCTCTGCATATTAGGCTACACCCCCTGATGTAGCCAATCATCCTGGTGCTTACAGTAGGCCCTGTTCTAGGAGCCCTCTAAGCTCTTGGAGGATTGTCTACATCAGGGGGCGTGGCCTAATATGCAGAGGAGCTCCTGCTAGAAAAAGAGCCCTGATGGTGTCCCTCCCCTCTCCAAACTCTGGTACCCTTAGGCTCCACCCCCAAAATCTTCAGGAGTTTCCCATCCTGACATCCAACAATATTTAAACAAAGATGTACAATATGGGCTGCAAGGACACAATATAGTTTGGTACTTTGACAGAGCTTATGCCAGGGATTCAAACAGAATAGCAGATAAATTTTATTTTATTATCCGTACTTTCACTGCTGAGTTGCTTATGAAACAATATTTTGGTTGCAATCTCCCAGTTATTTATCTAACACTGACTTTTAGGATGATAGAAATGAAAGTATGATGCATTCTATATCTGTTCTGACCCTATAATTAAGCTCTCAAGCCATCTGTACATTACATTTTAGAATTTTTTTAAAACAAATATATCTTGCAATATTTGTCAAATGAAAAAGCCAGAGGTTTATGAGTTGGGCAATCCAAAAGGCAATTCTGAAAGTGGCTTATCAACATAAAACCATGGAGGTGTAGCCAGTCTTCCTGGAGCTTACAGTAGGCCCTGTACAAAGAACCCTGTAAGCTCTTGGAAGACTGGCTACATCAGGGGTGGGTGACTAATATGCAAAGAAGTTCCTGCTAAAAAAAAGCCCTGGAGGTAGTTTTTCATGATGAACGTCCCACTCTTTGTTTAGTCCTGCTGACTCACCTGATACCTACTAAATGAGATCTCAAAGTTTATTTCCTTTAATCCCTCTTGTTATTTGACTTGCTGGCTATCCAGGATTGGACTGGACACTAGAGAAAATTATTGATATATTTGGTATCCATAGCAACTATGGTCCTGTCATTAGGAGTGCTGCTTGAAGACCACATGGTTATGAGAATCCACCATCCCCTATCCTCTTCCCCACTGATTTCCCTTCTTGTATTGTGCTTCCATGCTTTCTTGGATCCCTGTTTCTGGCATGAAAGGAGCTCCGTAGGTGATATGTCTTCAGCATGTTTAGGGAGAGAAAAATAGTATCAACAATAGATCAGAGCCAGGAGACTTCCGGTTTGGATTTCATGGAGAATTGATGAGCTTTCCAGTGGGGGAGCTCACCAGACCCTCTATTCTGGACAGTGTTTTAATACCTGCTATCTACATCATCTAGGCAAGATGATGGCCAAGATATGCTTAAAGTTCTGAGGAGAGGTACTTTGGCTAACGAGAAATCCCGGGGGGGGGTGGGTTCTTTTTGGCTTTGAAGAGTCTCCGGCGAAAGACCGCTTCCAATGTCTATAGAGTCAGTCAGTCAGTCAGTCACATTTTATTTGTATCCCGCCCTCCCCGACCAAGCGGCTCAGGGTGGGTATCTGGGGTCGTTAAATTGACATAAATTCAATGTGTGCCAAGCTTCTTAAGGGCTAATTAATCGTGGATGAGAAACAGACCAGTATGTTTGATTTCGGGACTTCAAAGGTAAAGAGATTTTTATCTGTTGCTCTGGGACTAAATTGGGAAATATTTGGAAGGCACATAAACAACTTGCAATAATAAAGAAGAAGGAGGAGGGGGAAATCTTGGACCGAGTTAAACAGATATAAGGCTTAAAAAAGGCAAAAGCTGATATTGTTTGGAATTTTTGTGGTTACTCCCCCCGAGAGTGGAAGTACTGCAGATCAACAAGTCATTACAGGAAATGACATCTGGGAACATTGTGAGACTTCACAACCATAGATAATGAAACTTTGTGGCGAGTGTGGGCGAAAGAGGCCATCAAGGGAAGGGAAAACTACAGGTTTTTTAAGCCCTTCTAGGACTAAACCATAGAGAAACATCAAGCACCATTTTGGGAAATTATAACTTTTTAAAAATTAATATCTGGACCCAGGGGCATAGGAGGATGGCGATTTTGGGCTTTTCTGAAAGGGCATGCCCTAATCTATAAGACTAGACCATTTAAAAAGAACTTGGTGACTTCAATTGTAAAGCCTATATTTATAATGGGAAGGCAGTAATGTCAGCCCAAAAACCATTACAGACAAGAGCAAAGACACTAGAAGAGTTCAAAAAGGCTGATAAGAAAGAACAGATGGATGCCATGGAAACTAGATTGTCTAAACTGATTAAAGATTCTATAAGTGATTGTTAGAAGGAATTAAAAAAAGATATAGAAGTTCTCAGTAAAGAGTTTAAATCAGTATCCAAAAAAATTCAAGAAGTGGAAGAGAGAGTGAAAGACCATGATGAAAGAATTAATACACTGGATTCCACTATTAAAAAATTGCAGGACAAAGCAGTACTTCAGGACTGCAAATAAATGGAAAATCAGATACGTTTGAGAGGTGTGCCTGAAAAGGATGGTGATTTAAGGAAATACATAATAAGGATTATTGCTGAATATGTTGGAGATGATCCTGAGGAGACTAATTACTTTTATGACTACATTTACAGGGTCAATTCAGAATATGTAAGGAAAAATAAACTACCAAGAGATGTGGTAGTGAGATGTGTAACAAGAGACTTGGTGGGAAGGATTCTAAGCAAACAGTATGAAGACAAGCTGACTGTGGAAAGCAGTGATGTTAGAATTATGAAAGAATTACCAAGGAAAGTCTTAAGTGACAGAAGATTATATAAAAAACACTGATCAATTGAGAGAGAGTCAAATGAGATATAGATGGATTCTCCCAGAAGGATTGGTTTTTGAATACAAGGGGAAGAGGATTACCATTACAAGCACTCAGGAGATGGAGAAGTTTTTAGTGGAGAATAAAGAATTTGGAGGTTCAGATTAAAATAGAAAACCATGATGGATTACAAATTATTATCTTGGAATGTATATGGACTTAATTCACCACAAAAAAGAAAGGCAACTTTTCATTGGATTGGAAAGCAAAAATGTAACATAATTTGTCTACAAGAAGTACATATTAAACGATTGGATTACAAATATTTGTGGAATAAGCAATTTGGTATGGAATTTTTTTCATTGGCTAAGGAGAAAAAAAGAGGCGTGGTTTTTTATGTAAAACAGGAATTGGAACCAAAATTGATTTTTAAGGATGATGATGGTAGATACAAGTGATGATGAACCACAAGAAGGCTTTGCTATTGGGACTGCATGCTCCTAATGGAGCAAAAGATTCTTTTTTAAAGGACATTATGCAGCAACTTGATCAAGAGACATATGAGCAAATCATGTTAATGGGAGACTTTAATGGTACAGTTAAAAATATTTTGGACAGATCTGGGAATGAAGGTAAACTATCAAAGTCTTTTTTTGAAGGTAAACTATCAAAGTCTTTTTTTGAATTAGCCAAGCAACAAAATCTTGTAGACATTTGGAGGGAGAAAAATCCTACAGTTAGAGACTATACCTTCTTCTCAGCTCGACATAACTCTTTCTCAAGGATTGATATGTTATGTAGTACAAAAAATTTGGGACTTACAACAAAAAAAATAGAGCTTCTTCCGAAAATAAGAGCAGATCATAATCCAATAATGTGGTCTGCGAAACCTACCCAAAAGACTTTAAGATGGTGAATAAATGAAGATTTACTGCAGAAAGATGGGGTAGTAGAATCTCTGCAAAAAGAGACTAAAGCCTTTTTCCAAGTAAATGAAAATGAGGACGTTCAATATCAAACGGTGTGGGATGCTTATAAAGTGGTGATGAGAGGTATTTTAATTACATTGAATAATAAAAACAGAAAAGCTAAAGAGAAACAAATGACAGACATACAGAAGGAGATTAAGAAGAAGGAGAGAGAGCTTATAAAGAGACCGGGGGAAAAAATCTTTTGAGAGTGCAAATAAAGCTGGAAAATACTTGGCCTGGCAAATGAAAAGAAAAAGGGAAAATAAAATTGTTAATAAAATTAGTTTGGGCAACAAAGAAATTGTTGACCAGGAAGGAATTAAAAGAGAGTTTTATAAGTATTATGTAAATTTGTATAAAAGTCATGTGAGGGGAAAAAGAGAAAATAGATGCCTATTTACAGGAAATTAATGTTAAACCCCTAACGGACAATATGAAAAAGATCTTAAACAACCCAATTGGTAAGGAAGAAATTGAAGTGGCAATTAACTCAATGAAGCCAGGGAAGGTTCCGGGTCCTGACGGTTTTACAGCAAGATATTATAAAGTTCTTAAAGAAACCCAAAACTTCAGAAATTGATGAACATTATAAGAATAGATGGGAAGATACCTAATACTTGGAAGGAAGCAGTAATCTCATTGATACCAAAAGAAGACAGAGATGTGACTAATGTAAAAAACTATAGACCAATGTAATTGCTAAATAATGACTACAAAATATATGCTAGAATTTTAGCGGAATGCCTGAAGCAGCATTTGAATAGTTTTGTTAAAGAGGAACAAGCAGGGTTTCTCCCCAGAAGGCAATTAAGAGAAAATATCAGAACTGTAATAGATATAATAGAATATTATGAAAAACATCCTGAAAAAGAAGTAGCTTTGCTTTTCACTGATGCAGAGAAAGCTTTTGACAATGTTCATTGGGACTTTATGTTTGCAGTAATGGAGAAATTGGGATTGGGTGAAGACTTTGTTAGAATGGTAAAGGCAATATTTACTGACCAACAAGCAAGACTTTGTATAAATGCAGATTTGACAGAGAAAATAGCAATTTGTAAAGGAACAAGACAAGGGTGCCCTCTATCCCCTTTGATATTTATAATGACACTGTAAATACGGCTTATGCAAGTTCAAGAAGATAAGGAGATAGAGGGTTCTAAATTAAAAGGCTTTTCTTACAAATACAGAGCGTTTGCAGAAGATGTAATGTTTATAAATGAAAACCCAACTCAAGTTACACCGTTGCTGCTCCAAAAAATAAAAGAATATGGTGAACTGGAAGGTTTTTATGTAAATAAAGGGAAAACATTTTTGTGTAAAAAAATGTCAACATCTAAGCAGATGGAATTACAAAATTTAACAAACTGTGAAGTGGCCTCTAAAGTAAAGTATTTAGGAGTAGAAATTACAACAAAGAATATTGACTTATTTAAAAACAACTAAGAAAAGCTTTGGCGGAAAATTGAGGTGGACTTACAAAAATTGAATAGCTGAATTTGTCTATCCTGGGTAGAATATCAGCAATAAAAATGAATGTATTACCAAGAATAATGTTCTTGTTTCAAACTATACCAATAGTGAAAGAAGAAAACAATTTCATAAATGGCAGAGGAAACTTTCGGAATTTATATGGGCTGGCAAGAAACCAAGAATTAAGATGAAGATCCTGACAGACGCTAAAGAAAGGGGAGGCTTCCAAGTACCGGATTTAAGACTATATCATGATGCAGTTTGTTTGGTATGGATTAAGGATTGGATAGTGTTATTAAGCAGAAAATTATTAACATTAGAAGGCCATGGAAACATTTTTGGTTGGCATGCATATTTGTGCTATGAGAAAAGTAAAATGGATTTTTTTTTCTCACATCATTATGTAAGAAGTAGTTTGCTTAAAACTTGGTTGAAATACCAAAAATATGGAGATGAGAGGAAACCGCTGTGGATTGTGCCAATGGAAGTAATAAAGTTATATTCGGATATTGAGGAAGAGAAATGGTTACCTTATAAACAATTGTTAAAAATACAAGGAGGCAAAGCAGAATTAAAATCAGTGGAAGAATTGGATTATAAATTTAATTGGCTTCAATGGTTACAAATTAAAAGTCTGCTGAAGCAGGATATTAGGAATGCAAGAATAAGACAAGAACAAACAGAAATGGAGAAAATGCTGTTTGGTGAGGACGTAAAATTGATCTCAAGCGTATATAAACTGTTACTGAAATGGTCTACAGAGGAAGAAGTGGTAAAATCTCAAATGATAAAGTGGGCAATTAATATAAACAAGGAAATTCAGATGGAACAATGGGAATATTTGTGGAAGAACTCTATGAAAATATTGACATGTAATAACATAAAAGAAAATTGTTACAAAATGTTGTATAGATGGTATATGACACCAAAAAAACTGTTGAAAACAAATAATCAGATGTCTGATCAATGCTGGAAATGTAAAAAACATGAAGGGTCCTTCTACCATATGCGGTGGATTTGTGAAAGGGCTGTACAATATTGGCAAATGATCCAGCAAGAAATGTCAAAGTTTTTGGGATACAAAGTGAAGAAGATACCAGAGAGAGTTGTTAAGAAAGAAAGACTGACAAAAAGAAAAAAATAATGAATGAATGAAAGGGAGGGGGAGACAGTAGGAAACAAATAGACAAAAAAAGAAAGAAAGAGAAAGGAAATAGGAAGGAAGGAAAAGGGAGGGAAGGAGTGAAAGAAAGGAGAGAAAAAAGCAGGAAAGAAAGAGAAAAGAAAGGAAAAAAATAAACTGAAAGAAAGGGGATACAAGCAACTCACCTGTAAAAGTGCTGACTCCAACAAAGCCCCGGCTCTGCAGCTTGGCCCCCCGAGCCCCGCCAGCCAGCTGGACATCGGGAGCCCCCACCCAACCGTGGCAGGCCTCCCCAAACCCCGCCGGATAGCGCAACATCGGGAGGACCCCGCACAAGCACGGCAGCCCACCCTGCGCCCTGCCAGGCAGTGGGGGAAGTCGATGAGGCCAAGCCGGAACGCTGTCCGAGCCAGCCAGAACAGCGTTCCAGAGCGTTCTGGCTCAAAAAAAGCCCTGGTGGTGCCCAAAACTGAACACAATACTCCAGGTGAGATCTTACCAGAGCAGAGTAAAGCGATACCATCACATCACGTGATCTGGACAATTCAGTCCAGACCTCTCCCAGAATTTCCCAGCGTTTTCCAAGGCAGGGTTGGGAATCCTAAGGGCAGTATAAAATAATGGCCTGGATCAAGATATGCAGTTTCTATGAAGCATAGACAGCTTAAAGAGGGGACTGGATAAACATATGGAGCAGAAGTCCATCAATAGCTATTAGCCACAGGGTATTGATGGAACTCTGTCTGGGACAGTGATGGTCTGTATTCTTGGTGCTTGGGGAGCAACAGTGGGAGGGCTTCTAGTGTCCTGGCCCCACTGGTGGACCTCCTGATGGCACTTGTTTTTTTTTGGCTACTGTGTGACACAGAGGGCGTTTTCGCACTCACCTTCAGCCGGCGCGACCCCCCCTCTTCACCGCGCAGGATCTGCGCGGATTTCTCACTAAATGCCGCGGAGCAGCCGGAAGAGCCGGAAACTCCCGTCGCAAAAGCCGCGCAAACGGAAACTGCTTTTTGGCGGTTTACGTTTGAGCGGCTTTTGCACCGGGAGTTTCCGGCACAAAAGGCTGCTCCGCGGCATTTAGTGCGAAATCCGCGCAGATCCTGCGCGGTGAAGAGGGGGGTCGCGCCGGCTGAAGGTGAGTGCGAAAACGCCCAGAGTGTTGGACTGGATGGGCCATTGGCCTGATCCAACTTGGCTTCTCTTATGTTTGAAACACCACAAGTGCCTATGGAATCCATAACCCAAAGCCTGACTCTGATGGTTTCAGATTTCTCTGCAAGCCATCCTTTATTTCTTTGTTAAAATATTTATTTACTGCATTTGCCAACAAAATTGGAAACCAGGTGGTTTGCGCAATGAAATTTGGCACAATGCAAATGATAAAGCAAAAGCAAAAGCACAAGAGAACAAACTGTATCTCAAAATGATAACATTCTAGTAGGATTGCCAGTTTCCCTTGCCGGTGCAGCAGGGGGACTTGGGGACATTCCAGGGGTGGACAGGGATGTTGTGCAATGTCGCCAACATGATGACATCACCCAGTAGGGGTGCTTTGATTTTTGGGTGAACTCTATGATTAAATCGGTCTGAAATCATAGAGTTTGCCCCAAAACCAGAGTGTTCCCCATGCAGTGTCCCCAAAGCAATAGTCCTTCTGGGAGATTTCATTGTGTTGGGGATGTTGTGTGTTGACGACCCTGTTTAGGGGAGGGGTTTCCCCAACTGGCCAACTGGTCCATGGTAGGGAGAAGTCCTCAAAACCAGGGGATCCCCCACTGGGACCTGGGATCTGGCAACCTTCCATATCACCAAGGGGAATAATGCTATGTATTCTAGATAACCGAGTGACAACAGTTGGAGGTATGCTGTAGTTCTGGCCCGGTTGTTGGACCTCCTGATGGCACCTGAGTTTGGCCACTGCGTGACACAGAGTGGAGGACTGGATGGGCCACTGGCTTGATCCAACATGGCTTCTCTTATGTTATTAAGAAAATTAAACTCTACATAATCATAAGCTGCCAATAAATACCATTTAACCAAATGTCATTTCAAACAACAACATTTGACAAAGTCTCCTGAAAGCTACCAGGGAAGGAATATGCCTGACTCCTTCCAGCCACCTTGTCCACTAGCTGCTGCACAGAGACACACCTTGGAAGTACTGACTAGAGGAGGAAGTTCATACACACCCCTTGTGCTAGGAATATGGCTCACCCGTTTATACAAGCGGACAGTGTGCCTTCTCCGTGCAACCCCATGGGTGGATCCAACCAGCTTTGCTGCTCGTGAAAATGCATGGAGGGAGACCCTTTGACCACCCCAAATGTCTGCTCATTGGCAGAGAGTTACCAACCCTGGCTTGGATAGCTTCGGTTGCCAAGTCCAATTCAAGAAACATCTGGGGACTTTAGGGGTGGAGCCAGGAGACCGTGGGGGCGGAGCAAGGAGACATTGAGGGGTGAAACCAGGAGCAACATTGGGGGTGGAACCAGGAGCAACAAGCATAATTGAACTCCAAAGGGAGTTCTGACCATCACATTTATAGGGACCAAGCTCCTTTTAAATGCCTTCCCTCCATTGGAAATAATGAAGGACAGGAGCACCTTCTTTGGGGGCTCATAGAATTGGACCCCCAGTCCAATCCTTTTGAAACCTGGAAGATGGTTCAAGGAGAGGAACTGGATGCTGTGATGAAAATTTGGTGCCTCTAGCTCAAAAAACAGCCCCCCTAGAGCCCCAGATTCCCTGAGATCAATTCTCCATTATACCTTATGGGAATCGATTTCCATAGAGCATAATGGAGTGCCCAGCAGACTTCCCCCCTGCCACTTTCTGATTACCCTGAAGCGAGGGGAGGGCCTTCAAACCAAGGGATCCTCTGACCCCACCTGGGGATTGTCAACCCTATGGATGGCCTAGGCCAGCCCAATATCATGAGATCTCAGAAGCTAAGTAGGGTCAGCCCTGTTTAGTACATGGATGGGAGACCACCAAGGAAGTCCAGGGTCACTACACAGAGGCAGGCAATGGCAAGCCACCTCTGAAAGTCTCTTGCATTGAAAATCCCAAGGGGTTGCCATAAATCAGCTGAAACTTGACCGCACTTTCTGCCACCACCAGTCTAGCAATCCATTGTATTTCCAACTGATCTCCAGGCCCCAACTGGAGGCCAGTGACTTTATCTGCAATGGAGTGGCCTGAAGATCACGGGGTGCCACCTGAATATTGTCTAAGACATATCTTTCCTACTGTGCCACTTTTATAGTTTAATTCTCATGATGTCCCCAGAGAAGTCCAGCCCTACGTGAAGGAGTCCCTGGCTCCATAAATCCCAGGGAATGGCCATTTAAATGAATTAAGTCTACAAATTAGAATTAGTGACACAGCTCCAGTGTCTTGAGTCCGTAACATTAAAAGCACATTTTTTTTTTTTTTACTGTTGTCTCCTTTCCTAATTAAAACGAAATCTTTGGAGGCCATTTTTCTTCTGCAGTTTGACTTCTCCTTCAGGGAACACCCCCTCTCTCTCTCTCTCGGCTTGACTTCGCGAACGAAGATTTAAGAAGGGTGCAGTAGTCCACGTCTGCTGCAGGCTCGCTGGTGGCTGACAAGACCAATGCGGGACAGGCAGATCCGGCCACAGTGGCTGCGGGGAGAAGTCTGATTTGGGGTTGGTGCTGTAGCAGTGCGATTCTTCCTCAATCTCCTTTTGTCCTCAATACCAGCTATGCGTGCGTTCTCAAAGGAGGAGACAGCCTGGTGGATGGTGTGCCTCCAGGCTTTGCGATCTGAGGCTAGGTACTGTGTCAAGCATGGTTCTGATGTTCCAACACGCAAGCTTTAGTCTTTGCACACTTTGTGAGGCAGGTGCATGCCTTTTCTTTGTTGTTATTTTTCGACCGCAAGTAAGGATGCCCGTTGACCGCGGCTAGCCAACTGGGGTGGGGGAGACGAGCTTTGTTTAGGCCACCTTTTCTAGGCCCCTCTCCGTGTGGAGCAAGCAGTACTGTCCCTAGATAAGGCTGCTTGGTCGTTCAGGGTGCTGCCAAAAAATGCTTTCGTCTCTGGGTCAGCATCAGGCGACCAATACCCTGAACCGCCTACATGCAGGATCGGGACTGCGGCTTCCAGTGGCATCTTCCACCTGCCGTTTCGCCCCTTGCCCATCGCTGCAGGACTTGGTGTGTTGTGGGTTGTGGATGTGGATATGCCCTTCAGGCCTGCGCAGAGGGATTTTTAGGTGAAGCACAGTGTGCGCAGTACTTGCTCCACCCTCTCACCTTGGGGTCATCTGCCATGGCCCAGTAAGCCGGGACGCCGGCAGCGAGTCCTCCAGGTGGTAGGTGTTACATTAACGAGCTCTATCTGCCCGGGTTTGATGTTAGAGTTTTCCTTTTCTTGGCTGGCGAGGTTGGTGAGCCCAGCCTGCCCATCCGGTTATACCGCCGGACATTTGGTCGCACCATGACGTGGCAAACTCTGTGAGAAACGGGAGGGACCAGCGGGAAGGTGTTGCCACGGATGCAGTAATGCAGGAGAGGCCATTGCAGTGACCATCTGCCAGGCATAGCCGGACAGTGACCACGCGGCATTCACTACACCGGGAGAGGAGAGGCTATGTATTGCGCATACACTTTCCCTGGGGGGGCAGGATACCCAAGAGGGAGCCCCCCCTCCCCCCCTCAGGGAACACCACTAACTAGACTTTGACTAGGCAGACCCCTGGACTCTTCATGAAGTTAGTCCTCACAGGGATGGTCAACAGAGAAGAAAACAGTCCTAGATGGGAGGGGAATTTGTGTGTGTGTATTAAGTGCTGTTAAGTCACTTCTGGCTTGTGACAATCCTATGAATTAATGACCTCCAAAACGTCCTATCATTAACAGCGTTGCTCTGGTCTTGCAAACTGGGGGGCTGTGGCTTCCTTGATTGAATCATGGGGATGGATGGTGGCTCAGTGGTAGAGCATCTGCTTGGTAAGCAGATGGTCCCAGGTTCAATCCCTGGCATCTTCAACAAAAAAGAGTCCCGGCAAATAGGCATGGAAAAGCTCAGCTTGAGAACCTGGAGAGCTACTGCAAGTCTAAGTAGACAATACTGACGTTGATGGACCGAGGGTCTGATACAGTATAAGGCAGGTTCATATGTAAGTTTAGGGGAGAGACAGTGGCTTAAGGGGAGGGACGGTGGCTCAACAGTAGAGCATCTGCTTGTTAAGAAGACAGTCCCAGGTTCAATCCCCAGCATCTCCAATTAAAAAGGGTTTGGGCAAGTAGGCATGCAAAACCTCAGCCTGAGACCCTGGAGAGCTGCTGCCAGTCTGAGAAGACAATACTGACTTTGATGAACCAATGGTCTGATTCAGTAGAAGGCAGCTTCATATGTAATCAACCTATCTCCTGTTGAGTCTTCAGCTTTTCCTAGTTTGATTGTCTTTTCCAGGGAGTCGTCTTCTTATTGTCAGCTCTGGGACTATCCTCGATTAAAGCAGGCCTCCAGGTTTTCCAGAAGGTTGACTTTATTGTCAGACAGGAACAGTAGCAATACAAGCCTGTGTCAGATCTGGTTCACCTAGGGGGTTGACCAGATCTTTATACCCTCTCTAAAGCCATTATTGAGCCCGCCAAATGTAACAGTGCAAAAGCCCTTGCAAAGCAATACAAATTTGTTCTTGATCAGTCGCACAGTCGAGTCTGACTCTTTGCAACCCCATGGACAAAGTCACACCAGGCCCTCCTGTCTTCCACCATACTCCAAAGTCTGCTCAAATTCATGTTTGTTACATCAGTAACACTGTCCAGCCATCTCATCTTTTGCCGTCCCCTTCTTCTTTTGCCTTCTGCCTTTCCCAGCATCAGGGTCTTCTCCAGTGAGTCCTCCCTTCTCATTTGGTGGCCAAAGTATTTGAGCTTCAGCTTCAGCATCTGACCTTCCAGGGAACAGTCTGGGTTGATTTCCCTTAGGACTGACTGACTGGATCTTCTTGCAGTTCGAGGGACTCTCAAGAGTCTTCTCCAGGGAGTGCTCCCTTCTCATTTGGTGGCCAAAGTATTTGAGCTTCAGCTTCAGCATCTGACCTTCCAAGGAACAGTCTGGGTTGATTTCCCTTAGGACTGACTGACTGGATCTTCTTGCAGTTCGAGGGACTCTCAAGAGTCTTCTCCAGGGAGTGCTCCCTTCTCATTTGGTGGCCAAAGTATTTGAGCTTCAGCTTCAGCATCTGACCTTCCAAGGAACAGTCTGGGTTGATTTCCCTTAGGACTGACTGACTGGCTCTTCTTGCAGTTCGAGGGACTCTCAAGAGTCTTCTCCAGAGAGTGCTCCCTTCTCATTTGGTGGCCAAAGTATTTGAGCTTCAGCTTCAGCATCTGACCTTCCAAGGAACAGTCTGGGTTGATTTCCCTTAGGACTGACTGACTAGATCTTCTTGCAGCCCAAGGGACTCTCAAGATTCTTCTCCAGCACCACATCTCAAAAGCATCTATTCTATTACGCTCGGCATTGCTTATGGTCCAGCTCTCACAGCTATACATTACTACTGGGAATACCATCGCTTTGACTATACGGACTTTTGCTGGCAGGGTGATGTCTCTACTTTTTATTCTACTGCTTACAAATTAGTTCACGCCAAACTCTCTCCCCTCCCAAAAAATGAGCAGTTCAAGCTGACTCTGGAAGGTGATAAGGCGGCCTTGAGATGCTGGCCCCAATCTCCTCCAAAGGGCAGAAACAGATGCTTATGAATGCTTTAAAAGTTTATATATCCACTCCCTAGCCTGACAAGGTCTCATTTATGTCAAATCTGACCCTCATAACAAATGAATTTGACACTCTGTTTTAAGTGTTTTGCCAAACCAGGGCTTTTTCTGTACCAGGAACTCTTTTGCATATTAGGCTGCACCCCCCACCCCCCGATGTAGCCAATCCTACAAGAGCTTACAGGGCCTTTTGTAAGCTCCAGGAGGACTGGCTACACCAGGGGTGTGTGGCATAATGTGAAAAGGAGTTCCTGCTACAAAAAAAGCCCTGTGCTAAACTACCCCTTTCTCACACACTTATACCATGTGCATATGTTTGAGCTTTTGAGCCCACAAAAATGTGTTTAAAGACACCAGGAAATATGGTTTATCCAGGGGTGGAATTCTAGCAGGAGCTTCTTTGCATATTAAGCCACATACCCCTGATGTAGCCAGTCCTCCAGGAGCTTACATTTTTGTGAGAACTTACATTTTTGTAAGCTCTTGGAGTATTGGCTACATCAGGGGTGAGTGGCCTGATATGCAAAGGAGCTCCTGCTAGCATTCCACCCCTGGGTTTGTCTGCAGTACACCATTTTGGACCTTGCTATAGGTGAGGCTATGGCATGCATGGGAGTGCCTTCTCTCATTCCCCATTGCTCCTCTCTCCCGACCTTCCTTCACCCCTGGGCTTGCCCGACTGGTTTGGAAATAACTAACTGATGACTCGAGGGGTATTTCCTTTTACGTCTCCCCCACCCTGTGCCCCAGATTCCGTTCTCCAAAGGAACAGGTGGTGTCAGGTGTGCATTTATTAAAAGTTCTCAGGAGGTGGCCCTTTATGATTGATTGCACTTCTAATTGTTATCTCTAGTGGCATACGAGAATGCGCTTCACAGGTATATAGAACAGGATTCAATGATTTTGAAAAAAGAAATAATATCCGGCTGCCGCTGTCAACGGAGGCTTCTCTCTTTATTCCTGTGGTGAGGGAATAAGGGAGAAGCCGAGGTTCCTGGAGAAACACCATCGGGGGTTTCTTTGAACAAAGCTGAAAAAATTACTCCCCTGACCTACTCCGGGCTTCTCATGCTGGGAATTGCTGTAACCTCACCGCTTGTACGTCCAGGTGGTTGCTCTGTCCCCCGAGTGTACATTGAGCTCAGCTTCCCAGGGATTTTGAACAGACAGACATTGTCTCACTGGACACCATTTCACCCAAACAAGGTGTGATGCAGATGGAAGCAAAAGACGGAGAAGGAAGCAAAAGAAGGAGAAGGAAGCAGACAACAGTGAGTTGCTTGCGGGCCTTACAGGAGCCTTCTGGGGGCCTGATTCAGCCCTCAGGCCGCATGTTTGACGCCCCTGGTATAACCACTATACCTTGCTGCCTTCCCTTCCAGAACCTGCTCTATATTGTGTCAAATCAATAGTCCATAAAGTCCATAAAGTTCACTACTACCTAATGGGCCATGGCTCTCTCAAGGTCTTTGACTTGAGATGTTGTTTTTTGGAATTGGAAATGGACTTGAGATGTAAGGAATGAATCCTGGGACCTTCTACAAGCACACATAATGCTCAACCACAGAACCAAACAAAAATGAGATGGAGGATGATTTCTGGCGAAGAGGAAGAAGGTCGTGGAGACCTTCTACCGCTGCTGTGCCCACTCCCACATTTCTTCCCCACACCCATTTTTCTTGTCCAAGCCCCAAGACCAAACATGGTCCTGGTGGTGCTGGAAAGTGCCGTCAAGTCACAGCTGACTTATGGCAACTCTATGGTCATGTGCCCTCGGCAGGTCCTGGCATCCGCCTTATTTCTCAAGAAACAGCAATAGTCTCAGTCTCTAAATATTAAACATATTTTGAATGTGCATCAGGAAAAAAAATCCAAAAAAAAAACCATCTCTATTTTTTTTTCCAAAAAGCCCACATCACATGGAGCTGGAAGAGACCTCAAGTGTCATCTAGTCCACCCCTCTGACAATGCAAGAAATTCACAACTACCTCCCCCCTTACTCCCCCAGTGACCCCCTACCCCTGCTCTATGACCAGGGAAAGGGGAAAAAAACCCTCCAGGACCCCTCAGCCAATCTGTCCTTGAAGCAAACTTATTTTTGACCCCAGCATTACCCTGGGTGTATAAGAAAGCCTCGAGAGCCAACCACTGGCTCATCCCTTCCTCTCTCACAATTGGGCTAAATCCACAGAATCAGAATCAGAAGATATTAGATTTATATCCTGCCCTCCACTCCAAATCGTAGAGTCTCAGAGCAGCTCACAATCTCCTTTCCCTTCCTCCCCCACAACAGACACCTTGTGAGGTGGGTGGAGCTGAGAGGGCTCTCACAGCAGCTGCCCTTTCAAGGACAGAGACTCAGAGCAGCCTACAGTCTCCTATGTCTTCTCCCCCCCACAACAGGCACCTTGTGAGGTGGGTGGGGCTGAGAGGGCCCTCACAGCAGCTGCCCTTTCAAGGACAACCTCTGCCAGAGCTATGGCTAGCTCAAGGCCATTCCAGCAGGTGCAAGTGGAGGAGTGGTGAATCAAACCCAGTTCTCCCAGATAAGAGTCCACACACTTAACCATTACACCAGGTTTTACTCAGGTTTTAAACTCAAAAAACAACGGCAAGGGCTGATGTAACTGTTGTGTCTGACGTTCATCCCGGAAAGTACAGCACGGCTCGCCTAGGGGCGGTGCCTAGAAGGGAGGAACGCAGCCCGCCCATGGCAATCAGTGGCGGGAAGTTTAACTGGCCAGAATTGGACCTGACCAGGAAGAAGGTTGTTCCGGGAAATGTATATAACAGGGCACCCGGCCCTGCCATGTTGTCTCTGTGATGTACTCACTAATAAAGCCTGTTGCCATCTGAACATCTCTGACTTCAGTACATTACAGTAACAAAGGGATGCATTGGTTTCTCTGCAAACAGCAATGGAAGATAAATGAGGTGGGGGAAAGAGAATAAGTGACTGCAGCTAAAAAAGTGAAGTTTAGAAAAAGAAATTCTCCTCCTCGTACCAACACTAAGCAGTGTTCTGAGGACAAAATGCTGATGAACTTAAGCAAAATAGCTGGCCGGATCCAACCCTGAATGCTTCCTGGCCTTTGTAATTCTTTTTAAAAAGCAGTCAGTTTCTTCCCAAAGTCATTATCAGTAGTCAGGGTTCTTTTTCTAGCAGGGGCTCCTCTGCATATTAGGCCATGCCCACCTGATGTAGCCAATCCTCCAAGAGCTTAGAGGGCTCTTAGTGTCAAGTCGGCTTGATTCAATAACGAGGCCTTGTTGATACAAAGTAGCTAGTTTATTGATATCATTGTTCTTGACTACAGGGAGATTGAAAGACTGAGGATCATACAGTAAAAGCAATCATATAAGGTACACATCAAAAGGATTCTTGAGGGAGGGGCACACTATGCAGGGCACATTCACACATTGATGTTACCATTTCGTTCTCAGGCCCGGCTTGGCCTTGAGCGTCTTCCCGATTCCAACTTCCCCCGACGCCCTGCCTGAGAAGGCACCATAATCTCTTTCCCATATTCCCATTTCGAAGCAACACTACATAACAAAGGAAAGGAGGGGGGTGAGGAGAGTTCAGGCTAGCAGCATTGGCATACAGTGTGGCTTTACCCAGGATACATCTCTCCTGAACCAAAGATTGAATGCAGGCTTGACCAGAGTTAAAGCAGACTTGACACTTAGTGCAAGGTCTACTATAAGCTCCAGGAGGATTGGCTACATCAGGGGTGTGTGGTCTCATATGTAGAGGAGCTCCTGCTAGAAAAAGGGCCCTGGCAGTAGTAAAATAGATCCAGGTGGGCAGCCGTGTTGGTCTGAAGCAATAGAACAAAGTAGGACCGATTCCCCACTAGCCTTATGCCGCTCTCACGCTCCTCTTCTCTGTGGGGCTTCCGCCCGATTTCACGCTATCTGCCCCGGGGCTGCAACTTGTTTAGCCTTTTTCGCGTGGCAAACAGAAACCAGTTTTTAGAGGATCTTGTTTGCTGTGCGAAAGAGGCGGAGCTAGTTGCAGCCCCTTGGCAGATAGTGTGAAATCCGACAGAAGCCCCACGGAGAAGAGGAGAGTGAGAGCGGCATAAGGCTAGTGGAAAATTGGTCGAGGAGTCCAGTAGCACCTTTAAGACCAACAAAGTTTCATTTAGAATGTAAGCTTTCATATGCATGCATACTTCATCGTGCTGAGAAAGACAGGACCTCAGTTTAACCCAGATTTTAATCAATAGGGCAATTAACAGACAGCATTTATTGCCTTACAACACTCTCACCCCCCTTCTCCCATTCTGACATGTTGCTGTTTTATTGGTTTCCCACGCAAATGCTATCCAGACCAGATGTTCTTTCAATCTGTCAATTTTACTATTTTGCCATTGGATTCTAACTTGGTATGGCTTTGCATTCTCAACCACTGCTCTGCTCACTGTACCCCATCCCATTGTCTGGCGAAGTATGCGGTTTCAATGGCGAGTCAGGTTTGAGACAAAACTACGTTTGTTGATAGAGCGATACTTTCAGTGTAACAGATTCTTGAGAGTGATGCTAAAGATACATTGATACAATACTTTTAAGGCATACTTCAAAAGGATTCCAAAAGGTGGGGGCGAGGGATGCGTTCTCACACATAAACTATCATAAATGTCTACATTCTCATGGCGTTATCAGGACTCCGTCCTTGCTTTCCCCAGATGTGCCACACTCCCTAACAGGTATGTATGGGAAGGTGCTGATTACTCTTTCTCGAGTTAGTTTCGTTTCTCTCTACTTCTACTTTGCAAGCAATAAAGTAAGAAGGGGGGGGGGGGAGGATAACAGAGTTAACAGACCTTGGTCCTTCATGATATTTCACAGGCCAGCTTTATGGGGGACCCTAAAACAATCAATTACCAATGGAATTCTACCATGCTTGACATAATGCATGCCTACAAAAGCTTGCATTCTGAATAAAACTTTGTTGGTCTTAAAGGTGCCATTGGACTCCTTTGTTCTAGCAGTGGTAAAGTCTTGTTGGCAACATAAATCCCGTGGGTTTCTTTTCTTCCCCTTCTGCTTTTGACCGCATTAATCCTGAGTTTCAGTAGTTGTTGCTTACATTCTGTTTTCTGAATTGGAGTCCAGTTTTTTAAATCATGAATCCTAACTATAGTGAAGTTGAAGAGTTAAATCGTGCATTCCACAACATCTGTCGGTGGGTTAGCTACATTGCACATAAAGTAACTGCTGATAGCTCTGAGGTTACAGAACAATAGTTAGTGCCTCTTTTCTGAAACCCCAGCGCATGTTTGGTAATATGGCCGTGCATTTGATTAATGGTGCTTGTATTCCTTTGTGTTACTGAAGAAAAAAAAAAAAGAACTTTCCTTTGGTTTCCATTGAAAACTTTCCTCACTTCAGCTTGATACAATAAGAAAGTACATATTCGCTAAGGTGAACAAATGCTCCATAAGCGGAAAAAATTTGATAAGCTTCGAAGTAAGGAAAAAGCCCTTTGCATTGAAAACAAATTCTACGTGCAAATGATGGTGCTAAGTACACATGCAAAAATTGTCATGGCCACCTCCAGCAATGCTTGCCAAGTTCTAGGTTGTACAGAAAGAGATGGCTATACAGAAAGGTGATATTGTAACAAGAGGGGGGGGGAATTGCATAAAAGTAACAACCGTTGATACAAGTCTTGACTTGCTACTGTATATTTTGAAACAAACAATTTATTATCAATATTATTGACAAAAAAAACCCCACTAGACACTAGATGCCAAATTTTAACAACATTGGCCCGATTACAATAGAGGGCTGATGTTACAGCAACGGCAGTAGCAGCGGATTGCTTAGGCCAGGGGTGGCCAACGGTAGCTCTCCAGAAGTTTTTTGCCTACAACTCCCATCAGCCCCAGCCATTGGCCATGCTGGCTGGGGCTGATGGGAATTGTAGGCAAAACACATCTGGAGAGCTGCTGTTGGCCACCCCTGGCCTAGGTAACTATCCATTTCATTTGCCTTCTTCAGGCTCCAGTACACTAGGTAAAGCCTTGAATTCAATAATGGAATACCCCGTATTTCTGTCAAATTTATATTTAGACACTCTCCAGGTTTTTTTTTTTTAAATTGTTGTATCGACAGTTGCGGTTGGAGCCTCAGAGATCAAGAGTCTTCCATTAGGGATTCAAAATGTCTTCCCTTTGTCAGATTCAAAATGTCTCTGTGCTAAGCTCAGAGAGTGTCTAAATACGAATGTGAAGGGAATACTGGGTATTCCGTTGGCATATATAAAAATATAAAATAGAGGGTTGGCCAGGTTACAGATTGGGGGAGTACAAAATCCATACAGAATAAAATTAGGATTACAAAATAAAAACAGAGTAGCAACATATTAAAACCTGATACATAGTTCTATTTATCAGGACGAGTAACCATATCTCTATGAAGAAACCGGGCCACTAATTCAGTTATTTCCGAATCAGAATTAGCAAGCGAAAAAAGAACCTTACGATCATCAGAGGTCTCTAAAAATTGGGCCAGTATGAAATAGAAAAGATCCTGGCGGGACGCCTAATAGAGAGGACACTGGAGAAGAACATGGGCGACAGTCTCAACACAATCTATTTTACAGGAACAGTACTTACTTAAGAACATAAGAGAAGCCATGATGGATCAGGCCAATGGCCCATCCAGTCCAACACTCTGTGTCACACAGTGGCCAAAAAAACCAAGTGCCATCAGGAGGTTCACCAGTGGGACCAGGACACTAGAAGCCCTCCCACTATACCTCCCCCAAGCACCAAGAATGCAGAGCATTGCTTGCCCCACTGTGCTGTGGCTAATAGCCACTGATGGATCTCTCTTCCATATGTTTATCCAATCCCCTCTTGAAGCTGCCTATGCTTGTATAGGGAGTCAACTTCTTCACTCTTCTGCGCTCACCCTGCTGAGTTGTTCCGATTTTTTTTTCTCCTTTGCACACATCCAAGTCTCTGGCTACTGTCCCGTTCTTTATTGCTTTCTCCTTATGGGATTCTCTACCTAGTCCCCATCTTTCCACTTGCCTTTGTGTGCATGAATCCATGCGATCGCCGAGATCATCTGGGTGCATTGGCGAGTCTGATAGCGTATAAATTGGTTTAGCCTGCTTTGCCCAGGGTGTAACAAAACTGATGCGAAGTCTGCCTGAGTCTATCTTGAGGTAATTCCTGCCAGCCTCGATGTCCTTAGCTTGCAATCAGTTAGCCAGTTTAAAGGCCGTTGTTAAAAAAAAGATTCACCGGATTCAAGGGTTTTCTCCCTCCCCGCCCCCCAACCGTTCACTTCATTCGTTTGTGTTCACATTTCTGACTTGTCAGTCTCGCCCGGTGAAATACGGCCGTTTGAAATGGCTAGCCTCCGGCCAGCTATCAAATTATTACTCTCCGTCAGAAAGCGCAAGATGGCGTTTTCACAGATAAGGGAGGCTGGCCCAATATCCAGCCTTGAGTTTGGCACCATATAATGATTAAAATGTGTGCTAAAAGGAGCAGAACGCCGCTCATCATATCGTCTGCTCCGGAGGTCACGCTGGTGCTTAAGGATAGAGATTCCCAAATCCCTGTAATAAATTGATCTCTGTCAACTTTTACTTTTTGCGGGGACAGTCATCTGTTCCGTGCTGCCCGCGTTCGATTGGTGGGGATATTAAAACGAAAAATACATTCTGCTCTTCTATTTTTCTCTTGTGGGCATCAAGAAAACCGCACAGGTATAGTCCCTCACAGAGAGCCAGTTTGGTGTAGTGGTGAAGTGTGCGGACTCTTATCTGGGAGAACCTGGTTTGATTCCCCACTCCTCCACTTGCACCTGCTAGCATGGCCTTGGGTCAGCCATAGCTCTGGCAGAGGTTGTCCTTGAAAGGGCAGCTGCTGTGAGAGGCCTCTCCAGCCCCACCCACCTCACAGGGTGTCTGTTGTGGGGGAGGAAGGTAAAGGAGATTGTGAGCCGCTCTGAGACTCTTCGGAGTGGAGGGTGGGATATAAATCCAATATCTTCATCTACCTCACAGGGTGTCTGTTGTGGGGGAGGAAGGTAAAGGAGATTGTGAGCTGCTCTGAGACTCTTCGGAGTGGAGGGCGGGATATAAATCCAATATCTTCTTCTTCTTCCCCCCCCCCCACCTCCTCCACTTGCACCTGCTAGCATGGCCTTGGGTCAGCCATAGCTCTGGCAGAGCTGTCCTTGAAAGGGCAGCTGCTGTGAGAGCCCTCTCCAGCCCCACCCACCTCACAGGGCGTCTGTTGTGGGGGAGGAAGGTAAAAAAGATTGTGAGCCACTCTGAGACTCTTTGGAGTGGAGGGCGGGATATAAATCCAATATCTTCTTCAAGGGTATTTTGTCTGGACAGGTGAAAATAGTGGCCCTTTGTATTTTCTTTAATGATTGTATAGGTATAAAAGGTAAGGGTAGTCCCCTTTGCAAGCACCAGTCATTTCTGACTCTGGGGTGAGATCGCATCATGTTTTCACAGCAGACGTTTTATAGAGTGTTTTGCCATTGCCTTTCCCAGTCATCTACACTTTATCCCCAGCAAGCTGGGTACTCATTTTACCAACCTCAGAAGCATGGAAGGCTGAGTCAACCTTGAGCCAGCTACCTGTACCCAGCTTCCGCCGGGTTCGAACAGGTCATGAGTAGAGCTTGAACTGTAGTACTGCAGCTTTGCCACGCTGCGCCACAGGGCTTTCAGTGGCAACTAGCAAATGGTGAAGCTCAAAATTTGGAGATTTTAAACACATGAATCACATAACCAGGAGGCAATACCAGGGGTAGGCCTCGGCCTCTCTTCCCGGGACTTCCAGAGGAGATGGTTGACCACTGTGTGAGACAAAATGCTGGTCTAGATGGACTACTGGTCTTATCCCTCAGGGCTCTTACATTTTTGTAGCCTCTGCATTCCTTCCCATTGGTGAGGTAAAGTAGAAAGTTGACTGACTAAAGAAAGGAAGATGGATCTTGTGGAATTCTGACCAAATGTAGTAAAAGAGGCTCAGTGAAGAAACAGAGATCTAAGTACCCAGTGATTTTTTTTTGTAGCAGGAACTGCTTTGCATATTAAGCCACACACCCCTGATGTAGCCAATCCTCCAAGAGGTTATAGGATTCTTATTGCAGGGCCTACTGTAAGCTCTTGGAGTATTGGCTACATCATGGGGTGTGGCCTAATATGCAAATAAGTTCCTGCTAAAAATAAAGACCCTATAAACATCATTTATGAGCCTCGTGGTGCAGAGTGGTAAAACTGCAGTATAACCCTCTGCTCTTGACCTGAGCGATCCCAGTGGAAGCTGGTTCAGGTAGCTGGCTCCAGGTTGACTCAGTATTCCATCCTTCGGAGGTCAGTAAAATGAGTACCCAGCTTGCTGGGGGGGAAGTGTAGATGACTGGGGAAGGCAATGGCAAACCACCCCATAAAAAGTCTGTTGTGAAAACATTGTGAAAGCAATGTCACCCTAGAGTCAAAAACGACTGGTGCTTACACAGGGGACTATTTTTTTTATCTTTTTAAGTATCGTTTGGTGATGCCCAGATCATTTCATGGCCTGAGATGGAAAACTGAAACATCATAGGAAAACGATAATAATAAACCAAATAATTGAATAATTTGCTGCTATTTAGTGGTGTGTCATTTAGGGTGGCCATATTCCAAACCCAGGCAACCTAATAAGCGTATTATGCAAAACTGTTTGCTAATTATGCACATCAAGCAAATTGATTGTTGGTTGTGTGGCTGTCTCTAGGCAATTACAATGAAAAATGTTGGGAAAGGTCAGAGGGCACATCTTTCCAACTGACCAGATTGTTCATGATGGAATTAGCTTTTGCATTCATCTCAGATGGAAAATGAGGGGAGATAAAGCACTTATGTCAATCATAGTTATGATCGCTCTCATTGGTTAGAACAGCGGAAGACTGCAAAAAGCTTGCTTTTCGCTAAATGATACAAGCAGAATATTTCCTACATAGATCACAAGGCAAGAACTTGCTTCTTTGATGGAGGAGGGAATTCAGGCCAGTTAATAGGTCAAATGTTTATCTTGTAGAGGGCCAGAAGCTGGCGAAACATGGGCAACTAGGCCACTTGGCAACTCCTTTCAAAACCTGAGGCCAGCCACGCCACTTTGCCTAGTGGTTGCCAATACACTGCACAGCAGGGCCAGATTAACAATTAGGTCAAGTAGGCTTGGCCTATTTGCCCCCACACCTTCAAGGGCTCCGGGACAGCTTTCCCCCCTGGCTTTCCGCCTGCCTGCAGCCTTCCCAGCCTGCTCTTTGCCCGACTCGCCTGGCGCGGCTGCTGCTGGCGTCATCACCAAGTTTGCCTCTCTCTGCCTCTCCCCTGCAGCTTTGGAGAAGGGGCCTGCAGGCTGCAGCTGGTGATGTGGGCGGAGATAATTTTTCGAGCCCCCCCCCCAATTTTTTGTTTTTACTGTCTCGGGGCCTCCACAGGGTTTAATCCAGCACTGCTGCACAGGGTTCAAATTGATAAGTAATCAAGTTTACCTAAAATGAGTCAGATCCTGCATTTATCATAACTGAAACAAGAACATCAGAGAAGTTATCTTGGTTTTATGATTGTAAACTATGAATGATTTTATTGTGTATTTTGATTTTAATGTTTATGTGGTTCGATTTGTTGTTGTTAGCCGCCCTGAGCCCGTCAGGGGAGGACAGGATATAAATTTGATAAAATAAAATAAAATTTCAATACACATTACTGCTGATTGGGACCTTGAAATCCAGGTGCTGCATTTTGAAGTCAGCACGAGAATAGAATGATTCTAGCACTAGAATGTCTCCCCACATGTTCCCCAGAGAGCACTTTGGTCTGGGTCACAAAATCTCCTCTCAGTCCCCGGCCCTAAGGAGGCCAGGCTCATGACAACTAGAGCCAGGGCCTTCTCTGTAGTGGCCCCACGCTGGTGGAATGAGTTGCCGGAAGAAGTTAGGGCCCTCCAAGAGTTCATACAATTCTGCAGGGCCTGTAAGACAGCACTCTTCCACCAGGCATTTGCAAACTAGACTGCTGGCCACTACAGTTGTCAAGAAACATCTGGACCACCTCTTGCAAGTCGCTGTACAGCAGCAGAGGAAAGAACCATCTAAGACTCGGCCATAGAGAACGTAAATCTGAATGTAAGATCATAGCATCGAAATTAACATTCTTCTATGTTTTTAAATTATTTATGGTTTTTATGTCCTATTATATGTTTATACCCATGCATATGCATGAGCATGTAAGCCGCCCTGAGTCCGCTTTGGCACGAAGGGTGGGATATAGAATCATAGAATCGTAGAGTTGGAAGGTACCTCCAGGGTCATCTAGTCCAACCCCCTGCACAATGCAGGAAACTCACAATTACCTCCATATAAATGGAATGAAATATAAATTAAATTATATAAACTGGAACTGTTAAATTATATAAACTGGAATGGTTTTTAAGACATTGTTGATTTAAATTATTGTATAACTTTTAATGTCGTTTTAAAATCACTGTATATATTGTATAACTTTTTACCTGAATTGTTGTTAGCCACCCTGAGCCTGCCTAGGTGGGGAGGGCGGGATATAAATAAAATTTATTATTATTATTATTAAATATAAATGGAACAAAATAAATAAATAGAATCTTTTCAATTTATTCAGGGTAAAGGGAATCAGAAGAGCATTATTCTTTAAGCGCTACTGGCCTCTTGCTGTTTTCTGCTTCTACAGACAGACTGACATGGGTACCCATCTTGAGAAAGCTGCCGAGGCTCTCACTTTCAGCCAGTCCAGCTGGTCGTGGTAGCGGCTGAACTCCTCCTCCTCACACCCCAGTGAACGAGAATGCCTGGACCTATGAACTATGAGCCATGATGCAAAAATTAATTGTGGTGATTTGCAACTGAAGCAAAATAATAAATAAGAGTACACATTCTATTTTAGAGAAAGGCAATGGCAAACTACCTCTGTTTGCCTGTTGCCTCGAAAATCCGACAGGGTCTCCATACATCGGTTGCGACTTGATGGCACTCTACACACACACACACACTCAATGCACTGATGCTGAAGCTTTTGAATCTCCAACATCCTCCAGCCCTCCTCAGTTAATGGAGAATTCCCAAACTGCAAGTATTGCAAAGAACGGCATTCTGATCATTCCTCATCAAGAGATTCAAGAACCAGGAGAGGCTGCAGGCAAAGCTGGAGGAGGGCAGGGAGGGCACCCGTGTGGTGAACGGACTCTGCAGCGCTCACACCCTCTCTCTGAGCATCCTCCCCAAACTTCACCCTCCAAGGCTCCGAATTTCCAGGGATGTCCCCGTCTTCATCTGCCAACCCTAAGGGGAACGGATCTCTGAAGTTGGGAGATCTCTTGTGATCTCCAGCCTCCACCCATAAGTTTGCAACCCTAAAAGGAGAGAAGGAAGTGGGAAAAGGGGAGGGACTATGGGAAAGGGAAAGAGGAAATAGTGGGAGAGGAGGAAGTGAGATGCCTCACGAGTTCTCTCTGGGCGTTTTCGCACTCACCTTCAAGTGGCGCGACCACCCTCTTCACGCCGGAGGATCTGCAGGGATTTCGCATAAGAAGCGCCGGAGCAGCCAAAAGAGCCGGAAAGTTCCGTCGCGAAACGCGCTCAAACGGAAACCGCCAAGAAGCAGGAAAACGTTTGAGCGGCTTTTGCGACGGAAGTCGCCGGCTCTTTTGGCTGCTCCGGTGCTTCTTATGTGAAATCCCTGCAGATCCTCCGGTGTGAAGAGGGTGGTCGCGCCACTTGAAGGTGAGTGCGAAAACGCCCCCTGATTGCTGCAGAGAAGCCGAGCGCAAGCTGGCTGGCATTGCTCTGCCTCCCTTCTGGAACTTCTGAAAGGGAGGTGGAGCAATGTTGGCCAGCGGGTGCCCAGCCTCTCTGTAATGCTCAGAGAGTGCCACAGAGGCCAGGCACCCTCGCTACCCTCCTCTCGCTCTGTCCATGGCCCATGGAGGGACTGAAGGCTGCAGGTGGCGGGACCAGTGCCATGGAGGAGAGCAGCAGGCAGCACAGACATTTGACTATGATGCTGGGCTGGGGGGAGGTAGGGCCCAATTTGATGCCCCCCAGGCCCTGCGCCCTAGGCAAATGCTTAATTTGCCTAATGGCAGGGCCACCTTTGCAAAACCATAAATCCCAGGAGAAACAGGAGCCCTAAAGTGGCATCACACCCTCTCTCTGAGCATCCTCCCCACACCTCACTCTCTAAGGCTCCAACTTCAAATTTCCAGGGATGTCCCAGTCTTCACCTGACAACCTTAAGGGGAATGGATCACTGTAGTTGGGAGATCTCTTGTGATCTCCAGCTCCCACCCATAAATTTGCCACCCTAAAAGGAGAGAAGGAAGTGGGAAAAGGGGAGAAACCAGGGGTCGTTTTGTAGAAAAATAGGTGGTGGAGCTCATTAGCATAACTCATTAGCACATGTCACCCCCACCACCAGCTAAAAGCAACCCAACACAAGAAAGGAGAGCCCTGGGCAAGCAAGGCCTGCTGGGGCTGGCTGGAGATCCAGCTAGCCCAATCAGGCATCGCTCACCTGGGGTTCTCCTTGGTCACCCCCCAAACACACAGTCAAGTCACCTGCTGCCCAAAATCACATTAGAATTGGAGAACGGGTGGTGTGAGCTTTTCCAGAGGTTTGTCACAAGCTGGGGCCAGGCCAGGTGAAGTCCAGGGGCAGTCCAAGGTCTGTAACCAGTGAGCAAGAGTGTCCAAGGTGCCAAAGCCAAATCGTTGTCCAGGTATCGTAGGTCAGAGGTTCAGAAGCCGTAGTCAGGGGGTCCAGAAGTCAAGCCAAGGTCAGGAGGTCCAAAGTCAAAAGCCGAAGTGGATGCTAGGACGTCAGGTAGATGACTAGTTGCTTCCACAAAGCCTCCTCCCAAAGCCTACAGCTATATAGCCCTCTGCTGGCTGTTGCCCATTTGGGCTAATTGCTGGCTCAGAGAGGCAGCCAGGATCCTGTTGCAACTCAAGCATCCTTGCTCTTAGAAGGGCCAGAATCCTCTCAAAACTCAGGACTCAGGGAGCGTCTTGCTTGTGAGCGTGCCGCCCTCCTCCGATCCCTGAGGTCCTGACGGAGGCGGTCACGTACATGCGCCACCCGAGAGGGCGAGGCAGGGGGGCTGGGATCTTCTCCAGCAGGAGGCAGGGGCACTGGTGCAGGTGGCAGGGGCACAGTTTCTGCTGCAGGCTCAACTTCCTCTACAGGGTCCCCAGCACCCATGACAAGGTTAATGAGGGCTGCTGGTGGCTGGCTGGCCGCCCGCTCTCCTAATCCAGAGATTGTTATGCAGCAGCACCAATGGATAAGGTAGAAGGGGAGGAAGAGGGGGAACCCTCAGAAAGGTTCAGGAACTGCGATCCTGTGAGCTCCTGCTGAATTCGAGGCCTGGGAGAGACTACGGGAGCTTTCAGGAAATTGAAAGAGAAAATAGCGGGAGAGGAGGACGTGAGATGCCCCACAAGTTCTCGTGGGCAGGACCGGATCGACATGTTTTTTGAGGGGAGGCAACATTAAAAAATGACTCCCCCTTATGGGCCATTCTATTTTATGGTCCCATAGAATACAAAGGACTCCATACCCAATTTGGTGCCCCTCCCATCCATCAGCACCTGGGGCACGCACCCCCCTCTGCCCCCCCTAGATCCAGCCCTGCTCATGGGTTCCCATTTGTCCCTCTGTAAAACCAGGCCTTGGATTCTGTGGGAGCTCACAGGAGCCCAGTTCCTGAACCTTTCTGATAGTTCCTCCTCCTCCTTCTGAGAGTTCCACCTCCTTGTCCATTGAATAATATTGCAGCTGCATAACAATCCCTGGATGAGCTCCACCACCTATTTTTCTGCAAAATGACCCCTGTGTAAAACCAACAGCGTTTTCCTCCAGCTAGTTCAGAAACGGCGACAGAAATTCTTATCCTTTCACTAAAAAAACAAACAAACTCATTTGCTAGTTTTAGTTTAACTCTTCACAATCGTTTCCAAGACAGACTCAGAAGTCAACATCTTTTTTTTTAAAGAAAGAGGCAGTGAGACATTACTGACTACAAATGAGAATTGGGCTCCCCGTCGCATTCCGTAACGTTTCATGATGAATTAGAACATCAAGTTGCTCGTGAAGAGAAAGAGCACTTTGGAACCTCACACAGCAGAGTCCCAACACATTTCAAATTTATGCCATTTCTTTTGAAGAACAGAAAGGGAGCAGATGAAAAATGTAAGTGCCATTATAGAATTCTAATTTTTTTGAGGGGGCTTTTTTTGATCTAAAATGCAGTTATGAAAGAATGATCTGACAAGAGTTGGCTGAATTTCGTATTCAAGCCCACATTTAGAACAATAGAACAAAACCCTGTTTGACTGCTAGACCACAAGGGACTATTTCCCCCCCTCCATTTTGTTTTTTTCTTCTTCTTCTTCCAGATATAGAAACACAGAAATACATCTGAACAAATGATTTTTTTTAAAAATTTATTTACTGAGTACATTTTATCTCACACTTCCTATAAAGAGCTCAGGGTTGTGATCTCCTCAGACTCCATTTTATCCTCACAACAGTCCTTTGAGAAGGTTGGGTCAAAAGGGTGTGCCTGGCCATGGTCATCCAACGTGCTTCATAAACAGGGTTGCCATGTCCCCCCTGGAGAGCTGCCACAACCAGTGTTCCCTCTAAGCTGAGAGAGCATGAGTTAGCTCACAGATCTTTAGCCTCCAGCTCACACATTTTCATCTTAGCTCAGGAAGGGTGACCCCAGAGCACACTAATTTATGCAGTAGCTCCCAACTCTAACGTGAGTAGCTCACAACTTTAATAATGCCAGTAGCTCACAAAGCAGAATTTTTGTTCACAAGACTCCGCAGCTTAGAGGGGACATTGGCCCCAACCAAGCTGGGAGAATCCTGGAAATCTAGAGATGGAGCCTGGGGAGGAACTCAGCGAGGTAGAAATCCCGCCCTCCAAAGCATCCATTTCCTGCAGGGGAACTGTTCTCCATAGTCTGGAGATGAGCTGTAATCCCAGGGGATCCACAGGTCCCACCTGAAGGCCAGCAGATGAGTGGGGATTTGAAGGAAACTGGTCAGGCCCCTCAAAGAAATGTATTCCGCTTCCTGGGTCTCTCTGGTATCCAAGGGAACCAAAATCTCTTTGGTCATTTTGTATAACTATATTTCTCACCCAGTCAAAACTTTCCTGATTCATCAATTGCTATCAAAATCCTCATTTCTTTTTCTTTTCTTTTGGTTAGCTGATGAATCCTTCTCCTGTTGTTTGCCTTCAACCAGGGGTCGTTTTGTAGGAAAAACAGGTGGTGGAGCTCATCCAGGGATTGCTATGCAGCTGCACCTACTATTCAATGGGCAAGGTGGGAAGGAGGAGGTGGAACTGTCAGAAATGTTCAGGAGCTGTGCTCCTGTGAGCTCCTGCTGAATTGAAGGCCTGCTTTCAACCACTATTATCCAACTACTCAACGTCTGGACTTGATTTTTACATCCGTTTTCCAGCTGTCCCTGCATCGGCTTAAACTGCCTGTCTGGACCCAGCCAATGTGTAGGAGAAAAGACCTTCTGGAATAGGCTAATGGTTTTATTCAAAGATATCTGCTTTGAATTATCTAGATGCTTCAGCCAGTTCTGTTAGGCTGCCCTTTCCCAACATGACACAATGGTTTCATAGCTGGTTGCAAAATATATTGGGTCCATCTGTCTTGCTTTCATGCAGAAAAATTCTCCTTTTTAAAGCATTTGTACCTGAGTTTATCAGGGATTTTGCCTTTTATCTAAGGCAAACAAAGATAAAAATGCCCCAAATGAGAGAAAGTTAAGGAGGTACATAGATCCATGTGGGCAGCCGTGTTGGTCTGAAGCAGTGGAACAAAGTAGGAGTCAAGTTTCACCTTTAAGACCAACAAAGTTTTATTCAGAATGAAAGCTTTCGTATGCATGCATACTTCTTCAGACAAGGTAACAGGGTCCAGTGGGCTGAAATACATGCAGTTGGTGGGTTAAGAGTGTAAACTGGTACAAATTTAGGATCAAATGGTGAAATAGTGCAATAAATTGGAAGGCCATTTGGTCTGGATAGCAATAAAAGGTAATAAGAGCTGCCTGTTAATTGCTGTTGTTGCAAGTTTAGGTAAAACAAAATTACATGTATTTCCTAATGATGTTCTTGTCCACCTAATTTACTTTTTAACGTCATTCTATACAGGAGGCAGGGGTTGTTTTGTAGAAAAATAGGTGGTGGAGCTCACTAGCATAACTCATTAGCAGATGCCCCCCCCAGCCAAAAGCAACTCGATGGAAACAAGGAAAGCCCCAGGCAAGCGAGGCCTGCTTGGGCTGGCTAGAGATTGAACCAGCCAAAGTAGGCTTTGCTCACCTTAGGCTCTCCTTGGTTACCCCGCAACAGTCAAAAGGCCAGCAAGCCACCCACCATCCGAAATCACGTAAGAAATGGAGAAAGTGTGGTGTGGGCTTCTCCAGGGGTTAATGAGGGCTGCTGGGGGCTGGCTGGCTGCCACTCTCTTAATCCAGGGATTGTTATGCAGCTGCACCTACTGTTCAATGGACAAGATACGTGGGGAGGAAGAGGGGGAACCCTTAGAAAGGTTCAGGAGCTGTGCTCCTGTGAGCTGCTGCTGAATCTGAGGCCTGACGGGTGTTATATATTATATAAGGAGGTACAATCAGAGTTATTTTCAAATGGCACAATTTAAGATGCACAATTTCTCTTTGCAGGCCATCATTTCCAATGGTGCTTATTCTGCAAATAAATAAAATCATCCCTGTAAGGCGGGGGGGGGGGGGGAGTCTGACAGCCACATGAACAAACAATGAATGGGGATCAAAATAGTTCAGGATAAATGAGGCACACATAACTGTAATCCCTAGGATCTCACTAATCAAATTCTTTGCTCCATCTCTGCTGTCAGCTTTGGGCACAGACTAATAAGTGTCAGGAGCCGACTGAATTTGTACAGCCTTTATTGGAAGAAACACGTCAAGCCTGAAACTGAATAAGTGGCAAGCGATGGGTCAATTTGCATGGTCCAACGGCTGCACTAGAAGCCCAACTCAACATCAATCTGCTCCTCCTATTTTCTCACCATACTCTTTTGTTAGGAACTCTTTTGTCAAGTGCACAGACTATTTAGGCCAGTGGTCCTCAACCTTTTTGAGCTGGTGGGCACCTTTGGAATTCTAACACAGGATATGGCTGCCACAGGAGGGATAAAAAGACAAAGGTAGTCCCACGTGCAAGCATTACCGACCTATGGGTTGACATCAGACCACGTTTTCTTGGCAGACTTTTAAAGGGGTGTGTGACGGTAAGGTATGGGTTAAACAGAAAACTGAAGACGCACAGAGCCTGCGTCAGGTGACCCGAGGGTGGGGGCCAGAGTGCTCGGAACTCTCAGCGTAGAGTGACAGCTAACGGCTGAGGGAGTCAGTTAGTGCCTGACAGAGCCGGAGAGAGTTGTTGCCTGAGAGAGTCTGAGAAAGTTGGTCTTTGAGAAGGAGCTGGGGCAGTAGCTGTGGAGAGTCTTCATGAGAAGCAAAGCTGACTGCTAGCTCAATAAAAAAAGCAAGGGGCTGTGTGTGACTAAGAAGGAGAGTCACTGTGAAGACCTGAACGGTCACAGACACTTATATACATCTCTTAAGATCTAGAGAGGTGGTTGAGGGAATATATGTGGGTCTGGAGGTCAGAAGGGCTGGGAGTAGAGGCTCCAGTCAACTTGAGAGACTTGGCACAATATACCCAAGAGGCCAGCCTATACTAGTGGTGGAGAGTGTATTATATAGGAACTCTGAACCTGAGAGACCTAAGAAAGAAGAAACAACTGAGCAACTTGTTAACTGTGTGAGATACTTTATAGCCCGTGTATATATCACCCATATCCCCAGTTTAAGTCTTTGTGTTATAATAAATATCTGTGGTTTACATTAAAGTTCTCTGGTGCCTATAATTTGGGAAAACTGTCAAAACTGCTGTGGTCCCCTACGAAGTGCATTATATATCATCAGGAAACAAAACCCCCCGAAGAGACTAGAAGAGCGAAATCCATATCACACCCACCCCTTGAGTTCTATAGTCCTGAGGGAAAAAATTTAAAAGGAAGAACTGAGGAGAAAGAGGGGCTGGGGTAGCTATAAACAGCACATAGAAGCGATCCAGTGGGACCGTGAGACGGGTGCTGTCATAGGGTGGAACAAAATAGGAGTCAATTGCACCTTTAAGACCAACTGAGTTTTATTCAGAACGTAAGCTTTCGTGTGCTCTCTAAGCATGCTTCATCAGACGAGGAATCTGGCACAGTGAGCAGAGCCATACATAGATGGTAGGTGGTGACCCAGAATGCAAAATGGTACAGATTTAAGAACCAATGACAGTGAAGTAAAATTATCTGGTAGGCAGTGATTTAGAATGTAAAGGTACAATTATAAGATTCAATGACAGAATAGTAAAATTGAGCAAACCTTTGATCTGAATAGCATGAGCATGCGAAAGCAACAAAACAGTAGTATGTCAAAATGTGAGTGTCTGTCAGTGACTCTATTGCTATGAACCTGGGCCAAAAGGAAGGAATTATTATGTTTTCCCATCCAACTAACATTGCCTTCCCCAGTCAGCTACACTTTCCCCTCAGCAAGCTGGGTACTCATTTCACCGACCTTGAAAGGATGGAAGGTTGAGTCAACCTTGAGCTGGCTACCTGAACCCAGCTTCTGCCAGGATCGAACTCAGGTCATGAACAGAGTTTGGACTGCAGTACTGCCGCTTACCACTCTGTGCCATGGGCCTCTACAAGAGGGATAGCCAGCTACAAAATAGCTGCCGCAGCTTACTTTCAGTCACATGATGAAGATTTTTGTGATGGTAGCTGTGGTTGTAGCAGGTGCCAAAGCAACATTTTTTAAAAAATTAAAAAAATCTGCACAATCAAATCTATGGCCAATCCTGCTTAGCAAAAGCCCCATCTAACCTTGTGCTTTGCTGTCTTTCCACTTAAAACATGTCATGACAACACTCATTGGATCATTGACTTGTCCCATGTAAATTTACCTGGACTGCAAGATTATTGCTCATAATGTTTTCCCCCCACCCCTTGAACTCTTTAATGCCTGTAATGTTAGAAAGAACATTAAGTGTCTAGCATTCATGGAGCGTGTAGCATCAATGGAAGAGAGTGTGTGGCAGGAATTTATAGCTACCCCCTCCGTTATTGCCTTCAAAACAGTAACTATTACATTTTATATCAAACCATGAAAATGGTGCTACAAGGGATAATAGTCGCAGAATAACTTTGCAGTGAGGGACGTGGCTCCACTGATACCTCTCCAAAGAGAAATATGCATTCCTCAAATTCAGCTGCATCCCACAGTCTCTTCCCCTAAAGTTGCCTGCTTGTTCTTCAGTGCAGCCAACACCAGGAACAGGAAGTGTTACTGACATGCATTGATCCATTCATTTAAACATATGAACTGTGGCTCCAGGAGATAAAAATTGTGAGAGAAAAGGCTGACGAAGGACCACCTCTGCGAAACCGTAAGGAACCCCAGGCATATGGTCCCTTACTTTCTTGGTGACAAGCTTCACTAGAAACTGAAGGACTCCACCCAAAGTTTCTGGACACAAGTTGATAGACTGAAAGGGCTCTGCCCCTTGGAAATATACAACAGACTGGTGGGAGGGAGCGAAAATGACTCTATTTCCAGTTATGAACACTGTATTTTGAATTTTGGAATTCTGGTTTTTGTATTATGAGTGGATATTAATAGTTGATAAACAGAGTTGCATATACACTATATGTGTAAAGAAAATATTATCTGGTGACTGATATTGAGATTTAACACCCTTTGTATGGCTGCATCCATGTTGGAATTGGCTGCAACCGGGAGTCCCCAGTGCAGTGTCTATGGAAGAAAAGGAGGAGACTGGATTTATACCCCGCCCTTCACTCAGAATCTCAGAGCAGCTTACAATTGTCTTTCCCCTCCCCACAACACACACCTTGTGAGGTAGGCAGGGCTGAGAGAGCTTTCTTGAGAACTGCTATGGGTGCTCATTTTAGGAAACAAGCTGGGCCAAGTAAAGCTTTGGCCCAGCAAGGCTTATGATTAACTATTAGAGATCTGATTGGCTGTGCAGATTTTTTTTTTTTTTAAATGTTGCTTTGTCGGCAGCTGCCACTCCTGCTACCTGGTGGTCTCCCATCCAATTGCTAACTATGGTCAGCCCAGGTTTAGCTTCCAAATTCTGACAAGCTCAGAGTATCGCTCTAGCCAGAGGTTTTTTTGTAGCAGGAACTCCTTTGCATATTAGGCCACACCCACCTGATATAGCCAATCTTCCTAGAACTTACAGAACTTGGTCTTCTTACAAGGCCTACTGTAAGCTCTTGGAGGATTGGCTACACCAGGGAGGTGTGGCTTAATATGCAAAGGAGTTCCTACTACAAAAAACAACAACCCTGTGATTAATAGTATATTTATAGTACAAAATGATACAGACACACCTGGTAAAAGCTGCATGTCAACTTTTGCAGATCACTGCCCCAAACACGCAGTTCCAGAGTCCGGAATGATAGAAATACACAAAGAAAATACACAAAGAAAAAGTCAAGTTCAGCATATCCTCTGGCGTATCCTACCCAAAGCTGGAGGTTCGGTGAGCCCAAATTTTGCACGAGGCTTCCATCATCCAGCTCAAAAAAGAAAATATCTCTATTTTGATATATCACAAACAGTATTGCCAATACACCATGACAGGTGACAGATGACTTTTTTCCAGCTGATTTTTTTTTCTTTTGCATCTTTCCCCTGTGCAGAGAGAAGTCTTCTACAGATGCCTCGCCGGAGGGTATAAAGTAAAACTCGGGTCTGCAAATTATCAATAAAGCTGTCAAAAACACATATTTCTCCCAGGATATATATATATATATATATATATATATATATATATATATTAAAAACGTATATATTGATGGCTTTGGGGCATTAGTTTCTGCCTAAAGGCTCAGCAAGTCTATCACCATTCATTATACCGGGATATGATTACTCCACAAAAGTCAGCAGGGATCTCTCGAATTTCACCGAACATGAACCGTTAAGGCATTTCGCATTTAAACTGGTGCACCTGGTGGTCCTTGAATACTCCCGAGTGATTCCAAAAATAGCGACACTATCTCTTTTGGCGCCTCCTTAGCCCGGCTACCGCGCGTCTCCAACCGGACGCATTGACCAAGCCAAAGCGATTGCTAATTAAAAGGGCAGGATGTGTTCCAGTTGTTTTTAATCAAAGGCAGCTTAATCCCTCCGTAAGCCACATGGCTTTGTTGGAAGGGAATCGGAACAACCTTGTTACTTTTGATAACTGTAAGCCACTGACTCATGGCCCCCTGACAGTCAGCTAAGCATGCAATAACATTCCTCTGTATTTGGGGACTGGCTTAGTGGGCTTTGTAACAGATTATGGAGGATGTTAAAATGAAATGTTAGTCTTAAAAAAAACCCCTCTGTATTTCCCCAGTAATTAAGGTAGTGTCCGTGTCTGTGTCTGGGTGTGTGCGTGTGTGTATGTGTGCATGCATGTTTAATGGAATTATAGACTGTGTAGAACAGGGGTGTCAAATGTCTGGCCCAAGGGCCAAATCAGGCCCTCAGAGGGCTCCTATCAAGCAACTCACTGACATCTGCTTCCTTCTCTCTCTCTCTCTTGTTTCCTTCTGCGTCACAGCTTGCTTTGTCAGGCTTATGAACATATGAAGCTGCTTTATACTGAATCAGACCCTCGGTCCATCAAAGTCAGTATTGTCTACTCAGATTGGCAGCGGCTCTCCAGGGTCTCAAGCTGAGGTTTTTCATGCCTACTTGCCTGGACCCTTTTTAGTTGGAGATGCCAGGGACTGAACCTGGAATCTTCTGCTTACCAAGCAGATGGTCTACAACTAAGCCACCGTCCCTCCTTTTAAATGCCTGCTCCTTTTAAAGGTTTGCTCCTTTTAAATGCCTTCCCTTCATTGGAAACAGTGACGGACAGGGGCACCTTCTTTAGGAGCTCATAGAACTGGACCCCCAGTCCAATCTTTTTTAAACTTGAGGGTTGTTTTTTGTTTTTTAGGAGAGGCACCAGACACTATGCTGAAAATTTGGCACCCCTACCTCAGAAAACAGGCCCCCCCCAAGCCCTAGATACCCATGGATCTATTCTTCATCATACATCTGAGCCACTTGCTGAATTGCACAGGAGCTACAGAGCAAAGCCTCTATTTTCTCCATTGGCTGACTAGCACATGAATCAACTTATGTACAACAGCTCGCCCAGCCATTTCATGTTTTCCCCTGGGCCTTAGGCTCAAAGTGTTGACCATGAGATTTCTGAAATCAAAAGTAGGTTTGCAACTTACACAAACGCCTGAACAACACCTGAACCACATTCTCAAGATTGCTACAGCACAGACATTATGTCCAGATTTTGAGGCAATAATTCAGAGCAAGAGGTGTCAGTTATCAGAAACGGTTAAATGAACAAAATATGGCAAGAGTGCTAATCTTTTAAGCATATTTTAAGGTGTTTTTTTTTTAAAAAAAAATCTTTAATTGTGTTTGTGTCCTTTATAAAGTTTCTATTTCTGCTACCTGGCATTACATTTTATGACACACGTGGCCTGGCCTGGCAAGGTCTCATTTATGCCAAATCCAACCCCCATAACATATGATTTTGACGCTCCTGGCGTAGAGAGATGGAAAGGACTGTGTAAAGCATACAACTAGGGGTATGCGTTTTGTTCAGCTGAACCGAATACAACTCCAAAAAAACAGCAAATTCGGCTTTATTTGGGCCATATACAGCTGAATCAGGTTCTCTGAGCTGATTCAGCTGCTAAATGCGGCAGTCCTGCATAGCCACCGAAATTCAGTGGCAATTTGGCCCCATTATACCCTATGGGCCTCTGAACCCAATCGCAAAATTGGGTATAATGAATGGCAGCGAGGCGTGGGGGGGAGATGAAGTTTGAGGCAGATGCTCCAAATTTGCAGGGCAGCTGCAAGAGCTTCTTCCCCCGCAGAACCCCCAAGTTTAAAGGAGTGGACCGAGGGCCTCCATCCTACCATTGTCCCTGCAGGCCACTGAAGTCAATAGCAAAACATAGGTTAATGTGCAGGCGCTGGGGGGGAGGAGGTTTGAGGGAGAGGCCCCAAATTTGCTGCCATTTCCTTTCTTTTCCTGTCTCTTCCAGGGAAAGAGGTGGAGAGGGGTCCCCAGCAGTCAATCAAGTCCATGCATTTGCAAATTGCAAAACACATGCTGCTTTGCAAGGCTGCTGTTGCTGCTGGCTGGGCTATTCCAGGCCAGCTAAGCAACACTGTTAATTTGCTAATTCTGCCAACAGAATTGCAAGGTACAATGTTCTCTGTTCAATCACAGGGCAGTGTTCTTTTTTTTTGAAACTGCTTTGTGCAATGGCAAAGAACATTGAAGGACTCCTGCTGCCTAGGCTGGACTCCATTGCTAGCTGGCTTTTTGGCTGAGACGGGGACTTGTGCAGCTGCTGGCCCCTGGATTCAGCTGCTGCTGTTTTCTCTGTATACCTTGGCCAACCTGGCTGCTGGTGGACTGGACTCCTGAGAGTGATGTCTGAAGAAGACATCTTCAGGTAAGTATTGGATTAATTTTATTTTTTACAAAGCTGGATTTAAGACAAGCAGGCCTTGAATTCAGCAGGAGCTCACAGGAGCACAGCTCCTGAACCTTCCTGAGAGTTCCTCCCCCTCCTCCCCACCTACCTTGTCCATTGAATAGTGGGTGCAGCTGCATAAGAATCCCTGGATTAGGAGAGCGGGCAGCCAGCCAGCCACCAGGAGCTTTTGCCACACACCCTGTTGTCAAGTCTGCTGCAATGCCTAGCTAGTTTAGTCACAAACTCTGGTTCAGGAAAAGGATCCTGGGTAAAAACCACTCTGTATTCAGATGCTGCTAGCTTAAACTCTCCTTCCCCCACTTCCCTTCCTTTATTATGTAGCAATGCTTAGAAATGGGAATATGGGAACAAGATTGTGGTGCCTTCTCAGAGATAGCCGGTGCTAAGGAAGCGCCCAAGGCCAGCCAAAGCTTGAGAATGATAAAGCAACAATAATGTGTGAATGTGCCCTGCATAGAGTGCCCCCCTAAGGAATTCCTTTGATGTATACCTTAAATGTTTGCTCTTTGTGTATGCTTGCCAGTCTCTCAATCGTCTTCTACAGTCTAACAATATGTTACAATAAACTAGAAACTTTTTATCAAGAAGGTCTTGTTATTGAACATCAGACTTGACATCTGTGGCCCTCATTAACCCCTGGAGAAGCCCACACCATCCTTTCTCCACTTCTTATGTGATTTTGAGTAGCAGGTGGCTTGCTGGCCTTTTGATGGGGGTGAAGGAGGGGGGTAGAACAAGGTAGGTGGGGAGGAAGAAAGGGAACCTTCAAAAAGGTTCAGGAGCTGTGCTCCTGTGAGCTCCTGCTGGATCTGAGGTCTGCTTACAGTACAGTATTACAGAATTACCCTCAGTTATTTCTTCTGTAAGGCTGTGGTTCAGTATGTAACTCCTTTGCTTACGAAAGCCCATGCCCCATCTCTGCTGCCTGGCACTCGTGTGTTCAGTGTGCTGATTCTGTACTGCAGTCCCTACAGAAAGACCCCAACCCAATCTGAAAGATTATCTAATTTGAACTAAGGTCACTGCCATAGGAGCACTGCTATGTTCCTTGCAAGCTAGCACCCTCAGTTCAGTTGACTTGACTGCAGAGTTTCTCTAGGAGGTTTTCCCATCATAGATGGTGCCCATAGAATTGAACCCCCTGTTACAATCCTTTTGGAACTTGGGGGTTCTGTAGGGAAGAGGAACCTGAAGCAGCCATGCAAATGTGGTGCCTCTCACTCACCCCCTCAAAAAAAAAAAAAAACAATTACAATGGGAAAAGTGACTGCTTTTTTCTCATCATAAGGGAAAAGGGCCTTCTTTGGGTGCCCCTAGAATTAAGCCCCCTGTTCCAATCCTTTTGGAACTTGACTCTTCTGTAAGGGAGAGGTACATGAAGCAGTCCTGCAAGTTCAGTGCCTCTCACTCAAACCCCCTCCCCCCACCGAGTCACTTTTCCCACTACAATTACATTGGGAAAATGACTGGTTATTTTTTCCTCCATCATAGGAAAAAAGGGCCCTCTTTGGGTGCTGCTAGAATTGGACTCTGTGGTTCAATCTTTTTGAAACTTGAAGGTTTTGTTGGGGAGGGGCTCCTGCAGATGCCTTGCAAGTTTAAAGCCTCTCCGTCAAATCACCTGCCCCCCAGCTTCCATACATTATACCCTATTTTGTCATTGACTTCAATGGCCCATAGGGCATAAGGGGGGCAGATATTCAGGAGTAGCCAAATATCTTCCGAATCAGAATTGGCTACCAAATCTGCTATTCAAGGATATATGCCCCACCCTGATTTTTTTAGTCCCAAATACCCCCAAATCTGAATTTTTCTGATATTTTCCCCCACACACACCTACTGAAAATGCTACCAAGGACATCTTCCTCATTTATACACCAGCCTCAGTTCTCAGAAGTCATTAATCCAAAGCGCCTCTACCCAACTATGCTACACTCGGTTCATAATAGCTTGCAGGATTTTTTGAAAGCTTTTTTGATATTCCATTTCAAATAGAAGCTTTAAATCAGATTTACTAATAACACACATTTGTTGAGATAATGTAATGTTCACTCTAAGGAGTTAATGGAGAATTAAATGAACCACTTCTCAACTAATGGTTATCTATGAAAACCCATATCTTATACTTATGACCGAAGTATTCTTATTAGCTGGTTAATAATGACTCTTTTTTTAATCATGGGAATTGAACGAGGGAAGAAAGCATGTAAGAAAAGTGGCATTGAAAAATTTAGGTGGGCTTTCATATTCCTGAAGGCTAAAATAGCCAGTTAACTAAATTATAAATCAGCTCTGTCAAAGAGGTCTGCAGCCTTGTATGTAGAATTTTAGATAAAATTCAGTGACAGTTGTTGGCAGAGCATTTACTGATCTGACACAATGCAGTTCAACACCATAAAGATCTCGGATTTGAGACTGTTCTTAAGAATACTTCATTACTGAGCAACTGTAAATGCTTTAAGATATTATTTCTGCATAATAGGTAGAAAAAAGATTCAGGCTATTTGTTATAATATTTACTCCATGTTTCCCACTCACCATTTTTGTCAGTTGCATGCCACAGAAACCAAAGAGGTCAAGGGACTTCCGGGGGAGGAAAATGCCGAGCTGAGCTGCTTCTCATAACGGGAGCAGGCTGGAACTTCTGTTCGGGGTAGTGGAGGGCAAATTAATGCCTACTGCCTACTTTTCCCAGTTAGAGATTGGTCCAAGATATGCACAGAAAACTTTGAGGAGATTTACCTTGGCTAAAAGGGAGTCCCCGGGGGGTGGGGGGGGCTCCTTTGAGGGGTCTCCGGAGAAGAGTTGCATTTTCATCATCTGCAGAAGTTCTCAGAGTCATTTATTTGACATAAGCTCGACAGAATCCTAACCTTCTTGGACATTGCTAAACATCTAAAGCTACACAAGACCGGTGTGGATCTGGATAATTGGCAGAAAAGGCACAGATTACTATCTTTCATTTCAGGACTATTTACAGTTAAACAGAATAAATTCAGAAGGTGGGAAATAGAAATCTAGAAAGCTTGGAAGAAGAAGGGAGGAAGAGGTGAAATTTGGACTTTGTAAATTTAAAGGACAGTGATAAAAAGTGCAAAGGAATTTATTGTTTGGTCTACTTGCAGTTTTGAAAAAAGAGCACCATCGTCATAGACCTGCAGCATATACAATCAACACAGGAAGTACGTCAAGTATCGTGAGATCTCTTTACCAGTAAAAATGAGATTTGGTGGCAAGTAAAGCAGTAAATACCAAACACATGGAAAGAAGCTATTATTTCGTTGATTCCAAAGAAAGATAGAGATGTCACGAATGTAAAAAATTACAGACCAATTTTGCTTTTAAATAATGATTATAAAATATATACAAGAATCTTGGCAGAATGGCTTAAACAACATTTGATAAATTTTATAAAGGAAGATCAAGCAGGGTTTCTTCCCACAAGGCAAATAAGAGACAATATTAGAACTGTTGTAAATATTGTAGAATATTATGAAAGACATCCAGAAAAGGAAGTAGCATTATTATTTGCAGATGCAGAGAAAGCATTTGACAATTTAAATTGGGACTTTATGTTTGCAGTAATGGAGAAAATGGAGTTAGGAGAAAGCTTTATAAGAATGATAAAAGCAATATATACTGAACAACGTGCAAGGCTATGTATAAACACAGATCTTACAGAAGATATGACAATTAGCAAAGGTACAAGACAAGGCTGTCCGCTTTCCCCATTGTTGTTTATAATGACTCTTGAAATATTATTGATGCAGATTCAAGAAGATAAAGAAATAGAAGGATTAAAAATAAAAGGATTTACTTACAAATACAGAGCATTTGCAGATGATATAATGTTTATAAATGAAAATCCTATACAAGTTACACCTTTGCTGTTAGCCAAAATACAAGAATATGGGGAGTTAGCGGGACTTTGTATTAACAAAGAAAAATCAAATTTTTTATGTAAAAATATGAAAACAAATAAGGAACAGGCCTTACAGAGACTGACAGGCTGTGAAGTTACCTCCAAGGTAAAATATTTGGGTGTGGAGATAACAATGAAGAATATTGATTTGTTCAAAAATAACTATGAGAAGCTATGGCTTAAAATGGATGAAGATATGTTAAAATGGAATAAACTTAATTTGTCATTGCTGGGTAGAATAGCTGCAATTAAAATGAATATTCTACCAAGAATAATGTATTTGTTTCAAACTATTCCTATTGTGAAAGATAGTAAACAATTTGATAAATAATGAAGAAAAAATTTAGAATTTGTGTGGGCTGTGAAGGATTAAAATGAAAATTTTGACGCAAAAGATGCAAAAGAGAGAGGTGGAGTTCAATCACCGAACCTAAATTTATATCTAGAAGCAGTTTGTTTAGTGCAGATAAAAGAATGGATAATGCTGTTAAATAAAAAAACTCTTAGCGCTGGAAGGTCAAGGAAATAAATTTGGCTGGCACATGTATATGTATAATGTAAAAAAGAAGATGGACGTTTTTTTCTCTTACCATTATATAAGAAAAAAATTGCTAAATACATGGATGTAATATAAGAAATATGGAGAACACCATTATGGATAGTGCCAGCTGAAGTAATAAAGATAACAGCTGAAATAGGTGAAGAAAAGTGGTTGTCATATAATCAATTATTAAAAATACAAGGTGGCAAAATAGAATTGAAAACTGCTGAAGAGCTGAATAATATATATGATTGGTTCCAAATGCGACAAGTAAAGAGTTTGGTGGATAATGATATCAAAACTGAAGGAATAAGAAAATAACAAACAGAAATGAAAAAAAGTTCTGCTTGGAGACAATGAAAAATTAATTTCAAAAATATATAATTTTTTTAAAATGGTCTACGGAGGATGAAGTAGTGAAATCTCAAATGATTAAACTGGCAATTAATGTAAATAAAGAAATACAGATGGGAATATTTGTGGAAGAATTCTATGACGCTTTCGACGTGTCATAGTATTAAAGAGAACTGTTTTAAAATGATGTATAGATGGTATATGACTCCTAAAAAATTGGCAAAGATGAGCAACAAGATGCCAGATAGATGTTGGAAATGTAAAAAACATGAAGGTTCTTTCTACCATATGTGGTGGACTTGTGAAAGAGCAAAAATATTGGCAGATGATTCAACAAGAAATTTCTAAGATCTTGGGATATGAATTTAAGAAAGTTGCAGAGACTTTTCTGTTGGGATTACAAATGGAAAAATTTCCAAAAGAAGATAGAACTATAATTTGGTACTTGCTTTCAGCTGCTAGGACATTATATACGCAGTTGTGGAAGCAAGAAAAAATACCAGAGAAATGGGATTGGATTCTAAAAGTTATGACATGGAGTGAAATGGACAAATTAACAAGAACTTTAAGAGACTATGATTTAGAAGTGTTTAATATGGAGTGGAAAAAGTTCAGAAGATATGTATAAAAAGAGTGGAAAATAAAAGGACATTGGACAATTTTGATAATGATTAAGTTTTTGAAAAAAGAAGAATATTAATTTTTGTTTTTATTAGTTAAGGGTACCTTTAAATATTAGTATTTTAAGTAAATAACACTGGCGGGGGTCAAGTAACAGGGGGAGGGGTGGGTAGAAAGTAATATATGGGATAGATAAAAGAAGTTATTAATGATGCAAGAAATATAATTTGTTAATATGGCATATTAACAAATAATTTGTTAATTTGGCATATAATATGCCAAATAAAATTGTTTTAACTCTAGAAACCAAAGAGGTCTGCACCATGATATCAGAAAATAGAAGAGAACTTTCGAAAGATGTGTGAAATAGTAATTTAATAAGAAACTGCCCAAAATAGCCAACCAGTTTTGAGTTCACAAATTGTCTTTCAGGGAATGTCTAAACCCATTGGTTGAGAAATGCTTTCATTTCTCCAATTTTCCGAAGGCTTTTCAGGCCGGCATAAAAACCTGTTTATTGGCTCTGACACCCATTTTGCCTAGTGAAATAAAGGTGTTCTGCTCAGGCAAAACATCTGGGAATTTTTGTGAGGAGCTAAAATCATTTTCAATTGGCCCACAAGGAACGTGGCAAATCCCTAGTTCCGTATTTTTGTTTGTTTAACTATCATTATGTATTGTATGTGCAAACCATCCTTTGAGTACATTCAGTTCTTTCAAGCAACCAAAAAGGAGGGGGGGGGGAGATACAACATCTGCATTCAATCTCGTTTCTGTTCCCCATAACAGAGTGTCAACATTAGCATAAAATGTGGACGGAGCACTTGAGCAGAGAGGGGCAATCAGTAACAAAGAGCTGTAATAAGATAACAATCATGTTATCCTCTGATGATGACTCCTTGATTGCAACGGATTAAACAATTGCAATGTTTTATCCCATCACTCCATTTCTCTCCTGCAGAAATATCATAGTGCTGTGACTGTCAGGGGTTTCCCCCCCCCCCTCTTCCCTCCACCCCCCAATCAAATTGGCTTCCAATGATTTTTTTTTCCTTTTTGCCATTGTTGTTTGTTTAACCGGCATCTTACTGCAAATGCTCTGAGGCCATTAACTGGCTCAATGGCCACAAAAGGAATACAGTGCAAGACCTATTAAGGGGAAGGAGGTCAGCCCACCTACAGCTTGCGATCACACGTGGCCCACTGCTGAGTAAATGGATGTAAGAGCATAACAACCACTGCTAAGTAAATGGACATAAGAACATAACAAAGAGCCCTGCTGGATAAAACCGATAGTCCATCTAGTCCAGCATCTTGTTATCACACAGCAGCCGAGTTCCTCTGGAACAGGGTATAGAGGCCAAGGCCTCTTTAACAGGGTATAGAGGCCAAGGCCTTTATAAGAATAGAAGAGTCTTGCTGGAGCAGACTGATACTCCATCTAGTCCACCATTCTGTCTCGCACAGCGGCCAACCAGTTCCTCTGAAGGTCCAACAAAAGGTACAGAGTCTTGCTGCATCAAACCAATACGCCATCTAGTCCAGCATTCTGTTTCACACAGTGGCCAACCACTTCCTCTAGATAGCCAGTAAGAAGAAGAAGAAGACTGCAGATTTATACCCCACCCTTCTCTCTGAATCAGAACGGCTTACAATCTCCTATATCTTCTCCTCCAACAGACAGCCTGTGAGGTGGGTGGGACTGAGAGGGCTCTCACAGCAGCTGCCCTTTCAAAGACAACTCCTGCCATAACTTTGGCTAATCCAAGGCCATTCCAGCAGCCGCAAGCAGGGGAGTTCGGAATCAAACCCGGTTCTCCCGGATAAGAGCTTGTGCACTCAACTACTGTACCAAGCTAGCTCTCAGTAAGAAGGCACAGAGGCATAGGCTTCCCCCTGATGTTGCCTCCTGGTTCTGGGATTCAGAGGATTAGTGCCTCTGGATATGGCTAGCAGCTATGAATAGACTTTCCCTCCATGAATCTATCTATTCTCATTTTACAGCTGTTCATTCCTGTGGCCATCACAACATCTCGCACGGGGGTTCCATCTTCCACGTGGGGTTTGGAGATCACACTGAATTACAGCTCATCTCCAGGCTACAGAGATCAGTTCCCTTGGAGAAAATGGATACTTTGGAGGGTGGACTCTATGGCGCTGTACCCCACTGAGGCGGCTGTCCTCCCCAGATTCCATCCCCAAATCTCCAGGCATTTCCTAACATGGGCTGCATTCAGATGGGCATTTTGACCCAACATGGGCACTTTTCCCAGGTGGAAAGGGCATGGTCACCCAGGTACAGCTGCCAGTCATTCCCCTCTCTCATCCACCCCAGAAGCAGATGAGTCAAAGACGGGGTAAGAAGCCACCAGGTGGGATGTGGTGGCAACAGCTCCTCTTGCATGCATCATGCATTGTTTGACATTGGGATGCGGGGGAGCACCTGCAAAATGGATTGGCAAATCCGTTCAAGGTAGGTTTGGTGCACATATGCGCATGAACAAGTTGAACAGACAACCCAAGTGTCAGGACCTTGAGTCAAGGAATGACACAGGCCAACAGTTCAGCAGTTGATTCCATAAGCATCATAAGGCAGTACACCATCTTTGCTAAGACTGACGTCTTAGCCCAGGGACTCTCCTTTTCACCCCTCGCTCCAGTCGTTACATTTTCAAGTGCAAGTACGGCAAAGCAAAAGCGGGAACCAAGCTTTGATGGGGACTCCCTCCCACCCTCCTTTGGAGTCCACCCCTAGTTTCACAGTCCAGGTGTCTAATCTATACTTTCCCAGTGTCTGACCTTGAAGTCCGTAGAAACAGCTTGACTAATAAGTTCCCAAGATAAGCATGCAGAGAGGATGAGCAAAGCAAGAATGCACCCAGGCAAACCGGCAATAGCACAGAGCATGGCAAGAGGAATACAGAGGAGATGACTCTTGACACCAAGCTGCTAGAATGTTAGGTGTTGCTGGCATCGCTGGCTAGATGGCCATCTGACAGCAATGTGGACCCTGTGAATTTAGGGGGAGGTGTTTGTGAACTTCCTGGATTGTGAAGGGGGTTGGACTAGATGACTGTAGAGATCCCTTCCAACTGTATATTCTATGGTTTTATGCTGCCACGTTGTGAATGCTCCACAGTGCTCCCTGTCCAGAGGGCCCGCTTTGCAGCCTGCCTCCGGCCTTGCCCTCCCCACCAACCCAGATGGGGGAACCAATGAGGGACATCTGTCCAGACGGCACCCCACAAGCTGCCGCTTCCAGCAAAGACCTACCCAACAGCCACCTGAGAGGAGGGCCGCCAACCACGCCCAACTGCTCAAAGCTGGGCTTAACAAAGTTGGGGGGAACGAGTTGGGAGGGGGTGGGGGTGAAGAGGGATGAGATTTAAAGGGAATCAGTGAAGCATACCGGGGAGGAAGAGCTCAGTGCTGTCAGTTTGGACGGTTCAGAAAGAGAGAAAGTAACAAACGGCAGAAGCTGGGGTGAACGTGGGTAAGAAGGTGAAGTTAACTTACCCCGTAGCCCGGTCTGAGGCATGACTGACACAGCCCGACAAATCCATCCTGGAGCAGTCACCCAACCCCTCCCTGGACCCAGCAATGGGAAAGCCTGACACTCCCCCTGTGATATATTGGTACTGTGGGTTGCTGTGTGTGATCATGATTCTTCACTCCATACTGAAATAAAGAACTTAGCCTTGCCTCCAATGCTCCTGGAGCTGCCCATCTGTCCTCAGCCTTACATCTGGCTATTTCACACCGACGTCTCCTGCCAGTGGCCAGGGGAGACCTGGAAGCCCTAGTCTCCTGGTCCCTTGTTCAGAAGATCAACATTATCAGAAAGTTAATCCATGGAGACAAATATCCACTGGAGCTTCCACTCAGCTTGATTCCATCACATCATTCTGCCTTCCAGATGGGAAGAGGAGGAAGGGAGATTCAAATGGATTCAGGATGAAAAAACCCCATCATTTACAACAACTGAGGTCATTTCCTTACTGGAAGCGAAAATTTGGAGCTCAGGCCTTTTTTTTTTTTGCAGCAGGAACTCCTCTGGACCCAACCCTCCAATGTAGCCAATCCTCCAAGAGCTTATAGAGCTCTTAGTATAGGGCCGGGGTGGCCAACGGTAGCTCTAAAGCTGTTTTTTTTTTCATACAACTCCCATCAGTCCCAGCCATTGGCCATACTGGCTGGGGCTGATGGGAGTTGTAGGCAAAAAACATCTGGAGAGCTACCTTGACCACCCCTGGTATAGGACCTCTTAGTATAGAGCCAGTTTGGTGTAGTTGTTAAGTGTGTGGACTCTTATCTGGGAGAACCGGGTTTAGTTCCCCACTCCTCCACTTGCACCTGCTGGCATGGCCTTGGGTCAGCCATAGCTCTGGCAGAGGTTGTCCTTGAAAGGGCAGCTGCTGTGAGAGCCCTCTCAGCCCCACCCACTTCACAGGGTGTCTGTTGTGGGGGGAGAAGATATGGGAGATTGTAAGCCGCTCTGAGTCTCTGATTCAGAGAGAAGGGTGGGGTATAAATCTGTAATTCTTCTTTTTCTACTGTACGCTCTTGGAGGACTGGCTACATCAGGGACTTGTGGCCTCGTATGCAAAGGAGCTCCTGCTACAAAAAAGCCCTGTTGGAGCTGATTATGTGAAAGTGGAAAAGTGTGGTCGAAAGGAGAGGGAAACCTCCCCCCCCGCCCCCCCCCCCGGGTTCTGTGTCATTTCACCAGCGCATTTTGGAATTTGCTGTAGGCTAAACATCTTGACTGGCATGGACAAACCAGGCAGCTTGCCGTGTTTTCAAAATATCTCTTCTCCCTTGCAGCCAACCAACCCAGGCAGCTTCCCTGAAGCCAGGACGGCAGCGACAGGTTTGGGGTGGGCGTCATGTTGGAGCCTACTAGTATCGGGAAGGAGTAAGTGCATCAAGAGAGAGGTGGCCTCTGGACTCCATTCAAGCTGCCTCATACAAACCCCAAGATGAAGGAAGACAGGACCCCCAAAGTGTGATTGGCTTTCTAGAACGTGGTGTGGTTCCAGTGGCAAGTTTCCGAATGGTTGTTGGAGGCATGGCGTCTAAAGGGATCCATCCAGTGCAGCTGCATGTAAATGCAGCAAAGAGAGCCAGGATGTGGGGCAGGAGGACCTCAGGGTACAGTGTTGATGTTTCTTGCAGTTCTGGATGAGTCCATGATAGGGCGATGGAGCCCAAGAGGCTGACAGCTGTGGAAGACCTCAGAAAGTAACCATCCCTGTACTAAACCTTGGAGCTTAGAAACTGAGCTATTCTTTAATGCCCCACACTTCAAGGAAGCACACAATAAAGTACATAAAACTGCCTTACACTGAATCAGACCTTTGGTCCATCAAAGTCAGCATTGCCTATTCAGAATTGCAGCAGCTCTGCAAGGTCTCCGGCAGAAGTCTTTCGCGTCACCTTCTGCCTGCTCTTTTTAACAGGAGATTGACCTTGCGTAGGTCAAGCAGATTACAATGTAATGGGTTCAGTGCAATGAAGAGACGAGGTGGTAGCGATCAGAGCTCTTTTTATTCAGCACAGCATAGTAGAGGGCTGCACTCTAAGACTAAAGACTGGGCCAACTTATGTACATTCAAGGTTCCCATGCTAGCATGCTATTGGACCATTCAAACCAGCAGGGGGCCCGTGATTGGAGCAGGACGGCAGGGATTTGGATCCTACTGTCCATTGTTCCCAAGTCCCCAAGCTCAGTCCTACAGGCTCCAATAAACCAGGAACACCATTAGTTATACACATTTCTGATCACATATACAACACCAATGCTCTACAACCAGGGCTTTTTTTTTTTGTAGCAGGAACTCCTTTGCATATTAGGCCCCACACCTCTGACGTAGCCAATCCTCCTGGAGCTTACAGCAGGCCCTGTACTAAGAGCCCTGTAAGGAATTCTAGCAGGAACTCCTTTGCCTATTAGGCCCCACACCTCTGACGTAGCCAATCCTCCTGGAGCTTACAGCAGGCCCTGTACTAAGAGCCCTGTAAGGAATTCTAGCAGGACCTCCTTTGCCTATTAGGCCACACCCCCTGATGTAGCCAGTCCTCCTGGAGCTTACAGCAGGCCCTGTACTAAGAGCCCTGTAAGGAATTCTAGCAGGAACTCCTTTGCATATTAGGCCCCACACCTCTGACGTAGCCAATCCTCCTGGAGCTTACAGCAGGCCCTGTACTAAGAGCCCTGAAAGCTCTGGGAGGATTGGCTACATTAGGGATGTGTGGCCTAAAATGCAAAGGAGTTCCTGCTACAAAAAAAGGCCCTGTCTACAACTGAGGTACGGCCACATTTCACACACACCGCTCCAGCCTCAGCTCGTTTCCTGTGCCGCCAGCACTTCGGCTTGTGCAAGATCCATGATTTCCATGAGTCTTGGTGCAAACGGAAGTACTAGCAGCGGAGGAAGCGAGTTGCGCCACAACCAGAACACAGCACATGTGGAACACAGTCAGGAGATCCAAGGCTACGTATTAGCAGTATGTAATGTACTGAGTTGCGAGACGGGTTGAAGGCAACATGCTTTATTCAGTGGTACATTACAAGAGAGAGAACACGCGGGCCGGGCCCCGCTTATATACATTCCCCGGAACTGCCCCCCAGTCTGACCAGTCCAATCCTGGTCAGTCAAACTTCCCGCCACAGATCTTGATGGGCGGGGCGTCTAGCGAGCTACATCTGAGGACCCGTGGGGTCGCCTCTGTAGCGATCGCCATGCGGTACATCAGCTTATGTTTCAAGACATAACACAGTACAAAAAGCAATTATAATGGTCAACAATCTGGGAAGTCAACTGCTGCCAATATCCAGGTGGGGCATGGGAATCTCCCAGATCCCCTACTGAGGTCTTCCCCTCCCCAAACCCTCAAAATCTCCAGGAATTTCCCAATCTGGAGCTGGCAACCCAATCAAAACCTGAGATCATGAGTCTAGACTGGGTGGCCAAACTGCAGATCGAGGGACACATGCGACTCTTTCACACACATTCTGTGGCTCTCAAAACTCTCTTGGCTTACTTCTGAAGATTTTGCACCTAAAACTGATTGTGAATGGACGTGTCTGTTCCTCAGGGCTGCGAATTCCCTACAAGAGCACAGTTTCTAACAAGGAGTTTAGCAGACAGAGCTTTTGTTTTGGTGGTCAGTCCAAGTTTCTTGAAATCTCCACCGCCCTGTTGGCTGGCTTGGAGAAGGCACTTGTCCCTTTAAATTTGCCAAGCCGGTCGGTGACTTGGAGAATGCATTTAAAGTTAAAGTTGTTTTCTTTCCACCTCTCTCCTCCTCCCCTATCTATTTTCCTTCCTTCCTTCCTTCCTTCCTTCCTTCCTTCCTTCCTTCCTTCCTTCCTTCCTTCCTTCCCTCCTTCCCTCCCTCCCTCCTTCCTTCCTTCCTTCCCTCCCTCCCTCCCTCCCTCCTTCCTTCCTTCCTTCCCTCCCTCCTTCCCTCCCTCCTTCCCTCCCTCCCTCCCTCCTTCCTTCCTTCCCTCCCTCCCTCCCTCCTTCCTTCCTTCCTTCCTTCCTTCCTTCCTTCCTTCCTTCCTTCCTTCCTTCCTTCCTTCCTTCCTTCCTTCTTTCCTTCCTTCCTTCCTTCCTTCCTTCCTTCCTTCCTTCCTTCCTTCCTTCCTTCCTTCCTTCCTTCCTTCCTTCCTTCCTTCCTTCTACGTGGCTCTTATGTAAGCTTCCCAAGCCTCCCGCCCTGGCGGGAGAATACTGGATTTTCAGCCTCTTTTCCCGCTTTCCATAACTCTGGAAGCGGGGGGAGGAGGGGGGAATGGCGCCAAGGAGCATTTGCGTCGTCCGGGGAGGAGGTGCTGAGCCTGGCAAGGGAATCTTGAGAAGGGAGGCTGGCTCGCCAGCGAGCGGGTGGAGGTGGCTGCCGAACGCAGGCGGGTCTTGACGGACTCCAATGCCCGATACTTCTCCTCCTCCCTTCCCTTCCCACCCAGCCCCGTTGCAGCAGCCGTTCTTCCTTTTCGCAAGCTGCTTCCCGCGCCCAGTCAGCTGGCTGGGGGGGGGGGGAGGAGAGAAGCCCCGCCTGCAAAGGATCATGTGCCTTTGCACCTCCGGAGGCTTGATTGCAAGGCTCCACTTTGGGATGGTGTGACTGCTGCTGTAAAGAAGCTGGCAGCAACTCGTGAGTAGAAAGGCCAGTCCCTCGCTTCAGTTGCCAGAAAGGGGGGGGGAGGGAGGAGGAGAGGGAAACGTCTTCATTATTCCCTATGTGGAGATCAATTCTCATAGGGTATAATGGGGAATTAATCTGGAGGTTTTGGGGGCTCTGGGGGAGCTGTTTTTTGAGGTAGAGGCACCAAATTTTTAATATAGTATCTAGTGCCTCTCCCCAAAGTACCCTCCAAGTTTCAAAACGATTGGACCAGGGGGTCCAATTCTATGAGCCCCAAAAGAAGGTGCCCCTATTCTTTGTTATTTCCTATAGAAGGAAGACATTTTAAAAAGTGTGCTGTCCCTTTAAATGTGATGGCCAGAACTTTCTTGGAGTTCAATTATGCTTGTCACACCCTTGTTCTTGGCTCCACCCCAATGTCTCCTGGCTCCACCCCCAAAGTCCCCAGATATTTCTTGAATTGGACTTGGCAACCCTACTCTTATGTTAAACAAGTTTGGCCACCCCTGGTCTATAACTTCTTTTCAGTTGAAGAAAATACATCTTCTAAAAATAAACCAAGCTACATTCACAAGCGTCTTTAGCCGAGGGCTGGTTCACCGTCCAAGTGGTTTGGGGGTCCCAAATTAAGGGAACCATCGATGTGGAAGCAGGCAGCTGGTGTGTCTTGTGTCTGCCGCCACTTCTTGTGGAACCCAGGGTGAAATGCAGAATCACTATCTACCGAAGCAATAGCAATACAAGCCTTCCCTTCTGTTGTTTCCTCAGGATTTGGAAGGGTGTCACCAAGGAGTTCCAGGGTTGTGGCATGAAGGCAGGCAATGGCAAACAAAACAAAAAAGCTTGCTGATAGTAGTCTTGGCCAAATAGTAGGCCCCAGAACATCTAAGATTCTTTTTCTTAAGGCTGAAACAGTTTCTTGTTTTCTTCTCTTCTACGGTAAGAGAAGCTTTGGCTGTGGGTGGTTATAGACATTTTGATAACAATGATAACAATAAGTCTTGGTTTAAATACCTTGCATATCTTGTCAATTAGGAAACGGATGATTTGCTAGTGGAACACTCTGATCCACAAGATTCCACCCGGTACACACAACACTCCATATTTCAAACCTTATGGGTACAATTTGTTTCATCTATAAAATCTATATCTGTTTTCAGAATACACAATACTGGTTGTTTTGCAGTCCTTAACATAAATTGCTCATAGTTGCAAAATGAACATAGCCCATGAAGTGACATCAACAGGGGCAAGAAAACTGTAGACAGTTGTCTCCATAGCACATGATGAATGCAGCTTGTGCTTCATCAGAGACCGTGTACCTTTCAGTTTGGAACTACGGGGAAGCTTTCTCCCTTGGCTCACCTGTTTTGGGCTGTGGCGCAGAGTGGTAAAGCTGCATTACTGCAGTCTGTACTCTCTGCTCATGACCTGAGTTCGATCCCAGCGGAAGCTGGGTTTCAGGTAGCTGGCTCCAGGTTGACTCAGGCATCCATCTTTCTGTGGTCGGTCAAATGAGTTCCCAGCTTGCTGGGGGGAAAGTGTAGATGACTGGGGAAGGCAATGGCAAACCACCCCATAAAAAGTCTTCCGTGAAAACGTTGTGATGCAACATCACCCCAGAGTCAGAAACGACTGGTGCTTGCACAGGGGACTACCTTTACCTTTTTTTACAGCTGAGCCATTGGAGCAGGCTGCCCCCATGGGCTCAGCTGTTTAGACCAGAAACAGCTGAGCCAAGAAGACATAGGGCATTTTCGCACTTACCTTTTACTGGCGCGACCACCCTCCTCATGCCGGCGGATCTGCAGGGATTTCGCACCAGAAGCGCCGGCGCAGCCAAAAGAGCCGGCAATTTCCGTCGCGGAGCCAGCTCAAACGGAAACCGCCAAGAAGCAGGAAAACGTTTGAGCTGGCTCCGCGACGGAAGTTGCCGGCTCTTTTGGCTGCGCCGGCGCTTCTGGTGCGAAATCCCTGCAGATCCGCCGGCGTGAGGAGGGTGGTCGCGCCAGTAAAAGGTAAGTGTGAAAACGCCCATAGTTATTGACGGGGACAAACTAGACCCAAATGCAGATCAACTTACACTTTTGTCAGTTGCCTAGATGAGAGATTATACACAAAGTTTTGTTTTTGCTTTTCCTGGAATTTGTTTGAGTATTGGGGAATAGAGGGCATTTTTTGGCACCCCACGGTAAAAAAAAAAAAGATCTGCTCTTACTGTTGGATGGTGTCTCCTCACACAATGGCCCCATAGATTCTTCAGTATCCATCTCAGAATTACTAATAGTTAACTCTGCCCAAGATACTTTTTTCTTTTGCACGAACCAGATGATGCTCTAATGCTAATAATAATAACACCAGGTTCGTGCAAAAGAAAATAAGTATCATGGGCAGACTTAACTATTGGTAATTCTGAGATGGATACTGAAGATGCTACAGAGCAATCGGGTGAGGAGACACTCTCCGATAGTAAGAGCAGTCCTTTTTTTACCACGGGGTATCAAAAAATGTCCTCTATCCCCCAATATTCAAACAAATTCCAAGAAAAATAAAAAAAAATACAACTTAGTGTATGATCTCTCATCTAGGCAACTGACAAAAGTGGAAGTTGATCTTCTGCATTTGGGTCTAGGGTTTGTCCCTGTCAATAACTATAATTCCTTTTTAACCAGAGCCATGCAAGCAGCCTACTCCTACAGCTCAGGTTTTTAAAGAATCAAACAAAAATCAATTGTTCCAGAAAGAACAAAAACCAAGTCTTTAGGAAATTGTAGAAATTTATATCAGAAGTTCTCAATCCATGCAGTAAAAGAGATGCCGCACATATACAGTCCACAAAAATCCATTCTATGTCAACTTCTGAAAAAATTCGCAGCTCCAAATGGGTCAAAAAACCTCCTTCTTCCTTAAAGCACACAAGGGGGATCTCTTTTAAACCCCTACTTTTTGTGCAGAGCAGAAACCAGTGGTAACAATGGCTCCCACTCATTAAAACCAACAGCTCAGCGGCAGGGAGCTCCCCACTGCTCAGCTGTTTTTCACAAAGGGCAGAAAACGGGGGCTTAAACCCCTGCTTTTCATGAACCGTCATAAACTGCATCAAAATCCGTGAAAGTTCATGCCAGTTCTTCAGTTCACGGACATTGCTTTATGAATGACAAACCAGCTAAAGCTCGTGATGAACTTGAACTAAAGCCAGTTTGTGTCCATCCCTAGTATCACACTTTGAGCATGTGTTATATTTTTACTAGTCTCGTCATTATCCTATTTCATCCCATCTACAAAGTTTAGCTAATATATTGAGTAGCTAATATCTTGAGTAATATCTCATTTTTTAAAAAACAAACAAACAAACAACTCAGGCTCCAATCCTTAAATATGATTTTAACTTACTGCTCTGGTCCACCCTACCAACACAGGATTTAATTGGAGAGCCAGTTTGGTGTAGTGGTTAAGTGTGCGGACCCTTATTTGGGAGAACCGGGTTGGATTCCCCACTCCTCCACTTGCAGCTGCTGGAATGGCCTTGGGTCAGCCAGAGCTCTTGCAGAGGTTGCCCTTGAAAGGGCAGCTGCTGTGAGAGCCCTCTCAGCCCCACTCACCTCACAGGGTGTCTGTTGTGGGGGAGGAAGGTAAAGGAGATTGTGAGCCGCTCTGAGACTCTTCGGAGTGAAGGGCAGGATATAAATCCAATATCATCTTCTTCTTTATTTTGGGAGATGATGTACCCCTTCACCCATTTTTTTTCTGCATGGATTCAGGATTCAACTTTTGTTTTATTTCTCTCTCTCTGTATAATCTCTCTTGCTTGTCTCAATCCAGCCTATAGAACAGGAGTGGGAAGTCCCAGGAAGTTTCCTGGAACTTGGAATTTCCCTACATCGGCTTAGCCTCACTTGCCTATGTAGGCCAAACTTTAAAAATAAATAAATAAATAAAAGGCTAGCTCTGGTGGTAGATCAATAGTGCTTTTTTTTCCTGATTAATTTCCTGCTTGGCATATCTGTAGTTCACAGACCAATCTAAGATAGAACTTAATCTCCCTTCCTCTTACTTGACTTTTGTAGGGGATGGAGTGAGCAATTTTCCCCTGACCTTTCCCAGCCCCTCTCTGACGCAGACCATAATCAGGTATAGAGGTAATTTCCAAGCTTTCTTCCAATTAAGAACCATCTCTCTTAAATATGAAAATTTACTACTGATGCTGTCCTAAGTGGAGTTACATCTTTCTAAGTCCATTTAAGTCAATGGTCTTAGAAGGGCACAACTCAGGATTTCAGGGGGACAATTCAAAGGTCCAGTGAGCTATCACTTAGGGCTCATTCATAAAGTAAAAAGACAACATACAGTACTAACCAAGTTCAATCTATCTTTGTTTGCAGATTTCCTTTTATACAGATGAAACAGAACATGAACACAGCAATTGAGCTGTATTATTACCCTTTCCAGCAGAAAGTCCTGGTTAACACTCATATCCATACCATGTATCTTATTAAAAATGTCTACTTGCTTTTTTTCAATAAGTGCCCTGAACATATGGTCCCAATCGGTGAGAAACAGCAGGGAAACAATACATGGAAATACAGGGACAGGGTTTTGTACATTCTCTGCTTGGGCAGAGCATTCATAATTGTTTACTCAGAAAGTTTTTCATTTGACTTTTTCCAGGGAAAGTCATCCCTCTCGCATTCAAATCACGTTTCCCCCTTCACGCTCCTTCTTTGTATTGGCTTAACCTAATTAGCGTCCGCAGTTAATGCAATAGCCATTGGTGGTGATGGGCAGTGAGTCCCTGCAAAAAAGCTCCAGCCGTCTCGTCTCATCAATGTCGGCTATCAATCCAGCTGTGTACGGCAATCATTGCCGAAAGGTCATTGGAGCCTCAGCGCTGCAGTGTACCTCTTTTTTTCAAGGAGTTTCTTTTCTAATCACCTTCCCCCGACCGGCATCTTCCAGAATCTCAACCTTCGCTGGAGAGCTTGAGAGGCCGTGATAGGAACCAGAGGCAGGTGATTTTTTGAAAACAGTATTATTGCATCACAATGGGAGCGAATCATCTGATAAGAGTCACACTCTGCCAATATGATTTCTTTCCTGGTCTTCTAACCTGCTGTTGCGGGGGGGGGGGGGAGTGAGTGTGTGCGTGGGGAGGAGGAGAGAGACCAATGCCTACCAACAGGCATTGTTGAAGTTGAAATCCGCTCTCTTTCTCTCACCAGGACATTTGAAGGTCACAGACAAGATAATGAAGAAGAGACGCCTAACAGGTGTTGACGGGGGGGGAACAGTGATTAAGAAAGGACAAGGTCTCCAAATGACAGTCGGGAGATGGAAACGATGGCTCTCTCCAGCCTTGGGGAAGCATAAAACACAATCATTAAGTATTTTAAATAAGCAGGAATAACTAGGAACCGCACCGCATTGGGTTCGCCCAAATGAAGTTTCAGGCTCTCGTTTTTATACGCCACGGAACGTTAATCTGCTGTCTCTGACCATTGATTAAACAGGGTGACTTATACCCCAAAGAAATGCAATTAGCCACTAATGTATGCCACATTTTTAAATATATATATATACATTTAACTTCCTTTATCGTGGATACCAGGAAGTAATGGCTTATATAAGTTAATTCAAAAGTTAATTGCACATGGCATCAACAGGATTAAGGCCCAACAGGTAAGTGAACCAGCCTTGGAGAAGAGATTAAAGAGAGGGGCCTCCCAGAAGCAAAATTTAATCTGCTCTGTTGTTTATAGTACTAGAGGAATAACATTATGATGGGTTAGATTTATAGAAGACAAATCTGTGCATTGCGAGAACTCCGGGAAATATGCGGTGCATATCTCTGCTCAAACTTTATGTAGTGTCCTTGCCAATAAAAGATGTTGCTGCTGGCTGCTAGGAATGGCTTCTTTTAAATAAATCCACCAGTATTGGTTTCTTAACTTAAAGCAAGGGCTCTCTGTGCAGTTTGTGAGAGAGTGTGATAACCGTTAGACTAGGCCACACTGCTGTGCTGAAGCTCCGAAAGAGCACTCTGCTGAGTGATAGTAAGAAAAGCTGACTGACCAGTCCAGCAATCCTAAACCAGACCCAACAGTAAGAACCTCTGGTAAGCAAGTGAGGTTTTATTTGTGATTTTTTTTTTCTCTCAGGATATTGCCCTCTCCGCAACCCTCCCATCAGCCACCAGGCACTGCCTGACAACCCTATTGGACTGTGCCTTAACATATGCTAGTGGAAGTTCCTTCAGCCAAAGTAAGCTCCCCTCAGCCTAAGGAGTCTTCCTATAATTTAAGTGCCTATTCTGTGGGAGTTGTAAGCTCTATCGAGCAGGTCTTCAGAGAGGTGGCACATAACTTTTCTAAACAAACAAAACGAATAAGTTGGAAGAGGGCAGCTTCAAACTTTGCTTTCTGGGGTGGTAGGACAGATTGCCTTTGTTTCTGCTGTTTCCTCTTGGAGGGAAGTCATTTGTTTTGACATGATTTCACAAGAGTTATAGATGCCGTCATTTTATGCAGGTTGGGCTACTGCAACGCTTTGGGATGTGGGTCTGGCTTTGAAGGCTGTCTGGACACTTTGACTGGTTCAAAAAAAGCAGCAGGTTCATCTTACAGGTCCATTTCTCCCCAGTTTGGAATTTCCTTCCAATGTAGACTCTGTAATGTCACATCTATGTTCTTTTCCATGCCAGGTGAAGACATTTTTATTTACAGATAATGGCTGCTGCAGTAAATGCTCAAGACAAGACAAGTGGCCATTCTTACTTGAGACACGGTTTAGTGTAGTGGTTAAGAGCAGCAGATTCCAGTCTGGAGAACCAAGTTTGATTCCCCACTCCTCAAAAAAAAAAAAAGGTGGTCTAGGGTCAGTCACAGTTCTCTCAGAGCACTTTCAACCCCACGTATCTCATAGGGGTCTATTGAGGGGAAAAGAAGTGAAAGAAATTGTCAGCTATTCTGAGACTGGATGAAGGATGGGGTATAAACTCAACACTTCTTCTTCTTCTTCTTCTTCTTCTTCTTCTTCTTCTTCTTCTTCTTCTTCTTCTTCTTCTTCTTCTTCTTCTTCTTCTTCTTCTTCTTCTTCTTCTTCTTCTTCTTCCACCTGATGATGGAATGAGAAGCTGCAGAATCAATTATGAATCAAGCCCACCTCTATTATCTACATGGCTTCTTTTAAGATTCATGGGGGGTGGGGGCGGGGGTGGGTTCATGTTAGGAAAAAGAAAGGAAAGGTCCCCTGAGCAAGCAGCAGTTGTTTCCAACTCTGGGGTGACGTTGCTTTCACAACGTTTTCACGGCAGACTTTTTACGGGGTGGTTTTCTATTGCCTTCCCCAGTCATCTACGCTTTCCTCCCAGCAAGCTGGGTACTCATTTTACCGACCTCGGAAGGATGGAAGGCTGAGTCAACCTCGAACCAGCTACCTGAAAACCCAGCTTCTGCCGGGGATCGAACTCAGGCCGTGAGCAGAGTTTAGGACCGCAGTACTGCAACTTTAACACTCTGCACCACGGGACTCTTTTCATGTTAGAGTGTAATGGAATATTGGGAGATGAGTTTCCTATCTCAGGCTATCTAGCTCCATGTTGAATCATTTGACCCTGATGTCACGCTCCATCTTTCTTCTCTTAAGTGTGATTGTAATTGATGGTTTATTTTTTTCCTTGAGATGGGGTTATTTGTTGTGCTGTGTCATGTCTTCTCTGTGACCAGATTAGAGGAATACATTCCAATACACCATTTTGATTTATTGCATTGCATTACAATCACTGTTATACTATTTCAAATAAGAAATACACTAAAATGAAGAGAATGTGTAGCCCTTCTTGGTGAGAATACAGATGTAAGGACCGAGTGAATTTAATATATGCAGTTCTATTTTCTGTTGCTTCAGACAAACATGGCTACCCACCTGGATATAGAATGCATGTAGCCGCTTCATTCCTCATCCAAGAAGCTTTTGAGGTGGTTTATCCTCTTGTTGGGATAAAACAGTGGCTTGGATGTTTAGTGAAACTAAAATTCTATTTGAGCACATGGACTTTGAAATTGAAGTATGAACTTTGAAACAATTTATTCTGGATATTGATTGTAAAGAATATTCACTGTACACATATCCAGGGGTGGAAGTCTAGCAGGAGCTCCATTACATATTAGGCCACACACCCCTGATGTAGTCAACCCTCCAAGAGCTTACAGTAGGCCCTGTGCTAAGAGCCCTGTAAGGAATTCTAGCAGGACCTCCTTTGCCTATTAGGCCACACCCCCTGATGTAGCCAGTCCTCCTGGAGCTTACAGCAGGCCCTGTACGAAGAGCCCTGTAAGGAATTCTAGCAGGAACTCCTTTGCCTGTTAGGCCACACACCCCTGATGTAGCCAGTCCTCCTGGAGTTTACAGCAGGCCCTGTACGAAGAGCCCTGTAAGGAATTCTAGCAGGACCTCCTTTGCCTATTAGGCCACACACCCCTGATGTAGCCAATCCTCCTGGAGCTTACAGCAGGCCCTGTACGAAGAGCCCTGTAAGGAATTCTAGCAGGACCTCCTTTGCCTATTAAGCCACACAACCCAGATGTAGCCAATCCTCCTGGAGCTTCCATTAGGCCCTGTACGAAGAGCCCTGTAAGGAATTCTAGCAGGACCTCCTTTGCCTATTAGGCCACATACCCCTGATGTAGTCAACCCTCCAAGAGCTTCCAGTAGGCCCTGTGCTAAGAGCCCTGTAAGCTCTTGGAGGATTGGCTACATCAGGGGTGCGTGGCCTAATATGCAAAGGCGCTCCTGCTAGAATTCCACCCCTGGATGTATCAATCTTTATTGTAAACAAATTTACAGATCTTTCCAATACATTAATTGGAACTCATTACACAGTGATTTTGCTTTGTTTGGTTAAATCTGTACAGCACTGCACGATACAATTACTCAAACTTGTCATATTATATCCTACTCAAGCCCTCGCATTACTTATATATATACTTGCACTCGAGTATAATCAACCAAATTCAAAATGCGACAAAGCTGTAAAATGTGGAAAGTAATTCTTGGAACTCATGCCTCATTTCCCAACGCTTGATGGATTGTACTGCAAAAACAAGTGAAATTTCCATATAATGCATTACACGACGGCTGCATTGTACCTGAAGAATTCAACCATTCTCCAGGAGAGAGAATACTTTTCAACCGTCCACAACGCTTCTCTTTGCAATGTTGGCTTCCATAGAATCATTGATGTATGTCATGTGATACATCACAACATTAGAAGTTGGGTCCCTAGTCGGAAATGAGTCTTTGCAACCATTTTAGCCGGAAAGCCAAAGGCAGGGAATGCGTCACAGTCTGAAAAATGCTTCATAACTATTCCCTCCCATTTGCACTCTCAGGCAGGCAGCAAAGGGAGTTTATTCAGCTCCTGTATTGGCTTGCAGGCTGTCTTTAGATTGGTAGGGAAAGCTAGCTTGTTTCTTGCTTGAAAAACAGTGATCAACAAGTCAAACAACACGGGGAGGTAATATGTAGGTTATGGGGTTTTCCAACATTTACTTCTTTAGATATCGCATCCATTCCTCTTATGATCTTTTACTCTCTTCTGAAAGTAGGATTTCTCTTTTGTTTGTCTTTGATTTCTCTTGGAAGAGAAACCAGTGCACCTTTGGGGGTACTTCAGTCCTTAAGTTCAGTTCAACAACTTCAGTTGTTTTAGGCTACACACCATGCAGTGGTGCTTCTAGCAGGAGGTTCAGCAGGTTTGGGAAGACAGTGGGCTATTAAAAGCTTTGCAGTGCTTCCAATAGTGCCATGCTTTTTTCTCTGCACAATCTTCCTTGATATAGCATTAGACAGGCCTTGAATTCAGCAGGAGCTCACAGGAGTGCAGCTCCTGAACCTTTCTGATGGTTCCTGCTCCTCCTCTCCACCTTGTCCATGGAATAGTAGGTGCAGCTGCATAACAACCCCTGGATGAGCTCCACTACGACCCCTGGCGCTAGACCAATGCAGCGCTTCAGTGTCTTGGCACCACTGAGATACACTGAGAAGTGCTATAGTGATCTAGCACTATACTGCACAATTTAGAACATATGGGGGGAAAGTTTGCGGAAGATCACATAGTGTCAGGCTCTGTAATGTCTATGAATATTAACTGCAACATACTAACCATATGGACTTTTGATACTAACCCAAAGATCTTTCCTGTCCTGTAGTTCCTATGCATATTGTGGAGAAACGCCATCTTAGTTAATGGTGGTGCTTGGTTGGGAGGGAACATGAAACTGCTAGGCAGGCTTTGGGGCCTAGCCTTCCCTTCACCCCCCCCCCTCTTCCGGAGTTAAACCATCAACTCTAGGGGGAAAGCCTCCTAGAGGGGCAGGAAGTTCTTTTGTTTTATTGGAGTGAGGCGGGAAAAGTTCAGTTCTCAGCTGGCCCTCAAGGAGAGAGGTGGTCAGTCTGTGCGCTCCTGACTGTGGGAGGAGGGAGAGGACTCCAGGCAGTCAGACCAAGTAAGTCATCCACAAGGCAGGGCAAGTTTAGACCAGGGACAGGAGGATGCGTTTAAATCCACCTTTTATTTGTCATTCTGGTTGCTGTTCGGGTGCTATGCTAAACTTTTACATGCAACTGCTTTTGGTTTTTTTTCTTTTCTTTCCTTTTTCTCTTCTAATTAAATATTTTTACTGTTTTGAATGCTGGCAGTCAAACTTTGTACCACATAGATCCCCAACCGCTTTAGACCACACTTTATGAAGGGGGCCCCGGGGAAAGGGGGAAGGCCTGTGGTTGGATAAGGTGCCAATCCTCCAGGGGTTCCCCGAAGGAGTGCTGTGGTCTCTGTGATACCCAAGTCCAGGGTGGCAGAGGACCTTGAGGCCTGGCCTCAGAGCTGGAGAGGGGGATTGGGAGTCCTGTTCCTCTCAATCCGAACCCCTAGACTGAGCAGGTGGTGGCAGCGAGTCCAAGGGGCCAGAGGAGAAATAGCTCCCTCCAAAAAGGGGAACGGGGTCTGGTAGGCAAACCAGGGCCGTTCCGTCACACATATCAAAGAGACAGCTATTAATGTGTAAACATTGTTGATGCTCCCAGGGAACAAAAGAATGCGACTGTTAAAAGATAGCTTGGCCACAAGGCAACTTCTCAGGGGAAAGAGATAAGCTGAAGCCTGTGTGAAAGCCTGTGTGAAAGTAATAGAGAATTGATCTGTGGGTATCTGGGGCTCTGGGGGGCTGTTTTTTGAGGCAGAGGCACCAAATTTGCAGCATAGCATCCTCTCCTCAAAAGACCTTCCAAGTTTCAAAAAGATTGGACCAGGGGGTCCAATTCTATGAGCCTTCCAAAAGGTGGCTGTTTTGCATGTGGACTCAAGGGAAGACTTTGGATGTTTCCGCCTGGCTCCTTGGAGCCATATGAACTGAGCTTGGGGACTTGGGAACAAAGGGCTGCAGGATTCAAATCCCTGCAGCCCAGGACCAATCACAAGCCCCCAGCAATTTGAATTACCCAATAATGTGCTTGCGCGGGAACTCAGAGATGTATATAAGTTTGGCCCGTGGGCCCCAATGCCAGTCTTGTAATGTGACCTTATACTATGTCACTCCTATTAAAGAGCTTGTAATCGCTTACTCTGAGACTCTGCCGTGTATAGAAACCACTATATTATAGTGGCCCTATCCTTCATTATTTCCAATGGAGGGAAGGCATTTAAAAGGTGTATGGTCCCTTTAAATCTGATACCCGAACCCCCTTTGGAGTTCAATTATGCTTGTCAGACCTTGGTTCCTGGCTCTGCCCCCATGTCTCCTGGCTCCAACCCCAAAGTCCCCAGATATTTCTTGAACTGGACTTGGCAACCCTCCTTAACAGCGAAAAGAAAGTTGAATAAAGATCCTTGACATGACTAAACAAACCAACAAACTCAAGCCTTTATTGGCGTTTATCAGATTATAAATAAGGCACAAAAGAGATATAGAAATAACAAAATAAAGCAGTCATATGCAGCTATACATTGGACAATCGATCCTTGATTACCAGACTCGAGAAGAAAGCAACCTTTTCCGTTATTTCAGATGACAAGTCATTCAGAAGACGCAGACCTTTGCAGCATCTGAGCAACTTGTCATATTGAGCAGAATTGGGACTAGAGACCTAAGGCGTGTATAGTATCATATTGGGAATAGTAACAAAGAACATAGGACAATGAATCAACTTGTTTTAAATTGCATGTACAAAGTCTTAATGAGTGGGATTTTTTTATATATCTACCATAGGTAACTGCTGATGGGATGGTATTACATCTGGCAAGAGGAAATGCTCTATGCAATTGTGGAACATGGAGAGTTGATACATGCACCCCCTTGCCCAGATTGTCCGGAGCTATGGGCTGGGATGTCACCAATATGCCGATGACACCCAGTGTCAAGCATTGTATACTCATTTTATATTATAGAAGCTGGATTTCAGAATTGTTACTTTTATATTATAGAATCCAGACTTTAGAGTTGTTACTAACCCAGAATTAAAATGGGCACATCAAAGTAGCAGCCCCCACCTTTCTTCTTTCGCTTTTACTAACGGATGCAGGAATGTCCTCTTTGAAGATAAGACCTCCTGGGAATTGTTCTCAGGCTCAGCCAGGCCTGAACCCAGGATGCACTATCCGCAATATAGATAAGGAACCCAGTGTGTGAATTTCACACGTGAATGTAGAATTGTTTATAGAACCTTTGATGTGCCATTTTAAAGCATGTATTCTAGTGTTACAAAGTATCAGTTCCAATCTTCAGCTCAAATGAGCCACATGGATTATCAAAAAACCTCACTTTGTTTCAAAATCCAAGGATTGGTTATTTTGAAATCTCATGCTTTACACCCAGCTCTATTTCCTGATGGGCGTCCAGGCTGACTGCATCCCCAAAAATCTGGACCGGGCATTACAAGCCACTGTGAAATGGCTCAGACAGAGTCTACTGAAACTGAATCCAGCAAAGACGGAGGTTCTGTGCCTAAGCCGCGGCGGTCTGGGAAGAGAGATCCCTTTACTGACATTTGACGGGGTGCCTTTAGCGCCAGCTTTGAGGATCAAGGGTTTAGGAGTACTTCTGGAGCCTTCATTATCTATGGAGGCCCAGGTGGCAGCCACTGCCAGATCTAAATTTTATCACCTTAGGTAGATAAGGCAGTTGGCTCCATACCTAGAGTGCAGCGACTTGGCCACAGTAATCCACGCAATGGTTACCTGGAGAATAGACTACTGCAATGCCCTCTACATGGGGCTGCCCTTGACTCGGACCTGGAAGCTGCAATTGGTGCAGAATGCTGCAGCAACGTTGGCATTGGAGCTGCCTTTATGGGTGCACATCCAACCTGCACTGGAGACACTGCACTGGTTGCCTGTGGTGTTCCAAGCCTGGTTCAAAGTGCTGGTCATGCCTTTAAAGCCCTATATGGCAGGGGTGGCCAATGGTAGCTTTCCAGATGTTTTTTGCCTACAACTCCATCAGCCCCAAGCAGCATGGCCAATGGCTGGGGTTGATGGGAGTTGTAGGCAAAAAACATTTGGAGGGCTACCGTTGGCCACCCCTGCTATATGGCTAGGGACCTGTCTACCTCCGGAGCCGCCTTTCCCCACACGAGCCCCAGAGAGCACTACGATCAAGTTCATTAAATCTATTAAAGATCCCTGGGCTAAAGGATGCCCGTTTGACTACTACAAGGGCAAGAGCCTTTTCTGTGGCTGCACCTGCTCTCTGGAAGCCCCTTCTGAAGAGACCAGGGTCCTGCAGGATTTGCCACAATTCCGCAGGGCCTGAGAGACATACCTGTTCAGGAAGCCTTTTAGTAACTAACTGGAGGTGCTTTTAACATCTACAGGGGTGCGTAGGATCCACCATCCACAATATCAACGTAAATGATTTTGAACAAGACAGAACGCCATCTGAAATTGTATTTGAAATTGTTTTAATATTTGAATAATGCTTTATTCTAATAATTTAAATCTGTTATAAATTGTTGATTGTTGATAGCTGCCCTGAGCCCGATAGGGGAGGGCGGGATGGAAATATAATATGATAAAAAAATTAAATTAAATAAATAAATAAATGATAGATAAGAAGGCAGGTAACACATAACTTAATAGAATGAACAGAGGAAATCATTACAAATTACAGAATTGCCTGTGAACATCCCCCCCCCCCAAAAAAAAAAATGACATCCAAAAAGTTCTCATTGATGAAGTTCATGGATTTTGGAATTTGTGCCGTGAGAAGCGCCTACTCCAAAGAAATTGCTTCTCACCAAGATTTATTCTGTAGAAGCTGAATCTCTATTTCTGTTGGGAGCATATCTCTGTGAAGCTTTTAAGCAGTTAACAAAGTTTGCTGTCATTTAATAAAACATAGGCTACAAATCTGAAAGAAGCCCTCTTGGGATTAAGCCCCACTGAATGACATGGAACTCACTTCTGAATAGACCTTCCACTAGATTGCTAGTTTTTGAAACCATGAGCAGAGCAGAGCAGAGTTGAAACCATGAGAGGTGAGATAAATTGCTCACATTCCATGTCTCTCCCCCCTCCCCCCCCCCATTGGTAGTTTCTCTGAGTTGTGCTGTCAAATTCAGAAAGGTTGTGCCGGAATGATGCACAACAGAACACAGGAGCGAGAGAAGGCGAGAGGATCTAACCTGACAGACCTCAAGAAATAATCATGCCGACTTGTCAAAGATGGTGCATGCCGTGTCCCTTTGCATTTTCAAAGCGAAGAAGAGAGAGGAACGAAGGCGCAAGACACTAGCCGCAGCTGGAACCTAGTGCGCACATTGGCACAGTGGTGTAGAGACCGATGGCATTTCCCTAAGCTATTCTGGAAATGCAGGACTAATGAATGTCACGAGGAGGGCGAATGATGTCCTTTCTAGGGTTGGCAGCTTTTAAACTGGCCCCTCTCACTGCCCCTTTAGTATGTGCAGCAATGATCGAGTGGCGTTAAACATCTCCATGCTGTGAAAAACTTTAATTGCCCATTTCTGCATACAAAGCCTCTATTTTTAACCTGGTCCATTTTCCACCTTAAATCCCCTCCATCTGATCATTGCTGTCAAGTGCTGCACAATCCCCATCAAAGATCACCTCTATAACGGAATCAAATTAGGTTTTATTCATTAAATGAAGATGTTACAGTTCCAAGACCTTGTCTTGGTGAGACCAGGGCTCTCGGGCTCAGGAATACAATTATAACCTTGGGTCCAGAGCATTACAAGTTTGAAGCACTAGGCACCTTTTTTTTTTGGCCAATGAAGCATCCCCCCTTCCCCCCATTGCTGTTATCAGCTCCAGCTGAAGCAAGTTACTCCAAAAGTGAAAGTCTCTGAGCCGTGGCCTTCAGCTCCAAATAGTACCAGACGCTCAGGGTGAGAAAGCTACTTGTACAATTTTAGAGACACAATACAGTTGATAATCCAGCAAGCAGGTTAAACATAGCCGTTCCCTTCCACAGCAGTTCTTTTCTACAGCATTGGTCTGAAATCAAAATGGATGAACTCATGGCAAGAAACATTCTTGACTAATGCAATATTCGCTTGGTAAGGGAGCAGAATACTTTCTCCATTCATTTCCGGAACAGGATAGAAGGAAACCAATAGGATAGGGTTTTCACATGGCTGCATGAATGGGTAGGGTTGCCAACATCCCAGTGGCAACCACTTCTAAATAATCTAAGATGAACAATATAAATGTGCACAAAACGCACTTTAATATTCCAAAGCTTCTACCTTTAAACAGACTGCAATATGAAAGACAAGAGTGCACGCAGGCACTTTGACATCACCTCTTTTCCCAAACAGTCTGCGCTCATGATTTTGGTTTATGAGTCAATAGCAGACTCTTAACCTTCAAAAAGTGCCTGTGTGCACTTTGATTTATTTTTCTGCAGACTGTTTGAATTCATTTTAGTGCGGACTGTTTGGGAAAAGAGGTTACGTCAGAGTGCCTGCGTGCACTCTTGTGTTTCATATTGCGGGGCCGCTCTAGAGGTTTCCAGGAAAACTCTATGGTTTTCCCGTAGACTCTAGCCATTTGGGAGGGAAAACTCTATGGTACGATAGGTACCATAGAGTTTTTACTTTCCAAATGGCTAGAGCATCTGGAAAAACCATAGAGTTTTCCGGGAAAAGCCTAGAGTGGCCCCGCATTCGTACCACCATTTTGTTGATGTCACTTCCTGGTGATGTCATTGTGTCGCACGCACACAAAAGTCCCCCTGATTGGGAGCAGGGGACTTGGCAACTCTAAGTCTAAAGGCAGTGGTGGTGGTGGGGAAAGCGCCATCTTGTTGCAGAGCCAACTTATGGCCACCCCAAAGAGTTGTCAAGGCAACAGATCCTTTAACCCATACCCCATGTTGACTCTCAGCACATCAGACTGAACCCAACTTTTGTCAATTCAGATTGGCTGATAACTCCCTTCCTGTGGGATAACCAGGTCTCAGGATCTGGGCATGCAGTGTAAGGTCCTTCTCAAGAGCGCCTGTTGAAGCCTCAGTTTTTAGAGATGTCTTCTCCAGGGGACCAGTTGAATTTTCAGAGCAGTCAGCTAGCCCTCACACTGTGGGGCATCTTCTATGCATGTCTGCTTCTGGTAAGGACTTGAATTCAGCAGGAGCTCACAGGAGCACAGCTCCTGGAACTCCAGTCAGGGTTTGCATGCAGTGAGGGAGTTCTCTCCCTTCTGCACACAGATCCTGGGGCACATGCAAATGAGATATGCTACTGAGCTCCTGCACCTTCCCCCCCCCCTACAAAACAACCCTTGACTACAACCTATGTACAACCTATGATGAGAGTCAGTTTGGTGTAGTGGTTAAGTGTGCAGACTCTTTTCTGGGAGATCCGGGTTTGTTTCCCCACTCCTCCACTTGCACCTGCTGGAATGGTCTTGGGTCAGCCATAGCCATGGCAGAGGTTGTCTTTGAAAGGGCAGCTGCTGGGAGAGCCCTCTCCAGCCCCACCCACCTCACAGGGTGTCTGTTGTGGGGGAGGAAGGTAAAGGAGATTGTGAGCCACTCTGAGACACTTTGGAGTGGAGGGTGAGATATAAATCCATCATCATCATCATCATCATCATCATCATCATCATCATCATCATCATCATCATCATCATCATCATTCTTCTTCTTCTTCTTCTTCTTCTTCTTCTTCTTCTTCTTCTTCTTCTTCTTCTTCTTCTTCTTCTTCTTCTTCATTGGAGATGTGCTACAATAATGTAGCATTAACCACTGGACCACAATTTGTACTTGGCACCTAGTTAATCTCTGTTGCTTGTTTTTAATGTGGTGAATGGCCCGTCTCTTTGAAGCCACATGATTGTTACTAAATAAATTTCCAGAGACTGTGTGGTGACCCCATGACCTCACCAAGCCATAAGTCTGGGAAATGTAAAGTAGGCCAGGCTGTATGCAGAGACATCCAGAAGTGATTTTAACAAACAGAACAGACTGTAGCAATTTTGAAGTGGAAAATAAGCTCACCTATGTGAAATAACTTCTTTTTGCTGAAGTACCATTTACTCTAGGTGCTTTGTTCCAAACTCTTAATTGTTTTAGATTAAAGTATGTCTTCCACGGAGAGGTTTATAATATAACTCATGAGGTAAAGAGAGCTGCCAAAGGGGACTTTTGTCTTTCCCCCAAAATACGAGGACTCAAAGACATCTAATGAAGCTAACGGGCAGTAGGCTCAGGACGAACAAAAGGAGAAAAAAAAAACCTATTTTTCACAGACTGTGATTAAAATGTAGAATTTGCTGCTAGAGGATATAGTGCTAGCCTCAAGGGGAAAAAAGCTTTAAAAGGAGGTTAGATAGATCCATGGAGAATAAATCTATCAAAGGCGACTGAGGAGAACCTCTGCCTTCAGAGGCATTAGGCCTCTGAATCCCAGATCTAGGAGACAACATTAGGGGAAGGCCTCAGCCTCTATGCCCTGTTGTCGGCCCTCCTGGTTAACTGGTTGGCCACTGTGAGACAGGATGCTGGCTGGGCCACTGTTCTAATTCAGCAGGGTTCTTCTTATGTTCTTAATGTAGGGATGGGATTTTGTGATTTCCCCATGTTTGCTGTGGCTATAGATAGTGCAACAGCCATAAGGTTCCCACATAGCAGGTTTCTCCACCATTCACTGCCCCAGTCCCCAAAAATGGCCACCATCCCTCCCTTAGGCAACCAGGTTTTTGCAATTTCATTAAAATCCACACTAGAATATTGTTATATTTTGTAGGAAAATAGGTGGTGGAGCTCATTAGCGTAACTTATTAGCATATGCCATCCCACCCCCAGCCAAAAGCAACCTGATGCAAAAATGGAGAGCCCTGAGCTAGTGAGGCCTGCTTGAGCTGACTAGAGATCCAGCCAACCCAAGCAAGCCTCGCTCACCTGGGACTCTCCTAGGTTGACCCCCCCAGTCAAAAGACCAGCGAGCCACCCACTGCCCCAAATCACATAAGAAGTGGAGAAAGGATGGTGTGGGCTTCTCCGGGGGTTAATAAGGGCTGGTTGGAAGCATGGTACAAAGCCGCTGGTGGCTGGCAGGTTGGCTGCTCTCCTAATCCAGGGGTTGTTATGCAGCTGCACCTACTAGTCAATGGACAAGGTAGATGGGGAGGAGGAGGGGGGACCCTCAGAAAGGTTCAGGAGCTGCACTCCTGTGAGCTCCTGCTGAATTCAAGGCCTGGTTATATATTATCATAACAATAAGTGCCACAGGGTTGGGTTTTTTTAATCCTACCTTGTTTGTTTTAAAAAAAAAAAAAAATTCCCAACATTTTAAAAGTAAGTCTGTATCGCTTTCGCCTTTTCTTCTCTAAAATGAAGGGAGCTAGAGACTTACTTTAAAAAAAAAAAGAATCAGAAAAGTGAGAATTCAGAATACCTGCTGCACCTATTGTTATAGTGGTTTTTCCATACAATGGTATTCTAGTGCCATTTAAAAAAAAAAAAAAAAGATTGAGAAAGATCTGACAAAAGCCAGGGAAACTCCCAGACGTTCATGAATGCACCATGCTATGGGGAAGTGGGGGGTGGGGGTAGGGTTGCCAATCCCCAGGTGGGGGCAGGGGATCCCCCAGTTTGGAGACCCTCCCCCCGCTTCAGGGTCGTCAGAAAGCGGGGGGAGGGGAGGGAAATGTCTGCTGGGAACTCTATTATTCCCTATGGAGATTTATTTCCTTAGAAAACAATGGAGAATTTATCCGTGGGTATCTGGGGCTCTGGGGAGGCTGTTTTTTGGGGTAGAGGCACCAAATTTTCAGTATAGCATCTAGTGCCTCTCCCCAAAATATCCCCCAAGTTTCAAAAAGATTAGACCGGGGGGTCCAATTCTATGAGCCCCAAAAGAAGGTACCCCTATCCTTCATTATTACCTATGGAAGGAAGGAATTGAAAAGGTGTGCCGTCCCTTTAAATGCGATGACCAGAACTCCCTTGGAGTTCATTTATGCTTGTCACACCCTTGCTCCTGGCTCCACCCCTAATGTCTCCTGGCTCCACCCCCAAAGTCTCTTGGCTCCATCCCCAAAGTCCCCAGATATTTCTTGAATTGGACTTGGCAACCCTAGGTGGGGGTGAGAGACTTCCAAAAGAATTGAAGTTAAGGCAGATGACCCTTATGGGAGACATCTAGATTTCAGAACAATGGTGTCAGAATCCGTGGTTATGTGACGAAAACAATATTGAAATTACTGGAGCAATATTTTGTTCCCTGTACATACGAGACAGGTGTTACATATCTTCCATGTTCTCAAATAATTGCCTCTTTTAAAAATAGACTCCACATCAATAGACTTTTTTTTTTCTTAAGAAGGAAATCAATGACATTAAGTTACTCTCATCTCTGTCATGTTTCTCCATGTACTCATGTATCCCCGCAGGCACCAGCTTCTGAGACACGATCAAAGAAAGAGAAAATGTCCACTCAGAAGAATTTGATAGGCAGGCAGTGGGATGGCAGATGTCCTTATACTCTTCAATAAAATATGACAGGCAGGAAAGCAGGGCTGGACATCTTGTGACCTCCCCCTCCACAAGGCGAAAGCGGCTGTGGAGCTTAGAAATGTCCCTCCAAGGACCAAGGGAGAAAATCTCACATGAAGAAAGTCTCATATGAGAAAATCTCATCTAAAGAAAATTGTCATAGGCCTAGACAGAGGGAATAAATACAATAAATGAGTCATCCAGGGCTTTTTTTGAAGCAGGGACTCTTTTGCATATTAGGCCACACCCTCCTGATGTAGCCAATCTTCCAGGAACTTACAGTAGGCCTTGTACTAAGAGCCCTGTAAGCTCTTGGAGGATTGGCTACATCAGGGATGTGTGGCCTAATATACAAAGGAGTTCCATATATTGTACCAGTACTCTTCCCAGCTGTTCTCAGGCCTCTCCTGCAAACAGTAACCCACTATTAACAACATAGTAGTTTTCAGGGCTTTTTTGGTAGAAAAAGCACAGCAGAAACTCATTTGCATATTAGGGCACACTCCCTGACGTCACCATTGTTCCACATAGGGCTTTTTAATAGAAAAGACCCAGCAGGAATTCATTTGCATATTAGGCCACACCCCCTAACACCAAACCAGCCGGAACTGCGTTCCTGTGCATTCCTGCTTGTAGTAGTTTTGTATTGTTTTGTATACTCTTTACCATGGTAGTTTTGTATACTCTTTACCACACCCAGGCCTCAGATTCAGTGGGAGCTCACAGGAGCACAGCTCCTGAACCTTTCTGAGAGTTCCTTCTCCTCCTTCTGAGAGTTCCACCTCCTTGTCCATTGAATAGTAGGTGCAGCTGCGTAACTATCCCTGGATGAGCTCCACCATCTATTTTTCTACAAAATGACCACTGACAGAACCCACCAAATATGTAGGCCATGAATAAATGCAGCAGTTCCGCAGGTGTAGATCTTGAATCTTGCTGTGCAATAGAATAGATCTTGCCCATGCTGTGTAATAGAAAAACTCCCTTTCGGCAAGGTTTTTTTTTTTTTTTGAAAAAGTGTTATGTAATGAAACATGGAGCCCCATGGCGCAGAGTGGTAAAGCTGCAGTACTGTGGTCTGAACTCTCTGCTCACAACCTGAGTTCGATTCTGGCGGAAGCTGGGTTCAGGTAGCTGTCTCAGGTAGCTGGTTCGAGGTTGACTCAGCCTTCCATCCTTCCAAGGTCAGTAAAATGAGTTCCCAGCTTGCTGGGGGGAAAGTGTAGATGACTGGGGAAGGCAATGGCAAACCACCCCGTAAAAAGTCGCCATGAAAACGTTGTGATGCAATGTCACCCCAGAGTCGAAAACGACTGGTGCTTGCACAGGGGACCTTTTCCTATGTAATGAAAAGGGCTTTTTTGTAGAAAAAGCCCAGCAGGAACTCATTTGCTTATTAAGCCACATCCCCTGACATCACCATTGTTTCACACAGAGCTTCTTTGTAGAAAACCCCCAGCAGGGACTCATTTGCATATTAGACCACACCCCCTGACGTCAAGCCAGCCAGAACAGCATTCCTGTGTGTTTCTGCTCAAAAACAAGCCCTGGTAATGAATACGCTAAAGATTGGCTCAACCATTCAGTTTAGGCCAGTTCTCGGGTTGCCAACTCTGAGGTAGGAAATTCCTGGAGATTTGGGGGTAGAACCCTGGGAGAGCAGGGTTAGGGAAGGGGAGGGACCGCAATAGAAGTACAATGCCATAGAACTGACCCTCTAGAGCAGCCATTTCTCTCCAAGGGGACTGATTTCTGCCATCTGGAGATCAGTTGTCATTCCAGAAAATCTCCAGACCCTTCCTGGAAGATGGCAACCATACCAATTCAAAGCAAGATCCATACATACACACACACACACTTTTCTCCTCTCCACTGGGGTGGACGGACCCCACATTTTAGGAAAGTCATGGCTTCGTATTATCTCAGTTGCTTGGCTTCAAAGAGATGTCTTCCATGCTCTGATAGGTGGGCCAGAGCCAAGAGAACATGGATGGCTAGGTCTATGATTCATGTTCTTGCTTCTAGCAGGTGAGCCTTTTCTATCCGTTCCTTGAAAACATCAACTTTTTTTAAATTTAGTTCTTAATGGGAGACTTTCCTTAAGGTCTCAAGATCTGTAAAGGGAGGGGAAACATAAAACTCGGAAGATCCTGGAATTTGCAAATGGAAACAAGCTAGGATTGCCTACTTTCAACTGAAGTTTGACTGAATTTCCAGACTACGCTGCTCAGTTCCTCTGCAGGAAATTCCAGCTTTGGAGGGTGGATTGTATGGTATGGCGTTCCTGCAGAACTCACACTAAACGGATGGGAAGTCTGAACCCTCCAATCAATTCCAGAAGGGTTCCCCCCCACCACCACCCCACTCTCAACATGAGCATAAGCACATGTGCCTGGAATCTAAAACAACAACAAACCATGCTGTGTGGGCAGGGCTTTTTTTTTTTGTAGCAGAAACTCCTTTGCATATTAGGCCGCAAACCCCTGATGTAGCCAATCCTCCAAGAGTTTACAGTAGGCCCTGTACTAAGAGTCCAGTAAGCTCTTGGAGGATTGGCTACATCAGGGGTGTGTGGCCTAATATACAAAGGAGTTCTTGCTACAAAAAAAGCCCTGTCCATGGGTGACTCGATGTAATACTGTGAATGATCGATTGCAGGCCCTGTGCACTGTAAAGGCACCTCAGAGTGTGGGGTCTGACCGAGATTCTTCATTCCTGAATGAAATGGAGAGATTAGCGGTGCACCCATTCCGTGCCAAATATTCCAGTCTGACTGCAGCCCCAATGAACTATTGAAGCCTCAGCCTCAGCTGGGCCATTCTTGTAAAAAGTTTCATAGAAAAAAAAAATGACTTTTTCATAAACACAATCCTTGGAGTTCTGGAGCTACCTGAAAGACAGCAAATTGAAAACCATGTCCTTGGTGGGAAGGTAAAATTTAAACATTGCTATTTTACTTCTTTTCCATGGTGAATTTCAGGTGAAATCCATCAAATGAACCGATCTATATGAAAACATGTTTTCCTGCTGAGGCTGTTTTTTTTTTTTTTTAAATTCCAAAAATACGTTTATTACATTTTTCATAGGGATGCTAAAAATTCTGCTATCGAAAGAGATCTCTTGATATCTCTTTTATATTCAAGCTGCTGTACTTTGAATTCCTTCATGGTGTCAGACTCTTATAAGTGTGTATCCATGCACACACTGTATCAAACATGCTCACAAATGACACTTGCTTTTTCCAAGCACAAATGTCCATTCCCAACCACTGAGTTCACCCTAGACTCATCCGGACCTGATTTTGACATGTGGAATTAAACTACTGTTCTAGGTCATTCCTTCTTTCTTCCCTGGGGTATGGGAGAAGAGTCTTTTTCCTTTGAAAGTAAAATATCTTGGGGGGGGGGGGGACTTGTTCAGGGACCTGTAGAATTGGGTCCTGTGGTCTAATTTGCTTGAAACGTGGGTGGCTTTTAATGGCCAGGCTGCCTGACAATTGTATAGTCATTTAGACAGTTTCTGTCTGTGAGAGTTCTTGGGAAGAAGCAAGGGTGGAATTCTAGCAGGAGCTCCTTTGCATATTAGGCCACACACCCCTGATGTAGCCAATCCTCCAAGAGCTTACAAGGCTCTTTTTTGTAAGCTCTTGGAGGATTGGCTACATCAGGGTGTGTGGCCTAATACGCAAAGGAGCTCCTGCTAGAATTCTACCCCTGCATTTGGCTGAAATATAGATACTCTAGATACCCTGAAAAAAGGTCCCAATAGGCAACAATAGAACGACTTTTCTCTTTACCTTCCTCCAGGCCTATAGCTAGGATTATTTTTTGTTTTAGTTGAGGGGCATTTATTTATTCAGAATGTAAGCTTTTGTGTGTGTGCACACTTCATCAGACAATGAAATGGGGTACAATGAGTCGAGTTACATATAGCTAACGGACAGCGGTTAAGCATGCAAAATTGTGCCAAGTTAGAATCTACAGCAGAATGGTACAATTAACAAATTGAAAGAACAGCCAGTTTGGTTTAGATACCATTTGTTGTGTTTGGAAAATGGCAAAGTCAAAGCTGCCCACTCTGCTCACTGTACCCCATCTCATTGTCTGACAAAGTGTACACGCCCAGGAAAGCTTACCTTCTGAATAAAACTTTGTTGGTCTTAAAGGGGCTACTGGACTCCAACTTTGTTCTATTATTCATACCTATCACATTAAAGAGCATTTCAGAGTGCCCTGATATCTCAGACTAGCTTTTCCATCCCTCTACATGCCTGCTTTGGTAGACTTTTACAGCCGTCTTCTGACTTGCCACTATTTTAATAACTCACTTACACTTCTTGCTGCCCATCACCTGAGCAGCAACGGAGATGCTTTATGAGATATCTTTGCTCCCAGCCATCTCGTCAGTGACTGCTCAGTTTTCAACATATTCAAAAGGGAGAACTTCACACTGACAATATGTGTGAACTGAATTTAGACCTATGGGGATGAATAGAAGATGGTTTGTACACTGAAAATGATCCTTATTTTTTAATATTTGAAGAAGACTGTGAGTCTATACACTTTCGGTTACATTTTCCGTTTGATGTTATTCAGGCTTGAGGTGACTGGTTTTTTTGTATCTGTGTTTTGGGCTACTGCTGCAGACGGTTCTTGGCTAGAAACTGAATTTATGCCACAGAAATTCAAAATATTGAATGTCAAGCTTATCTCCCTTCGAGCTCAGAAGTTGTTAATGCTACCAAGTTCGGGTGTTGTTTCAGAATATTCATATATTCCAGCCTTTCACAGACTTATGAGTACATTCAGGACTTTTTTTTAAATTTTTTAGCAGGAACACCTTTACATATTAGGCTACACTCCCATAATGTAGCCAATCTTCCAAGAGCTTACAGGGCACTTCTTACAGGGCCTACTGTAAACTCCAGGAGGATTGGCTACATCAGAGGGGTGTGGCCTAATATGCAAAGGGTTCTTGCTACAAAAAAAAAGCCCTGAGTACATTCTTGTGTACTTTTAGCCACCCGCTCATGGTTAGAGCCAAGCTACACAATATGCCCGATATGTGCCAGATCACAGGTACACAACCAGATTCGTAGTTGTATGTACTTGGGGGAATTCAGCTTAAAATCTCTTGTTTGTTTCCTGCTACAAAAAAAAAAGTACATTCTTGTGTACTTGTAGCCATCAACCCATGGTTAGAGTGTTAGTCTAAGAGCCAAGCTACACAATATGCCCAACGTTTGCCAGATCACAGGTACACAACCAGATTCTTAGTCAGATGTCCATTGGGGAATTCACCTTAAAAATCTCTTGTTTGTTTTGGTGCTGTGAGGGGAGAGAAGGAATTTCCAGTTTCCCTCCCACTCCTCTTTTGCCAGTGGAAAGGTCTGGAGCCTTTCACTCTGTTCCTCTGGTTCCATGAGTCCTCCCTAGGGCACAGGTGTCAAACTCATTTGTTATGAGGGCCAGATCTGACATAAATGAGACCTTGTTGGGCCAGGCCATGTTGGGCCGGGCCGCATGTGTTCCTATTTAAGATTAGGTAGCAGAGATACAAACTTTATAAAGGCCACAGACAAACACAATTTTAAAAAAAAAACACCTTAAAACATGCTTAAAGCATTACCACTTGTTGGTCCTAAAGGTGCTTTCTTTGTATCTCTCCCATGGGATCCAGGGAACTAGGCAAAGGAAGCTCTGGCTCTTTCCTTCCTTCTCCAGGGGACAAGAAGGGGAAGTTGCCTCAACCAATAAAAGGAAGAGAGGCTTGGCTCAGTAGCTCTGCTGTGTGATTGAGAGAGCCTGGCAAAGCAAGCTCTCCCTCCCCTTCTTCCTCCCCAAGGGAAGATCCTCAGCCAATAGAGAAAACAGAGACTTTGCTCTGTAGCTCCTGTGCAATTGAGCAAGCTTGGAAAAACAAACTGTGATGCAGAAGGGAGCAAGAAAGAGGGAGAAGGAAGCAGTTGCTTGGGGGCCTGATAGGAACCCTCTGGGGGCCTGATTTGGCCCCTGGGTCACATATTTGACATCCCTGCCCATGGGCATGTGAGCCAGAGGAAAGGGGTGACATCACCCCTGCTCCCCTTTCCACTGGAGAAACCAGGATGGGAGAGAAACAGGAAACTCCTCTTGCTTCCTCACAAAACTCCATACTCCCACTATGCTGTTGAGTCTTGCGAACAAAAAATCTGCTTTGTGAGCTACTGGTTTTAAAGATGTGAGCTATTGCATAAATTAGTTTGCTTTGGGGGCATTTTTCCTGAGCTAAGACAAGAAAAATGTGTGAGCTGGAAGCTAAAAAACCTGGGAGCTAGCTAACACTAACACAGCTTAGAGGGAGCACTGCGTCTCAGCACTGAGCAAATGAGTACTTTTGAAGGTGAGTTGCCCTGTTGTACATCTGATTGTGATTCTAGGCATGCCCCCGTGAACAGGGTCAGCTGTACCACTAGGCAAACTAGGTGATTGCCTGGAGTGCCAGCATTCTGGGGGCACCAAAATGCAATTTTGGGCTGTATCAACAGAAGTTGCTGAGCAGACAGGTTAAAATGGATAAAAGGAAGTACTTCTTCACCCAAAGGGTGAATAACATGTAGAATTCACTGCCTCAGGAGGTGGTGGCGGCCACAAGCATGGCCACCTTCAAGAGGGGTTTAGATAAAAATATGGAGCAGAGGTCCATCAGTGGCTATTAGCCACAGTGTGTGTGTGTGTGTGTGTGTGTGTATATAAATTTTTTGGCCACTGTGTGACACAGAGTGTTGGACTGGATAGGCCATTGGCCTGATCCCACATGGCTTCTCTTAAGTTCTTATGTTCTTAACTATAGTGTCCAGATCACATGATGTGATGGTATCGCTTTACTCTGCTCTGGTAAGACGTCACCTGGAGTATTGTAAGAAGGATATAGACAAGCTGGAATGGGTCCAGAGGATGGTGACAAAGATGGTGAGGGGTCTGGAGACCCAGTCCTATGAGGAAAGGTTGAAGGAGCTGGGCATGTTTAGCCAGGAAAGGAGACGGCTGAGAGGTGATATGATCACCATCTTCAAGTACTTGAAGGACTGTCATCTAGAGGATGGGGTGGAATTGTTTTCTGTGGCCCCAGAAGGTAAGACCAGAACCAATGGGTTGAAATTAAATGGAAAGAGTTTCCCGCTCAAAATCTTTCTCACCGTTAGAGCGGTTCCTCAGTGGAACAGGCTAACTCAGGAGGTGGTGGGCTCTCCTTCCTTGGAGGTTTGAAAACAGAGGCTAGATGGCCATCTGACAGCAATGAAGATCCTGTGAATTTAGGGGGAGGTGTTTGTGAGTTTCCTGCATTGTGCAGGGGGTTGGACTAGATAACCCCGGAGGTCCCTTCCAACTCTATGATTCTATGTGGCTCGGTGACATTATCAGTGGGGGCAAGGGGGGTGGGTGCCAGAGGTTAGCCTTGTCTAGTGTGCCAGACAACCTAGGGCCAGTCCTGCCCATGACCCAGCACATGTAGTGTATTTTGTCATTATGTCCAGAGAAGAGAATTGGTTTCAACTTCCTACTCAGCCTTGAAATTTCTTTGGGTGAATGTTAGTGTAATATACCGGATCCAATGCATTTGCAGTTCACACAGAACTGCTTTATTGGTGTCTACATACTACATAGACAACATGGCGGGGCCGAGATCCTACTTATATACATCCCCAATAACGCCCCCCCCCCCCCCCGTCCATACCAAATCACGGCAGTCGAGCTTCACGCCATGACCACTCATTGGTTGCTGTACAGAGTTCAAATAATCTGAGTCCTTAGGCAGACCTTCAGTTTCCCGGATACTCACGAAACAGTAAATTAAGTGCAGTCGTTTCATGTTGCCAACTTGGTACATAACGGTTAGCCATTCCTTCTCTTTCAGCCTCACCTACCTCGCAGGTTTGTTGTGAAGAGAGACACCTATGTGGCGCTTCTGGGGGGATGAAAACCTTAGTGCCTCTGATGGCTTCATAGCACGCAGCCGTCCTGTGTATCATCAGAACTGACGCACAGCCTTTTTAAAATGATTGTTGCTGGGAGAACATAAGAGAAGCCATGTTGGATCAGGCCAATGGCCCATCCAGTCCAACATTCTGTGTCACACAGTGGCCAAAAAATCTTATATATATATACACACACACACACACACACACACACTGTGGCTAATAGCCACTGATGGACCTCTGCTCCATATTTTTATCTAAACCCCTCTTGAAGTTGGCCATGCTTGTGGCCGCCACCACCTCCTGTGGCAGTGAATTCCACATGTTGCATGAGGAACATGAGGAAGCAATTAATTGAAGTTTATTTATTTATTTATCAGATTTATATCCCACCCTCCCCCGACAGGCTCAGGGCGGCTAACAACAGTTTAAAAACATTAGCAAACATATTAAGATTAGATCTATAAAAACATTTTCATATATATTAAAAATCCAAGATGGCAAGCTTCTGTTTTCCATTATATTAATTCAGTGAGATTGTCGGTGCTGAAGGGAATAGCCGCCTCCCCCTAACCATTAAAGGCGAATTTGAAAAGTTTGGTCTTACAGGCCCTGTGGAACTGTGGCAGGTCCCGCAGGGCCCTGATGTTTTCAGGGAGGGCATTCCACAAAGTGGGGGCTGTTACCGAGAAGACTCTGGCTCTAGTGCTACTCAATCAAGCTTCTTTCGGTCCAGGAATCTTAAGGAGATTTTGAGACCCTGAACGTCGTGCTCTCTGGGGTACGTGTGGGGAAAGGTGGTCCCGAAGGTAGACAGGTCCCAGGCCATATAGGGCTTTAAAAGTTATAACCAGCACCTTGAAGCAAATCCGGAAACACCACAGGCAACCAATGTAACATTTTCAGCACAGGTTGAATGTGCTCCCGTAAGGTAGCTCCATTAACAACCTGGCTGCTGAGTTTTGCACCAGCTGCAGCCTCCAAAGTTGAGTCAAGGGAAGCCCCGTGTAGAGGGCATTTCAGCAGTTTATTCTCGAGGTGACCGTTGTTGCTGGGAGAAGCGTGAGGAAAGAATTAATTGAAGTTAATGCATGTTTGCTGTCTGTGGGTGGGGTTTTTTTTAAGGGGAACTATATATATATATTTGCTACTGCTGCCAAAAAAGATCCAGTGCCCCACATTTCTCTTCAAACAATGTCAGGCATTTTAAAGCAACCAACGCAGCAACCAGCCAAATCAACATCCGTGTCACAGTGACTTTTCATTTTAATCAGTTCAGCAAAGCTTTGCCAAACATTTGCAGAGCATACCATCAAAATGTCACTCGGGGCGGGGGGGAAACAGGGTGTCACATTTTATAAGTAAATGTTACTTTAAAAAGCGAATATCTTCGAGTGGGAAAAGACAAGGATCAAGGAGACGTTCTGTGGCCAGATTCATTGAGTAACAAAAAAGGGTGGCAAGAACAGACACGCACTCCACCCGAATCTGTGCATGTTTTTCACGTAGGTGATTTGAACTCCAGGCTATTGTGGGGATGCTTTGGTCCACCTTGGCTTCTTTACTTCAAGACTGTTCTTGGGAGCATCCACTTATCATTGCCCTTTATAAATGCTGTGTATGAGGATTCAAGTGAAGACTTAGATGGGTGTTCCTGCCTGGCTCATTGGAGCCATGAAAGGAACTTGGGGACTTGGGAACAATCGGCAGGGATCCAAATCCCTGCTGCCTTGCTCCAATCATGGCCCCCCTGCTGGTTTGGATGATCCAATCATGTGCTAGCATGGGAACCTTGAGTCGTATATAGTTGGCCTCTCTGGGCACAGATCTTTAGTGCTGCCCTATACCATGCTGTACCTAGTAAAGAGCTGGTGATCGCTACCACCTCGCCTCTTCACTGCGTCGAACCCACTATAATAAACGAGTTTGGGGTAGTGGTTAAGAGAGTGGACTCTGATGTGGGAGGACCACGTTTGATTCCCATGTTGTTGCCGGGTGCACCTTGGGTCAGCCACAGTTCTCTCAGAGCTGTTATTTCAAGAGCCGTTCTCAGAGAATTTTCCCAGCCCCACCTACCTCACAGGGTGTCTGTTGTGGGGAAAGGAGGAGCAAGGAGATTGCAAGCTGCTCTGAAACTCCGAGTGAAGCTTGGGGTATAAATTCAATCTCCTCCTCTTCTTCTATCCTTTCTTTCTTTCTTTTTATTTAACTTTATTCAATTTTTAGCCTGTTCTTCCTGTGGGACAGGCTTAGGGCGGGTTACATCATAAAGACAATCAACAATAAAAAGAATAAAATATCAATTTAAAATATAAAAAAATCTAAAACTGCAGAGTGACAATAGAGACTTAAATGGCAGGTTTTGCCTCACAAACAGGGCCTATTGTCCAGGTCCAGTAGGTCTTATAGCTCTGGGACGGAATGAAGGGGGAGGCTGGTAACAAGCGATGTCCACTGCCTCAGCTGAAAGCTTGGTGAAAGAGCTCTGTTTTATAGGCCCTGCAGAATTTGACCAGATCCTGCTGGGCCCAGAACTCCAGGGGGAGCTCATTCCACCAGGCAGGGGCCAGGGCTGAAAAGGCCCTGACCCTCATTGACGCCAGATGGACATCTCCGGGGTCAGGGAGTACCAAAAGCTGTTGGGTCACTGATCGTAAAGACCTACGGGGCTCATACAGGGAGAGGTGGTCCCAAAGTTATGCTGGACCCTGGCCATATAGGGCTTTAAAGGTAAGTACCAACACCTTGAACCAGATCCGGTACTCAATAGGTAGCCAGTGCAGTTCACGCAGCACAGGATGGGTCTGTGCCCGTACAGGTGACGATGTCAACATTCTGCCTTTTCTATCATTTTGCCACTAGCGGAACTGGCAGGGGGACTGACCAGCCACAGAAATCCTTACTAGGCATGTAATGACATCACCAGTGACAAATTTGCATCCATTTCCCGTAAGTCTGAAAGTGATATCAGCATGTTGCTGGGGGGAGGTCATAGAGTTTTGCCTAAATGCCAGAGTATCCCCAGTTTGGTGTAGTGGTTAAGTGTGCGGACTCTTATCTGGGAGAACCGGGTTTGATTCCCCACTCCTCCACTTGCACCTGCTGGAATGGCCTTGGGTCAGCCATAGCTCTGGCAGAGGTTGTCCTTGAAAGGGCAGCTGCTGTGAGAGCCCTCTCCAGCCCCACCCACCTCACAGGGTGTCTGTTGTGGGGGAGGAAGGTAAAGGAGATTGTGAGCCGCTCTGAGACTCTTCGGAGTGGAGGGCGGGATATAAATCCAATATCATCTTCTTCTTCTTCTTCTTCTTCTTCTTCTTCTTCTTCTTCTTCTTCTTCTTCTTCTTCTTCTTCTTCTTCTTCTTCTTCTTCTTCTTCTTCTTCTTCTTCTTCTTCTTCTTCTGTGTTGTCAAGAATATTTCTTGCCATGAGCACATTCATTTTGAGCCCAGACCAATGCTGTAGAAATAAACCACTGTAGAAGGGAATTACTGGCTGATAACAGATGGGGTTTTTCAGCCGCCTGGGGGATTGGAGGCAGGCAGACCGAAAAAGCATGTCCCCACGCTCACATCTGCCTTCCGCCCCCGTCCCGCCCCCGGCTTGCTGGGAGCTGGTTTGAAAAGGCACCACTTTGAAAGTGATGCCTTTTTGCTTAGACATCTCCAAAGTGCCACCCCAGCTGTCTGGAAGGCCGGGAAGCACCCAAAGAGCACCCAGGGAGCCACGGACGGGGTGTGTGAGCATTCCAGACACTCCCCAGGTGCCCACAGGCTGCCCCTTTTCCAAGCGCCATCCAGAAGTTCCGGGGTGCTCATTTTCAGCTGGCTCTCTTTCGGGCGGCTTGAAGTTGCCCCAAACTGGCCATCTAGTATCAACCCTGCTTGCTGTAACATTGTATTATGTCTGTAACGTCATACAAGTAACTTTCTCACCCTGAGTGCATGGTACTGTTTGGAGTTGAAGGCCACGGCACAGAGACTTTTGCTTTGGAATAACCTGCTTCAGCGGGAGCTGATAACGATAAGGAGGAGGGAGGGGAAAGATGCTTCACTGGTATAGAAAAAGGTGCCTAAGCAGGGATTTTTTTTTGTAGCAGGAACTCCTGAATATTAGGCTACACCCCCCCTGGTGTAGCCAATCCTCCTGGAGCTTAAAGTCAGCCCTTGGAGGATTGCTTTTGGAGGATTGGCTGCATCACGGAGGTGTAGCCTAATATGCAAAGGAGTTCCTGCTACAAAATAGCACCTTGATGTAATATTTATAATTTTATAATTTTTAGCGTTATATTGCTTTATTGACTTAATATGCAATCCTTGGTTGTTGTTAGCTGCCCTGAGTCCGTTCGCAGAGAGAGCAGGATATAAGTTTAAAGTGAGTGAGTGAGTGAGTGAGTGAATGAATGAATGAATGAATGAATGAGTCCTGATGCCTAGTGCTTCAAACTTGTAATGGTCTGGAGTCCCTCTAATGTTCCCTCTGAGTCTTGTGAACTGCAGAGTCTTGTGAACAAAAATTCTACTTTGTGAGCTACTGGCATTAAAGTTGTAAGCTACTGGCATTAAAGTTATGAGCTTTAGAGGGAGTACTGGTCTGGACCCAAGGTTATAATTGTATTTCTGAGCCTAGGGGCTCCAGTCTCAGCAAGACAAAGTCTTGGACCTATAATGTCTTCGTTTAATGAACAAAACCTAATTTGATTTCATCATAGAGGTTGTCATTGATGCAGATTGTGAAATACCTGACAGGTGTCCCACAGCAATGATAATGATATTGGATGTATATCCCGCCCTCTACTCTGAATCTCAGAGCGGTCACAATCTCCTTTACCTTCCTCCCCCCCCCCAAAAAAAAAACAGACACAATGTGAGGTAGGTGGGGCTGAGAGAGCGCTCCCAGAAGCTGCCCTTTCAAGGACAACTCCTGCGATAGCTATGGCTGACGCAGCAGCTGCAAGTGGAGGAGTGGGGAATCAAACCCTGTTCCCCCAGATAAGAGTCCACACACTTAACAACTGCACCAAACTGGTTCTCTATTAGAGCTATAGCTGACCCAAGGCCATTCCTGCTGCTGCAGGTGGAGGAGTGGGAAATCAAACCCGGTTCTCCCAGATAAGAGTCCACACACTTAACCACTACACCAAACTGGCAATACACTGATGAAACTTATGTGTGCCCAGGGTATGATGCCAGTGCCTCAGGACGTCTTGAAAGGAATTCCACACATGTATCATAGTGATTTCATTTCTAATGTAAATTTATAGCAAAGCAATTATTCCATGAAGGTTGATGCAAGCTCACTGTAGTTTTCAGCAGTGTACCAAAAAAGCTAACGAGATCCAGAAGCTCACCCCAAACTCACAAATTATTCAGTTATCGCCGACCGTAATTCTAATTCTAAACTCCATAATGTGTGAAGGCTCTTTTATTAAGGAAGATAAATATTTAAAGTACAGTATATGACAGGAGATGTTAACAATAGGGACTTTATTTCCATATTATTAAATCTTTTCAGAACATGATACTCTGTCAAACTTTTTTAAAAATAGTTTTTTAGCCATTGATTTAGCACAGAGATATATTTCAGCAGTGCATTTCTGCAGGCCAAAGTCATGGGGGAAAGGCATTCTATGGTGCTATTGGAATTGTTTATTTCCCGTAGGTTCTGCTATTAAAATTGTGTGCATGTATATAAAGCGCTACCACATCTCAGCCAATTTATGGTGACTTAGGGTTGCCAGGTCTGACTCAAGCAGTATCTGGGGACTTTGAGGATGGAGCTAGGAGACTTTGGGAGTGGAGCCAGGAGCAAGGATGTGACAAGCATAAGTGAACTCCAAAAGGAGTTCTGGCCATCAAATGTAAAGTGATTGCACTCCTTTAAAATGCCTTGCTTTCATTGGAAATCATGGAGGATAGGGACACCTTCTTTTGGGGCTCATAAAATTGGGCCCCCCTGGGCCAATCTTTTTGAAACTTTGGGAGTATTTTGAGGAGTGGCATTGGATGCTATGCAGAAAGGCTGGTGCCTCTAACTCAAAAGCAGCACGTCCCTGAGCCCCAGATACCCACAGATCAATTTTCCATTATACTCTATGGGACTTGGTCTCCATAGAAGAAGACAACACTGGATTTATATTCCATCCTCCACTCAAGAGTCTCAGAGTGTCTCACAATCTCCTCAATCTCCTTTATCTTCATCCCCCACAACAGACACCCTGTGAGGTGGGGGGGGCTGAGAGAGCTCTCCCAGAAGCTGCCCTTTCAAGGACAACTCCTGCAATAGCTATGGCTGACCCAAGGCCATTCCAGCAGGTGCAAGTGGAGGAGTAGGGAATCAAACCCAGTTTTCCCAGATAAGAGTCTGCACATTTAACCACTACACCAAACTGGCTCTCTGAGAGTATAATGGAGTGCCCAGCAGACATTCTCCCCACACACACTTTCCAATGACCCCGAAGCAGGGAGAGGGCCTCGAAACTGGGGGATCCCCTGCCCTGACCTGGGGATTGTAAGAACAAGAGAGGATCACTGTAGACTGCAACAATAAACTACCCAAAGATGACCAAAATTATTAGGGTGTAATTTTAGTGACCAAAATGACTAGGGTGTAATGTACTACAATACTCAATCTTTATAGGTAAAATATTAGTTCATGAATTACTCATACAGATACATATATGGAACAATCTCAATACAATTATATTTTCCGAAAGAATTCCCAATATAGAGTTCCAATGAATATAGAGTTCCAATGTACAGGAGGTCAACTTGATAGCCTGCTTCGAAGTTTCTTCCAGCAAAAGTATACTCTACAATCTTCTCCCCAATGGAGACAACTCCAGTTTTTAAGAACTCTCCAAATGGACGACAACTCCAAATTCTTCCTCCTTCAATTATTTATAATAGCATCTCATGCAGTACATTCACAAGCAGACACAAGGTCTCAATGTTCTCTTTACAAATGGCAACAGCTCCTCATTTTCTCCAGGACCTTTTCTGTGGTGCAACCAAGTGGTAGGACCCATGCCACGTTCTACTGAGTCAAGTAATTGGCCCTGTTAGTCCAGTACTATATGTGACCAGGGATTGAATTCATCAGGAGCTCACAGCTCCTGAACCTCCAGCCAGGGTCTGTTCTTTCCCCACTGCATGCAGATCCTGGGGCATATGCAAATGAGATATGCTAGTGAGCTCCTGCACCTTTCCCCCCTACAAAATGACCCCTGTGTGTGACAGTGGCTCTCCAATGTTTCCCAGTCTTGAATTCTGAGGTCCTGAATTTGTGGTCCATGAATTCAACATGTGACCCTTCCGTCTTGGGTAAGAGAGTTCACATTGTCAACCTGATAGAAAACCCCTAGAACTCACGCTTGCCTGCCTGGAAATCCAGTCTGTGAGATGTTTAAAGCCTCTGTAATGTTCCTCTAGGAAGAAAGGGGGACGGGAAACGTAGTAATGTAGCGCCACTGATACAAGAAGCCGTGCCAGGACCAAACATGAAACTTGCTGGCCCAGATGGAGCACTTTGGAGAAGATGGATCAGCTTGTGTCAAAGGCTTAGACTATTGTTACAGAAATTGGATTGACCTTTAGACGTATGTGGGGATAAATGCAATTCTGATTCATTTTGCCTAGGACACCACTCCGCTAGAGGATATTGTCTTTCGGAAACTAATTTATAGTATATAAATGAATCGAGGACTATATTTCAGTGCCAAAACAAAGCAATAGTGATCTCTCTCTCTCTCTCTCTCTGCTTTAAATCAATGGCTCTAATATATGCCAATGGATATTATTTTGCACTTCCCAGGGGTCTGCATCTTAGGAGATTCAGGATCAGCTTGCTGCTTCTCCCTTCTGAGAAGAGAATAAAGCAGCCATTTCAGTGTGGGTTTTTTTTTGGTGACATCTGATTGCTTACTTGTGGACAAGCATTTGAATTACCAACACACGCGCAACTAGGCATACAGCAATAAGCTAATATCGACACCAGCACTGCGCTTGTTTGGAAAATGGAATGAGATGCCTAAAAAGCATTGGCATATCCTTGGAGCAGGGATGCAAATCAAGATTTCATTTGGATTTGGTTTATCTTTCCGCTCAGGCTCTGTTTGGATCGTGTAATCTCCGTGTGGTGCATTAGTCAATCACTTTAACGGTTGTTTCCACTGGTCTGTATTAGAAACGTATATTTCTGCCTATAACTAGCCTGCTTTCAGCACTCTCAAGTGGGAAAAAATTCTGGGAGATTGTACAATCTTTTTCTTCCCTAAAATCCAGGTAGATAGAGACAAGCCTCCCCGTTCTCAATAATAATAATAATAATAATAAGTTTATTTTTGTATCCCGCCCTCCCCCGCCAAAGGCAGGCTCAGAGCGGCTCACAGAGCATGGTGTATACCATGTTTACAGTAGAATACAATCATATAAAAACAGTTAAAATATAATTGACTTTCATATATAAATTAAGTTAAAAGTTAAATAAACAGTTGTGCCAGATAAATTAATAATTAAGGTGCTGCAATTCAGAATACGTACAAGATGGCTAGATGTCATTTAGCTGGGTTCCGTCTCAAAAGCGAGCTGAAAGAGGGCGGTTTTGCAAGCCCTGCGAAACTGATTCAGGTCTCGCAGGGCTCGCACCTCTACTGGTAGTTGATTCCACCATCGGGGAGCCATTACTGAGAAGGCCATGAAAGTACAACACATTCCAGCTTACCACCCCCACCATCCAGTTGGAATAATATTCTCAGTTATTATAATCAAAGGGACCTTCAGTACCAACTTGTACTAAGAAAGAGACCGATTTCCCACTAGCCCTCTGCCGCTCTCATGCTCCTCTTCTCCATGGGGTTTCTGTTGGATTTCACACTATCTGCCCTGGGCTGCAGCTCACTTCACCTTTTTCGCGCGGCAAACCGAAACTGGGTTTTAGAGGATCTTGTTTGCTGTGTGAAAAAGGCAGAGCAAGCTGCAGCCCCGGGGCAGATAGTGTGAAATCCGACGGAAGCCCCACAGAGAAGAGGAGAATGAGAGCGGCATAAGGCGAGTGGGAAATGGGTCAGTTTCCATTTTACAGGCCGTTCAAATTCTCCCTCGCAGAGCAGGCAAGCAAAAGTATTCACACTGCCAGGATCCCGAAACAGATAAGGATCAGGGATGCACATATATTTGAACCCTGTAGTAGAATCGTTCATTTGAACATTCCCCTGCCCTGCTCCTGCCTAACTTATTTCCTGTGTTCATAGTGGTACATGCAACCTTGCGGAGAGGAAATCACATGCCTCAAACATGTGCTAAATAAGACATGGGAAAGGGGTATCTTTACCTAGAGCTGCCAAGTTCCCACTGGGGTCAGGGGATTCACCGGTTTCACGGGTCCCAACCCACCAGCAGGGAGGAGGCCACCGGCAGAATCCCTGCCCCCAGAGTCCCGTAGCCATGCAGCACGATGACATCATCCAGAAGCAATGTTCCCGCTAAGCTGCAGAGTCTTGTGAGCACAAATTATACTTTGTGAGCTACTGGTATTAAAGTTGTGAGTTACTGGCATTAAAGTTGTGAGCTACTGCATAAATTATTGTACTCTGGGGTTATCGTTCCTGAGCTAAGACAAAAATGTGTGAGCTGGAGGCTAAAAATCTGTGAGCTAGCTCACACAAACTCAGCTTAGAGGGAACACTGAGCAGAAGTGATGTATCACGCTGGACATGTCATATGGGCATGCTCTAGGAAATTGTGGAATATGCTTTCACACGGGGACACTCTAGAAATTTTGGGGGAAACTCTATGGAACCATAAAGTTTCCCCCCAAATTGCTAGAGCATCCCTGCACAACAACATAGAGTTCTCCATGATTTCCTAGAGCATCCCCATGCAACATGCCCAGCATGATATGTCACTTCCAGGTGATGTCATCAAGCTGTGCGTGTGAAAAAAAAAATCCCCCGCTGGCTGGACTTGGCAACCCTATCTTCACCCAGCCCTTTGCTTATATATTTCTCTCTCTTTTTTTGCAACACGCATACCTTTTGCTACTTTACCTGTGAACAGGTAGAACAGGTAGAATGTAGCTTATTAGACTTCTGTGAATCATACTGTATAGATGTGATGTTAAGATTTTAAGGCTTAGGTTTTTAAATGCTCTGATTTTGTAAATGTTTATATACGTAATAATATTTTAAACTCTGTTTTATTGTTTGCTGTGAGCCGCCCTGAGCCATTTTATGGGAAGGGCGGGATATAAGTCATAGAATAAATAAATAAATAAAAATGATGTATCCACAAGAAACACTTGTGACAGATAGAGCCAAGTCCAGTAGCAACTTACAGACCAAGAAGATTTTCAGGGCATAAGCTTTCAAGAGTTCCAGGGCCCCTTTATCAAACTGATGAAAGCTTATACCTGGAACATCTTCTTGGTCTCTAAGTTGCTACTGGACTTGGATTTGGCAGTTCCACTGCAGACAGTACAGCTATCCTCTGAGCCTCTGTGTGACTGTGCTGTTTGGTGGGAGCAGGACTCTTTTTTGTAGCAGGAACTCCCTTGCATATTAGGCCACACACCCCTGATGTAGCCAATCCTCCTGGAGTTTACAGTAGGCCCTGTACTAAGAAGCCTGTAAGCTCTTGGAGGGCTGGCTACATCAGGGGTGTGTGGCCTAACATGCAAAGGAGTTCCTGCTACAAAAAAAAAAAAGCTCTGGGAGGGAGCATTGGGTAACTCTTCTGGTTGGATGGCGGGCAAGCACATTTCTTCCTCTAGCAAATGTTAACTGTTCTTTGGCGTAGTAGTTAAGTGTACGTACTGTTATCTGGGAGAACCGGGTTTGATTCCCCACTCTTCTGCTTGCACCTGCTGAAATGGCCTTGAGTCAGTCATAGCTATTGCAGGAGTTGTCCTTGAAAGGGCAGCTGCTGTGAGAGTCCTCTCAGCCTCACCCACCTCACAGGGTGTCTGTTGTAAGGGAGGAAGATAAAGGAGATTGTGAGCCACTCTGAGATTTGGAGTGGAAGGTGGGATATAAATCCAATATCTTCTTCTTCTTCATCATCATCATCATCTTCTTCTTTTCTCTTCTGTCTGGCTGCATTGTTTTGCCCGGGGCTGCTTGCTATCTTTACTACCGATAGTGGCTTCAACTCATTCCTGGATAACTCATGTAGGTAATCCTAACCGACCAAGGGACATGTTGTAAACAAGATCACATCACTTCCGTTGAAGAGAAGACAGATGAAAGCAAAGGCAAGAGAAAACAAACAGGTGGAAATCGTTACAAGGAACGCTGGGGGGGGGGGGAATCTTTTTTTTTTTAAGATATTTTTGACATCGCACATAACGTTTGTAGAAAATTGTGATTAATTTTGACTTGGGTTTTACTAATCACCTGGAAAACCTCATTCTATAATAAGCGCACACGATTTCTACCTGTGCTGCCGTTTCCAGACAAATTGGACGCATCCCGTTCGCCTCTCCCTTTCTCTCTTCATTTTTCTTTGTTTTGTGACACAACATCGTATCTCACCCTGCTATGGTATGAGCTCATTAAGTGCCGACAGAAGTAGAAAACAAGTGTAATTTTTGTCCCCCTGCATGTTTCTTTCTTCTCTTTTCTACAGATGTGGAATCTTTCAAATGATTTATGGCACAAAAGGGAGAGGGTTTTGTTGACATCTACAAACAATGAGCCCGAGCTACAAAAGGATGTGTTCCTCGTCGTACAGCAAAGCACTCACCTGTCAGGAAGAGAGTTTTCAAGATGGCGGCATTCTCTCTTGTGATCTTCATTATCAAAAGGGAAGCTACAGTGATGAAAAAAGCCAATAAAAAGTCGCATTGCATGACATTAATTATTCATGAAACACAACTCATGCAACAGAATATCTTTCAGATTACTAAACCTATAAAGGGAATACATTTTCCACACACTAAATTAAAACATTTAAAGTAGTTTTATTTTATTATTTTTTTCTTTGAAAGGAGCAAAACAGCTCTGTAGCAAAAAGATCGGGAAGGGTGATTGTTACATCCTGGAGGTACTTGCTTCACGATCTCTTTGAAACAAAAGTATTTCAGTTTCCATTAAGTGTGTTTGTGTGTGTGTGTGTGTGTGAGTGAAGTGCCATCAATTTGATAGATTTGCCAACCTCCAGGAGGTAGCTGGAGCTCTCCTAGGATTACAAATGATCTCCAGGCAACAGTGATAGTTTGCTTGGGGACAATTACGGTTGTGGAAGGTGGAGTCTATGAAGAAGAAGGAGATATTGGATTTATATCCCACCCTATACTCTGAATCTCAGTGTCTTATAACGGTCACAATCTCCTTTACCTTCCCCCCCCCCCCAACACACAACAGACACCCTGAGAGGTGGATGGGGCTGAGACATCTCTCCCAGAAGCTGCCCTTTCAAGGACAACTCCTATGAGAACTATGGCTGATCTAAGGCCATTCCAGCAGGTGAAGGAGTGGGGAATCAAACCCGGTTCTCCCAGATAAGAGTCCGCACACTTAACTACTACACCAAACTGGCTCTCTACTGGCTCTCTACTGAATAAATCCTGGTGTGAAGCAATTTCTTTGGAGTAAGCTCGTCTCATAAATCCAAAAACCCATGAACGTCATCAAGGACAACTCCTATGAGAGCTATGGCTGACCCAAGGTCACTCCAGCAGATTCAAGGGAGCCTTGGCTCCTCCAGATAAGAGTCCACACACTTAACCACTACACCAAATTGGCTCTATGGCATTGTACCTTGTTGAGACCTCCCCCCACGCCAAACCCCACCCTTCTCAGGCTCCACCCCAAAATCTCCAGGTATTTCCCAGTCCGGAACTGAAAACCCTACGCAGCTGACTTATGGTGACCCCAGCAAGGGGCTTTCAAAGCAAGTGAGAAGCAGAAGCAGTTCACAATTGCTTTCATCTGCAATACCTTCCCAAGTATCAACCCTTCTTAGCTTCTGAGATCTGATGAGATCGGGCTACACCATGCCACCTTCCAATATGTCAAGTTCTGCACGGTCCTCTGTAAGCACATCTTTATGATGTAAATCAAATCAGGCCCTTGATTGAGACATGTTACAGTCAGGATACTTCTCAGAAGAACTGACCTCAGAAGGTCAGTCCATACAATTAAACTATCACCTTCATCATTCCTATGTAAGCAAGATTTGGTGGAATTGCAAAGCGGTAACCAAGTTTCAAAGCATTTTCCCAGGAGGAGAAAGAGACCCCCTCCTGGGGCATTGTGCTAAAAACAGAACCTGGGAAGCACTGGCACAACAGATAACACACGGCCTTCATAGATCCCAGTAGGCAGCCGTGTTGGTCTGAAGCAATAGAACAAAGCAATAGACCTTTAAGACCAACTAAGTTTTATTTAGAATGTCAGTTTTTGTACGCTCTTAAGCGGACTTCATCAGACAAAATGGGAATGGCAAGCAGCAATACTTAATATAAGTGGGCAGTGTGGAATCATGGGAATGTTTTTAGCAGATTAAAAGAATCACCAATAGAGATCTGTGTTTGTTAGCGTAGGTCCCTATTGGTGATTCTTTTAATCTGCTAAAAACATTCCCATGATTCCACACTGCCCACTTATATTAAGTATTGCTGCTTGCCATTCCCATTTTGTCTGATGAAGTCCGCTTAAGAGCGTACAAAAACTGACATTCTAAATAAAACTTAGTTGGTCTTAAAGTTACATGGCCTTCATGACTGAGAAGCCTGCTTGTTTTCCAGGGCAGAACCAGGGCTTCTTTTGAGCAGGAATGCACAGGAACACACTTCCAGCTGACTTGGCATCAGGGGGTGTGGCCTAATATGCAAATGAGTTCCTGCTGGTTCTTTCCTACAAAAAAAGCCTTGTGTGAAACAATGGTGACGCCAGGGGGTGTGTGGCCTAATATGCAAATGAGTTCCTGCTGGGTCATTCCCTACAAAAAAGCCTTGTGTGAAACAATGGTGATGCCAGGGGGTGTGTGGCCTAATATGCAAATGAGTTCCTGCTGGGCTTTTTCTACAAAAATAAGTCCTGGGCAGAACAGTGACTTATACATGACAGTCCGAATAGAGCAGGAGCTACGGGTGTGGAGCAAAGCATTAGTCATAGGGGAGGGGACGGTGGCTCAGTGGTAGAGCATCTGCTTGGGAAGCAGAAGGTCCCAGGTTCAATCCCTGGCATCTCCAAAAAAAGGTCTAGGCAAATAGGTGTGAAAAACCTCAGCTTGAGACCCTGGAGAGCCGCTGCCAGTCTGAGAAGACAATACTGACTTTGATGGACCAAGGGTCTGATTCAGTATAAGGCAGCTTCATTTGGTCATATACATTCATGGCAAGATATGATTCTTGACATTCTGCCTCTCTAAATATAGGGTTAGTTTTCTGAGTTGTGTCGAAGCTGCATGGAGACATAACTTGCTTCAGAGCAGGATCATTCCTTTAGAATTGCGTCGACTGCAGAGATGTATTGGAAGATGAAGATATTGGATTTATATCCCGCCCTCCACTCCAAAGAGTCTCAGAGCATCTCACAATCTCCTTTATCTTCCTCCCCCACAACAGACACCCTGTGAGGTGGGTGGGGCTGGAGAGGGCTCTCACAGCAGCTGCCCTTTCAAGGACAACCTCTGCCAGAGCTATGGCTGACCCAAGGCCATTCCAGCAGGTGCAAGTGGAGGAGTGGGGAATCAAACCCGGCTCTCCCAGATAAGAGTCTGCACACTTCACCACTACACCAAACTGTATGCAGTACCATTAGCACAGGGGCGCTTCTTGAAACAACCCACATGTTGTGCTTGTTCCACCGAGTTACCCTGATGATGTGTCGCTTCCATGTCACCAGTAAGGTTGCCACTATCCAGCTGGGGCCCAGATATCCCCAGGAATCACAACTCATCTCCAGACAGTGGACATCTGTTCCCCTGGGAGATGTGGCAGTCTTGCAGGGTGGGATCTATAGCATCCCATCTCCTTTGAGATCCTTTTCCTCCCCAAACTCTACCCTCCGCAAGCTCAATTCTCCAGGAATTTCCCAACCCAGAGTTGCCTACTAGTCCAGCAGGACTGCAGCAAAAACCATACGCAAAACAAGCTGCAGTGAGGGTAATAAAAAGGGCTTTTTTGTAGCAGGGACTCCTTTGCATATTAGGCCACACCCTCTCTGATGCAGCCAATCCTCCAAGAGCTTACAGGGCTCTTCGTACAGGGCCTGCTGTAAGCTCCAGGAGGATTGGCTACATTGGGGTGTGTGGCCTAATATGCAAAGGAGTTCCTGCTACAAAACAAGTCCTGCATATATGCAGCAATCTAACCTCGATGTGATCAGAGCGTCAAACACCATAGAACATGCTTTTTGTGGAATGGCTGTATGTAGCTCGTGTTATCAGCCAAAGCGGATAATAGGTGCTATGTACCACTTAGGAGAGCCCAATGGTGCAGAGTGGTAAAGCTGCAGTACTGCAGTCAAGCTCTCTGCTCATGACCTGAGTTCGATTTCGGCAGAAGCTGGGTTCAGGTAGCCGGTTCAAGGTTGACCCAGCCTTCCATTCTTCCGAGGTTGGTAAAATGAGTACCCAGCTTGCTGGGGGGAAAGTGTAGATGACTGGGGAAGGCAATGGCAAGGAAAGGAAAGGTCTCCTGTGCAAGCACCAGTCGTTTCCAACTCTGGGGTGACGTTGCTTCCACAACGTTTTCACGGCAGTTTTTTTACGGGGTGGTTTGCCAGTGCCTTCCCAGTCACAAACCACCCCATAAAAAGTCTGCCAAGAAAACATCCTGAAGTGACATCTCCCCAGAGTCAGAAATGACTGGTGCTTGCACAAGGGACTACCTTTACCTTTTCTAAAACCACTTAGGAAGATAACTTTCAGACCAATACGGAGCCTGTTGAGTGGCATTATTGTTGTTACAGTAGAAGCTGTTGAAATTTATAGTCTGCCTTTCTCACTGAGGCTAATTACACAATGGATCAATGGGGTAGGTATCCAATGGGCAGAATAGGATTTGGACTACAGAAGTCTCAAACAGAGCTGAGACAAAGCATGAAACATGCTACATTAAGCAGTGTAAAAACCAGGGCTTTTATTTTCTGGGGGAACGTGGTGGAACAGAATTCCAGCACCTCTTAGTGGAAACTAAAAAAATGTCTAGAAGTTCATGAGGGGCACCCATGGGTTTCTCCTTCATTTCCCTCTTGAGAGTTCCAGCACCTCTTTTTCCAGAAGCTACCTAGCCTGGAGCATACTTAGAGGTACGTACAGTGGCATAGGCCACCACCCTGTTCATTTAACAAAGTGGCTTTCTGATAGTAGTGCTTGATAGTGGTTAAAACAGCGGCTGCTACCAACGGGGAATGGCTGGCCCAGGGATTCCAGTGCTCCTGGGGAGGGGGAGGTATGGCGGTGGGAACAGACGTTATAAGGGAGGAAGACTGAGACAAGATAGTGCTCAATCCCCCTCCAATCTGTGTCCCATCCCAAGGGTGACAGGTAGTAGGGTCAGGCTGAATAACTCGCCTCCATCTTTGGTGTTATGCAATGCCAGGTCCATTAATAATAAGACCTCAGTCCTTCGAGAGTTCCTACTCGAACAGGACATGGACCTGGCTTGCGTGACTGAAACCTGGATTCGAGAGGGAGACACAGTAGCCCTCTCGCAAATAGCTCCCCGGGCTATTCAGTCTTCACCAATCGCGGACTAGCGGGCGGGGGGGAGGAGTGGCATTATTTATATGGGAGGCTTACTCCTTCAGGGTGCTCCCAGCCCCAAGGATCGAGGGTATTGAATGTGCCGATCTGGCGTGGAAGGCTGGAGAGGGGTTGGCGATCTGGCTGGTGTACCGTACGCCTAACGCACCAGCTAGCGCCTTACCATCCCTTCTCGAGGTGGCGACAGGCTGGGCGCTGGAACACCCAAGGTTGATAATCCTGGGCGACTTCAACGTCCATGCTGATGACCCGACCTCCAGTCAGGCAACGGACCTAGTGTCCTCCATGGCGACGCTAGGACTCTCTCAATTTGTTACAACCCCCACTCACCAGGCCGGGCACATGTTAGACCTGATCTTTGCGGCCGGGGTTACGGTGGACGATATAACCGCCAAAGCGGTGCCATGGTCGGACCACCTCGCCCTCAGGGCTCGTGTAGATATGCCACCCCAAACCTGTTTAGGCAACGAGCATATTATGGCTCGCCCGCAGGGCCAGATGGACCCAGAATGGTTCCAAATGGCTCTGTGGGGCCCCTGGCCCTCTGGCAACTCTCTCAATGGCCTGGTTGAGACCTGGAATAGCCGGCTCTCTAGGGCCATTGAAGAGATCGCACCTTGACGCCCTCTACGACCTCGGACTAGGCTGGCTCCGTGGTATACCCCGGAGTTACGCCAGCTGAAACAAGGTCTCAGATGGCTAGAGAGGCAATGGTGGCGTACCCGTGACGAAGCGACTAGAACATCTTATAGGAAGCTTATGAAGTCCTATGAGATGGCAGTCAAAACGGCAAAGAAAACATACTTTGCAGCTAAGATTGCGTCTGCAAATTCGCGCCCGGCACAATTGTTTAGGATAATTCGGAATTTTACCACATTGCCACAGGGCAATCCAAATGTTAAGGAATTGGAGATAGGCTGTGAGGCTTTTGCGAAATTTTTTGCAGACAAGATCCAGTCGCTCCGCCGTGACTGCCCTGCCAATTTAGATACAGTAATTGAACTCGAGGCCCAATGCGTGTCTTCTGGTTTGACCCTGGACTGCTTCAGCCCACTCAGCTTGGAGGAGGTCGACAGAATCCTGGTTACTGCACGCCCAACAAGTTGCGATCTGGACCCAATCCCCTCCTGGCTAATTAAGGCCTGCCAGGAGGAGCTAAGATGTCCTATACGGGACATCATAAATAGATCCCTTTCAGAGGGCTCTTTTCCAACGCCCCTGAAAGAGGCAGTGGTCTGCCCTCTCCTGAAAAAGGCCACATCAGACCCGGCCGAATTGGCTCATTACTGGCCGGTCTCAAATTTGCCCTTTTTGGGCAAAATTATAGAGAGGGCAGTGGCGTTGCAGTTGCAGGATTTTCTGGATGACACTTCCATCTTAGATCCATGCCAGTCTGGCTTCCGCCTGGGCCACGGGATGGAGACAGTCTTGGTCGCCCTCATGGATGACCTCCGGCGACATCTGGATCGAGGCGGCTCGGCGGTGCTGCTGCTGCTAGACCTATCGGCCGCGTTCGATATGGTCGATCATTGGCTGCTGACCTGTCGCCTCGCCGACACAGGAATTAGGGGGCTTGCCTTACAATGGCTCTCCTCCTTCCTTGAAGGTCGAGGACAAAGGGTGGCAATTGGAGGGGAGCTGTCCCGGAGACACCTACTTAATTGTGGGGTGCCTCAGGGGGCAGTTCTCTCTCCGATGTTGTTTAACATCTATATGCGCCCCCTTGCCCAGATTGCCCGGGAGTATGGGCTGGGTTGCCAACAGTATGCTGATGACACCCAGCTCTATCTATTCATGGACGGCCGGACTGACGATGTCCCTATGAATCTGGACCGGGCGTTGCAAGCCGTGGTGGGCTGGCTCAGGCTGAGTGGACTGAGGCTGAATCCAGCTAAGACTGAGGTCCTTTGCATGGGTCGCGGCGGGCCAGGAGGGGAGATCTCCCTACCAACCTTTGACGGTGCGCCGCTGACACCAGTGTGCAGGGTAAAGAGTTTGGGAGTACTACTGGAGTCTTCCTTGTCAATGGAAGCCCAGATAGCTGCCACTGCTAAATCCTCCTTTTTCCACCTTAGGAGGGCGAGGCAGCTGGCCCCCTTCTTGGAACGCAGCAACCTGGCAACTGTAATCCACGCAATGGTCATCTCGAGGCTGGACTACTGTAATGCCCTCTACATGGGGCTGCCCTTATACCGAACCCGAAAACTGCAGTTAGTGCAGAATGCGGCAGCCAGGCTGTTGGTGGGACTACCTCAGTGGGAACATGTACGGCCTAGGCTGCGGGAGCTGCACTGGCTGCCAATTGTATATCGAGTTCGTTATAAGGTGATGGTTATCACCTTTAAAGCCCTATATGGCCAAGGACCTGCCTACTTTAGGGACCGCCTCTCCCCATATGTTCCTCAGAGAGCACTGAGATCTAGTTCCCAAAATCTTTTAAAAATCCCTGGAGAGGCTAGATTGAAAACAACGAGGGAGCAAGCCTTCTCAATAATGGCTCCCCGATGGTGGAATTAACTACCAGAAGAGGTGCGAGCCCTGCGAGACCTGAATCAGTTTTGCAGGGCTTGCAAAACAGCCCTCTTTCAGCTCGCTTTTGAGACGGTACCCGGCTAAATGACATCTAGCCATCTTGTACGTATTCTGAATTGTAGCACCTTAATTAATAATTTATCTGGCACAACTGTTTATTTAACTTTTAACTTAAATTATAAATGAAAGTCAATTATATTTTAACTGTTTTTATATGATTGTATTCTACTGTAAACATGGTATACACCATGCTCTGTGAGCTGCTCTGAGCCTGCCTTTGGCGGGGAAGGGTGGGATACAAAAATAAACTTATTATTATTATTATTATTATTATTATTATTATTATTATTATTATTATTATTATTATTATTATTATTATTATTATTATCATCATGTCATTGTAGCATAGTTCTATTTACCTGTGTGTTCTTATTAACATGTGGAATTCACTGCCACAGGAGGTGGTGGCGGCCACAAGTATAGCCACCTTCAAGAGGGGTTTAGATAAAAATATGGAGCACAGGTCCATCAGTGGCTATTAGCCACAGTGTATGGAGCACAGGTCCATCAGTGGCTATTAGCCACAGTGTATGGAGCACAGGTCCATCAGTGGCTATTAGCCACAGTGTATGTGTGTATATAACATTTTTTGCCACTGTGTGACACAGAGTGTTGGACTTGATGGGCCGTTGGCCTGATCCAACATGGCTTCTCTTATGTTCTCTTATGTTCTTATGTTCTTATGTTCTTATGAAAGGTCCTCTTGATTTATTCTGTTTTGCCTTGTTCTCAAAAAGCCAGGAAAACAAGAGCCTTCCTAAGCTTGGCAGGGCAGCTGTTTCAGAAGATGGGGGTCACAGCAGAGAATGCATGAGAATGAAACTGAGAGGCTGTGGATTTGGCCTGTTTCCCATTACAGCACTTCCTACCTGATCCTTTTAACTGGAAATGCTGGGGATTGAACCTAGGACCTTCTGCAAGTCAAGCAGATAAGAACATAAGAGGAGCCATGTTAGATCAGGCCAATGGTCCATCCAGCCCACACAGTGGCCAAAAAACCCAGGTGCCATCAGGAGGTCCACTAGTGGGGCCAGGACACTAGAAACCCTCCTACTGTTGCCCCCCCCCCCAAGCACCAAGAATACAGAGCATCACTTGCCCCAGACAGAGAGTTCCATCAGTACCCTGAGCCTGCTTAGCCGCCCTGAGCCTGCTTCAGCGGGGAGGGCGGGATATAAATAAAATTGAAATGGAAAAAAAAAAATACCCTGTGGCTAATAGCCACTGATGGACCTCTTCTCCATATGTTTATCCAATCCCCTCTTGAAGCCATCTATGCTTGTAGTTGCCACTACCTCCTGTGACAGCGATTTCATGTGTCGATCACCCTTTGGGTGAAGAAGTGCTTCCTTTTATCCGTTCTAACTTGACTGGGCGGGGGGGCAGCCCAGGAGAGCCCCAGGTGAGCGAGGTCTGCTTGGGCTGGCTGGATCTCTAGCCATCTCAAGCAGGCCTTGCTTGCCCAGGGCTCTCCTTTCTCACATGGGGTTGCTTTTCGTTGGGGGAGGGGCAGCATAAGCTAATGAGTTATGCAAATGAGCTCCACCACCTATTATTCTACAAAATGACCCCTGGTTATGCCCACTTGTCATTTGGTGAATTATATATATATATAGGCAACTCAAAACAAGGACTGAATTCCAGCATTTCCCTCTTCTCATTTGCAATACAGCGAGCGGCTGTTTCCTAGTTTCAAGGGGGTTTTTATTCTTTGCATTTCTTATGGCTGCAGATCAGCCCTTTCTTTCTTTCTTTTTTTGTATGCTCATACCTTGAAGTTGATACATACCACACATTCTGCAACTTTTATGACCCCACGGACCTGTGCTGCTGAACCGACTCTCAATAATAATGAGTCTGTTTCATACTCTTGCTGTAGCCTTTTACGCCTCTTTGTACTGTTATCTGTGCTGGCCTGAAAACACGAATTCAACCCTCCACGTGTGTCATAGATTTCAAGATTTTATGCATTCCAGGCTAAAGCTGCTTGGATAGTTTGCTTTGCTTTGTTCTTGGGTTTTTTTTTTTTTGGGGGGGGGGAGAATTATCTGTTCCTCGTGCTTTTTAGACCGAAATTGTATCCTAATGTGAATTAATATGAAGGTTTTTAAAAACAGATATGCAGAATGTATCAACCTATAAAGCCACCTTGTTCTCTATCAGGCTGTGTTGCCTTGAACAGTTGGCTTTAATTGATAGCTGCTCTTTTGATATGCCTTGGGAGTCGGAACAGGGTGTATACAAAAAAGATTCCATTAGGCACTTCTTCATTCGACAACATTTCACTTGCTTTACAGCCGAGCTCCTGTGTCATGGCTGTGATGGGAGTATGAGATGTATATTTTTTTTCCTTTTAACAATCATTTCTGTGTTAACATGCAGCCAATGAAGAAACTGAATGTGTTCAAGTTTTTCTATTCTTTAGCTCCACAATCAACCCAAAGGGAGACAGCAACCAAGAAAACAGGAGATTGAGACTGAAAAGGGAAGCCACGAAAAAGAAGACTGCAGATTTATACCCGCCCTTCTCTCTGAATCAGATAAACAGAGCAGCTTGCAATCTCCTGTATCTTCTCCCCCCGGAACAGACACCTTTTGCGAAGTGTGGGGCTGAGAGGGCTCTCACAGCAGCTGCCATTTCAAGGACAACTCCTGCAATAGCTATGGCTAAACCAAGGCCATTCGAGTAGCTGTAAGTGGAGGAGTGAGAAAAGAATTCTTAAGTGTAAAGATGTGTCACTGGTGACCAAGCTCAAGTTAATTAATGCCATGGTATGGCCCAGGGCGCTTTTTTTTTTTTTTTGTAGCAGAAACTCCATTGCATATCAGGCCACACACCCCTGATCTAGCCAATCCTTCCAAGAGTTTACAGGGCTGTTATTACAGGGTCTACTGTAAGCTCCAGTAGGATTGGCTACATCATGGGAATGTGGCCTAATATACAAAGGAGTTCCTGCTACAAAAAAAAAAGCCCTGGTATGTGTCAAGAATCACTCCACTTTGTTCCTCTTTCCATATGTATACAATTATACAATGCTATGCTTGTGCTTGCTTGCTATGCTGCCTTTGATATGAATTGCTGCTTGTTGCTGATCTGAAGGGAGGGTAGCATGTCTGGGAACTGGCTAGTTACTGTGCAACCAAGGTCGAGAACTGGAGGAGATGTGACCCAGGAACTGATAACACCACCTGTGGTGATGGGAGCTTAATAGAAACCCCACCCCAAACCCCCGCTTTAGCTTGGTGCACTTTGGCTTGAACTATAACTGTCAGGGCAAAGGTTTATAAGCTGGAGTAACTGGCGGGAAGGTTAGTTCCAATAACGCGTGTGTATGCTCATGAAGCTGGAATAAAGATCTTGAACTCTACTTGTCTTTTCCTTGACTCTGGGTCTGACAGTATGGCCCATTGTTATGTTGATTCATTTGAAATGTGGTGTTGGAGGAGAGTTTTACTCAGGGCTGGTGCCAGAGTTCCTGGCGCCCTAGGCCCCACCCCTGCCCTGGGCAGACCCAGGAAGGCAAGGGCAGGGTGAGGTGGCAGCCTGCACCCTGTTGGGAGTCCACACACCACCACATCACCCCACTCTCTCCTTTCCGGGTCTGTAGAGACCCAGGATGGTGAGAGCAGCGGGGCAGGAGATGCTTTCCTCCAAGTCTGCCTTTCCTAGCAAGCTAGAGAAGAGCACGCACCAATGCACCAACCTGTGCAGTCCAGGGAAGCTGAGAGTGGCAGGGCAGGGCGTACTCTCCTCTGAGCCTGCCTTTCCTTTGCAAGGCTCGGAGGAGACCACACACCAATGCACTGCCCCACTGCTCTTGGCTTCTGTGCAGACCCGGGAAGCCAAAAGTGGCAGGGTAGAGAGAAGGGAACACCCAGCAGTACCCCTGTAGGCCAGCTTGTGCCCTAGGCAGCTGCCTACATTGCTTACTCCCTCGCGCCGACCCTGGTTTTACTGTGGTTCCCAAAAAAAGACTAATAAGAGGGTTCCAAATCAAATCAAGCGTGAACTCTCCCTAGAAGCTAAAATGACTAAACTGAGAGGTTATCGCATTTTGGTCACATGACGAGAAGACAAAAGTCACTGGAAAAGACAATTATGTTTATAATTTTTATTGATTTTAACTACAAAAGGAAAGAGCAGAAGCATAGTTACATAAAAGGGGGAAAGGGCATATACAGAGTGGGAAAAGCAGAAACAAAGAAAAATACAAATATATCAGTTATAATTCTACCACCAAATAAAATACCTAATTTATTCTACCTGCAAGTATAAAATTCTTCATATATTTTACCATCTTTATCTTTCATTATAATTTTTTTACTGTACTATTACTTGCAATATAAGTCTAAACAATTCTTCTTCAAAACAAATAAGTATAAAGAAAAATCAAAACAATCTCAACAGAAAACTGGCTGATTTAGCTTAACGATGTTAAAAGCACAAACTAAGTTGTTAGTTTAACAATGTCCTTGTTAAAACAAACACATAAAATTCATATCTTTATCCTTAACAAATTAAAAAAGAATACAACAAAATAATTTGTCTATCTCGGTATAAACCATTTCTCCAAAAGAGCATTTTAAAAGCAAATCTGCCAGATTACAAAATAATTGTGCAATCTGCCTTAACAATTAATCCAACTGTTATATCCGTATGAGTAATTTCTCCGAACAACCGTACTAAGAGTAAATCTGCCATGTAAAAGCAAATGTGTTATCTGCCCTCTTTAGCATTGATCCAAGTTAACTGTATATTTATCTAATATTTTAACAAAACCTTTCCATCCTTAGAATCTCCCTTTCCCTTTTAAGATCACATATCAGTTCTTATTGATAATTCCATATTTATTAACCCACAAAACCCCCATAACTCAGGAATCCTTCTTTCCCATTGAGTTGTAATTTAGTTACGTTATCTGTCTTCTTAACATTTAAGAACTTTTCATTCCTTTAGCATCTATATCCATATTAATCCAGAGGGAACCAACTTAATATAACCCAGAGATCACACTTCGCCTTTTGAAATCGCATGTCAGTTCTTGTTGAAAATTCCATATCCAGCTGTCCACAGAGAGAAGGATTGTTCAAGAGTCCTTCTTTCTGTAAAATTTCCACATCTTAATTTGTTGGCTGGGATGCACCTTTTCTCTTCTCAATGCGGCCACCCCTCTTGATAACGGGAAAAAGAATTCTGCACCATTTATTCCTCTCAGCAGGACTTAATTCAATCTTAATTTCCAGTCTTGTTTTGTAACTGCGCCATAAGGATCCATTTTGGTTTTCTTTTGTTCGTTTGGTAACGGATCACTTTCCTGTTCTAATTCCGCAGACGTCACCAGAATCTCTTTAGCATTCAGCTCATGTAGATTTGAAATTTTGCTAGCTTCCAGCATAAAAGCTCACATTTGCTTTCTAATCAACTACATTAATGAACCAAGATCCTGTTTCAGAGAAGTAATATTCCACAGTATATCTTTTTTATAAGACATTTCACTTGGCAGTGCCATTTTTCTCTGTCAGCAAACTCAGTCTCTTAAACCAGGTTGAAAAGTAGCTCAAAGTTCCTATTAGACCATCATTCCAGATCACCTCCAGCTGTGATTTTAAATGTTAAATGTTAGCATTACAATTGTAATCGGACGACAGGGACAGATCTCTCTAAAATACATCTCGGTTGTGTTCAGACCATATTGCAGTCAAATAATAGTCTCTTTGACATATGTCCAGTTATAATACAGGTCGATTTAAATATTTGTATTCCTTCCAATTCAAGTTATTACCGATAGCTAAAATTGTTCTTTAACTTTTGGAGGCCTCCTTCGCAGGAAAAGTAGGCGTATAAACAACTTCTATCCCTTCCTTTGAGCTGTCCGCTCATTGTTCTGTAAAATGACCCATTAGCCAGTGTACTTGAAAGCACACTTACTTGCCATGTAGAATTGTCATGCTTGGGGTAGATAAGCGATACATCAAAAGCTTATTGAAAGGAGCAAAAGAAAGCTATCTTGGCGGAAGAACCTCGGGACATGCAAGAAGAGCAGGAGCAGCTGCAGCTGTACCCCTAACTTCCCACAAAAGTCCCATGCTGAAGGAAAACCCCTCCAACCACCTGATTCAAAGGTGCCACAGGAGGACGATCTGCGGACACCCCTGAAATCAAGGTGACATAACCTGGAAGTCCCTGGAAAAGACAATTGTGATAGAAAGGGTTGAGGGCAGCAGGGAAAGAGGAAGACCAAAATGACTCCACAAAGGAAGCCACGGCCCTCATTTTGCAAGGCCTGAGCAAGGCCGTTAATGTTACAATGCTTTGGAGAAAAGCCGCTTGCCAACACTTTATGCACCGCCTAGGCCTATGCACAATTGCTCAGAAAAATGGCCACGAGTGCCAACAGAGTTTATTCCCAAGTAGCAGGTCACAGATCATAGTCTCCATTTGTTTGGAGTGAGTCCTTTTCTTCAGGTGGTCATATAGCTACATGGAAAGCAATAAGGGGCATGAACTTAAAAAATAATAATTTTAATCATAGAATCATAGAGTTGGAAGGGACCTCTAGGGTCATCTAGTCCAACCCCCTGCACAATGCAGGAAACTCTCACACATTTCCCCCTAAATTCACAGGATCTTCATCGCTGTCAGATGGCCATCTAGCCTCTGTTTAAAAACCTCCAAGGAAGGAGAGCCCACCACCTACCGAGGAAGCCTGTTCCACTGAGGAATCGCTCTAATGGTCAGGAAGTTCTTCCTAATGTTAAACTGGAAATTCTTTTGATTTAATTTCAACCCATTGGTTCTGGTCCTACCTTCTGGGGCCACAGAAAACAATTCCACACCACCCTTTAGATGACAGGCCTTCAAGTACTTGAAGATGGTGATCATATCACCTCTCAGCCGCCTCCTCTCTCTCTGTGTCTCTCTTTCTGTCTCTCTCTCTCTCCCTGGTGTTGTTTCTGCTGTCTCTCCCAAACCTGAAACATTCTTGAAATTTCTGAAGACAAATTTCCCATTTTGCATAGCCCTGAGCTGAACTGAAATAGAAAATTTTGGAACCCCTCAGTTCGGGGGCCCCCAGCCTGCCAGCATGGAGCAGGCTGTCGGGGGAGCCCTGCCCCTAAAGAGCTCCATTGTCGCACAACATGTCCTGCACAACAATGTCACCCGGAAGTGATGTCGTGATGCCGGGCACATCGCACCTGGGTTGCTCTAGGATTTGCTGTTTTAACTGCAAATCCTAGAGCATCCCTGGCATGACATGCCTGGCACGATGACATCACTTCCAGGTGATGTCACTGTGCAATATGTGCTTTGCTTGTGTAAGAGGAGTCCCCTGCAGCAGTGGTGGAGGAACTCGGCAACCCTAAGTAGAACAGCAAAATTTGAGTCCGGTAGCCCCTTAAAGACCAACAAAATTTACAATGTAGAAGCTTTTTGAGAGTTCTCAAAAGCTTCTACATCGTAAATTTTGTTGGTCTTTAAGGGGCTACCGGACTCAGATTTTGCTCTTCCACGTTGATCTCTTAGGTCCTCGTTATTGTAAATCATCTGTGGTGAAAGTCTTCCATTGCGCAAAGTCTCCACCATGGGAAAAGTGCTCTTGCCGCTCACCTAAGAGAGGACTTGCCGCTCACCTAAGAGAGGATATTCTTCCAATATCCAGCGAAAAGTGCAAGCGTTTGAAAGATGGATTTCTAGGTAGATTCTTAAGAGGCTTTGCAACGTCAAAAGAAATGATGCTAGCTTATCAGGAACCCCCATCCTAATCAAGGGGCAAATTATATCAAAGTGTACACTAGACATGTATTACTATTATTATTGATCTGGTAATCTGCCAAGCTGCAAGGCAATCACTCTGAGCTACAAGATCTGTGAAATCATTTTCACATGGTGTCTGTGGGATGCAGGATGGTATAGTGTAGCCTGATGTCATTAGATCTCGTCAGAGAGCCCGTTTGGTGTAGTGGTTAGGAGTGCAGACTCCAATCCGGGAGAACTGGGTTCAGTTCCCCACTCTTCCACACGCAGTAGCTGGATGACCTTGGATCATCCATAATCCTCACAGAGCTATTCTCTCAAGAGCAGTTCTCTGAGAGGAGTTCTCTCAAGATTCTCTCAAGAGCAGTTTCTCAGCCCCACCTACCTCACAGGGTGTCTGTTGTGGGGAGAGGAAGGGAAGGAGATTGTAAGCCACTCTGAGACTCCGAGTGAAGGGCAGGGTGTAAATCCAATATCTTCTTCATCTCAGAAGCTAAGCAGCATCAGTACTAGGAAGGGAGACTACCGAGGAAGGCTGGTTGGAGGAAGGCAACAGCAATCCCCCTCTGCTTCACCATTGGCCTTGGAAAACCTACAGGGTAACCATAAGTTGGCTGCAACGATAACACTTTACACACACGCATTTTACATGTAGACATAGATGGAAGATCACCAGTGCAGTGATGGGGCTGCAATGTCAATCAGTGATCACCAGAGCCCAGCCCTTCTTTCTACAGTTCTGGATCAAAATTCCTATTCTCAGAGGTGGAATTTGAACAGGAGCTCCTTTGCATATTAGGCCACACACCCCTGATGTAGCCAATCCTCCAAGAACTTACAAGGCTCTTTTTCGTAAGCTCTTGGCGGATTGGCTACAATCAGAAGTGTGTGGCCTAATATGCAAAGGAGCTCCTGCTAGAATTCCACCCCTGCCTATTATGATGCTGGAAACTGGAAAACTTTAGAGACCTGAGCACATACATCCAGAAAGCAGAAAGGTACTGCAGATTTCAAGAATTTATGTCAGTCGATGTTACCCGTCTGTGCCATAAATGCTATTTGAGGCATAAAATATAATGATTGCAATAAATGCTTAAGGGAAAAAAAAATCTAATGAGTATACTCGCAATCCCAAATCACAGCCTACAAAATACATTTTCCTTCGGTGCTTCTTGATATGAAAAAAAAAATACCACTAATGTCTTCTTGCCCAAAAAAAAGTTAATAATAATAATGATAATAATAAAACAAGCATTTTCATGGCCAACGAAGGGAATGTTTATGTATTACACCACAGGAACCTGCCTTATCTTACATGAGTTCCGCCTTTTAAGGTATTTCTTGTTTTGTTTTGTTTTGTTTTCTGCTTCTGCAAATGAGGCTGACTGACACGAAGATGGCGAGGACAGAGTAAGGGTGAAAACGTCCCCTAATTCCATGGCAGGGGTGATTTCAAAGACCTATGTCTGCTGTCAGCACACACCCGCCAGGGCCGTAATTGATGTTTCAGCCATTACACTACCGGCTTTCTCAGACAATGTAGATAATTAGCCAGTCTCTGCTTTTGGATGATTATTTCTATCCTCCGAGGAACTTGACGGTATAATGGACAAAATGTCAAGAATAATTAGGAATAATGATGGCGGCCGATATTCTGCTAGACCTGAAAGAGATTTTTTTTTTTTTTGCTTTGTCTTGGGGCAATGGGGAACATGACTGGGGGATATTAGAGTTCAATTCGGCGGTTTATGCGCTCCTTGGGAGATTGTTAACATTTTTCAGCAGATACAAAGTGGAAATGAGAGGGCTCCTAACACATCTCAAATTACGCCTGAGTGAAATTAGTCAAACAGCTTATGAATAAGTCTTTAAGTGACTAAAAAAAAAGTCCTCTCTTTTACAAAAAAATAATAATCTTAGGGCAAGTTATCTTTACAATATATTATTTATATGGCACATACATACATAGGTCAAGATGACACTTTGCATTAAAATTTAAACCTCTCTTCTGTGCAAATTCTCTCCCCCCCCCCCTTCCTTCTATGGAATGATGTAATGAGTTCAATGGCCGCCATGCAAAAATCTTGATATGTTCTGCAATTGAAGCTTCATTTCTACATCCAGATTGTATGCCGGCAAAGGTAGTTTGTTCTCTTGACAAAACTCTATTAGCCTTTGCCCGGCTTCATTTTGTTCTCCAAGGCCAAACTTGTCAGTTGTTCCAGTCATCTTTTGACTTCCTACTTGGGCATTCCAGTCCCCTATGATGAAGAGGACATCTTTTTTTGGTGTTAATTCTAGAAGGTGTTGTAGATCTTCATAGAACTGGTCCAGCCTCTTCTGCATCAGTGGTTGGGGCATAGACTTGGATTACTGTGATATTGAATGATTTGCCTTGGATACGGACTGAGATCATTCTGTCATTTTTGGGATTGTATCCTGTTACTGCCTTCCTCACTTTCTTGTTAACTATAAAGGCCACACCATTTCTTCTACGGGACTCTTGCCCACTATAATAGATGTAGTGATCCTCTGAGTTGAATTCACCCATTCCTGTCCATTTTAGTTAGCCGATTCCCAATATGTCAATGTTCAGTCTTGCCATCTCTTGTTTGACTACATCCAGCTCACCTCGATTCATAGATCTTACATTCCACATTCCAATGCAGTATTGTTCTTTGCAGCATCGGACTGTTCTTTCACCATCAGATACATCCACAGCTGAGCGTCCTTTTGGCTTTGGCCCAGCCACTTCACCCTTTCTGTGATTACTTGGACTTGCCCTCTGCTTTTCCACAGTAGCATATTGGGCACCTTCTGACCTGAGGGGCTCATCTTCCAGTGCCATATCTTTTAGCCTTTTGTTACTGTCCATGGGGTTTTCTTGGCAAGGATACTGGAGTGGTTTGCCATTTCCTTCTCCAGTGGATCACATTTAGTCTGGATTCCTGCCATGACAAGGCAGCAATCCATGAGAGGGAGTGTACATATAGCATAGGCATCAGACAAAAAGGATTAGGTGGGGTGCTGAAAACATGAGACAACAAGTCAGATGTTGCCAACCAGCAGATACTCTACCTGGTGAAATGCCTTGTTACTGTCATTCCATCTGGCAGGCGGGGGGGGGGACAGTCAAATTTCAGTAAATCACTAAGGTCAGTAAAATCCTCCAAGATGGGGAGCAAGCATGAAAATCTTCAAAGCGATGAGGCAGTTCCTTTAAAAGGTCTTGTCTTGAAGAGATACTTGGAAGCATTAGATGGTTATTTGTGTTCTTGTCATGCCCTGATAAATATTTTTTTGAAAAAAGCTAGACCAGGGGTGGCCAACGGTAGCTCTCCAGCTGTTTTTGCCTACAACTCCCATCAGCCCCAGCCCCAGCCATCAGCCCTCCCCACAACAGACACCCTGTGAGGTAGCTGGGGCTAAGAGAGCTCTTACTGCAGCTGTCATTTCAAGGACACCTCCTACAAAAGCTATGGCTGACCCAAGGCCATTCCAGCAGCTGCAAGTGGAGGAGTGGGGAATCAAACCCGGTTCTCCCAGATAAGAGTCGGCACATTTAACCACTACACCAAACTGGCTCTTACAGAAACCAATCTGCTTAATAGCTATGAATCTTGTTAAGAACTGCATTCTTATGCATTCCTGCTCAAAAAAGCCCTGATTTCATATAAGAAACGTGTGCGTGTGTGTGTGTTAAAGCAGATGCCATCACACTTATTTAAGTGTTGTGTGTTAAGGTGAGTAAGTCAAACATTGTCAGATCATTCTAAACTGCATCCTTTCAAAAAACAGAGACGTTCCAGGGTTGCCAACCACCAGGCAGGGTATGACACTCTCATGGATTTACAATTGATCTCCTGGGTACAGAAACTGGAAAGCTTTGGAAGGTGTGGAGGGTTGGGCCTCTATCGAGTGATATCCCACTGAGGTCCCTCCATTCCTCAAAACTCAGATCTCCAGAAAGTTCCCAGTGAGGAACTGGCAACATCTCTCAAACACTGCGAGAAGACCAGTGTAAAGTTATTACTTCTCTTTCTGACATTCATCTGACTTACACCAGTTTGGTGTAGTGGTTAAGTGCACAGACTCTTATCTGAGAGAACCGGGTTTGATTCCCCACTCCTTCACACGCACCTGCTGATGTGATCTTGGGTCAGCCACAAGTTCTTTCAGGGCTGTTCTGCTCAACAGCAGTTCTCAGAGAGCTCTCGCAGCCTCACCTACCTCACAGGGTGTCTGTTGTGGGGAGGGGAAGAGAAAGGGGATTTGTAAGCCATTCTAAGGGTGTTTTTACACTGACAGTTTGTGACTCTCTATCTCTCTCTCTCTCTCGGCTTGGCTTCGCGAACGAAGATTTAATGCATTGGAAACTCACCTTTTACATTACCTAACGTTCTCACAACTGTTTTGCATCGTTGCTGCCCAAGGCATCTACATTTGTTTAGGTGAGATGAATTCCAGCGCTGCTGCTGCAACTTTTTTTCTTGAAACTAGTTTTGATCCAGTCATTTCTCTACAGGCATTTCAAACATGTATTGTAGAAGTTTCCATGTGTTTTAAAAGACTCCTCCAAAAGCCGCAAGGTGCAGTAATGTGCATGAGATCTGACAGCACTTGAAATTTTTACAAATCATTGCTTGCCTCATCTTGTAATTTAAATGTGCATTGTTTTTGCAGTGTTGACACCATTTCCAAGCAATCATATACCTTTAGCTAAGCACTGGTATTCCACCTGCCCTCTGATCAGAGACCACCCCCCCCCTCCAAATTGAAACGCTTTCAGCAGGAAATATAGAAGTTTGGCTATGCAAAATGAGTGCAGCAAATCCACAAAGAGCCAGTTTGGTGTAGTGGTTAAGTATGCGGACTCTTATCTGGGAGAGCCGGGTTTGATTCCCCACTCCTCCACTTGCACCTGCTGGAATGGCCTTGGGTCAGCCATAGCTCTGGCAGAGGTTGTCCTTGAAAGGGCAGCTGCTGTGAGAGCCCTCTCCAGCCCCACCCACCTCACAGGGTGTCTGTTGCGGGGGAGGAAGGTAAAGGAGATTGTGAGCTGCTCTGAGACTCTGTCCTTGAAAGGGCAGCTGCTGTGAGGGCCCTCTCCAGCCCCACCCACCTCACAGGGTGTCTGTTGCGGGGGAGGAAGGTAAAGGAGATTGTGAGCCGCTCTGAGATTCTGTCCTTGAAAGGGCAGCTTCTGGGAGAGCTCTCTCAGCCCCACGCACCTCACAGGGTGTCTGTTGTGGGGGAGGAAGGGAAAGGAGATTGTGAGCCGCTCTGAGACTCTTCGGAGTGGAGGGCGGGATATAAATCCAATATCATCTTCTTCTTCTTCAAATATAAAAGGGAAATAATTAAAGCGGAAAGGTGGCAGGTGATTTGAAGACTCTAAAACTCTGGATCAAACTGAATGTAAAAACACCCTAAGACTCCTTTGGCTAGTGAAGGGTGGAGTATAAATCCAATCTCTTCTTTTCCTTTTTGTTTTTCGATTTTCTGCAATGCCTTCTGTACTCCTTTTTAGAGTTCTGATGCTGGTCACGATAGCGAGCTGTTTCATTTGTTATGATGCCTAATTGTGAACACAGGTTTGCCGCTTCATCTGATCGTAGATTCCATCGTTGCACGAGGAAACGGAGATTTACGAAGTCGATTCTGCAAAGTCAGAGGGTCCACGATCGCTTCCCTTTCCCATTCTCATTTCAATAATCTCAGTCATCGGTTTGAAAACGTCTCTTTTTTAAAGACCCGTAATCGCTTTCTGTGATTAATACCTATCTCCTTGACTACAAAGAGAGGAAACAGCAGCTCTGCAGATGGTACCGTTGGCTTTCTTAATAATTCACACCATGCTTTCTGGCCTAATGTCTCTAACTTGATTCCTCTTAGCTGCTCGAGGGCCGGCAAGCCTTTTGTTGTCTTAAACAAATACAACAAAATAGAAGTCCAGCTGGCAGTATTCTTCCTCTTGGGAAGTGCAGAGCACGGAACCATTTATTTCATGACAGCTGAGGGAAATGTTTAGTTTGTTCCCTGGAGATTTAATTCGAGCCAATTTATGTTTTTTAGACGTTGGGTCTGAAGCAAGACATGGACCCCAAGCTGGGATGAAACTAAGTCTGTGTGGATTCTAAACAGTCAAGTTGCTTAAGAGGCTACGTAACGTGCTCCGCAGTGACTGGGCAATCCCACCCTAGCTCCAAACACAGAGAGTTAATATAGCCATTCTTCACTTCTCCTCGCTTGCAAAGCAAACTGTGGCGAGAAATGCTGGCCATCATAAGAATATACGAAGAACCCTAATGGGTCAGACCAGGGGACCATTTGGTCCAGAAGCCTGTCTCACACGCCCAGTTGGAGCGAAGGACCAACAATAGGACATAGAGGCGAAGTTTTCCCCAGAGCTTTTTTTTTTTTATAGCAGGCACTCCTTTGCCTATTAGGCCACACCCCTTTTATGCAGCCAGTCTTACAGGGCTGTTATTACAGGGCCTCTTGTAAGCTCCAAGAGGATTGGCTACATCAGGGGTGTGTGGCCTAATAGGCAAAGGAGCTCCTGCTAAAAAAAAAAAAAAAAAAAAAAAAAGCCTTGGTCCTATATTTGTGTGTGTGTGTATTAGGGTTGCCAAGTCCAATTCAAGAAATACCTGGGGACTTTGGGGGTGGAGCCAGGAGACATCAAGGCGGAGCCAAGAGCAAGGGTGTGACAAGCATAATTGAACTTCAAGGGAGTTCTGGCCATCAAATTTAAAGGCACTGCACATCTTTTTAAATGCATTCCTTCCATAGGAAATAATGAAGGAAAGGGGCACCTTCTTTTGGGGCTCATAGAATTGGACCCCCTGGTCCAATCTTTTTGAAACTTGGAACGTATTTTGGAGAGAGGCACTAGATGCTATACTGAAAATTTGGTGCCACTATCTCAAAAAACAGCCCCCCCCAGAGCCCCCGATACCCGCAGATCAATTCCCTATCATTCCCTATGGGAATCGTTCATGGAGGTGCATGATGGCTCTGGGGGCGGGGCTTCCCCCGCCAGTCAGCTGGCTGGGTGAGGGGGGAAGCCTGTAAAACTGGGGGATCCCCCTCTGGGACCTGGGGATTGGGAAGCCTAGTGTGTATGTATGTATTCCCCTGAAGCCTCAAAAGATTCTTCCTGAATACTTTCCAGTACTTGATCCCTCCAAATCTCCATTCCCTTCTACAGATCACCTGTATAGCTGCTGGGAGGGGTGGGAACGACTAGTCCATTCCATTGCCACTAACTAGACCCATTAAGATTTCTACAAAGGTGGCTAAGCTGAGTCTGGAAAACAACTGAACTGATTTTCTTCTCTCCTTCGTGTTCTCTGTCCAGAGATGATTTTTTGGGGGGGGAACTAAAAACAGAAGAGTTCTGCTGGATCAGGCCAATAGTCCATCTACTCCAGCATCCTGTCTCACCTAGTGGCCAACCAGTTCATCTGGACATTCAGTAACATGACATAGAGGCCAAAACCTTCCCCTCATGTTGCCTCCTGGCTCTGGGATTCAGAGGCGCAGTGCGTCTGAATGTGGAGGTTCCTCACAGTCACCATGGCTAGCAGTTATTGATAAACTTATCCTCCCAAATGTATCTAATTCCCCTTTAAATCAGTTTCTTCCTGTGGCTATCACAACATCTTCTGACAATGAATGCCACATATTAATCACTCTCTGTGTAAAGTAGCAACATAAGAACAAAGGAACATAAGAGAAGCCATGTTGGATCAGGCCAATGGCCCATCCAGTCCAACACTCTGTGTCACATAAGAACATAAGAGAAGCCATGTTGGATCAGACCAATGGCCCATCCAGTCCAACACTCTGTGTCACATAAGAACATAAGAGAAGCCATGTTGGATCAGGCCAATGGCCCATCCAGTCCAACACTCTGTGTCACATAAGAACATAAGAGAAGCCATGTTGGATCAGGCCAATGGCCCATCCAGTCCAACACTCTGTGTCACATAAGAACATAAGAGAAGCCCTGTTGGATCAGGCCAATGGCCCATCCAGTCCAACACTCTGTATCACATAAGAACATAAGAGAAGCCCTGTTGGATCAGGCCAATGGCCCATCCAGTCCAATACTCTGTGTTACACAGTGGCCAAAAAACCCAAGTGCCATCAAGAGGTCCACCAGTGGGGCTAGAAGCCCTTTCTACTGTGACCCCCCCCCCCACCAAGCACTAGAATACAGAGCATCACTACCCCAGACAGAGAGTTCCAACAATAAGCTGTGGCTAATAACCACTGATGAACCTCAGCTCCATATGCTTATCCATTTCCCTCTTGAAGCTGTCTATGCTTGTAGCCTCCACCACCTCCTATGGCAGTGAATTTCCTTTTGTGCATCCTGAACTCATGGTGAAGGTTTGGCTCAATTCAAACCTTCAAAGAAAAAATGCATCCCCACATCCCCACATACCAGCTAGTAGCCCCAAATTCCTGCTAGGCCCCAAAGCCACCAGATATTCCCACATTGTACTATGGCAAAGTGGGAGGGACAGAGCTTTAAATAGCGGATTATTCAGCCCAGTGATTTGCTGGGCAATGTCTGATTGCCCAGCCGGCCTGCCTAGCTGGTGCCTTCCCTTGTTGAAAGTGGGTGGTGGTGAAAACGGCAGTCTAGTTGCAGCCAGCTTATCTTGACCCCATCAGGTTTTCAAGGCAAGAGATGTTCAGAGGTGATTTGCCATTACCTGCCTCTGCATAAGGACCATGGACTTCCTTGGTGTCCTCCCATCCAGTTTTTAGCCTAGGGCTGACCCCTGTTCGACTTCCGAGATTGGGCTAGCTTGGGCCATTCAGGTCATGGCGGTGGTGGGTAGTACTGAACGATGGCTTGGATCCCATTCATGTGCAAGTGGAAAGCTATATGGACTTCACACAGTTACATTTGCACAAGATTTTGCTCAGCACCTAGTGCTCCCTGTATATTACAGTGAGAACGTAAGAGAAACCATGCTGGATCAGGCCAATGGCCCATCCAGTCCAACATTCTGTATAATACAGTGGCTAAAACCCAGGTGCCATCAGGAGGTCTATCAGGTGGGCCAGAACTCCAGAAGTCTTCCCACTGTTGTCCCCCAAGCACCAAGGATACAGAGCATCACTGTCCCAGGCAGAGGGTTCCATCCATAAAGTTAAGGTAGTCCCCTGTGCAAGCACCAGTAGTTTCCAACTCTGGGGTGATGTCACATCACAGCATTTTCACAGCAGACTTTTTACGAGGTGGTTTGCCATTGCCTATCGCAGTCATCTATACTTTCCCCCCAGCAAGCTGGGTCCTCATTTTACCGACCTCAGAAGGATGGAAGGCTGAGTCAACCTTGAGTTGTACCTAAACCCAGCTTCTGCCAGGATCAAACTCAGGTCATGAAAAGAGAACTTGGACTGCAGTACTGCAGCTTTACCACTCTGCCTCACAGGGCTCTCTTTATACATTGAATAGATACTGATGAACCTCTGCTTCAGATGTTTGCCCAGTCCCCGCTTGAAGCTGCCTGTGCTTGTAGCTGTCACTTTCTTGCAGCAGTGAATTCCATGTGTTAATTCCTCTTTTTACTTGGGTTAATTAATTGGTTGAAGTAGTACTTCCATTTATCTGTTCTAAACCTATCGCTCATTGATTTAATTTCCCACAAAAAAATTCAATGGCCAGAAAATATGTTGCATGAGCAGAAACGCAAGCAGGAGTACAATAAATTTGACCCGGCACAAGTGGCTACCATGACTTTTCATTATGTTTCTGCTCAGGGGTAGAATTCCAGCAGGAGATCCTTTGCATATTACACCACACCCCGTGATGTAGCCCAGGGGTCCTCAAACTTTTTAAATAGGGGGCCAGTTCACTGTCCCTCAGACTGTTGGAGGGCCGGACTGCCGTTACTGTACAAGGCCGCGGGCCGTCAGTTCTCCGTCTTCTGCATCTCTCTCCCTTCCCCACACCACACACCCCGGCCTGGGAACTCACCTCGGTATCACCTCACACTCTGTTTCTGCCACCTCAGCCCAGTGCCGGAAGTGTGCGTTGCTGATGCGAGTTTAGGTCAAACGTCACTTCCGGTCTAATTTTGCCATAACCCGGCAGGCCGCATAAACGTCCTCAGCGGGCCGCATCTGATGTAGCCAATCCTCCTTTTTTGTAAGCTCCTGGGGGATTGGCTACATTAGGGGGGGCATGGCCTAATATGCAAAGGAGCTCCTGCTAGAATTCCACCCCTGTTTCTACTTATACAGGATCTATCACTGGTGGAAATTTTGCACTAGCGCCAGCTGAATGCCTCCGAAGGTAGGGATTGACCTTCTCTTTCTGATTTCCCCCGTTCTTTCTGCCTCTCTATTAACAACTTCAGCTTCTCCAAATCACTTCTTGGTAATGAAACACTTTGATTCTCAGGGCTGCTCACTTCTGCTCCGGTCCGGAGGACAACCCCCTTGGTCTGAGACCTCCGCGTTGCTACCTTTGTAGATTGGAGCATCGGACTGAGCAATCACGTATAATAATAGTGATCTTCCCTTTCTTGATTGCAGCACATGGCTTTTAGTCTTACAATAAACTCGAGCCAGCACTAGACGTTACAGAAAAGGCATGCCCTCTCATTGCCAGTAGTCGCCCTGTGCCATCTCCTCCTAACGTCACGGCACACCGTGTTTCACTGCTCTTGCAAGCCAAAGAAACTTTCAAAGCAAAGGAGCACCAGCGTGGTGTAGTTGCGAAGAGCGTGTATTTATTTATTTACATTAGACTTTTATCCCGCCCTCGCCGCAAGCGGACTCAGGGCAGCTTACAGCAGTCGTTTACACGATTAAAACAATAATCGTGTTTTATCCCTGCCACTAGGCAAACGAGGCAATTGCCCAGGGTGCTGGTCTGTGACTTGGTGGCGTTATCAGTGCAAGCTGGGGGGGGGGGGTGCCAGAGGTTAGCTTTGCCTAGGTCTGGCCCCAGTTAAGTGCCCACAAAAAACCTCCAAGGTGCACGGCCGCAAATTACTGGCAACAAATTTATAAATAGTTTAAAGAGTATAATTGTGAAAAAAAATCAAAAAAGTGCAATGTAAACCTTAAAATGATTTCAAATGCAGTATGTTGTGTTCCTTCAGATTTCACTTTGACCTGATAAACTCCTTGTGCAACTGGGAGAAAACAAACCAGCAGTTCAAAATGCACTTAAATCCACTGCCATCATTCCAGAGATTCAGAGGCAAAAACCAGTGCCATTCTCCAGAGACTGTCCGTGGCAAAGAAGCTGAACCCCAATCCCATAAATTGATCATGGGGCTGCAAGCTTCAGCCGGCCGTTTCGCACAGAGGCTTTGTCAGATGTTCACGCTGGGGTTGTACAAATTTTCATATATTCATACTCAATTCAAAAACATTTTGAGTCAAAGGAGGTTTTTTGTGGGCATTTATCTCACGGCTTCCTCTTGTTGTGTATGGCCCCAGTTAAGAGCAGTGGACTCTAACCTGGAGAACGGGTTTGATTCCCCACTCCTCCACATGCAGCTGCTGGGTCAGTCACAGTTTTCTCAGAGCTCTCTCAGTCCCACCTACCTCACATCGTGTCTGTTGTGGAGAGAGGAAGGGAAGGAGATTGTCAGCCACTCTGAGACTCCCAAGTGAAGGGTGCGGTATAAATCCAGTCTTTAGGCAGGGACTTGTCTCTTTAGTTCAGTATCAGGCATTTAAAGTGTGGTACAAGTGTAGTCACAACCAGGGGTCATTTTGTAGAAAAAGAGGTTCCAGTGCTCATTAGCACAACTTATTTGCATAACTAATTTGCATATGCCACCCACCCCTGACATCACCGGATGGTGTACTAAACTATATCAGCTCAGTATCTACCTTAAAATGTTTCTTGAATTATAATTGTCATAAGAAAACCTTACTCCCGTCATACTTTTTTCAATTACCTTTTCCTATGTGGTACAATGAATATTTCCATCTGTCTGCTTTGTTTGTTTTGGTTATTTTCCCATTTTTTTGTGGGGGGAAATATTAGAAAGTTTGTCAAATCTTGGCGTTCAGCAAAATTCTCACCGCGGGGGAGGGGGGGTTGAACAATGGAGCCCAGAAGCAAGTATTTGGGGGAAGGAAGGGTTAGAAAGCCCTCTCATGGATTGCTGCCTTGATGTGGCGAGAGGGCTTGCATGGTTCAGTGAGGCTGTGGGCTATGCCATGCACGGCCACCCAAGATGGACAGGACACAGTTGACAACCCAGACAAAATGTGATCACCGGAGAAGGAAATGGCAAACCACTCCAGTATCCTTGCCAAGAAAACCCCATGGACAGTAACAAAAGGCTAAAAGATATGGCACTGGAAGATGAGCCCCTCAGGTCAGAAGGTGCCCAATATGCTACTGGGGAAAAGCAGAGGGCAAGTCCAAGTAACCGCAGAAAGAGTGAAGTGACTGGGCCAAAGCCGAAAGGACGCTCAGCTGTGGATGTGTCTGATGGTGAAAGAACAGTCCGATGCTGCAAAGAACAATACTGCATTGGAACATGGAATGTAAGATCTTTGAATCGAGGTAAACTGGATGTAGTCAAACAAGAGATGGCAAGACTGAACATTGACATATTGGGAATCAGCTAACTAAAATGGATAGGAATGGGTGAATTCAACTCAGAGGATCACTACATTTATTATTGAGGTCAAGAGTCCCGTAGAAGAAATGGTGTGGCTTTTATAGTTAACAAGACAGTGAGGAAGGCAGTAATGGGATGCAGTCTCAAAAATGACAGAATGATCTCAGTCTGTATCCAAGGCAAACCATTCAATATCACAGTAATCGAAGTCTATGCCCCAGCCACTGATGCAGAAGAGGCTGAAGTGGACCAGTTCTATGAAGATTTACAACACCTTCTAGAATTAACACACACACAAAAAAAGATGTCCTCCTCATCATAGGGGACTGGAATGCCAAAGTAGGAAGTCAAGAGTTGACTGGAACAACTGACAAGTTTGGCCTTGGAGAACAAAATGAAGCTGGGCAAAGGCTAATAGAGTTTTGTCAAGAGAACAAACTGGTCATAGCGAACACCCTCTTCCAGCAACCTAAAAGCCGACTCTATACATGGACATCACCTGATGGGCAACACAGAAACCAGACTGATTATATACTCTGTAGTCAAAGATGGAGAAGCTCCTTACAGTCAGCAAAAACAAGACCTAGAGTTGACTGCAGCTCAAATCATGAGCTACTCATTGCAAAATTCAGGCTTAAACTGAAGAAAACTGGGGAAGCCATTAGGCCATTCATGTTTGACCTTGATCACATCCCTTATGAATATACAATGGAGGTGAAGAATAGGTTTAAGGACCTAGAGTTGATAGACAGAGTTCCTGAAGAACTATAAACAGAGGTTCGTGACATTGTACAGAAGGCAGCAATCAGCCCCATCCCAAAGAAAAAGAAATGCAAGAAAGCAAAGTGGCTGTCTGATGAGACTTTACAAATAGCTGAGGAAAGAAGGAAAGCGAAAGGCAAAGGTGAAAAGGGAAGATTCACTCAACTGAATGCAGATTTCCAGAGAACAGCAAGGAGAGATGAGGTCTTCCTGAAGAAACAATGCAAAGCAATAGAGGAAAAAAACAGAATGGGAAGGATAAGAGATCTCTTCAAGATAATTGGAGAAATCAAGGGTACGTTTTGTGCAAAGATGGCCATGAAAAAGGACAAAAACAGTGGGGACCTAACAGAAGCAGAAGAGATCTGGAAGAGGTGGCAAGAATTCACAGAAGAATTTTACAAGAAGGATCTCAATGTCCTTTACAACCAGGACAGTGAAATCGCTGACTTTGAGCCAGACATCTTGGAGTGTGAAGTCAAATGGGCCTTACAAAGCATTACTAACAACAAAGCGAACGGAGATGATGGTATCCCAGTTGAGCTATTCAAAGTCCTAAAAGACAATGCTGTTAAAGTGATTATGTCAACAAATTTGGAAAATGCAACAGTGGCCACAGGATTGGAAAAGGTTGGTTTATATTCCAATCCCAAAGAAGGGTAATGCCAAAGAATGTTCAAACTATTGCACCATTGCACTCATTTCACATGCCAGCAAGGTCATGTTAAAGATCCTATAAGCTAGGCTTCAGCAGTATGCAGATCGGGAACTACCAGAAGTTCAAGCTGGGTTTCGTAGAGGTCGAGGAACTAGAGATCAAATTGCCAACATTCGCTGGATTATGGAGAAAGCACGGAAGTACCAGAAAAATGTCTATTTCTGCTTCATTGACTATGCTAAAGCCTTTGATTGTGTGGATCACAACAAACTGTGGCAAGTCCTTAAAGAGATGGGAGTACCAGACCACCTCACATGTCTCCTGAGAAACCTCCTGAAGCAACTGTCAGAATGGGATATGGAACAACTGACTGGTTTAGAATAGGAAAAGGGTTTCGACAAGGATGTATATTGTCACCATGCTTATTTAATCTATATGCAGAGTACATCATGCGGAACACTCGCCTGGATGAAGCAGAAACCGGAATTAAGATTGCCAGGAAAAACATCAACAACCTCAGATGTGCAGATGATACCACTCTAATGGCAGAAAATGAGGAGGACCTAAAGACTCTCTTGTTGAGGGTGAAAGAGGAGAGCACAAAAGTAGGCTTGAAACTCAACATCAAAAAAACTAAGATCCTGGCATCCGGCCCCATCACACCATGGCAAATAGAAGGGGAAGACATGGAAGTAGTGACAGACTTCACATTTCTGGGATCCAAGATCACTGCAGATGGTGACTGTAGCCATGAAATTAAAAGACGTTTGCTCCTTGGGAGGTCAGCTATGGCGAACCTGGGAAGTATAATAAAAAGTAGAGACATCACCCTGCCAACAAAAGTCCCTACAGTCAAACCAATGGTATTCCAAGTAGTAATGCATGGCTGTGAGAGTTGGACCATAAGGAAGGCTGAGCGCAGAAGAATAGATGCTTTTGAGATGTGGTGCTGGAGAAGAATCTTGAGAGTCCCTTGGACTGCTAGAAGATCAGATCAGTCAATGCTAAAGGAAATCAACCCAGACTGTTCCCTGGAAGGTCAGATGCTGAAGCTGAAGCTCAAATACTTTGGCCACCAAATGAGAAGGGAGGACTCACTGGAGAAGCTCCTGATGCTGGGAAAGACAGAAGGCAAAAGAAGAAGGGGATGGCAAAAGAGGAGATGGCTGGGCAGCATTACCGATGTAACAAACACGAATTTGAGCAGACTGCAGAAGATGGTGGAAGACAGGAGGGCCTGGTGTGACTTTGACCATGGGGTCACAAAGAGTTGGACTCGACTGTGCAACTGAACAACAACAACAAAAGGGTAAGAAAGAAAGAGCACAATAAAATTTAGAGCAGGGGTGTCAAACTCATTTGTTATGAGGGCCAGATCTGACATAAATGAGACCTTGTTGGGCCAGGCTATGTCAGGCCGGGCCATGTGTGGACCTATTTAAGATTAGGTAGCAGAGATGTAAGGTTTTTAAAGAACACAGACAAAAATGATTAAAACATGCTTAAAACATTAGCACTCCTTCATCTTAAAAGTGCTTTCTTTGCATTTATGGCCGAGGACCTGTTTACCTTAGGGACCGCCTCTCTCCATATGTTCCCCAGAGAGCACTGCGATCCAGCTCACAAAACCTTCTGGAAGTACCTGGGCCAAAGGAGGCCAAACTAAAAATAACCAGAGAACAGGCCTTCTCTATAAAAGCACCCCAATGGTGGAACCAGCTGCCGGAAGAGGTGCGGGCCCTACAGGACATTAGCCAATTCCGTAGGGCGTGCAAAACCGCCCTCTTCCGGCTAGCCTTCCAAGATGAGACCTGAAATGAACACCATGCCATCACTAACATCAACAATTGAGTTAGCAATAAGATAAGATTATTTTAGATTGATTTTAGATTTTTATATTATGTAAATTTAATGGTAATTTTAAATGGTACTGAATGTATAATTGTTTTATTGTTTAACATGGCTTTTGCCACACTCTGTAAGCCGCCCTGAGCCTGCCTCGGTGGAGAGGGCGGGGTATAAATAAAATTTTATTATATTATTATTATTATTTCTCCCATGGGATCCAGGGAACTGGGCAAAGGAAGCTCTGGCTCTTTCCTTCCTTCCCCAGAGAACTGGGAGGGGGAGGAGCCTCAGCCAATGGAGAAAATCAAGGTTTTGCTTTGTAGCTCCTGTGTAATTGAGGAAGCCTTGCAAAGCACGTTGAGATGCAGAAGGAAGTAAGAGAAAGGGAGAAGGAAGCAGATAAGAGCCAGTTGCTCGGGGGCCTGATAAGAGCCCTCCGGGGGGCCTGAATTTGGATGCATGCTTGACACTCCTGACTTAGAGGTTCTGGAGCTCTGCTCCTGTGAGTTCCTGCCCAAAATGAGACCTGTTAACAACAGCAACAGGATATTTAGTTTGTGGGTTGGAGCAGCTCTGTGTACATCCTAATGTCTTATTCTAGTGTTGTTCTGGCACATTGATGAACCCCAAATTTTCTGCTCTTTTTTTGGTAATGTTGGATAACACTAGGCAAGTGAAAGTCTTCCTAAGTCTAGCTGGATGCTTTTTAGAGGCCTGTTAATAATCCAAACGAATCACTCTTAATACAGAATAGTCTTTGTGGTGCTGGGAACCTCTCAATGTTAAGAAAAGGACCAAAAAACGCGCATTCAAAAACTATCTATGACGTGACTCTCACAGAGTGCTGCAGTAATTTTTCAGCCACTGACTCTTATTAAATGCATGTTTCATTTATACTTTATTGTAATATCAATAGTTCTTATTGCTAGGCACATTAACATCTGCACCAGCTTTTAATTGTTACTACTGATTTCTGGAAATGCCCTTGGCAGCAAATCTTCCGATTATGACCATACTAAAGGGTCTTTGAATGGCTGTAAAGAATAAATGAATGGCTTCAGAGTGAATGGTACCAAAGAGTGACTTGGATGATAGTTGAATTGCAAGGAAAATGCAAATTCCAGAAAAGAGTCTTGACCACCACCTAAGTTTCATTTTGAATCTGCATTTCAGCCATCAGGGTAGGGCTGACATCCTCCTGGGGCTGGTGCTAGGGTTTTTGGTGCCCTAGGAGAGCTGCCCACTAGTGCCCCCCTCCTCGAAATTAAAAAAAAAAAAAACAGAGAATTGTAGGAGAAATGAAGAAACTTGAAACTATTTTAGATTTTAATTTCCAGTTTTTTTTATTTAAAATGTTTAAGCAACAAAAATTGTGAAAATACTACTTGATCCTTCTAGCTGGAGGTGCCAGGGACAAGACTTTCACGTGACCATTTCCACTTGATCCTTTTAGCTGGAGGTGCCAAGGACAAGGCCTTGTGCATGCGAGAGAGAAGCTCTACCACTGAGCTGTGGCTCCCACCCCAGGGCTCTGTTAAAGTAGAGTAGGAAGGATGAGCGGCAACAGACAACTTCAACAGGAGCCAATTTTTGGAAAGTGTAATTGGCTCTTCTTTAGCTTTTACAATTGGTCCATTTATCGCTGCCGGGCTCCGATGAGCTCACTACGCAGGAGCCATCTACTTTTATGTTTCCCAGGTCTGTAACAGACCCAGAGAACGCAAAACTGGCCAAGCAGTGTCTGAGCTCCACTGAGCCTGCTTTCCATTGGGGAATGCAGGCTCCAAGGAGCACACACACTGTGCGTGGGGAGACGGGGTGCCTAGGGGTGTACCCTAGACCAGGTGGCACTCTAGGCGGCTGCCTACTTGGCCAACTCTCATGCACCAGCCATACTGGGGGTGAGGGGGAAACTCCCACCCTCAGACTCCAGGACCCATCAATTGCCTCCAATCCAGTAGGAGCATGGGGCAGGGAGCAATGTTGCAGGGCGATGTGCAATAATGTGGTGGCATTTCCTGGGTGCATCCAGAAATGATGTCACAATACTTCAGGGACATCAAACTCATTTGTTATGAGGGCTGGATCTGACATAAATGAGACTTTGCCGGGCCGGGCCATGTGTATCATAAAATATAACACCAGGTAGCAAAGATATAAGCTTTATAAAGGACACAGACAAACACAATTAGTTTAATTTTAAATTTAATTTAATTTGCGATTTATACCCCACCCTATCCTGCAAGGCGGGCTCAGGAAGTCCCAAAGGGCCCAGATCACCAATGGGAGCTCATCCCACTAGGTAGGGGCCCAGATTGAAAAGGTCCTGGCCCTCATTGAGGCCAATTGGGCGTCCTTAGGACCAGGAATCACAGGATGTTTTGTAGATGATCTCAAAGCCTGCGGGGGGGGGGGGTGTCACACCGTTCACTATAATGTAGGAGTAGGATTGCACTGGTGCCTGACATCCATATTAAGGAGTGAGGCAGTCAAAGAACACTCCATTTCCCACAGTCCCTGCTGTGACATAGATGAATTCAGGGGCATAGCTCTAAAATGCCCCACCATAGCTATGGGCCCAGAAGAAGAAGAAGAATGGCAGATTTATACCCCGCCATTCTTTCTGAATCAGACACTCAAGAGCGGTTTATAATCTCCCATATTTTCTCCCCCCACAACAGACTCCCTGTGAGGTGGGTGGGTCTCAGAGGGTTCTCACAGCAGTTGCCTTTTCAAGGACAACCTCTGCCAGAGCTATGGCTGACCCAAGGGTATTCCAGCAGGTGCTAGTGGAGGAGTGGGGAATCAAACCCAGTTTTCCCAGATAAGAGTCCACGCACTTAACCACTACACCAAACTGGCTCTCTACACCTAACTGGCTCTCTGCACTAAACTGGCTCTCTCTTCAAGGTATCCATGTAAGAGAGGCCCCTATAAGAAGTTCCCAGAACCACTAGGCAATTGAGAAGGGCCCGGTAAACTGGTGGTCTAGAGTTATGGTTGCCAAACTCCAGGCAGTGGATGGAGACCTCTTTGGGATTACAACTAATCTTCAGGAGAAAGTGATAACTTTCTCTCTCTCTCTCTCTCTCTCTCTCTCTCTCTCGGCTTGACTTCGCGAACGACAGGCAGATCCGGCCACAGTGGCTGCAGGGAAAAGTCTGATTTGGGGTTGGTGCTGTAGCAGTGCGATTCTTCCTCAATCTCCTTTTGTCCTCCACCAGCCTGCACCCCAGGAAGATTATCACCCTCCCTGCATCACTGTGGGTGAATCAGTTCTGAAGACAGTCCAGCAGTTCAGCTACCTGGGGTGCATCATCTTCTCAGATGCCAAGATCGACAAGGAGATTGACAACAGGCTGGCAAAGACAAACCGTGCATTTGGCCGACTGCACAAAAGAGTGTGGCGCAACAAGCATCTGAAAAAAGGCACAAAAATCAATGTTTACAAAGTGGTTGTGATGACAACCCTCATCTACGGCTCCGAATCGTGGGTTTTATACCATCATCACCTGCGACTCCTTGAGCGCTTTCATCAGCGCTGCCTTCGCACCATCCTCAACATCCACTGGAGTGACTTTGTGACCAACACTGAAGTCGCATAGCTGGTCTTTGAGATAACTTTACCTGGAAAAAAGAGCCCCTTGGGAAGCAGGCTTTATGGTATTATACTACACTGAAGCTCCTCCCCTCCCCAAACTTTGTCCTCTAAGGCTCCACCCACAAAATCTCCAACTAATTCCCAACTCAGAGCTGGCAATCCTAACCAAGGTACAGGGACTCAGGAAATGGACAGTTTCAAACTTATGGAAAAGATTCTAGTCCTAGAACATAAGAGAAGCCATGTTGGATCAGGCCAATCCAGTCCAACACTCTGTGTCACACAGTGGTCAAAAAAACCAGGTGCCATCAGGAGGTCCACCAGTGAAACCAGGACACTAGAAGCCCTCCCACTGTGCCCCCCAAGCACTAAGAATGCAGAGCATCACTACCCCACACAGAGATTTCCAATGATAAACTGTGGTTAATAGCCACTGATGGACCTCTGCTCCATGTGCTTATCCTTATGAATGTAAGGGGATCCAAATGTACTAAGTATTATTTTTATCTTGGGATTTATAGGATAATATTTAAGTGACTGTAACTTTCTTTTTAGAGAAATAGGGAAACAGCTGATTAACATGTATATGTTATAACCAACACATTTGTATTCCCCCAAAGTGTTTATTTCAAGTGATGATTCAGAAACACCACCAGTATTGTTACTGATCAAAGAACATTGATGGGAAGAGAAAATATTTAATGTCTTACTTTCCTGGAAATTAATCTAAAAGAAAAAATCTTGCCTAATTATTACTCTTCTCCTTTGACTTTCTGTTCACAGGAAAGAGATAATAATGAACTGAGATTAATTAAAGTAATGGGGGAAAACTGACTTCTGCTCACAGCTGTTGGAATTTAAAATGTACTATGATAATTGTAGTTCAGGGCCAGGAGCTGTTGGAGTGACACTTGTGATGTTTCCAAGTTCTCCTCCATTTTTTTCTGAATTTCATTTTAAAAATAATAATGTCCAAATACATGGCAATTTGTCCCAATAATTTCAGTTCATTTCTGTCTCCTTCCCATCACATACTATCAACAGTCTAAAAATTTGCATTTACTGCATTTGGGGTCTGTCTGTCTGTCTATCTATCTATCTATCTATCTATCTATCTATCTATCTGTCTGTCTGTCTGTCTGTCTGTCTGTCTGTCTGTCTGTCTGTCTGTCTGTCTGTCTGCCTGCCTGCCTGCCAGTCTAAAAATTTGCATTTACTGCATTTGGGGTCTGTCTGTCTGTCTGTCTGTCTGTCTGTCTGTCTATCTATCTATCTATCTATCTATCTATCTATCTATCTATCTATCTATCTGTCTGTCTGTCTGTCTGTCTGTCTGTCTGTCTGTCTGTCTGTCTGTCTGTCTGTCTGTCTGCCTGCCTGCCTGCCTGCCAGTCTAAAAATTTGCATTTACTGCATTTGGGGTCTGTCTGTCTGTCTGTCTGTCTGTCTGTCTGTCTGTCTGTCTATCTATCTATCTATCTATCTATCTATCTATCTATCTATCTATCTGTCTGTCTGTCTGTCTGTCTGTCTGTCTGTCTGTCTGTCTGTCTGTCTGTCTGTCTGTCTGTCTGTCTGCCTGCCTGCCTGCCTGCCTGCCTGCCAGTCTAAAAATTTGCATTTACTGCATTTGGGGTCTGTCTGTCTGTCTGTCTGTCTGTCTGTCTGTCTGTCTGTCTGTCTGTCTGTCTATCTATCTATCTATCTATCTATCTATCTATCTATCTATCTATCTATCTATCTATCTATCTATCTATCTAGTAGGCTTATATTCTACCTTTTCCCATAAGGGCGGATCACAGCATAAACTGAACAACAATAAAAACCTACCATTTAAATTTAAAACAATACAATAAAATTAGCAAACCAAACAATAGAGCGGTAAAACAAATAGGCGCCTCATCAGGCTGGAAGGTCACATTTCACAGGATACTGCACTTTTTGGCCCAAAACAAATGATGTTTTCTGTAAAGCATGAAGTCCCAACAAGAAAGGCCAACTGATGGAATAGTTGCTGGAATTTCTAACCTCAAGTGAAATTCCAAGATATCTTTTGGGTTTAAAAATATCCTTCAAAAACTAAGAAGTTTGTGGTGGTGGATGACATTGTTCTTGCCAGTACTAAAACATACACAACATGAAAACACTCTTCAGTATGAGGTGAAATATTTCTCCTTATGTAGAAGTAGATCTTCCCCTCCTTGAATAATTTATATCAGTATGGATCCCTTGCAAAGCTTTTAAAAAAAAATTGAACAAAAATTGAGTTTGGAACCTAAAATATTATACTACTAACAAAATCTTAATAGATTTTAAAAGAATTATAATTTCTATTTGCGCACGTGTGTGTATCTCTTTTATTGCAGTTTTTTTTGGGGGGGGTTTAAATCTCAACTGAAAAAGTAATAGTTTTCTGGGATTTTTTTTTAAACTCGCTTTTAGCGGCTGAAGGGAGGTAGCTATTACTCCACAGCACCGATAATCCCACTGAATTATTATAACTGAATCAAGAACATCAGAATAATCAGAAACACACATCTTGGTTTAAACGATTGCAAACTGTATGATTGATTTCATTGTGTAATTTGTTTCTAATGTTTTATGCGGTTTAATTTGCTGTTGTTAGACGCCGTGAGCCCGTCAGGGGAGGGCAGGATATAAATCTGACAAAATAAAATAAAAATAAAAAAGGAGGAGGAGAAGATGATTTTTTTTATGCTTTGCTTTCCCCCCCCCTAAGGTCTCAGAGCAGCTTCCACTCACCTTCACTTCTACTCCCCACAATGGGCACCTTGTATGGTAGGTGGGGCTGGACCAAGGTCACCCAGCAGACTTGATGTGGAGGAGAGGGGAATCTCACCGGGTTCTCCAGATTAGAGTCCGCTGCTCTTCATCACTACGCCATGCTCATAACTGCCTGCACTTTGCAAACATTGTTCACTGCTGGACCTCTGTTGTAGAAGGAGAATGTTCAAGAGCGGCAGTGTCAAACGTAAGTGGTGAGGGAGCAGGACTCTTACCTGGCCTGAGAGCTACTGGTGTGAGGGACGGAAGGCAGGAGTCTGCTGTAAAGGTGAGCAGATAGAGGTGAGGTGTGTGTGTGGTCAAAGTTGTTACAAATACCCCCAGAAATTGCTAGAGACTGGGGCTAAGAGGCTAAGTTCAAATTGTGCAGGGGGCAGCAACACCAGAGAAAGACATGTAGGCTTCCCCCACCTCCACTGACTGCAGTTCAGAGAGGACTGGAGAAGCCGCCACACAGGGGGCATAGATTCAAGTAGCTAGTGCTGCCACTGCTGCACCAACCAGCTTTGTATTTTATTTTTCAAATGGCAACTGTGAGAGAGTTGCTTTTATTGATTACAGCAGGGGTGTCAAACATGCTGCCCATGGGCCGAATCAGGCCCCCAGAGGGCTCCTATCAGGCCCCTGAGTAACTGGCTGTTGTCTGTTTCTTTCTCCCTCTCTCTTGCTTCCTTCTGCATAACAGCTTGCTTTGCAAGGCTTGCTCAATTGGGGAGGAAGGGGGGAAGGAAGAGCTTGTTTTTTTTCAGGCTCTCTCAATCGCACAGCGGAGGTACTGAGCGAAGCCTCTGTCTCTTCTGTTGGTTGAGGTTCCTCCCCCTCCTGGTCCCCTGGGGAAGGAAGGAAAGTGTCAGAGCTTCCTTTGCATAGTTCCCTGGTTTCTAGCTTTAAGACTGAGTGCTAATGTTTTAAGCTTTTTTTTTAAAAAAAAGTTGTGTTTGTCTGTGTCCTTTATAAAGTTTATATATCTGCTACCTAATCTTAAATAGGTGCACCCATGGCCTGGCCCGACATGGCCCAGCCCGACATGGCCCAGCCCAACCCAACGTGGCTCAGCCCAACCAAGTCTCATTTATGTCAGATCCGGCCCTCATAACAAAGGAGTTCGACACCCCTGGATTAGAGGGCTGTTTTTAGTATTTGATGCTGCAAGTCTGCATTTGTTGAATCAGCCACAGGCAAATTTTGACATGCCAATGGGAAGCATGTGTTTCCGTCTGAGTCTTGCTTTTCCAGTGTAATCCTAAACAGAAGAAGAAGAAGAAGATATTGGATTTATATCCCGCCCTCCACTCCGAAGAGTCTCAAAGCGGCTCACAATCTCCTTTCCCTTCCTCCCCCACAACAGACACCCTGTGAGGTAGATGAAGACATTGGATTTATATCCCGCCCTCCACTCCGAAGAGTCTCAGAGGAGCTCACAATCTCCTTTACCTTCCTCCCCCACAACAGACACCCTGTGAGGTGGGTGGGGCTGGAGAGGGCTCTCACAGCAGCTGCCCTTTCAAGGACAACTTCTGCCAGAGCTATGGATGACCCAAGGCCATTCCAGCAGCTGCAAGTGGAGGAGGGGGGAATACAGTGCCATTAAATGAGTTATTGAAGAAGAAGAAGATATTGGATTTATATCCTGCCCTCCACTCCAAAGAGTCTCAGAGCGGCTCACAATCTCCTTTCCCTTCCCCCCCCCCCCACAACAGACACCCTGTGAGGTAGAAGAAGATACTGGATTTATATCCCGCCCTCCACTCCAAAGAGTCTCAGAGTGGCTCACAATCTCCTTTCCCTTCCCCCCCCCCCCACAACAGACACCCTGTGAGGTAGAAGAAGATATTGGATTTATATCCCACCCTCCACTCTGAAGAGTCTCAGAGCGGCTCACAATCTCCTTTACCTTCCTCCCCCACAACAGACACCCTGTGAGGTAGATGAAGATATTGGATTTATATCCCTCCCTCCACTCCAAAGAGTCTCAAAGTGGCTCACAATCTCCTTTCCCTTCCTCCCCCACAACAGACACCCTGTGAGGTGGGTGGGGCTGGAGAGGGCTCTCACAGGAGCTGCCCTTTCAAGGACAACCTCTGCCAGAGCTATGGCTGACCCAAGGCCATTCCAGCAGGTGCAAGTGGAGGAGTGGGGAATCAAACCCGGTTCTCCCAGATAAGGGACCGCACACTTAACCACTACACCAAACTGGCTCTCTTGGAGAGTTATACCTGGCTAATGGGCGAAGAAGGGCAGAACTGTGCTTAGGAGAGCATGGCTAGTCTGCTAAATGCCTTGTTCGCGACACTCTTCAAAGGGTTACCAAAAAATCCCAGCCAAGTAGTGTTTGTTAGTGCTTCTTCAGCCAGGTCCTTGTTAGTCAAATTAAGCACCCACTCTAGGCAAGATCAATAGAGAGTTCTATTTGCGTTCTTAGTGCCATCAGCGAGGAAGCTTCAAGGTCTTCCGTATAACAAGCAGGGCTTGAACTTTGAGAAGAACCGTTGCCTTTCTCTACCGCTTGGCAGAAACAGGCAATTAATTAATAGCAGAGGTTTGGAGGGAAGGCTAATTACCTACCCGAGAAACAACAAAGGAATCTTGAAGGCTGTATCTTGAGTTGGTTTCCATTTATCTTTTCGGCCGATAACCGCAAGATTGGCTGAAGTCAGAGTAAAGCATGCCCCGTAAAGGGTAACCTTCAAAACAATTGGGTTACGGAAAAAAGAAACCGGTATCAAAATCCACCAGAAATGAAGTAGGTCATGGCAAAGTGCAGCTAGGCGAGAGTTTCCTTACAAGTTGGTTGAACAAAACTGTGGGTGATTATTCTTGAGCAAAGATCCTGTTATACAGCTCTTCTCAAAATGAAGCTGAGACAGATGCATGTTTTTATATTCTTCTTATAAAGAATTGTCTAGACAGAAAACCAGCGTGCCAGGGAGAGGCATAAATTATATGATAGCAAAAGAGTTTGTATGACCAGAAAGGTTTTCTTGAGCTACAGCGCACAAAAAGCTGAACTACATAATGTTTTTCAACTCGGAACACCCACCACAGATAATTCATAGCCTTATATATAGAAATGTTTGCAGCTGGGAAATTGCAGGGATGTTATGGAGATGTTATAGAAGGAAGGAAGGAAGGAAGGAAGGAAGGAAGGAAGGAAGGAAGGAAGGAAGGAAGGAAGGAAGGAAGGAAGGAAGGAAGGAAGGAAGGAAGGAAGGAAGGAAGGAGGAAGGAAAGAAAGAAAGAAAGAAAGAAAGAAAGAAAGAAAGAAAGAAAGAAAGAAAGAAAGAAAGAAAGAAAGAAAGAAAGAAAGAAAGAAAGAAAGAAAGAAAGAAAGAAAGAAAGAAAGAAAGAAAGAAAGAAAGAAAGAAAGAAAGAAAGAAAGAACAGGTGGACAAAAAGCAACTTTAACCTTAAATGCAGTCTCCAAGCTGCCAGCTGGCTGACTTGGAGAAATGATTTAAAGGGTGTTTTCGCACTTACCTTTTACTGGCCCGACCATCCTCCTGACGCCGGCGAATCTGCAGGATTTCGCACCAGAAGCGCCGGCGCACCCAGAAGCGCCGGCAACTTCCGTCGCTAAGCCAGCGCAAACGGAAATCGCAAAGATGCAGGAAAACGTTTGCGCTGGCTTAGCGACGGAAGTTGCCGGCGCTTCTGGGTGCGCCGGCGCTTCTGGTGCGAAATCCCTGCAGATTCGCCGGCGTCAGGAGGGTACTCGCGCCAGTAAAAGGTAAGTGTGAAAACACCCAAAGAGATGGGGAGGAAGAGGTGGGAAGAAAGTAATTTTAACTTTAAATGCATTTTTACAAGCCACTGGCTGGCTTAGCTTAGAAAAGTTATCTAAAGAGACAAATGCCTTCTCCAAGTGGGGCAATAGGGTGGGGTGGGGGGACCTTAGAGAGCCACACAATATGTGTGAAAGAGCCACATGTGGCTCCTGAGCCGCAGTTTGGCCACCGCTGTATGGGGTCACCATTAGTTGTCTGTGACAAGAGTTTGCAACACACACATCAGCACTTCCATTTGAAGCTGGTAATGTTTGGAATGGACTACCATTTCTTCTGATTGTCTCCTACAGTGAAACTGGGGTAGGGGCCTACCTGTCTTCAAAATTAAATGGTATAGTATTTCATGGTCTGTAATCCTTGCATCATAGCCAAACAGCAGGTTCAAGAGTCTGTTAGTTTTTCTTCAGTTTTGTTTTCAAGTCCAATTCAGGAAGCCTCAAACCCCAGAGCCAGTAGAGTGCAGTGGTTAAGAACAGCAGATTCTGTTCTGGAGAACTGGGTTTGATTTCCCATTCCTCTTCCACACGCAGTCAACCGGGTGACCTTGGGTCAATTGTAGTTCTCTCAGAACTGTCTCAGTCCCACCTCCCTCACAGTGTGTTTGCTATGAGGAGAGGAAAAGAAGGTGACTGTAAGCTACTCCAAGACCCCTTCAGATAGTGAAGGGCAGGATGTAAGACCAACTCTTCTTCTTCCTATGACAAGAAAAGTCAGACGTTGGGTTTCCTTTCATGTTAAAAGGACAAAGTCTAGGGCATATGCTGCAGGGCCCTAACTGCTGTTCATAACTGTTTTGTGCTAAGTGGTCCTGAAGAGCTCGCAAAACTGCATCAATACTACATAGTCCAGCATCTTTTGCAAGAACCCTCCAATTAGTGGAGGAAAGTTCCAAAAAGGCACAGCTGACTTATAGCAACCCCATAGGAAGGGCATTTTTTTTTTGTAGAAAAAGTCCGACAGGCACTCATTTGCATATTAGGCCGTACCCCCTGAGTCGCCATTGTCTTGCACAGGATTTTTAAATAAATAAATAAAATAAAATGCTCACCAGGTACTAATTTGCATATTAGGTCACGCCCCTGATACCAGGCCAGCCAGAATTGCTTTCCTGTGCATTCCTGCTCCAAAAAAAGAGCCCAGAGATGTTCATACGTAGTTTGCCGTGGCCTGCCTCTGCCTAGCAATCCTGGACTTTCTCCGTGGTCTCCCATCCAAGTACTAAGTAGGGCCAATCCTGTTTAGGATTTGATAAGATCAGGCCAGCTGTTTGGGTTTTCGGGTCGGGGGTTATGGGAGGAGCTGGGAGGCGACTCCGGGATGTCATTGGGTTGAGCCGCCGCACCTCAGACAGAGTCAGCGGAGGGGTCAATGGCTCCTTAGTCCCCATCTGACTCTGACTCTTGCTGAACTTTCTCTGGGAAACCCAGGCCTTGAATTCAACAGGAGCTCACGGGAGCACAGCTCCTGAATCTCAATCTCCCTAAAAGTATATTTTGTCGAACCATGTTTCGGTCACAGTTTAATTCTTGTGCACGCCATATCTACTGGATGTAAACTAATGCCAAATTGTTTGGCATTTGACCTGACTCACAGCCAGGTTTTGAATTCAGCAGGAGCTCACAGGAACGTTGCTCCTGAACCTTTCTGAGGGTTCCCCCTCCTCCTCCCCACCTACCTTGTCCATTGGATAGGAGGTGCAGCTGCATAACAAGCCCTGGATTAGGAGAGTGGGCAGCCAGCCAGTCACCAGGGGCTTTCCCACACCCCCAGCTCCTGGAGAAACCCACACCACCCTTTCTCCACTTCTTATGTGATTTTGGATGGCAGGGGGCTTGCTGGCCTTTTGACTGTGGGGGGGGATTGGCCAAGGAGAGCCCCAAGTGAGCAAGGCCTGCTTGGGCTGACTGGATCTCTAGCCAGCCCAAGCAGGCCTTACTCGCCTGGGGCTCTCCTTTCTTGCATTGGGCTGCTTTTGGCTGGTGGGGGCAGCATATGTTAATGAGTTATGCTAATGAGCTCCACCACCTATTTTTCTACAAAACAACCCCCGGGGAAACCCATGGTTCTGCGGCACTGAGCTCTTTCTCCCCAGTGCAACCTGGGCTCTCCCCTTAAACCTCTGTCCCAGGTACTCCCTCTCCCTCCTATTAGCTCCTTCAATGCTTTATTGGCCTTCCCCATGCAACTCTCGAGTAGCGGGGTGGGGTTGCTGCTTCTTCACGAGGTGGGCAGTGTTCCAATGACTGGTTGAGCTGTCCTGATGCCAGTGCCCCCAATGGAGGAGGAAATGTCAGCTGGTGACCCATCGGGAGGCTGGTCATGCTCACAGTCCAGCCTTCCAGGCGGGAGGGAGGTGCTCAAGGCTGGGGCAGGGCCCACAGGCACGACTCCTGGACACTAGCCTAGGCCTGACTGTCCTGATTGAGGCAAGAGATGAACAGAGGTGGCTCACCATTGCCTGCCACTGTGTTGCCACTCTGGACTTCCTTGGTGGTCTCACATCCAAGCACTAACCAGGTAGTGCCGGATTAAACCCCATGGAGGCCCCTTGGCAGTCAAAATCTCAGGGGGGGGGGGGGTCCTTGTGAATTATCTCAGAGTTGGAGCACCTGCCCCACTGCCTGTGGCCCTTTCTGCAGCCTGCAGGCGCCTTCTCAAAAGCCCCTTTGACAAAGCTGCGGGGGAGAGGCAGAGAGAGGCAAACTTGGTGATGATGCCAGCAGCAGCCGCGCCAGGCAAGTCGAGCAAAGAGCAGCTCAGTTGCTGGCTGGGAGGTCTGCAAGCAAGGAGAAAGCCACTGGGGAGCTGGCCCAGGGCCTCTAAAGGCATGCGGGCCCATAGGTTAGTGCCTACTTGGCCTAATGGTTAATCCGGCCCTGTAACCAGGGCAAGCCTTGGCCATCCAGGTTAGGCTTCCCCTACAGACTGTTCCCTGGATGGTCAGATGCCGGAGCTCAAATCCTTTGGCTACCAAATGAGAAGGGAGCACTCCCTGGAGAAGACCCTGATGCTGGGAAAGACAGAAGGCAAAAGAAGAAGGGGACAGCAAAAGATGAGATGGCTAGACAGCGTTACTGATGTAACTAACAAGAATTTGAGCAGACTTCAGAGGATGGTGGAAGACAGGAGGGCCTGGCGTGACTCGGTCCATGGGGTCGCAAAGAGTCGGAATCAACTGTGCGATTGAACAACAAACAATTAATAGGTCCGAAAATGGACTTTGACTGATGGTCTGCTGGTGGGACACTTTCTACCATCTATCCATCCTGGACCTACTTGTCACAATAATAAATAACTTGAAGAAAGACAAATTATTACAGGTGAATTGTTCACAGTTTTTTCTCCCCTTCCTCTTTAAAAGTAAAAGTTACATCTGCTAGTAGAAATGTTCACGCAGCATATTATTCCATTACCATGTCCTTAATGATTGCCTGGGAAGGAATGGGTGACAGCGAAGTAGTTTCCCCCCCCCCCCCCTTTCTATAGTTGCTGTTTGCACTCAGTCGTAATTGATTCGTCATTTCAAGACAGCCTCTCTTCTCATGGTGCTCTTCCTGTACGTGAAAGACTCTCCTATAAAAACTTTACCCAGAAAAAAATGTTTAGGGTATTTTTTTTTTCTTCATCCAGAAAGGTCATTTATTTGTGAGCATAAGGGAAAGGACTGCAAAAGGATTTAAACACATCAGGAACCCAACATGGAATGATTGCAGTACTCCATGTTTTGTGCAAGTCCTAGGCCAAGGGTGTCAAACTCATTTTGTTGTGAGGGCCGAATGTGACATAAATGAGATCTTGTTGGGCCTTCTCGTGAAAGGGTTAATATTCCACTGTACTTGTCTTTACACTGCCTTCTTCTTATGTTGCTGTTATCAGTTTGGTGTAGTGCAGGGGTGGCCAACAGTAGCTCTCCAGATGTTTTTTGCCTACAACTCCTATGCTGGCTGGGGCTGATGGGAGTTGTAGGCAAAAAACATCTGAAGAGCTACCATTGACCACCCCTGGTGTAGTGGTTAAGTGTGCGGACTCTTATCTGGGAGAATCGGGTTTGATTCTCCACTCCTTCACTTGCAGCTGCTGGAGTGGCCTTGGGTCAGCCATAGCTCTGGCAGAGGTTGTCCTTGAAAGAGCAGCTGCTGTGAGAGCCCTCTCAGTCCCACCCTCCTCACAGGGTGTCTGTTGTGGGGGGAGAAGATATAGGAGATTGTAAGCCACTCTGAGTCTCTGATTCAGAGAGAAGGGCGGGGTATAAATCTGAAATTCTTCTTCTTCTTCTTCTTCTTCTTCTTCTTCTTCTTCTTCTTCTTCTTCTTCTTCTTCTTCTTCTTCTTCTTCTTCTTCTTCTTCTTCCTGCTTCCCAGGCCTGCTTTTGCACACCTGCTAGTTGGCCAGGATGTTATGTCTAATGGCTATTGCTTGGTAACACACTGTATCAAAGCCGCAACCTTGGGACTGGTGGGAAGGGAAACCAAAGTTCCAAAGAAATGCTATGGGGAAAAGGGGGCGGGGCTTATCATTGCTTGCTATGCCCTTTGCTGAAACTATATTATTGCTCGATCTAGTACTGTACCCCAGTTCTGACTCAGACCCTGTCTGAGGCCACGCTCACCTGAATCTCTTAATAAATGGAACCTATTTGAACCAAAGGAGCCCCGTGGTGCAGAGTGGTAAAGCTGCAGTACTGAAGTCCAAGCTCTCTGCTCACAACCTGAGTTCAATCCCAGCAGAATCTGGCTCAGGTAGCCGGCTCCAGGTTGACTCAGCCTTCCATCCTTCCGAGGTCAGTAAAATGAATCCCCAGCTTGCTGGGGGGAAAGTGTAGATAACTGGGGATGGCAATAGCAAACCACCCCATAAATAGTCTGCCATGAAAACATTGTGAAAGCAACGTCCCCCCAGAGTCAGAAACGACTGGTGCTTGCTCAGGGGACTACCTTTACCTTTACTTTATTTGAACCAAATAGACTGCTTATTGAGTACTCAGGGGGAAAACCTGACAGCCGGACCGGCTGGGCTTTGTGTTTTCCTATTTAAGATTAGGTAGCAGAGATATAAACTTTATAAAGGACACAAGCACAATTAAAGATTTTTTAAAAATAAAACATGCTTAAAGCATTCGCACTCATTGATCTTAAAGGTGCTTTCTTTGTATTTCTCCCATGGGATCCAGGGAACTGGGCAAAGGAAGCTCTGGCTCTTTCCTTCCTTCCTTCTCCATTGGCTGAGGCTCCTCCCCCTCCCAGTTCTCTGGGGAAGGAAGGAAAGAGCCAGAGCTTCCTTTGCCCAGTTCCCTGGATCCCATTGGAGAAATGCAAAGAAAGCACTTTTAAGATGAAGGAAGAGAGGCTTGGCTCAGTAGCTCTGCTGTGCAATTGAGAGAGCCTGGAAAAACAAGCTCTGCTTCCCTCCTTCCCCCCTAAGGGAGGAGCCGTGGCCAATGGAAAAAATAGAGGCTTTGCTCTGTAGCTCCTGTGCGATTGAGCAAGCCTGACAAAGCAAGCTGTGATGCAGAAGTAAACAAGATACAGGGAGAAGGAAGCAGATGACAGCCAATTGCTCAGGGGCCTGATAGGCGCCTTCCAGGGACCTGATTCATCCCTTGAGCTGCATGTTTTACAACCCTGTCCTAGGCAGTGTTCCCTGTAAGCTGAGTTAGGGTGAGCTGGCTCAGGTTTTTTAGCCTCTGGCTCACACATTTTGTCTAAGCTCAGGAAGGATGGCCCCAGAGCAAACTAATTTATGGAATAGCTCACAATTCTAATGCCAGTAGCTCATGAAGTAGAATTATTGCTCACAGGACTCCACAGCACAAAGGGAGTATTGGTCCTAGGCACTATTCAGTCTCTCCCCCCTCATTGTTATTGTTGTTGCTGTCAAGTCTCAAGTCACTCATGGCAATCCCATGGGGTTTCCCAGGCAAGAGACATTCACAGGTGGCTTGCCATTGTCTGCTTCTGTGCAGCGAGCTACCCTGGGCATAAGAGAACTTAAGAACATAAGAGAAGCCCTGTTGGATCAGGCCAATGGCCCCTCCAGTCCAACACTCTGTGTCACAGAAGAACATAAGAGAAGCCATGTTGGATCGGCCAATGGCCCATCCAGTCCAACACTCTGTGTCACATAAGAACAGAAGAGAAGCCCTGTTGGATCAGGCCAATGGCCCCTCCAGTCCAACACTCTGTGTCACATAAGAACATAAGAGAAGCCATGTTGGATCAGGCCAATGGCCCCTCCAGTCCAACACTGTGTCACAGAAGAACATAAGAGAAGCCATGTTGGATCAGGCCAATAGCCCATCCAGTCCAACACTCTGTGTCACAGAAGAACATAAGAGAAGCCATGCTCCCAGCAGCCCTCATTAACCGCTGGAGAAACCCACACCACCCTTTCTTCACTTCTTATGTGATTTTGGGTGGAGGGTGGTTTGCTGGCCTTTTGACTGGTGGGGGGGTGGTCAAGGAGAACCCCAGGTCAGAGAGGCCTGCTTGGGCTGGCTGGATCTCTAGCCAGCCCTAGCAGGCCTCACTCGCCTGGGGCTCTCCTTTCTTGCATCGGGTTGCTTTTGGCGGGGGCGGGATATGCTAATGAGTTACGCTAATGAGCTCCACCACCTATTTTTCTACAAAATGACCCCTGGGGATAACCATTAAAGCTTGAGGCACCAAAGCTAGTGGTCCCTCCACCCAGAGTTTATACCCAACAGCCCCTGTAGCCAGGTGCAAGCATATCACTGAGAACCAGACGATTGACCTTGTTTCGTCTGGTACTCAGGCAGAAGACACTTATGCATATTATACAGATGGATAGCAGACGAAAGCAAGGTGCAAGGTTACTACAGGTCAAACAGGCAGAACAGTCCATAAGGGCAAGAGCCACTTTTGACGGCAACCTTGGTATTCCTTGGTGGTCTCCCAACCTATATTAACTGGGGCTGATCCTGGTTTTCTTCCGAGATCCAGGGGTGGAATTCTAGCAGGAGCTCCTTTGCATATTAGGCCACACCCCCTTGACATAGCCAATCCTCCAAGAGCTTGCGAGGCTCTTTTTTTGTGTTTTACCAATTTATTGATAGCATATGGTTACAGAACTTAATTTCCCTTCGTTGCTTCAATACTAACCCATATGACTTTTCAATCCCCCCTCCCTCCAATATAGACTTCCCCGAGGTTATAGATTCTAATTCAATACTAAAGATACATCTGACTAATCAAAATTCGTTATATATATATTTCCCCCCCCTTCTTGCTTCTTCGTTCCCCCCCCCCCATTATCACTAAAAAATTGTCCAATGTCTTCTTACATTCGACTCTTTCTCTATGTATTCTTTAAACTTCCTCCACTCTTTTTTAAATATCTCCAAATCATAGTCTCTTAATGTTCTAGTTAATTTATCCATTTCACTCCACGACAGAACTTTCATAGTCCAATCCCATTTATCCGGTATTTTTTCTTGCTTCCAAAGCTGCGCATACAATGTCCTAGCAGCTGATAGCAGGTACCAAATTAGAGTCCTATCTTCCTTTGGATATTTTTCTAATTGTAATCCAAGCAAAAATGTCTCTGCAATTTTCTTAAAGTCGTAACCCAATATTTTGGAGCTCCTTTACATATTAGGCCATACACCCCTGATATAGCCAATCCTCCAGAAATCTCCAAGGCTCTTTTTTTGTAAGCTCTTGGAGGATTGGCTATATCAGGGGTGTATGGCCTAATATGTAAAGGAGCTCCTGCTAGAATTTCACCCCTGGATCTCGGAAGAAAACCCTGCAGAGATCCAACAAGATCAGGCTATCCTGGGCTATCCAAAGTCAGGGCACTTTCAGTCTCGGGGAAATACATTTGGTGATGAGTTGAGTAGCAATGAGACATCTCTCCTACATCTCCATTTCATTTAAAGGTCTCTTAAAATGAGATTTTGTGAGTCTAAGCTTTTGTGAGTCTAAGCTCTCTCTGCCATGCGTGTGTCTGTTGATCTGCCAAATGGAGCTTTGGCTCTCGAAAGTTTCTACCCTTAACATTCTGTTGATGTCTAAAGGGCTACCAGACTCCTATGCGCACAGGAGAATCCAGTTGCAAATGATTGCTGCCACATAATGTAACAATAGTGCTGTATTGTACAACCTGTGAATGCAGCCTAAGTCCTTTCCCACACGAGTGTGGATGGGCTGTCAGAGGTTGTGGCACATGCTGTCTGCTGGGGGAACAGTGCTGCACAGACTACTGCGTATTTGAAGGGCTCACTCGATTTGTATTCTGAGCTGGCTAAGTGCAAAGTGTGGCAGCCTCACTAATTAACAGGTCCTTCCCTGAAGCTGCATTTAGTTAAAGGGTGGAGGGGAGAATCATCAAGCCATCAGTCACCGGTTTCCTGGCATAATGTGCAGGTTGTTCTTCAGCTTAAAGAACAGAGACAGGGATGGTTTTCTAACCCTCGGTTTGTGAAGATGTGTTTGAAAGTCTGTATGCTTTGTCCGTGAATGAAGACTCGTATGCCAGACGGGGGAGGCTGAATGAGATTTTAACTGTATCTAATGAATATAAAATAATCAATATTAGTTACATGCAATTAAAATCTTATTCACTGTATTACTCTTAGATGGAGAGGGAGAGAGGGAGAGAAAGAGAGGGGGGTAGACCCCTGTGCAAGCATTGAGTCATTACTGACCCATGGGTGCCGTCACATCATGACGTTTTCTTGGCAGACCTTTTACGGGGTGGTTTGCCATTAACTTCCCCAGTCATTGTACCGACCTTGGAAGGATGGAAGGCTGAGTCAACCTCGAGCCAGATACCTGAACCCAGCTTCCACCAGGATTGAACTCAGGTCATGAGCAGAGCTTGGACTGTAGTACTGCAGCTTAACACTCTGCACAATGGGGCTGATAGACAGACAGACAGAAGATGATGATAGCTAGCTAGACAGACAGACAGACAGAGATGATAGATAGATAGATAGATAGATAGATAGATAGATAGATAGATAGATAGATAGATGATAGATAGATAGATAGATAGATAGATAGATAGATAGATAGATAGATAGATAGATAGATAGATAGATAGATAGATAGATAGATAGATAGATAGATAGATAGATGGATGTATTTTTCTGGGGAACTTTTACTGTTCGTAACTGCCAATGGCTATACACAATATTTTTTTTCGCTGACTGACAGACAGATAGACGAGAGACAGACAGACAGACAGACAGATGGACAGACAGACAGACAGACAAGTGTAGGACTGCAATATTGGCTGGGCGGGATCTCTAGGGTCATCTAGTCCACCCCCTGCACAATGCAGGAAACTCACAAACACCTCCCCCTAAAGTCACAGGAACTTCATTGCTGTCAGATGGCCATCTAGCCTCTGTTTAAAACCCCCAAGGAAGAAGAGCCCACCACCTCCCGAGGAAGCCTATTCCACTAAGAAACTGCTCTAATGGTCAGGAAGTTCTTCCCGGGAAACTCTTTTGATTTAATTTCAACCCATTGATTTTGGTCCTACCTTCCGAGGCCACAGAAAACAATTCCACCCCATCCTTTATATGACAGCCCTTCAAGTACTTGAAGATGGTGATCATATCACCTCTCAGCCACCTCCTCTCCAGGCTAAACATGCCCACCTCCTTCAACCTTTCTTCACAAGACTTAGTCTCCAGACCGCTCACCATCTTCATCACCCTCCTCTGGACCCGTTCCAGATTGTCTATATCCTTCTTAAAATGTGGTGGCCCAAACTGAACACAATACTCCAGATGAGGTCTTACCAGAGCAGAGTAAAGCGATACGATCAGTTCACATGATCTGGACACTACACTTCTGTTGATATAGCCCAAAATTGCATTTGCCTTTTTAGTCACCACATCACACTGTTGACTCATGTTCAGCGTATGGTTCACTAATAGAGACCAGCACAGCAGACTCTGCAGAAGAAGACAATGGCGAACCACCTCTGCTTCTCACTTGCTTTGGAAAGCCCTTTGCTGGGGCTACCATAACTCAACTGCAACATGATGGTCCTTTATATACACACATACATCTATATAAAGGAAGATGACCTGACCTGGATAGTCCAGGCTAGCCTGATCTCAAAAGCTTAGCAGGGTCGGCCCTGGTTGGTACTTGGGTGGGAGACCACCAAGGAAGTCCAGGGTATCTATACAGAGGCTGACAATGACCAACCGCCTTGGCTGGTCTCTTGCCTTGAAAACCCTATGGCAGGGGTTCCCAACCCCCGGACCATGGAGCAGTACTGGTCTGTGGCCTGTTAGCAACTAGGTCACAGAGCGAGGCAGAGGCGCCACACCACCCCTTTCATCTGCCCAGGATCCAGGTGAATGAATGAGGCAGGGCAGCCTTGGAATGAGGCAGAGCAGCCCCGCTGCCCCATCCACCTGCCCGGGACCCCTGCGGAAGAAAGAGGCAGCTCTGCAGCAAGGCCACGCCGCTTCTTTCGTCCAGGATAACACTGCTGCAACCTTTGCCTACCCCTCATTTATCGACCTCCACCAATCAGGTGATCGGCAGGAGTCTTTACTGGGAGGGGGAGGCAGACTGGCCACTTCTGCTGCCTGGCCACTTAGCAGGGAGTTGGCAGAAGCAGCCCCAGTCTCTCCCCCCCCCATTTAAAGACCCCCATGGGGGGCACGGTTGGGGCACACCCCTACCCCGGTCCACGGAAAAATTGTCTTTCATGAAACCAGTCTTTGATGCCAAAAAGATTGGAAGCCACTGCCCCAAACCATAAACCAAAGCTGGCAAAAAAAATTAATGGATAGCAACCCAAAAAAGGATGACGTAATAGCCCTGCAAAAGAGGGATAGACCAAGATCCCCCCCTCCCTTCAGAGTGCTAGACTCCAGACTTGAGCTCTTAGCTGACAAACTGTAAAGCAATCCAAGAGAGAGCAAAAAAAAGAGCCTCTGAAACCCCACCTTTTCAGCTTCCTGAATTAATTCTAATCTGCCTGTGTAAAAAACACCAGGCCGCTTTACATAAACAAATGGGCACCGCGACAGATATTTATTATGAATCACACCACGGAGGTCAACATTAGACTGAGCCCAGATAAGAAAAAGAGAACAGCTTTCTCTTTCTCGTACCTTCAGTGAAGGCTGCTGAGAAAATTCACCGTGGTATTTTGTGAGGCATAATAAATGAAGTGTTTTTTAGTGCGCCTATAAATAGTCTTCCCCCTACTAAACTCTGCTTTCTTTTGGCTCCTGCCTGCTATTCTGAAGGGATCCCTAGAGATGTGGAACCATCAGTCACAAGTGAAGCAGTGTGGCAGTCCTAACAGAGGCAGATGTACAAATCTATCACGGCTCTGGGTGAGCACTCTTCGTTAATTCTTCATAGGGGCTGCTGGTACTTTCACCAGACAAACAAGCAAGCAAACAGAAACCCTCACGGATCTGCGCTCAATTCGTCGGATACAGCGCTCCATTTCTTTATTACGCTAGTACTAATGGCATGATCTGGCACTTTTACAATCTGCCGGTTTCAATGAGGGGAGGCTGAAGCGTGCCTTGAGCACCCACTGAAAGCAATGCAACTGATAAGTGGCTTCCTTTGGGCTGAGTCATGCCCATTCAATTTAGATAAAGAAAGAATTGCGAAGTCGGCTCTGCGGAGATTGTTCCTATGTGGAGGCAGTCCTGTTTCCTCACCCTGCACCCCAGCTTCATCCTCAGACTACCTGAAATCCCAGTAAAACCTAATTAAGCCCGCTTAGCAAGAGAGGGCGGGGTATAAATCACATTAAATTAAATTAAATTAAATATCACCCCAAGCTAATCGTGCTAGCTGGACAAAAAAGTACAACCTCTGGAGGTGACCCGAGAAAGCCTCAGTCAGAAATTCTCCAGTCTCGTTGAGCCTGTAGCACTTTTGAAAGCTTAGGAATAAGAAGCGGGAGCCCAGCAAAACGGTTGCCATGGGGAAAGGGTAAAAAGTTTTTTTTTTAAAGTAAAGGTAGTCCCCTGTGCAAGCACTAAGTCATTACTGACCTATGGGGTGATGTCACATCATGACATTTCCATGGCAGACTTTTTACAGGGTGGTTTGCCATTCCCTTCCCCAGTCATGCTGGGTACTCATTTTACCAACTTTGGAAGGATGGAAGGCTGAGTCAACCTTGAGCCAGCTACCTTAACCCAGCTTCCACCAGGATCAAACTCAGGTCATGAACAGATCTTGGACTGCAATACTGCAGCTTACTACTCTGGACATTCAATGAAATTGCTGAGCAGTCAGGTTAGAACTGATAAAAGGAAGTCCTTCTTCACCCAAAGGGTGATTAACACATGGAATTCATTGCCACAGGAGGTGGTGGCAGCTACAAGCAGACAGCTTCAGGAGGGGATTGGATAAGCATATGGAGCAGAAGTCCATCAGTGGCTATTAGCCACAGCATATTCTTGGAACTCTCTGTCTGGGGCAGTGATGCTCTGTATTCTTGGTGCTTGAGTGGCAACAGTGTGAGGACTTCTAGTGTCCTTGCCCCATTGGTGGACCTCCTGATAGTACCTGGTTGTTGTTTTTTTTACCACTGTGTGACACAGTGTTGGGCTGGATGGGCCATGGACCTGATCCAACATGGCTTCTCTTATGTTCTTTTGTTAATTCACAAGATTTATGAGCATCATTTAAAGCCCCCTTTTAAACTTGTCCTTTCTGCTATTGATGATATCCCACAGCAAGTGCTAACTGGTACCAACTGACCTAATCTAATTTTCCCTTGTGAAATTACTCATTGATTTGCTTTTAACGAAAGCTGGCAAGGTGGAAACCAAGATTCTGGCTCATGCCTGATACTTCACACTTCAATCCAGATGAATGGATTCCCCCTCTATTTCTTTTGATTTCCCCCCATCTAGCGATATTTCATAGCCAAGGCTTTTTTGTAGCAGGAACTCCTTTGCATATTAGGCCACACCACCCTGATGTAACCAATCCTCTGAGAGCTTTCAGGGCTCTTTGTGCAGGGCCTACTGTAAGCGCCAGGAGGATTGGGTACATCAGGGGTGTGTGGCCAAATATGCAAAGGAGTTCCTGCTACAAAACAGCCCTGTTCCTCCTCCTTCTCCTCATTTGTATTCCTCTTTCTCCTCCTCCATCATCTTCCTCTCCCTCCATCTTTCTCCTGTTCCTCTTCCTCCTTGGACTTCCTCTTCTTCCTCCTCAATCTCTATCTTCCTCCCCCCTCCTCCTTTGTCTTCCTCTTCCTTTTCCTCCTCATCTTCCCTTTTCTCATGGCCATCAGCATCTTTTTCTTTCCTTTCCTCATTCATCCTCTTTTTCTTTTTTTTCTCTTCTTCCTCCTCCTCCTTAATCGTCTTCTTCTGGCTTGGACCTGACGAGCTTCTACCTTGAAAAAGGAAGCAACTTCTTTCCTTAGCGATTTTGCTGTAACCCCGAACACTTTCCGTGCCAAAGGAAAACAGCAAAATATTCTGGTGTCAATTCACTGAAAGCATTGCAATTAATTCTGGGAGCCTTTCCCATTACAATTTTGGAAAGCCCTCTGAAGGATTAGCATCACAAGTGTCAACTATTTATTCCACTCTCTCAAAAGTAGCTGTCAGTCAATTGACTTTACCTTACAAGAGGGTTTATTCTCTCCATGGAGCACAGACTTCTGCCAACAAATGGCACCAGTTTGATGAGTTAGAGAGCCAGTTTGGTGTAGTGGTTAAGTGTGCAGACTCTTATCAGGGAGAACCGGGTTTGATTCCCCACTCCTCCACTTGCAGCTGCTGGAATGGCCTTGGGTCAGCCATAGCTCTGGCAGAGGTTGTCCTTGAAAGGGCAGCTGCTGGGAGAGCCCTCTCCAGCCCCACTCACCTCACAGGGTGTCTGTTGTGGGGGGAGAAGATATAGGAGATTGTAAGCCTCTCCGAGTCCCTGATTCAGGGAGAAAGGTGGGGTATAAATCTGCAATTCTTCTTCTTCTCCTTCTTCAGCTTGGAATGGATCTGGTGATTCATGGAGTAGATTTTTTTAAACGTTCCTCAAAGTGTTCTTTGAAATCATCTAGCTTCGATAGCCATAAACAGAGCTTTTTTTTTTTTTTTTTTTTTTAGCAGGAACTCCAGTTTGGTGTAGTGGTTAAGTGTGCGGGTTCTTATCTGGGAGAACCAGGTTTGATTCCCCACTCCTCCACTTACAGCTGTTGGAATGGCCTTGGGTCAGCCATAGCTCTGGCAGAGGTTGTCCTTGAAAGGGCAGCTGCTGTGTGAGCCCTCTCAGCCCCACCTACCTCACAGGGTGTCTGTTGTGGAGGGAGAAGAGATAGGAGACTGTAAGCCTCTCTGAGTCTCTGATTCAGAGAGAAGGGCAGGATATAAATTTGCAGTCTTCTTCTTTTCATATTAGGCCACACACCTCTGATGAAGCCAATCCTCCTGGAGCTTACAGGTGTTGTTCCATATTCTTTGAAGCTGGCATCAGAGGACATGCAAAAGCCCTTAGTGTGGAAAGGAACATATTCCCTCTCTATTTCACTGGAAAAATGAGTTGGGTGCTTTAAAATGCTCCTGTCTAATAATGCTGCAAAACAGATTTATAGAATCATAGAGTTGGAAAGGACCTCCAGGGTCATCTAGTCCCACCCCCTTGCACAATGCAGCAAACTCAAAAATACCTCCCCCTAAATTTACAGAATCTTCATTGCTGTCAGATGGCCATCTAGCCTGTTTAAAAACCTCCAAGGAAGGAGAGCCCACCACCTCCTGAGGAAGCCTGTTCCACTGAGGAACCACTCTAACGGTCAGGAAGTATTTCTTGAATTTGAGCCAGAAACGCTTTTGATTTAATCTTAACCCATTGGTTCTGGTCCTACCTTCTGGGGCCACAGAAAACAATTCCACACCATCCTCTAGATGACAGCCCTTCAAGTACTTGAAGATGATGATCATATCACCTATTAGCTGCCTCCTCTCCAGGCTAAACATGCCCAGCTCCTTCAACCTTTCTTCATAGGACTTGGTCTCCAGACCACTCACCATCTTCATCACCCTCCTCTGGATCCGTTCCAGCTTGTTTATATCCTTGTTAAAATGTGGTGCCCAAAACTGAACACAATACTCCAGGTGAGGTCTTAACAGAGCAGAGTAAAGCGATACCATCACATCACGTGATTTGGACACTAGACTTCTGTTGATGCAGCCCAAAATTGCATTTGCCTTTTTAACCACTGCATCATACTGTTGACTCATGTTCAGCAGAGCCAGTTTGGTGTAGTGGTTAAGTGTGTGGACTCTTATCTGGGAGAACCGGGTCTGATTCCCCACTCCTACACTTGCACCTGCTGGAATGGCCTTGGGTCAGCCATAGCTCTGGCAGAAGTTGTCCTTGAAAGGGCAGCTCCTGTGAGAGCCCTCTCCAGCCCCACCCACCTCACAGGGTGTCTGTTGTGGGGGAGGAAGGTAAAGGAGATTGTGAGCCACTCTGAGACTCTTCGGAGTGGAGGGCGGTATATAAATCCAATATCTTCATCTACCTCACAGGGTGTCTGTTGTGGGGGGGGGGGGAGGGAAAGGAGATTGTGAGCCGCTCTGAGACTCTTCGGAGTGGAGGGCGGGATACAAATCCAATATCTTCATCTACCTCACAGGGTGTCTGTTGTGGGGGAGGAAGGGAAAGGAGATTGTGAGCCGCTCTGAGACTCTTCGGAGTGGAGGGTGGGATATAAATCCAATATCTTCATCTACCTCACAGGGTGTCTGTTGTGGGGGAGGAAGGGGAAGGAGATTGTGAGCCACTCTGAGACTCTTCAGAGTGGAGGGCGGGATATAAATCCAATATCTTCATCTACCTCACAGGGTGTCTGTTGTAGGGGAGGAAGGGAAAGGAGATTGTGAGCCCCTCTGAGACTCTTCGGAGTGGAGGGCGGGATATAAATCCAATATCTTCATCTACCTCACAGGGTGTCTGTTGTGGGGGAGGAAGGTAAAGGAGATTGTGAGCTACTCTGAGACTCTTCGGAGTGGAGGGCGGGATATAAATCCAATATCTTCATCTACCTCACAGGGTGTCTGTTGTGGGGGAGGAAGGGGAAGGAGATTGTGAGCCACTCTGAGACTCTTCGGAGTGGAGGGCGGGATATAAATCCAATATCTTCATCTACCTCACAGGGTGTCTGTTGTGGGGGAGGAAGGGGAAGGAGATTGTGAGCCACTCTGAGACTCTTCGGAGTGGAGGGCGGGATATAAATCCAATATCTTCATCTACCTCACAGGGTGTCTGTTGTGGGGGAGGAAGGTAAAGGAGATTGTGAGCCACTCTGAGACTCTTCGGAGTGGAGGGCAGGATATAAATCCAATATCTTCATCTACCTCACAGGGTGTCTGTTGTGGGGGAGGAAGGTAAAGGAGATTGTGAGCTACTCTGAGACTCTTCGGAGTGGAGGGCGGGATATAAATCCAATATCTTCATCTACCTCACAGGGTGTCTGTTGTGGGGGAGGAAGGGGAAGGAGATTGTGAGCCACTCTGAGACTCTTCAGAGTGGAGGGCGGGATATAAATCCAATATCTTCATCTACCTCACAGGGTGTCTGCTGTGGGGGAGGAAGATAAAGGAGATTGTGAGCCACTCTGAGACTCTTCGGAGTGGAGGGCGGGATATAAATCCAATATCTTCATCTACCTCACAGGGTGTCTGTTGTGGGGGAGGAAGGTAAAGGAGATTGTGAGCTACTCTGAGACTCTTCGGAGTGGAGGGCGGTATATAAATCCAATATCTTCATCTACCTCACAGGGTGTCTGTTGCGGGGGAGGAAGGGGAAGGAGATTGTGAGCCACTCTGAGACTCTTTGGAGTGGAGGGCGGGATATAAATCCAATATCTTCATCTACCTCACAGGGTGTCTGTTGTGGGGGAGGAAGGTAAAGGAGATTGTGAGCTACTCTGAGACTCTTCGGAGTGGAGGGCGGGATATAAATCCAATATCTTCTTCTTCTTCTTCTTCATATGATCCACTAAGAATTGTCAAACAACAGAAAAGCATGAACATATGAACATATGAAGCTGCCTTATACTGAATCAGTGGGGCCAGGGCTGCTGGAGAGCTGCTATTTCTAGGCTGGAGGGGGTGTGATGAAAGGGCAATTGGTTTGTGGATGTGCCCATTGTTTGGTGGGGCTTCCTGGAAGGGTAATGATAAGGAAACTGGCTGTTGAATGTGACCATTGTTCTGTGTTAATTGCTGGGAGGGTTGGAAGGGGTTTGAAGATAAGGAAGATGGTTGTTGACTGTGCTGATTGTTCTGTGGAATTTGCTGGTTGTTCTGAGACTTTCTGCAATTTATAGTCTGTAGGGTGTTTTGCAGAGCTGGGTACCAATATTGGTGGATGAAAATACCTTCTTCCTTTCTGTTAAAATTGTGCTGGTGTTTGTAAATCTCAATAGCTTCTCTGTTCAGGCGGGTATGATAATGTGAGACCGTAGAAAGGACTTCAGTTCTTTCAAAGTGGATGACGTGGTCTCCTTCTTGAAGTGCATGTTCAGCTACAGCTGATTTTTCTGGCTGAAACAAGCGACAGTGTCTCTTGTGTTCGGTGAGACGGGTGTTGATACTGCGTTGGGTAGTGCCAATGTAGACTGCACCACAGGAGCAGGGTATTTTGTAGACTCCAGGGGTTGAAAGTGGATCTCTCATATCTTTGGCCAAGCGCAGCATGTGGCGGTTCTGTTGTGTGGGCTTGAAGACTGTGTCAATATTATGGTGTTTGAGAATTTTGCCAATGCGGTTGGTGACAGATTTTATGTAGGGCAGGAAGGCTGTACCCACATTTGTGTGTGGCTCAGGACTTGGTGTGGATGGTCTCCTGGGATGGAGGGCTCTTCTAATTTCTTGTTGGGAGTATCCATTGGCCTGCAGTGACTGTTTGAGGTGGTGTAGTTCCTGTTGGAGTTTGCTTGGTTCACAGATGCGTGATGCACGGTGAATGAGGGTTTTAACAACTGTACATTTTTGGCGAGGACTAATTCTTCTTTAAACATTTTTTAAAATTTTGCCGTATATCCATCTGGCCCAGGTGCTTTTCCAATTTTCATTGCATTAATCGCTGCTTCAATTTTTATTTTTTCAATTGGATCATTCAATTTTTTTTCTTATATTCAGTTAAGGGTGCTATTTTAATCTTTTGCAAATACGCTTCCATCCTTTCCGAAACTTCAAAATTTGATGGATATGATAAGAATAAAAGGGAAAATACCAAATACATGGAAGGAAGCTGTAATTTCTTTGATTCCTAAGGAAGATAGAGATGTCACAAATGTAAAGAACTATAGACCAATTTCATTACTAAATTATTACTATAAGATATATACAAGAATTTTGGCAGAACAACTTAAACAATATTTGATAAATTTCATAAAGTATTATGTCTTGGTGGAAAAAATGTATAATCTCGTACTTCAGGATTAAATTTTCTTCATATATCTTCCAGGTTTTCTTGTTTAACCAGTTCAAAGAAGGATTTTGCCAATTTTCCTTCTTTATTGTTATTTTTTTCCCCAGATCTGTCCAATGTATTCTGAATTGTTCCATTAAAGTCTCCCATAATCATGACCTGGTCATATGTCACTTCATCAAGTTGTTTTATAATGTCTTTAAAAAAACATCTTTTGCACCATTTGGTGCATACAGTCCCAATAATAAGGTTTTTTTCGCATTTATTATTACTTCTACTGCGACAAATCTTCCATCTTTATCTTTAAATATTATTTTTGGGTCCAATTCTTGTTTAATATAAAAAAAATCACACCCTGTTTCTTCTGTTCAGCCAATGAAAAAAATTCCAGTCCCAATTGTTTATTCCATAAAAATTTATAATCCTTTTGTTTAATATGAACTTCTTGTAAGCAAATTATATTACAGTTTTGTTTTTTAATCTAATGAAATATTGGTAAATTTAGTCCATTTACATTCCAAGATAATAATTTATAATCCATCATGGTGCAAATTCTTTAATAGGTTTGATAGATTAGAACTTGCCCTTTCAAATGAGCCTAATTTCGCCGTCCTCCGACCTTCCCAGGCTCAGATATTTTTAATTTATTTTAATTTAGCCTCCCAGTAATGGCTGCCGATGTTTTTCTATGGTAATGCAGTCCTAGAGTAGGTCCACTTCTTCAATAATTACTTCCTGCTTTGCTTGCCCCAAGTCATATTCTCACTGGTAACAAAGTCTCATGATACTTGACGTATTTCCTGTGTTGACTGTAGAAACTGCAGATCTCTGACGATGGTGCTTTCACTCCACGACCGCAGGTAGACAAAACAATAAATTCCTTTCCAATTTATTACACTGTCCTTAATGTAACAAAGTCTAAAATTCACCCCTTCTCCTCCTCTTCTTCCAAGCTTTCAAACTTTCTCTTTCCCACCTTCTAATATTATTTTGTTTGCTTTAAAATAGTCCCGGAATGGTAGATAATAATCAATACATTTTTCTAAGGTTATCCAGATCAACACTGGTCTCGTACAGCATCAGATGTTTAGCAGTCTCAAAGAAGGTTAGGATCTTGTCAAGCTTATGTCAAATAAATGACTCTGTAAGCTTTTGCAGATGATGAATATGCAACTCTTCTCTGGGGATCCCTCAAAGGCTCAAAGGAGCCCCTCCCCCGGGACTCCCTTTTAGCTGAGGTAAATCACCTCAAAGTTTCCTGTGCGTATCTTGGACTAATCTCTCACTGACAAAAGTAGGTAGAAGCAAAAATTTGCCCTTTACTACCCCGAACAGAAGCTCCAGTCTGCCCCCCTTAGAGAGGCAGGTCAGCTCAGCATTTTCCAAATCCCGGAAGTCCGCATCACAACCTCTTTTGAGCCTGTGGCCACATTTGGAATTCTGTCACAGCTTGGTAGGCACAGAAACAAAATGACTGTCACACTATGGCTGCTCTAGGAGGTGGGGCACAAAATGATTGGTTAACTTCAGTAACACAGTACAGAACTGTGTCCTGCCCAGGTAAAAAAGGTAAAGGTAGTCCCCTGTGCGAGCACCAGTTATTTCCAACTCTGGGGTGACGTTGCTTTCACAACGTTTTCATGGCAGACTTTTTATGGGGTGGTTTGCCATTGCCTTCCCCAGTCATCTACACTTCCTCCCCAGCAAGCTGGGGACTCATTTTACCAACCTCGGAAGGATGGAAGGCTGAGTCAACCTTGAGCCGGTTACCCGAACCCAGTTTCCACTGGGATCGAACTTAGGTCGTGAGCAGAGAGTTGGACTACAGTACTGCAGCTTTACCACTCTGCACCACAGGGATCCAGTGGAGATAGCTGCTGCCAAGAAACATTTCTTTAAAACAATCTGCACAGCCTACCAGGCCTCTAATAGTCAAGCAGAAACTTGGCTCCACCCACTTTCTAAAAATACTTGGTGGGTCACCATGTTGGCATCTTAAACGTTCCAACTTCTTTTTTTTCCTAACATTTCTCACAAGCATCACAGACAACACATTTCTATTATTCCCCCCAGTGCCGGATTATACCCTGTGGAGGCTCCTGGGCAGTTGGAATCTCGGGGGCCCACTTGCAAATTACCTCAGTCGGAGCTTCCACCCCACCTCCCATGGCCCCCGTTGCAACCTGCAAGCACCTTTGTCAAAGCCCCTTTTACTAAGCTGCGGGGGGGAAGCAGCGAGAGTCAAACTTGGCGACAACGTCAGCAGCAGCTGCACTGGGCAAATTGGGCTAAGAGCAGCTCAGTTGCTGGCTGCACATACAGGCTGGGAGGGCTGCAAGTGGGGGGAAAAGCTGGGCTGGGGCCCCTAAAGGTGAGGGGTTCCATAGGTCAGTGCCTACTTGGCCTAACTGTTAATCCATCCCTGATTTCCCCTACCTCCTACCCATCTCATACAAGTCTGCGAAAAGATTAAGGGAAAACCTCTGTCTTAAAAAAACAAACAAAAAACATTGGCACCCAAATTGAATTATAATCACCAGAAAATGAGCTGACATTTGTTTGCGAGGGAGACGTTCCCAAGAGGGAAAACGTTCCTTCCATGACAAAGAATAAGCAAGTCCTTTAAAACACAATTAAAATTGGCAGGCTCAATATATTTGATAGAAAGTGCCCATCAAGAACAAAGGAACTTGAAGACCCAAGTCCCAACTAAAGTTCACGTTTCTTTTAGTTCGTTCAATTATCTTGCCACATCCTGGGATGGTTACAAGCAGTAAACATAAAATGAACACAGTCCAAATGGATGGTCTAATTAAAACATATGACGACAATCCATCACATTAAAAAAAATGCGTGTCAAAAACACACAGACAATATTCTGTGAACACCTGATGAGCAGAGAGCACACCAGAACCTCCGGATCAGTCCTACTAGCTTTGATGGGGAGATTAAATCACACCACAGTGGCTGTCCCAGTGCCACTGTAGAAAACAAAGGGATTGTCTGCATTTGTAAAGCATTATATTGAGGGGTCGTTTTGTAGAAAAATAGGTGGTGGAGCTCATCCAGGGATTGTTATGCAGCTGCACCTATTATTCAATGGACAAGGAGGTGGAACTCTCAGAATGAGGAGGTGGAACTCTCAGAAAGGTTCAGGAGCTCTGCTCCTGTGAGCTTCCACTGAATCTGAGGCCTGATTATATCAATTTCTACAAAGTCTTGCTTCCTGATCATATCTAATATGCCCACCCTTCCATAGTTTTTCATCTCATTGATGGGCCACAGTTTTCCTTTAGTCTTGTTTATATGTTGCAGTGAACATGTGCACAACCTCCATGAAAGTAATGCATGTACAACCTATACCTGTTTGCAGGGGTGGAATTCTAGCAGGAGCTCCTTTGCATATTAGGCCCCACCCCCTTGATGCAGCCAATCCTCCAGGAGCTTACAAAAAAAGAGCCTTGTAAGCTCTTGGAGGATTGGCTACATTAGGGGGGTGGGGCTTAATATGCAAAGGAGCTCCTGCTAGAATTCCACCCCTGCCTGTTTGTAAGAAAGAATCAGACCAATGTGTACACTTTAGGGCACTTCTTTCTCCTTTGTCTTTCTCTTCCACTTCCTCCTCCTCCATCTTCATATCCCTCCTCCTTCTTCACCCTCTTCCTTTTGCTTCCATTTCAGGGCTTTTTTTAACAGGAACTCATTTGCATATTAGGCCACACCCCTGATATCACCATTGTTCTGTGCAGGGCTTTTTAGTGGGAAAAAGCCCAGCAGGAACTCATTTGCATATAAGGCCACACTCCTCTTTTTTGTAAGCTCTTGTACATGCATTTCTTATATGTAGGTTGTGCACATGTTCACTTGCTTGCTTGGGGCTTTCCTTGGCCACCCCCCCCCCCTTCAGTCAAAAGGCCAGCAAACCAATCGCTGCCCAAAATCACATAAGAAGTGGAGGAAGTGTGGTGCAGTCTTCTCCAGAGGTTAATGAGGGCTGCTGGGGGCACTGCAAAGCTCCTGGTAGCTGGCTGGCTGCCCACTCTCCTAATCTAGGGATTGTTATGCAGCTGCACCTACTATTCTAGGAATCCCGTGGTGCAGAGTGGTAAAGCTGCAGTACTGCAGTCGGAGCCCTCTGCTCATGACCTGAGTTTGATCCCAGCGGCAGCTGGTCCAGGTAGCCGGCTCCAGATTGACTCAGCCTTCCATCCTTCTGAGGTTGGTCAAATGAGTTCCCAGTCTGCTGTGGGGGGGGGGGGGGAAGTGTAGATGACTGGGGAAGGCAATGGCAAACCACCCCATAAAAAGTTTGCCGTGAAAACGTTGTGAAAGCAACGTCACCCCAGAGTCAAAAACGACTGGTGCTTGCACAGGGGACTACCTTTACCTTTTTAATCTACTATTCAATGGACAAGGTAGGGGGAGAGGAGGAGGGGGAACCATCAGAAAGGTTCAGGAGCTGCACTCCTGTGAGCTCCTGCTGAATTCAAGGCCTGGAGTCAGGTGTGACACAGCAGAGGAGGCAGGACAGCAGACACACAAACACACACATATGAATCTTGTCCACAGTTGGTGGTTTAGGAAGAAGAGGATGATGATATTGGATTTATAGCCTGCTCACCACTCTAAATCTCAGCGTCTCAGAGCATCTTACAATCTCCTTTACCTTCCTCCCCCACAACAGACACCCTGTGAGGTAGGTGGGGCTGAGAGAGCTGTCCCAGAAGCTGCCCTTTCAAGGACAATGCTGAGAGAGCTCTGGCTGACCCAAGGCCATTCCAGCAGCTGCAAGTGGAGGAGCGGGGAATCAAACCTGGTTCTCCCAGATACGAGTCCATGCTCTTAACCATTACACCAAACTGCATTAAAATTTGTCAGTCACCCTAGTGATGCTGCTATATGATGTCATGTTGTCTCACCTGAATTATATATGTATCTAAAACACTTGTGTCTATCTGAGGCTGGATGGGGTAGCAGCCGAAGAAAAGGCCTTCTTGATCAACATCCCGTGGAAGATTTGAGCACCTTGCTCCATCATTGTCTTCTGTCAGTGGGTGAAGAGCCTTGGGGGGAGGAGTTCGTGTGTGTGGCATCCCCCCCCCTCCCGGTTTGTGTTATATGTGTGTTTCTCTATTTCTATGTTTCGTACAACACCGTTTTAATGTTTGGAGTGCTGAAATGCTTAATGGTTTGATGCTCATTGCCTTGGGGACCCTGTTCAGATGGAAAGCACAGAAACGTTTTGAATAAATAAATCATCCGATAATTGAACTCACAAAATGCAACATGGTGCAGTGGATTTATAATATCTTTTTTTTTTTCAGACAACACTACCTTTTTGAAAAGTAGATTGATTGACTGAAAGCTGGATGGTATCACTAAAGCAAGTGTTCTATGAGTTCCTTGAGTATGACCAATAAAAGCAATATAGAAGTGATGGAAGTGTGATAGGAATATCTGATCCATTTTGCTTCTCTGGGGGATTGTGGGTAATGTAAGCACCAGTTACTTCTTATGAAAGGGGAACAACTGGTCTGGACTGAAAAGAAAAATCACAGATCCATAAATACTGGATTGCTATGGCAATGTTCTAAAAATCCAAATGCATAAATCCAAAGGATGCCAAAGGTTCTTTAAAAAGAATCCAAAGGTATTTTTAAGAAGAGTCCAGAAGTGTTTCAAAAATTTAGAGGCATCCAAAACAGATCAAGACAGATTCAGGTGTGCAGGGCTCTTTTTTTTTTTTTTGAGCAGGAACTCCTTTGCATATTAGGCCACACGCACCTGATGTAGCCAATCCTCCAAGAGCTTACAGGACTCTTCTTTTAGGGCCTACTGTAAGCTCTTGGAGGATTGGCTACATCAGGCGCATGTGGCCTAATATGCAAAGGAGTTCCTGCTACAAAAAAAGCCCTGCAGGTGTGAAATATCAATATTCCTTGCAAACGAGCAGGAATGCGCATGAACACAGTTCCAGATGGCTTGGCAATAGTGGATGTGGCCCAATATGCAAATGAGTTCCTGCTGGGCTTTTTCTACAAAAAAACCCTGTGTGAAACAATGGTGACATCAAGGGCATGGCCTAATATGCAAATAAGTTCCTGCTGGGCTTTTTCTACAAAAAAAGCCCTGATTATAGCCATGTTCATATGCTACAGTTAATGCCTGTACAACTTACATGTACATCTCTACATGTGTTTGCAAGAAAGAGCCAATGTCTGTTTGCTTTACAAATGAAACCAGGGACCAGTGTCTGAGACCAGTTCCCCACTCACCTTATGCCGCTCTCACGTTCCTCTTCTTAGCAGGGGTTCTTTCCGATTTCACACTGTCTGCCCTGGGGCTGCAGTCAGCGTCAGCATTTTTGCAGGGTAAACAGAAACTGGTTTTTAGCGGTTTCTGTTTGCTGCATGAAAAAGCCAACACTAGCTGCAGCCCCGGGGCAGATAGTGTGAAATTGGAAGGAAATCCTGCTGAGAAGAGGAAGGTGAGAGCAGCGTAAGGTGAGTGGGATATCGATCTGAGTAAATGTGTAAATTTCAATCACATGTTCAGCTGTTCACAGGTTGAACGTCACATGAGAATTCCTTGATGCATGCATAAAGAACAATCAAGTGTACGCCACTCATACATTGTATATACATTCACTGTAACTTGTGTACCGGGCTCATTTTTCATAGTGTAAGACAATACGGATGAACAAATGGCAGGAATGTCTAAGAGGAAGTTTGACATTGTGAAAGACAGGTTTGGAATGGGTGTCACAGCAGAGATGTTAATTACAGTAACTCTGCCAAGATCATGTAGGGAAAACAAGGGAATTAGGATAATGCAGAAGAGAAAGACAATGAGAGAGAGAGAAAGAGATACCTTTCCATCAGTAGGGGTTAGTAGCAACAACGGTGAAACATATCAGGCACCCCTGTGATGCTGCTGCGTAACGTGTATTTATGGTAATTGTGGCTTGAAACATCAAAATGTACCATGGAACACAGAATTTTTTTTTGCCTCAGTTAGCACTATTATATAGACAGGAAGACAGACTAAAAGCAAAGACGGACAGATGGGTGGATAGACAGACAGGTGACTTTTTGTGTGTGCTGATATTCACCAGTATTGAGTACTGGCTCCATCTGGGGGGACTCTCCCAAGCCCTGAAGGGGAAAATGGTATAAATCAGTGCAACACTATATATGAGTATTGGCCTTTTAAAACAAGGAAGAAGAAGAAGAAGAAGAAGAAGAAGAAGAAGAAGAAGAAGAAGAAGAAGAAGAAGAAGAAGAAGAAGAAGAAGAAGAAGAAGAAGAAGAAGAAGAAGAAGAAGAAGAAGAAGAGGAGGAGGAGGAGGAGGAGGAGTTATACCCCGCCCTTCACTCTGAATCTCAGAGAAATTTACCATCTCTTTTATCTTCCTCCCTCACAATAGACACTCTGTGAGGTGGGTGGGGCTGAGAGAGCTCTCCTAGAAGCTGCCCTTTCAAGGACACCTCCCTGAGAGCTATGGCTGACCCAAGGCCATTCCAGCAGCTGCAAGTGGAGGAGTGGGGAATCAAACCTGGTTCTCCCAGATAAGAGTTTGCACACTTAACCACTACACCAAAGTACTAGATATATAGGTAGGTAAATAAATTAGGCAAACTACATAAGAACGTAAGAGAAGCCATGTTGGATCAGGCCAATGGCCCATCCAGTCCAACACTCTGTGTCACACAGTGGCAAAAAAAAAAAAGGTGCCATCAGGAGGTCCACCAGTAGGGTCAGGACACTAGAAGCCCTCCCATTGTTGCCCCTCCCAAGACAAATAAAAGTGATCTTTAAAAATGTACCCCTTGTTTTCTGGAGAATTGGGAGGAGGTATACTTTAGGAAAGGCAGGTTGGGACCCAGCTGGTCCAAAAGAAATACCTGTTTGTGTTTATTGACTGCTTAAATTATAGGCGAGGTTTCTATCCTTTCATAAAGAAATTGTGCAAATTGAACTCCCCAGCTTGTTATTGCGTTGTAATTTAATTGATTTAATGAATGTAATTTAATTAAAGCTGTTGGAAAGAGAGGGGGGAGGGGGGATCATCTATTATTTAGTGACCATGTTCCTCTGAACTCATTATGGAACTCACAGTGAAGTGAATTATTAATAAGCCTACCACAAATTAATATGTCGCTATGTTCCATGGGAACGGCACCATAAGAGGAGAGATGGCACAATCGTGAGAGTTGGCTGGTGACAGTCCTGCTTTGTGATGCAAAAGATAGAAAACTTTATGCATCGCTTGCTCATAAGTTGATAGGATGGCGACACACATCACGCCGTCAGAACAGTTCCCTGAATTTCCTGGTATCAAATGTTCGGGCTACAAGGTTCGTTCCATGGCAATTGTGGCAGCATTTAAAAGCTGATCGATGTTTGTACGTAAGCTGCTAATTGAAAATTGCACTAGAAGCTACGGGTTAGATAACATCATCATGACATCATGAAACTGCCTTGTATTGAATCAGATCTGTGGTTCGTCAAGGTGAGCATTACACATTCAGCCTGGTAGCAGCTCTCCAGGGTCTCAGGCAGAGGTCTTTCACATCACCTACGGCTTGTTCCTTTCAACTGCAGATGCCAGGAATTGAACCTGAGACCTTCTGCATGCTAAGCAGAGGCTCACCACTGAGCCACACCCTCTCTCCAATGGGATCTTATGGGTTTGTTCCACAAACAGTAGCATTTTCCTCTAGTACAAGTCAAGAAGTCTCTTGTAGGATTGTGGAACAAACCTGACCTTAAGTACCAGTTCTGTCAGTCATTTGTAATTCCTTCTTTGTAGCTTAAAATCCCAGCACTTTGCTGTCCTCATTGTTTGCATCGCTAGTTCTTGCACTGCATGGGCTCATTTGGGAAAAAAATTAACAGAATGTATTTTTTGTATCAAAACAAATTTTGTAAGAATATAAGAGAAGCGATGCTGGATCAGGCCAATGGCCCATCCAGTCCAGCACTCTGTGTCACAGAAGAACACAAGAGAAGCCATGTTGGATCAGGCCAGTGGCCCATCCAGTCCAACACTCTGTGTCACATAAGAACATAAGAGAAGCCCTGTTGGATCAGGCCAATGGCCCATCCAGTCCAACACTCTGTGCCACATAAGAACATAAGAGAAGCCCTGTTGGATCAGGCCAATGGCCCATCCAGTCCAACACTCTGTGCCACATAAGAACATAAGAGAAGCCATGTTGGATCAGGCCAATGGCCCATCCAGTCCAACACTCTGTGCCACATAAGAACATAAGAAAAGCCCTGTTGGATCAGGCCAGTGGCCCTTCCAGTCCAACACTCTGTGTCACATAAAAACATAAGAGAAGCCCTGTTGGATCAGGCCAACGGCCCATCCAGTCCAACACTCTGTGTCACATAAGAACATAAGGGAAGCCATGTTGGGTCAGGCCAATGGCCCCTCCAGTCCAACACTCTGTGTCACATAAGAACATAAGAGAAGCCCTGTTGGATCAGGCCAATGGCCCATCCAGTCCAACACTCTGTGCCACATAAGAACATAAGGGAAGCCATGTTGGGTCAGGCCAATGGCCCATCCAGTCCAACACTCTGTGTCACATAAGAACATAAGAGAAGCCCTGTTGGATCAGGCCAACGGCCCATCCAGTCCAACACTCTGTGCCACATAAGAACATAAGGGAAGCCATGTTGGGTCAGGCCAATGGCCCATCCAGTCCAACACTCTGTGTCACATAAGAACATAAGAGAAGCCCTGTTGGATCAGGCCAACGGCCCATCCAGTCCAACACTCTGTGCCACATAAGAACATAAGGGAAGCCATGTTGGGTCAGGCCAATGGCCCATCCAGTCCAACAATCTGTGTCACATAAGAACATAAGAGAAGCCCTGTTGGATCAGGCCAATGGCCCATCCAGTCCAAAAATCTGTGCCACATAAGAACATAAGGGAAGCCATGTTGGGTCAGGCCAATGGCCCATCCAGTCCAACACTCTGTGCCACATAAGAACATAAGGGAAGCCATGTTGGGTCAGGCCAATGGCCCATCCACTCCAACACTCTGTGTCACATAAGAACATAAGAGAAGACCTGTTGGATCAGGCCAACGGCCCACCCAGTCCAACACTCTGTGCCACATAAGAACATAAGGGAAGCCATGTTGGGTCAGGCCAATGGCCCATCCAGTCCAACACTCTGTGCCACATAAGAACATAAGAGAAGCCATGTTGGATCAGGCCAATGGCCCATCCAGTCCAACACTCTGTGTCACATAAGAACATAAGAGAAGCCATGTTGGATCAGGCCAATGGCCCATCCAGTCCAACACTCTGTGTCACAGAAGAACATAAGAGAAGCCATGTTGGATCAGGCCAATGGCCCCTCCAGTCCAACACTCTGTGTCACATAAGAACATAAGAGAAGCCCTGTTGATCAGACCAATGGCCCATCCAGTCCAACACTCTGTGTCACATAAGAACATAAGAGAAGCCATGTTGGGTCAGGCCAATGGCCCATCCAGTCCAACACTCTGTGCCACATAAGAACATAAGGGAAGCCATGTTGGGTCAGGCCAATGGCCCATCCAGTCCAACACTCTGTGTCACATAAGAACATAAGAGAAGCCCTGTTGGATCAGGCCAACGGCCCCTCCAGTCCAACACTCTGTGCCACATAAGAACATAAGGGAAGCCATGTTGGGTCAGTCCAATGGCCCATCCAGTCCAACACTCTGTGCCACATAAGAACATAAGAGAAGCCATGTTGGATCAGGCCAATGGCCCATCCAGTCCAACACTCTGCGTCACATAAGAACGTAAGAGAAGCCATGTTGGATCAGGCCAATGGCCCATCCAGTCCAACACTCTGTGTCACAGAAAAACATAAGAGAAGCCATGTTGGATCAGGCCAATGGCCCCTCCAGTCCAACACTCTGTGTCACATAAGAACATAAGAGAAGCCATGTTGGATCAGGCCAATGGCCCCTCCAGTCCAACACTCTGTGTCACATAAGAGCATAAGAGAAGCCCTGTTGATCAGGCCAATAGCCCATCCAGTCCAACACTCTGTGTCACATAAGAACATAAGAGAAGCCCTGTTGGATCAGGCCAACGGCCCATCCAGTCCAACACTCTGTGCCACATAAGGGAAGCCATGTTGGGTCAGGCCAATGGCCCATCCAGTCCAACACTCTGTGTCACATAAGAACATAAGAGAAGCCCTGTTGGATCAGGCCAACGGCCCCTCCAGTCCAACACTCTGTGCCACATAAGAACATAAGGGAAGCCATGTTGGGTCAGGCCAATGGCCCATCCAGTCCAACACTCTGTGCCACATAAGAACATAAGAGAAGCCATGTTGGATCAGGCCAATGGCCCATCCAGTCCAACACTCTGTGTCACATAAGAACATAAGAGAAGCCATGTTGGATCAGGCCAATGGCCCATCCAGTCCAACACTCTGTGTCACAGAAGAACATAAGAGAAGCCATGTTGGATCAGGCCAATGGCCCCTCCAGTCCAACACTCTGTGTCATATAAGAACATAAGAGAAGCCCTGTTGATCAGACCAATGGCCCATCCAGTCCAACACTCTGTGTCACATAAGAACATAAGAGAAGCCATGTTAGATCAGGCCAATAGCCCCTCCAGTCCAACACTCTGTGTCACGTAAGGACATAAGAGAAGCCCTGTTGGATCAGGCCAATGGCCCATCCAGTCCAACACTCTGTGTCACATAAGAACATAAGAGAAGCCATGTTGGATCAGGCCAATGGCCTTTCCAGTCCAACACTCTGTGTCACATAAGAACATAAGAGAAGCCATGTTGGATCAGGCCAATGGCCCATCCAGTCCAACACTCTGTGTCACACAGTGGCTGAAAAATCAGGTGCCACCAGGAGGTCTATCAGTGAGGCCAGGACACTAGAAGTCCCAATGCTGCCCCTGGAAGCACCAAGAATACAGAGCATTACTTGTTCCAGACAGAGAGTTCCATCTAATAGCCACTGATGGACCTCTGCTCTCTGTATTGTGTCATTAGCTGTATTAGACATCATACAAAGCATGGGTCTAAGCAGCATTACAGCGTTACACATTTCACACAATTAACCTGTGTGTCACCTTGCTAGTCTGGTCACTGATTTTCTCTTATGTGTCACACTTGAACCCGTTGCCATTTGATACAGATATGCCTGTGAATGGGCAGGTGTCACAAATTCTCATATCTCTAAAGATGGGCACAAACTGTATTTTTGCAGTGTGGCTTGTGGTTAAACCACAAATCAAACATGAACCTATACAAACTGAAGATTGGTTTATAAACTTAATTGGTTTGTATGGATCTGTGATGCCTGCTTTCTGCTCCCCAATATAGACTCATTTAATTTTTTTTTTTTTAAAAAAAACCTTCCACAAGGGTGGAATTCTAGCAGGAGCTCCTTCGCATATTATGCCACACACCCCTGATGTAGCCAATCCTCCGAGAGCTTACAAGTCTCTTTTTTGTAAGCTCTTGGAGGATTGGCTACATCAGGGGTGTGTGGCCTAATATGCAAAGGAGCTCCTGCTAGAATTTCACCCCTGCTCAGGAGTATTCCTATTTCCTTCAGGGTTATCAGCCTCTTTTTACAATTCAAATTTAATGCTCTCTGCAACATCTTTATTTTCTTCATGATCTCTCATCCTGGAATAAACCATGGTACACAAAGCTGAATGGAAGTGGATAATTCTTAATTTTTAAATGACTAATTTTTAAGATATTAATTGTCATTAAGAACATACCTCTCAGTATCACTGAAATATTTATACTTACATTAGGAGCTTATATTATATTAGGAGCCAGTTCTGAACTTCTTCTCTAACCAGATGCAAAAGCCTTCTAGATTTTGTTGACAAAATGCTCTCTACAATATTTATATTAGGAGCAAGCCATTCCTTTTGACTGCAAAAAGCTCCCAATTCATGTATTAATTTAGGAGGGAGACAGTTTCCCCCTCTACATACATGTTTCAATAGAAACATTTCTGTTTTGTGGAACTCAAGGCAGCTTACATTGTAAATAAAGCCTCAAGTATTAAAACACACAAACACAATTTAAAGCCACCACTTAGGACTGCCAATAAATAAAAATGGAACTACTCAAATTCAGTCCTTCAATTGCCTCCTAAAGATTGAAAGCGAGGGGGCCAAACACACCTCCCTGGGGAGGTTGCTCCATAATCGTGTGGCTACCACTAAAAAAGGCCCTCTCTCATGTACCCATCACAGAAGTTTCTTTGAATGATGGAAAAGTCAGGAGGGCATCCACCATAATTCCTTGGGCAGGAATATACAGGTGAAGATGGTCCTTCAGATACCCAGGTCCCAAGTTGTGTAGTGATGTAAGGACAAAAACAACACCTTGAATTGGACTCAGGAAAGGATCAGTAGCTCGTGTAATTGACATAGTATCAGTCTCATGTGCCCAATGACTGGCCCAGACCAGTAGTCAGGCTACGAAATCCCCAGTGAAGATGATACCAATGTTGATTGCTGGACTTGGGCAGGCACTTCTGGCTATAGCCACCAACCAGGGGACTGCATAAGAGCAGAATGACATTATATTCTGCAAACAGGTGAAACCCCTAGGTTTTATTTCCTTTATTTTCCCCGGGGGAACAGAATAAGTAGGTTACTTTTAAGCTTTCATCATTCTGTGAACAAAATTCTCAAACAGCAGAAGAGGACTTCTGTTCAGTAGACTCATTCTCTGTTGACCACCTAGAAATTGTGAGCTGGTCAAAGAGTCCTCGAGTGTTCCTTGGCTATACATCCATTGAAATCAAGTTAATTTCTTACCTAGTGATAGAAAACTGGTGATGGCACTCTAGCACTCAGAGATTTTGTGCTTGTTCCTAGAACAAGATGGATATGCTAAGAATGAGTGCCTCCTGACATTTCAGTCAAACTGTTACTTTTGTTCCCTGCTTAGCCAGCTCCTATCTCCGTGTAACAGCCAAAGCATTTTTTCAGCCTGATCTCAGAGACAGTCAAAGCCATCTCTGCCTGATTATGTGTGCACCTGCAAGGGGCCTGGGAACGGAATAATCATAGAGTTGGAAGGGACCTCCAGGGTCATATAGTCCAACCCCCTGCACAATGTAGGAAACTCACAAACACCTCCCCCTAAATTCACAGGATCTTCATTGCTGTCAGATGGCCATCTAGCCTCTGTTTAAAAACTTTCAAGGAAGGAGAGCCCACCACCTCTCGAGGAAGCCTGTTCCACTGAGGAATCGCTCTAATGGTCAGGAAGTTCTTCCTAATGTTGAGCCGGAAACTCTTTTGATTTAATTTCAACCCATTGGTTCTGGTCCTACCTTCTGGGGCCACAGAAAACAATTCCACACTAGATGACAGCCTTTCAAGGACTTGATGGTGATCCTATCACCTCTCAGCCACCTCCTCTCCAGGCTAAACATCCTGAGCTCCTTCAACCTTTCCTCATAGGACTTGGTCTCCAGACCCCTCACCGTCTTCGTCGCCCTCCTCTGGACCTGTTCCAGCTTGTCTATATCCTACTTAAAATGTGGTGCCTCAAACTGAATACAATACTCCAGGTGAGGTCTTACCAGAGGAGAGTAAAGCAATACCATCACTTCATGTGATCTGGACACTATACTTCTGTTGATACAGCCCAAAATTGCATTTGCCTTTTTAGCCACCACTTCACACTGTTGACTCATGTTCAGCTTATTATCTACTAAGACCCCTTGATTCTTTTCACACATACTACTGCTGCTAATGGAGGGAGGGACAGCTTGCTTTGCACCTTGGGTTTGAATGTGTAACGGTTTATACATTTGCCCGCCAAAGTTAGTTTTCGCAAGAGCCATCTTGCTCTGAACCTGTCAGTATTTCAATAAAGTCTATTCTTTGAACAGCCTGTTGTTGATTACTGAACTGTTGGGGACTCGACAGAGTGCTGTAGAAATACCACTGTTGCATTGTTCCCAGCATCGTCCTTACTAAGAAATGTTTTGACTGTGGCACTGGGAAAATCATTTTGCAGCAACCCAATAATTCGGAACTGGTGGTTCTAAAATAGTAACTCTTGTTGGTTGGGGCAGAAGCACCACATCACATGTACTGGTTAAGAATTTGGAAGAGCCAGGAGACATGTTTCTGTACTCTCAACTTCTCCATTTTAGATATACATGGAAGCTAGGTGAAACCATTGCTCGCTAAGAGTCCCTGCATTATGGGGAATGGAGGGTAAAATAATGCTTAATGATAACGGTAATGAGCTTGCATAACTTGAGGGTATGTGAATCTACAGGAGACTGACAATGTTAAATAAAAGGAACATTATGTACTTTAAGCAGTTATGCAAGTCTGGAAGGATTAGGGACCAGTGGCACAATTCCTCCCCAGAATATTATTCTGTACTATATGTGCACAATATATACACCCACAATTCTAACCTTAAATGACTCTTTCTACCCTGAAACCAACAGGTTCCTGGAGATTTAGATCTCCAGTTTGTATGGATGTGCACCAGTAGGGATAACGAGATTAGCTATAGCAAGGGTGTTTAACATGCGGCCTGGGGGCTGAATCAGGCCCCTGGAGGGCTCCTATCAGCCCCCCTGAGCAATTGGCTCTTGTCTGTTTCCTTCTCCCTCTCTCTTGCTTCCTTCTGCATCTCAGCTTGCTTTGCAAGGTTTGCTCAATTGCACAGGAGCTACAGAGCAAAACCTCAATTTTCTCTGTTGGCTGAGGCTCCTCTGCCTCCTGGTCCCCTGGGGAGGGAGGGAAAGAGCCAGAGCTTCCTTCGTCCAATTCCCTGGATCCCCTGAGAGAAATACAAAGAAAGCACCTTTAAGACCAATAAGTGCTAATGTTTTAAGCATGTTTTATTTAGTTTTATTGTTTTAAATCTTTAATTGTGTTTGTCTGTGCCCTTCAGAAAGTTTATATCTCTGCTACCCAGGCCTCGGATTCAGTGGGAGCTCACAAGAGCACAGCTCCTGAACCTTTCTGACAATTCCACCTCTCCTTCCCACTTTGCCCATTGAATAGTAGGTGCAGCTACATAACAATCCCTGGATGAGCTCCACCACCTTTTCCCCTACAAAACAACCCCTGCTGCTGCCTAATCTTAAATTGGTACACACATGGCTCGGCCCAACCTGACATGGCCCGGCCCAACAAGGTCTCATTTATGTGAGATCTGGCCCTCATAACAAATGAGTTTGACACCCCTGAGCTATAGCATAACTGATTCAGAGAGGGTAATAATTTCTCCTTAACAGGGCTTTTTATGAGCAGGAACGCAGTTCCAGCTGGCTTGGTGTCAGGGGTGTGGCCTAATATGCAAATGACTCCCTGTTGGGCTTTTTCTACAGAAAAGCCCTATGTGAAACAATGGTGACATCAGGGGGTGTGGTCTAATATGCAAATGAGTCCCTGCTGGGCCTTTTCTACCAAAAAAAGCCCTGCTCCTTAGTATGAACTTTTGACACCAAAAGGTCATTAGAAAACAAAACTCAAATTTTGCTCCTCTGCTGCAAACCAACATGGCTATCAACCCAAAACAATGTTCACCATTATAGCAGGATAAGAAAATAAAAAGGTGAGCATCAGTAATTTTCTCTAACTGTAAGGGGGTTTTTGTTTGTGTATTTGTACCTTCTGTTTTCAGCAATATCTTTTAGGCTAGCGCTACAGGCTTTTTTGCCTGGCTTTCAAAGAATCCTTGTTTCCAACCTGAGATAAGGAAGGAAAAAAACAAAAAAACTTCTGACCTAGGAAATTCAACACAGCTGAGATACCTAGTGAGATCTACAGTGTCCAATATTTGTAGTACTGCTTACTCTTCTAAAGGAGATATGTGTTCTACCCTGCTGTTTTCTAAATACCATTGTTATCTGGTTTGCACGTGCCTTTTCTATATGTGTTAATTTTTCAAGATTAGTGGGATCTAGATATTGAGGTATATTTCTTAAACAGGGAGTCTCTGTAGTATAATTGTAGAAATAGTGAGTTGAGGATCTTTCTGTTCAGTAGATGCCAGAATATTCCAGAAGGGTAATTCCAAGTAAAGTTGTCTAGAACTTGTAGACATGTTGGCAATGCCTTGCCATTCAGATAATAGTTTATTGGTAATGGAAATCAGGAGTATTTGAAAACCACAATTTTAAAAATAGGAAACCTATCATTTTTGTTACACTAATTCTCATTAGCCATGATAAGTTTAGCTTTGACCAATCTTTAAAATCTTTAATTACATTAGAGACCAAGTTCCCATAATTAGCATGGATGAGATCAGTAAATTAGGGATAATACATACTCCCTGGTGACTCCAGGTATCTGAAAACCACTTAAATTAGAAATGTGATTGTGATGTGTGTATTCCTCTGAAATGTTAATTGAGATGATTTCTTGCTTAGCATAATTAATGTTAAAAACACCAAATATTGTGCTACAATTGTCTACAGATTGTCATTCATAGTTCCTTGTTGGCAGGGGTCGTTTTGTAGAAAAACAGGTGGTGGAGCTCATCCAGGGGTTGTTATGCAGCTACACATGCTATTTAATGGACAAGGAGGTGGAACTCTCAGAAGGAGGAGGTGGAACTCCCAGAAAGGTTCAGGAGCTGTGCTCCTGTGAGCTCCCACTGAATCTGAGACCTGCTTGTGGGGTTTTTGCTTCTGTGTAAGGGGTCCAAAGATAGCACAAAAAGGGGAACAACTCTGATAGGAAAGTAAATATGGATTTTCTTTACATTGATTAGGGCAGTTGACTGATCAGTCATTCTATTGACCAGAACATGTAAATCATTTAGAACAATCTTAAAAGTACCTTATAAAAAGTCCCATAGTCTACATATTAAGATTGGATGACTTGAGGGTTATAACAATAAAAAAGAATATAAAAGATTATGTAACCCTTTAAATCTTTTTAAAAGTCACTTTAAAATTGGTTAAAAGATTTACAGTTTGGCCTATTTGTCTCGCTTTTTGCATTCTTTATAAACCTGGGAACAGAACCTGTCTTGTTGTCTGGTGGTTCCTATCTGACAGAAGATTTGAGTTTATTTGATCTGCCAGGGAACCCTGATAATTTTCCTTCAACTCGCCATATGAAAAGAACATTCAATTGCTTGTTCAATTGACTGATCTTAGAGTTTTCCCACCACCTAAAGATAGTAACTTACAAAACTCAGATGTTCTAATATTGCTTTAAGAAAAGTCCTCTTCAGATAATCCAACATCTTTTTTAGTATCTGGAAATAGTGTTACAGGCATCACTCTGCCATACTACTAGTAGTGAATAATAATGAAAGATCTTCAGATGTTGGCTTGGATCTACACTAGCATTTCCATGGATGCAAGGACTTCTACCTGCACAGCAATTTTTTTCTCCACCTACCTCCTTCTGCAGCAGAAGACTTCCGAGATGAAATTGTTTCAGCAATACATTAACCAGTTATCTGTATCCTTCACACACACAAACATGTAAAAATGAACAAGTTAACACTGTGTACTTCCAATTCTTCATTTCCTCCCTCATTCCATCTTATATATTTTTGAAAATATTTTTTTGTTCAGGATCTTGGTTTATTCTGCAGTGCTTCAACTCTGCACCCCTTCTATAGATGGAGCTACTTCCTTTCCTACTTCGATGGTGTGGTCTAGCCACCATGCAACTATATTTTTGGATCTGAACCTTTCGCTTTTTACAGGTACATCTTGAAACCTCACATTATTTTGACAGGAGCTATTTTCAAGGTCTTTAATTTTAAATTGTCGTTCGCTCTTTTGGACTTGGAAGACATTAACGCTCCATTATAGATTGTAATGTGGCACCGGTCAGTTTTAAAGATGCTTCCATTTCAATGTGATTTATTTATGGCCAGTTGTCTAGTAACTTCAACAGGAGTGTGCCATGGCTATGGTCCCCATAGTGTATAATGGAGCCGAATAAATTCAGGTTTCCTGAATATTTACCTGAATACCAATATCAATACTGGTTTTCAGGAATATTCAAGATTACCAATATTTTTGGGTGCAATAGACTCAAATAAGTTTTCAAAAAATCTATTTTTTTGCACACCCTTAACCATGATGTCCTTTTTTCCTGTAATTCTTTCTCTATAGTATGCACTCTTGTTTGAGCTTTCATTTTTCCCCCCTGTGCTTCTCCATCTGATGCTCCCCATGGTTAGCTTGCTTCTATCCAATTCTGCTCACATGTGCTTATGTGAAAGACTTGGGAGATGAATTGCTTTGCATTTATCGTAGTCATACGTAGGAGTATGGCTCTCTGATGTCTATTTTCATGTGCTCATGTCACTTCTCCTTCCCCCTCCATTGTCAGTTTTAAACACCGAATATTTCAAGGGAAGCAAAAAGAAGACAATATAAGATTTTGTTAAGAACAGAGACAATGCTAGGAGTGGCTTTGTGCACCTTAAGGCATAGACAGCTTTAAAAAGGAATTAGGTGGATTGATGGTCTATCAATGACTACTAGCCATGATGACTGAAGGGAACATCCAAAGTCAAAGGTAGGAAACCTCTGAATTCTAATGCCAGGAGGCAACATCAGGAAAAGGCCTCAGCCTCCATGTCCTGTTGTTGGACCGCCAGAGGAACTGGTCGGCCATAGTTTGAGGCAGGACGGTAGGTTGGATGGCCCACCGGTATGATCTTTTTATGTAAGCACACTGGGCCTGCTTTTTAAATGTTGTCTTCTTTTTCATGGTCAAATATGGTCTGAAGCAAAACCAGATTTTTAATGGGTATCTTATGAGTTTAATGTGTGTTGTTATTCTTTTATGCTATGTCACACTGTTTTTCTTGATGTTGTTTGCTATGGCTATGAGCTAATGCAATAAACTTGACATGATTTGACATGGTCCAATAATACAATGGTCAAATAGTCATGATAGCTGTTGACTTGTGAAGGATCTCCCAAGGAATCTTTGAAATGCCACCTGTTGTGTTAGGCAGCAAAGTTGCTCAGGAACTGTATCCACTGCATTATGTTAATCAGGTCTTGTTTTGGGCATGTGTCAGGCACTGGAGAGTTTTGATATTATGTTAGAATAAATACTACTGAAATGCAATGTGTAGCTTGACCTGACTAACTCCATTTTGAACATTTGCTGCTAACCCTGAAACAGAGGCTTTGCATATCAAAGTAGAGACAGAGATGTTACTAACCCCTGCTGTGAATTCCTCTTCATAGTACTAACAAAAGCAACAGCCCTTTGAAGATAGCAGGCGTCAAGGAGAGCCAGCAGGGCTCCTCTGTGAGAGAGGGGACCACAAGAGATAAGGGGAAGGGAAGGTGTTACATGTATCCTAGGAGTGTGAGAATGTAGTATTGTTTAGAAATCTTTTGATGTATACTGCTTAAAGCATTGACTGTCCCACCAATTGGCATCAGTTCCAATGCTCCTTTGTCCAGAACCTTGGGATATCAAATAAATGTCTTAACATTGCAACAAATGGAAGTCCGTTTACTTTGAACCTCCATCGTCTGACAGCACGAGCTCATTCAGAACACTTTCCCTATGAAGAAAGGTTAAAACGCTTGGGGTTCTTTAGCTTGGAGAAACATCGACTACGGGGTGACATGATAGAGGTTTGCAAGATTATGCATGGGATAGAGAAGGTAGAGAAAGAAGTACTTTTCTCCCTTTCTCACAATATGAGAACTCGTGGACAGTCAATGAAATTGCTGAGCAGTTGGGTTAGAACTGATAAAAGGAAGTACTTCTTCACCTAAAGGGTGATTAACACGTGGAATTCACTGCCACAGGAGGTGGCGGCAGCTACAAGCATAGATGCCTTCAAGAGGGATTGGGTAAACATAACGAGCAGAGGTCCATCAGTGGCTGTTAGCCACAGCTTATCATTGGAACTCTCTGTCTGGGGGCAGTGATGCTCTGTATTCTTGGAGCTTGGGGGCACAGTGGGAGGGCTTCTAGTGTGCGGCCCCACTGGTGGACCTCCTGATGGCACTTGGGAGTTTTTTTGGCCACTTTGTGACACAGAGTGTTGGACTGGATGGGCCATTGGCTTCTCTTATGTTCTCTTAGAAACAGAGCTCCGGAACCTTTACATTTTATTGAGCTCTTTCTTTCTTATTCCCTCTCCCCCCCCAAAAAAAAACACCCTTGCTTTTGGGCTCCATTGTTCAAACCCCCTGTAAGAATTTTGCTGAACTCTAAGATTTGCAAACTTTCTACTATTCCCACCCCCCAAAAATGGGGGGAAAACAAAAATATATAAAGCAGACAAATGGAAATCTTCCTCATGCCCTGTGGCCACATAGGAGAAAGTAATTAAAGTAAAAGTGTTACATTTCTTTGAGGGGGTGAACAAACATGTGGACAAAGGAGACCCGATAGATGTTGTTTACCTTGACTTCCAGAAAGCTTTTGATAAAGTTCCTCATCAAAGGCTCTTTAGAAAGCTTGAGAGCCATGGAGTAAAATGACAGGTCCTCTTGTGGATCAAAAACTGGCTGAGTAATAGGAAGCGGAGAGTGAGTATAAATGGGCAGTCTTCGCAGTGGAGGACGGTAAGCAGTGGGGTGCCGCAGGGCTCGGTACTGGGTCCCATGCTCTTTAACTTGTTCATAAATGATTTAGAGTTGGGAGTGAGCAGTGAAGTGGCCAAGTTCACAGATGACACTAAATTGTTCAGGGTGGTGAGAACCAGAGAGGATTGTGAGGAACTCCAAAGGGATCTGTTGAGGCTGGGTGAGTGGGCGTCAACGTGGCAGATGCGGTTCAATGTGGCCAAGTGCAAAGTAATGCACATTGGGGTCAAGAATCCCAGCTACAAATACAAGTTGATGGGGTGTGAACGGGCAGAGACTGACCAAGAGAGAGATCTTGGGGTCGTGGTAGATAACTCACTGAAAATGTCAAGACAGTGTGCGTTTGCAATAAAAAAGGCCAACGCCATGCTAGGAATTATTAGGAAGGGAATTGAAAACAAATCAGTCAGTATCATAATGCCCCTGTATAAATCGATGGTGCGGTCTCATTTGGAGTACTGTGTGCAGTTCTGGTCGCCGCACCTCAGAAAGGATATTATAGCATTGGAGAAATTCCAGAGAAGGGCAACTAGAATGATTAAAGGGCTGGAACACTTTCCCTATGAGGAAAGGTTGAAACGCTTGGGACTCTTTAACTTGGAGAAACGTCGACTGTGGGGTGACATGATAGAGGTTTACAAGATAATGCATGGGATGGAGAAAGTAGAGAAAGAAGTACTTTTCTCCCTTTCTCACAATACAAGAACTCGTAGGCATTTGATGAAATTGCTGAGCAGACAGGTTAAAATGGATAAAAGGAAGTATTTCTTCACCCAAAGGGTGATTAACATGTGGAATTCACTGCCACAGGAGGTGGTGGTGGCCACAAGCATAGCCACCTTAGATAAAAATATGGAGCAGAGGTCCATCAGTGGCTATTAGTGGCTATATATATATATGTTCTTATGTAATTTTAAAACTATGATGGGAGTAAGGTTTTATTATGACAATGGGAGTAAGGTTTTATTATGACAATTGTAATTCAAGAAGCATTTTAAGGTAGATGCTGAGCTGATACAATTTAGTACAGCTTCCAATGATTTCAGGGGTGTGTGGCATATGCTAATGAGTTGTGCTAATGAGCTCCAGCACCTCTTTTTTCTACAAAACGATCCCTGGTGTTAATGTATTATTGTGCTTCATTTTGTCATTTCAGCAAGGCATTTGTCTGATGAGCTCTACTAGCTTCCTGTATGGCTACAACAGAGCCAGTTTGGTGTAATCATTAAGTGTGTGGACGCTTATCTGGGCGAACCGGGTTTGATTCCCCACTCCTCCACCTGCACCTGCTGGAATGGCCTTGGGTCAGCCAGAGCTCTGGCAGAAGTTGTCCTTGAAAGCGCAGCTGCTGTGAGAGCCCTCTCAGCCCCACCCACCTCGCAGGGTGTCTGTTGTGGGGGAAGAAGGTAAAGGAGATTGTGAGTGGCTCTGAGACTGATTCAGAGAGAAGGGCGGGGTAAAAATCTGCAATTCTTCTTCTTCTTCTGACGCAGGCTGTGAAATGTGATTAGGCCACGTCTTCTACAGGTATAACAGACAGGAGTCACCATCACACCTCTGGCATTTGTCATGCAGTCTGATCATCATGGATCTATTCTGTTCTGGGGGAAAAATAACACATGAGAACAAAAGCTTTTCTGTGCATAATGCACAAAGGCAGGCATTGTAGAAACAAGAAGATTCTATGAGAGGTGATGGAAAGTCAGGAACATGCGCCCAACTCCGTCTGGGTTTTTGTGATCAAAGAGCATGTGATGTGTGAAATTCTGTTAAAAATTTAATAAGCAGCTCCGGTAGCGTGAGGAATAATTACAATACGATTACCTTGTTACTATTTTAAAAACTTTTTAATACGTTATATTTATATACGTTTTCATTACGGTGGCCCCTTAATGGTTCTAAGGTGCAGCGTTGCAGTGGGCTAAGGGAATGGTTTTAACTGCTATGCTTTATGCATTTTATTAGTTTATTTTTATTACATTACATTAAGTCAATTGGGGTTTTTTTTAATGCAACTTTGTTCTCTTATTTCTTTTTTTGAAAACTGCCCTGAGTGTTTTTACTAGGAAAGCAATATAAGATTTTTCATAGTAAAGATCAACAGAAATAGCTCCTTTATGAGGGGTGGACTTCACGGCTGGTAACAGATCCGGCTTAGAAATGCTACTGAAGGGCTGGTTCCAGACCAGCAGTTTAAGCCAACACAGGGATGGCTCACAGATGGATTAAAAAAATCAAATCCAAATGCACACATCTGCCTCCCATCCGGCTCCAGTACTCACCCTGTCGTGTGGCAGCTCAAAAAGCTACCATTTAGAACAGGGGTGTCAAATGAATTTGTTATGAGGGCCAGATCTGACACAAAAGAGACCTTGTTGGGCCAGGCCATGTCGGGCTGGGCCGTGTGTTTACCTATTTAAGATTAGGTAGCAGAGATATAAATTTTATAAAGAACACAAACACAAATATATGGGAGGGTTGGTGGCTCAGTGGTAGAGCATCTGCTTGGGAAGCAGAAGGTCCCAGGCTCAATGCCTGGCATCTCCAAAAAAGGGTCCAGGCAAATAGGTGTGAAAAACCTCAGCTTGAGACCCTGGAGAGCCGCTGCCAGTCTGAGAAGACAATACTGACTTTGATGGACCAAAGGTCTGATTCAGTATAAGGCAGCTTTATAGGTTCATATATATTTTTAAAAAACATAAAACATGCTTAAAACATTAGCACTCCTTGGTCTTAAAGGTGCTTGCTTTGTATTTCTCCCATGAGATCCAGGGAACTGGGCAAAGGAAGCTCCGTCTCTTTCCTTCCTTCCCCGGGGACTGAAGGAGGGGAGCAGCCTCAGCCAATAGAAGGAAGAGAGGCTTGGCTCAGTAGCTCTGCTGTGCGATTGAGAGAGCCTGGCAAAGCAAGCTATCCCTCCCCGAGGGAGGAACCTCAGCCAATGGAGAAAATACAGGTTTTATTCTGTAGCTCCTGTGCAATTGAGCAAGCCTTGCAAAGCAAGCTGTGATTCAAAAGGAAGCAAGAGAGAGGGAGAAGGAAACAAATGACCGTCAGTTGCTCCGGGGCCTGATAGGAGCCCTCTGGGGGCCTGATTCAGCCCCCCCAGATTGCATGTTTGACATCCCTGACTTTGAACGGCAAAACAGGTTTTGCTGCATGCCATCCACTTTTCTGGGCATCTGAATGCTGGAGAGCGCAAGTGAGGCGGATTGGTGGTGGGAACCTGCCAATCTGCTGTAGGCGCTCACCAGTATTCTTTTTTTTTTGGGGGGGGGGGTAATTAACATTTTATTGGAGTTTTCCAATACAAAAAAGCAAACAAGATTGCAAAGGAACAAGGATGTAAACAACATTGTAAATAACATTGCAGTGCAGTAAATAATATTGACTATAGCTAAGTAAGAAGTAAGGAAAAAAAACCCTGCACTATGAATTTATATGAATTCATAGACCAGCAAACAATTCATAAAAGTCCAATTCATAACCAATAAAAGGTGATATGAATATACAATAATTATTATACAATACTAAAATACGATACCACCTAAAATATACATAAAATACAAAAACAGACTTTAAGACACTGAAGATGTAAAATTAGTGTTAAATCCAAGGATAAAATAAAACCCTGTACTAAATGCTGCATAGACTCATGAGCTCACAGTCACTAAAAATGTAAGGGGAAAAAAAGCTCAAACCACACTAAGGGGATGATGCGCAACAATCGTCTGACTACACTGAAGCGCCCCTCGTTCGAGATACAGGCACCTTGCACAAGAGTGTCTGATCGCACTTTGACTGCTTCAGTTTCGGGCAGCACTGTACTGCTCCATGGCCCGCTAGCAACTGGGCTGCGGAGCGAGGCAGAGCAGCCCCGGACTAAAAAGGTGGCAGGGGAGGCAGCCTTTAAGCGAGGACACACATCTGCCCAGGTCCTGGGCCGGAAGAAGGGGCAGTGGTGCTGTGACCTTAGCCTACCCCTCATTTATAGACCTCCACCAATCAGCTGATCGGCAGGGGTCTTTAAATGGGAGGAGGAGGCATAAACAGCTCCAGTCTCTCCCCATTTAAAGACCCCCATGGGGGGGGGCAAGAATGTGGCGTGGGCAGGGGGCAGCCTGAAGTGGCGACCCGCTCAGTGCTGCCTTCCCCACTGGTCTGTGGAAAAAATTGTCTTCCATGAAACCGGTCCCTGGTGCCAAAAAGGTTGGGGGCCACTGGTTTGGGGCACCTCTGGTGCCCCCAAAGCTGCCCATCTGTACCCTGCCAAGAACTATCACCTGTTTGCAAGGTGGGGGTGGCAGATTTTCTTACTGCACTTCCAAAGGGCAATGCTGGACATAATAGCAGGAAAGCCTAGGAGTGGCAGGTGAGTGCTTCTTTGTTTTAAACAATTTATTGGTAGCATATGGTTACAAAGCTTATCTATTTCTTAATTTTTTCTTTTTTCACATTAACCCATATGACATTTCCATCCCCCCTCCCTCCAATGTTGACTTCCCCGAGGTTATAAGTTCAAATCCATACTAAAGGCACTTCTGACTGCTCAAAGTTCCGTATATATATTCTTACAACTAAAAAAATGTCCAATATTTCTTTACTTTCCAAGTTTTCTCCATATATCCTTTAAATTTTCTCCACTCCCTTTTGAATATCTCTAAATCATAGTCTCTTAGTGTTCTGGTTAATTTGTCCATTTCACACCACGATAAAACTTTCATGGTCCATTCCCATTTATCTGGTATTTTTTCTTGCTTCCAAAGCTGCGCGTACAAAGTCCTAGCAGCTGATAACAGGTACCAAATTAAAGTCCTGTCTTCTTTTGGGTATTTTTCTAATTGTAATCCAAGTAAAAACGTCTCTGCAATTTTCTTAAAATCATAGCCCAAAATTTTGGTGATTTCTTGTTGTATCATCTTCCAGAATTCTTTCGCTCTTTCACATGTCCACCACATATGGAAGAAAGAACCTTCATGTTTTTTACATTTCCAACATCTATCCGACATTTTCTTACTTATCTTAGCCAATTTTTTCGGAGTCATATACCACCTATACATCATTTTAAAACAGTTCTCCTTAATGCTTTGACAAGTTGATATCTTCATTGAGTTCTTCCAGAGGTGCTCCCATGTTTCCATTTGTATTTCTCTATTCACATTAATTGCCCATTTGACCATTTGAGACTTTACTACTTCTTCTTCTGTAGACCATTTCAATAATAACTTATATACTTTTGATATCAATTTTTCATTGTCACCTAACAGGACTCTTTCCAGTTCTGTTTGTTCTCGTCTAATCCCCTCTGATTTTATGTCATTTTCCATCAAACTTTTAATTTGTTGCATTTGAAACCAGTCATAATTGTTATTTAGCTCTTCTGAGGTTTTTAATTCAATTTTGTCTCCTTGAATCTTAAGCAGTTGGTTATATGACATTTCTCTTTTTTCTTCAGAATCAGCTGTTATTTTTATTACTTCTGCTGGCACTATCCATAATGGTTTTCTCTCGTCCCCGTATTTCTTGTATTTTATCCAAGTATTTAGTAATGTATTTCTGACATAGTGGTGAGAGAAAAAACCATCCATTTTATTCTTCCCATAGTACATGTATGCATGCCAGCCGAATCTATTTCCGTGAGCTTCTAACCACAAAGGTTTTTTGTCTAACAGCATTATCCAATCTTTTATCCATGTCAAACAAACTGCATCGTGGTATAGTCTTAGATCGGGAAGTTGAAAACCTCCTCTCTCTTTGGCATCCGTTAAGATCTTCATCTTTATCCTTGGTTTCTTTCCGGCCCAAATGAAATCAGAGATTTTCCTTTGCCATTTGTTGAATTGTTTTGCTTCTTTTACAATCGGGATGGTTTGAAACAAATACATTATCCTTGGCAAAATATTCATTTTGATTGCAGCTATCCTGCCCAGTAAGGACAAGTTGAGTTTATTCCATTTCATCAAATCTTTGTCCATCTTACACCACAGTTTTTCATAATTGTTTTTGTATAAATCAATGTTCTTCATTGTTATCTCTATTCCAAGGTACCTAACTTTGGTTGTGACTTCACAACCTGTCACCTTTTGTAGTTCGTTTGTTTTATTTGGTTGCATGTTTTTACAGAGGAATTTCGATTTCTCCTTATTTATGTATAATCCTGCTAGTTCTCCGTACTCTTTTATCTTAGCTAACAGCAGTGGTGACACTTGAACCGGATTCTCCATTATGAACACTATATCATCTGCAAAAGCTTTATATTTATAAGAGAATCTTCTAATTTTTAGACCTTCTATTTTTTCATCTTTTTGAATTTGTTGTAACAAAATTTCAAGAGTCATTATAAACAACAATGGTGATAGCGGGCATCCTTGCCTTGTTCCTTTACTCACTTTCAATTCTTTGGTAAGGTCTGCATTTATACACAATTTTGCATGCTGATCTGTATATATTGCTCTTGTCATTTTTATAAATTGTTCCCCTAAATTAATTTTTTCCATTACCGCAAACATAAAGTCCCAATTTAAGTTGTCGAAGGCTTTCTCTGCGTCAACAAAAAATAAGGCCACTTCTTTTTCCGGGTGCTTTTCATAGTATTCCACAACATTAATAACAGCTCTTACATTGTCCCTTATTTGTCTTTTAGGAAGAAATCCCGCTTGGTCTTTGTTTATAAAGTTGGTCAGGTATTGTTTCAGTCGCTCTGCTAAAATTCTTGTATAGATCTTATAGTCATTATTCAACAATGAGATTGGTCTATAATTTTTTACGTTTGTGCTATCTTTATCTTCCTTAGGAATCAGAGAGACTACAGCTTCCCTCCAGGTCTTTGGGATTTTCCCTTCTTCTCTTATCGTGTTTAACAACTTCAACAGTTTGGGTGTTAATTCATCCTTAAGAGATTTGTAAAATTTTGACGTGAATCCATCTGGCCCTGGAGCTTTACCCTCTTGCATTGCTTTTATTGCTGCTTCTATTTCAATTTTCTCTATTGGGTCATTTAATATCTTTTTCATATGTTCCGTCAAAGGTGCCACCTGAATGTTTCGTAGATACTCTTCCACTTTTTCTTTACTTACATTCACACCCTTGAATAAATTTGCATAGTATTTAAAGAATTCTCTTTTAATTCCTTCTTGATCCACTACTGTTTTCCCATTTGCCATGATTTTATTTATAGTCTTATTTTCTTTCCTTTTTTTTAATTGCCAGGCCAGGTATTTACCAGGTTTGTTTGCACTTTCAAACGATTTCTGTTTCAAATTTTTTAAATTCCATTCTAGTTCTTTATTCAGCAAATGTTTAATTTGGGATTGTAATATCGTAATTTCTTTTATTAATTTTTTCTTCCCTGGTCTTTTTTTTAAGTCCTTTTCTTTTTTATCTATTTCATTTTGCAGTGCTGACAGCCTTTCTTCTCTTGCTCTTTTGTCTTTATTATTCAATGTAATTAATATACCCCTCATTACTGCTTTATAAGTGTCCCATACTGTTGGATATTCCATATCATCCGTTTCATTTATTTGGAAGAATGCTGCAGTCTCCTTTTCTAAGAATGATACAGTGTCTTTATTTTGTAGTAAATCCTCATTAATTCTCCATCTTCTTGATTTTCTTTGCAATTTTGTTGACCAGCATATTGGATTATGGTCTGCCCAAACCTTTGGAAGAATCTCAATTTTTTTTGTTATGAGGCCCAAGCCTTGGGAACCCCACAACATGTCAATTCTGGAAAAAGAATTATGCCTTGCTGAGAAAAATGTATAGTCTCTTACCTCAGGGTTGAACTTTCTCCAAATGTCTTCTAGATTTTCCTGTTTAATCAACTCAAAGAAAGAATTGGGCAGCTTCCCTTCTTTATCATTCTTCTTTGGACTTGATCTGTCAAGGTTGTTTTGTATTGTCCCATTAAAATCGCCCATCATCAATACCTGGTCATAAGTCTCTTCGTCCATTTGTCTATTTATGTCTTTAAAGAATTTGTCTTTCGCTCCATTGGGTGCATAGAGTCCTAGTAGTAACGTTTTTTTCGCCTCTATCGTCACCTCAACAGCAATATATCTTCCTTCTTTGTCTTTAAAGATTAATTTTGGGTCAAGTTGTTCTTTAATGTAAAAAACCACCCCTCTTTTCTTTTGCTCTGCTAGTGAAAAAAATTCCAACCCCAAATTTCTATTCCACAAAAATTTACTGTCCTTGCGTTGTATATGAACTTCCTGTAAACAAATTATATTACATTTTTGCTTTTTAATCCAATGAAATGTTCTCCTTCTTTTCTGTGGTGAATTTAGTCCATTTATATTCCAAGATAGTAATTTGTACTCCATTATGATGTTGGTTCTTTATTTTCTTCAAAAAAGCTATGCATCTCTTGTTCGCTTCTTATTGTAATCCTTTTGCCATTTTGTTCAAATCCAAGACCCTCTGGTATTATCCATCTATATCTTGTGCCCTCTGCACGCAACTGATCGGTTAGCTTCTTGTACTTTTTCCTATCGCTGATCACTTCTCTTGGTAGCTCTTTCATTATTTTAACTCTGCTCCCTTCTATTGCCCAGGCTTTTTGGTACCCTTTCCTCAAAATTTTCTCTGCCACCTCTTTTGATCTTAATCTTATGACGATGTCTCTTGGCAGACCTTTATTTTTCGCATAAACTGAGTTGACTCTGTAGGCACCCTCCAACATACTCTTAAATCTGTCAGGGTCTTCTTCCTGTTTGGCTGGAAGACAGTCTGCAGCTCCCTAACAGAGGGGGATTTTATTGTCACTGTTCAGGGTATTAAAGACCCCTGATAAGGTCTATGCTCATTAACCCTAGGCAAGGGTTAACCCAAGACGACTTATCTTCCTTTAATGCTGTTGATATCGAACTGGAGCAGTCAGGGAGCTGACTCCTTCATTTCTTGATGTCCGGCAATGGAATGTCAACCATCGTCTGCAGTGACTCTAAAGTGACTTCGGTCACTTAAGGCTGTCGGAATCCAAGCACTCTAGAAGGACTGATTTTAATTGCAAGAAAATAGCAGCCGGGGGAGTTGAGAACATCTAAAAGGTAGACTCATCATTCTTATCTTCACTCTGAGAGACTTTGAATATAGTTTAAACACTGAGTGGATTAATAACAGACGAAGGCAAAGCATAATTGAATGGGAAAAAAAACTTTTACCTTGTTAAGCTGAGCTCTGTGGTTTTGGATGTGAACAACAGCAAAAAAAAAAAAAAAACCTTCAAGATAAGAGTGAAAGTTGGCAATGGGAGGCTGGTGACGCAGAAGAAAGAAAAGAGAGTTGCCGTGTATATATGCCCATAAACTGCAGAACCTAGAATGAACTGAGCTGAGTGGGGGCATAGCAGGAAAAGAATTCAGCTTGTGAAAACTGAACGCCGTAAAAACAATTGCCTTCAAAGATATTTTGGAGAAAAGACATATTGTTGTGAATTTTTGTGGTTGCGGTTTCTTCATGCAGCTCAAAAAACTGCGAGACTAGACACGAGATCAGTCTAAGCTGTGACAGGAAGTGAAACTAAAAGGGGCTGGACAATAAATCAGAGCCTATAAGGACAACAAGAGCTGTGACATCCGACCTTTGAACTAGGAAGGAATTGAGTCCAAGACTCAGATCAAGAAAGACGAAGAGAGACCTCTCTAGGCTGGAACTGTACCATAGAGAAATAACGATTGCCATTTTAAAAGGGAGAAAAACTGTCAAAATTGTTAAAATTCAATATCTTTGCTCAGGAAGAAGGGAGAAAAACGAAACTAGTCTCATCTGAAAGAACTGGCTCTAAGCTATTGGATTGGATGCTAAATTTTATGTGGGGATTTTTTTAAGGTTTGGTGATTTTTTATATGTCAGTAGAAAGAACAACACGTGCAAGAGCCCAATCATTTGACAAGATGCAGTCTCAATTTGATGCTCTGGAGGCAAAAATGTTAAAAGCTATGGACAAATTGCATTTGGCAATAAAAAAAGATATTAAAAAAGAAGTTGGAGACCTTAAGAAGGAGATAGAGAATTTTAAGGAAGAGACTCAAAATAAAGTGAAAGAGGTAGAGATGAAAGTGGATACACAGGCCTCTGCCTTGCTAAAAATTCAAGAAAAGGTCATAATACACGACTGTAAGTTGCTGGAGTCACAAGTGCGTCTAAGAGGGGTACCTGAAAAAGAAGATACAGACTTAAAAGGCTATATGGTGGATATCATCGCAGGTGAGTGCTTCTTCAACTGCTCACACTCATTTAGAAATCAGCATTTTCAGAAAATAGTTTGAAAAATACTGGTGTATGCCATGTGTAGCATTACACATCCACAAAGAAAATACAGAATTAAAAACATAACTATAGTCAAATGGCAAAGATATTAAGAAATCTAAAGCACTGTATTTTTTTTTTAAAAAAATATAAAAATGCAATTCAAAATTAGAAGCATCACCAGGGCTTTTTTTAAAAAAATAATAATTTAATTTTTGGCAGGAATAAAATCCGGGTGTATGGTGTCAGGGGGCATGGCCTAATATGCAAATGAGTTCCCAATGGGCTTTTTCTACAAAAAAAGCCCTATGTGAAACAACTGTGATATCAGAGGGGTAGCTTACAGGGCTCTTCTCATAGGGCCTACTGTAAGCTCCAGGAGGATTGGCTATATCAGGGGTGTGTGGCCTCACATGCAATGGAGTTCCTGCTACAAAGAAAGCCCTGCAAATTCAAATCTTGCTTTTACAATGCTTAAGACTAATTTAGGAGGGGAGGGGGGGGATCACTTTTTGACTTCTGGCAAGAAGTGGCAAAGAAGGCTGGATGCAGAAGAATAGATGCTTTTGAGAAGTGGTGCTGGAGAAGACTCTTGAGAGTCCCTCGGACTGCAAGAAGATCAAATCTGTCAGTCCTAAGGGAAATCAACCCAGACTGTTCCCTGGAAACTCAGATGCTGAAGCTGAAGCTCAAATACTTTGGCCACCAAATGAGAAGGGAGCACTCCCTGGAGAAGACCCTGATGCTGGGAAAGACAGAAGGCAAAAGAAGAAGGGGACGGCAAAAGAGGAGATGGCTGGACAGCGTTACTGATATAATCAACATGAATTTGAGCAGACTTTGGAGGATGGTGGAAGACAGGAGGGCCTGGCGTGTCCATGGGGTTGCAAAGAGTTGGACTTGACTGTGTGACTGAACAACAACATGAAGTGTAATAGTAAGCCTCTTATTTTCCTGGTGGAACTACAGGCCATAAGTAATATACTTTCAATTCTGTAACAATATCCATTCAGAACAAGAGGGAAGCAAGCAGATTTTTGAATGTTTGGGAGAAATCATGTAATAAGGAATTAAGAGAATATCTCTTACCAATGCTACTCACTCTAAAGTGTGGGGTTTACAAGATGCATCATTTGCAAACCTTCCTAGGTCACAGGTGCCCTTTTTATTGACTCCTTATTGATGTGCGAATGAGCCGTCACAAATTAATCACCATGCACAAGTTTCCAGTGTCAACTCAAATGGATTGCTTTTCATTCACATAATCAGCTGGAAGTAATCAGCCTGATAATTAATTATCTTTTTTTTCCCTCTCTCAAATAGTCTTGGTTGTATGAAATGAGGGGGAGAAGAAAAATGTACCTTTTTCCAACTGCCACTGTGTTGTGCATTTTTTTAAAAAATATGATCTTGAATGGTAAAGAGAGTCAGTTTGGTGTAGTTAAGTGTGCAGACTCTTATCTGGGAGAACTGAGTTTGATTCTCCACTCCTCCACTTGCAGCTGCTGGAATGGCCTTGCGTCAGCCATAGCTCTCGTAGGAGTTGTCCTTGAAAGGACAACTGCTGTGAGAGCCCTCTCAGTCCCACCCACGCCACAGGGTGTCTGTTGTGGGGGGAAGAAGATATAGGAGATTGTAAGCCGCTCTGAGTCTCTGATTCAGAGAGAAGGGTGGGAGATAAATCTGCAGTCTTCTAAATGGGGGGGGGGGGGAGCTCTTGAGAATTTGTTTAGCCCTAGCAAATGGTTCCACAATATTTATCCAAACTGAAAAGACACGAGAGGGAATGCAATTACAGCACTAGCTTGATGACAGTGTCATCATACATACTGATAGCATCAGCGCAGGGTTGGCCCTGCCACTAGGCAAACTAGGTGATTGCCTAGGGCGCTGGCCTTCTGGGGCTGCCGAATGGGGTACCCCTATCTGACTCGGTGCCATTATCAGTGCAGGGGGGAGTGCCAGACGTTAGCTTTGCCTAAGATGCCAGACAGTCTAGGACTGGCCCCGCATCGGGGTCTTAACAAACTGGGGCTACTACGGAATTTTGTCCCATTATATATGGCAAAATTTTATGCTCTGGAAATCTGGGGGATGGGGGTGGGACTAGCAATGTTTCTCAAGGAGACAACGCCTACACTTAAACTGGGACCACATTCTGAAAAAAAGATTCAAAGATACTTTGAGGTGTCCACCTCGGAATAACATCTGTGATATTTCAAAGATAACCAAACATGTTTCGATATGCAAATGAGTATCTCAAGCAAATTTGATTATCCTTTTGAAAAACCAATACATCTGCAGCTGCATTCATGGGACACGCAACAGAAATCGTTAAACTTCATGACATTGTGATTAGGTGAACTAAAGGGTGGGGGGACGATCTTAGAATCGTTTGAGAAGTTCCTTCAAGATGTCAGCCAAAGCAATGTGTTGCTGAAGGGTAAAAAAAGAGCCCCGTGATGCAGAGTGGTAAAGTTGCAGTACTGCAGTCCTAAGCTCTGCTCACGACCTGAGTTTGATTCTGGTGGAAGCTGGGTTCAGGTGGCCGGCTCGAGGTTGAGTCAGCCTTCCATCCTTCTGACGTCGGTAAAATGAGTACCCAGCTTGCTGGGGGGCAAGTGTAAATGACTAGGGAAGGCAATGGCAAACCACCCCATAAAAAGTCTGCCGGGGAAGGCAATGGCAAGGCAAGGAAAGGTCCCCTGTGCAAGCACCAGTCGTTTCCGACTCTGGGGTGACATTGCTTTCACAACATTTTCACGGCAGACTTTTTATGGGATGGTTTGCCGTTGCCTTCCCCAGTCATCTACACTCCCCCCCCCGCCTCCCAGCAAGCTGGGTACTCATTTTACCGACCTCGGAAGGATGGAAGGCTGACTCAACCTCCATCCGGCTACCTGAAACCCCAGCTTCCACTGGGGATCGAACTCAGGTCGTGAGCAAAGCTTAGGACTGCAGTACAGCAGCTTTAACACTCTGCGCCACGGGGCTCTTAGGCAATGGCAAACCACCCTGTAAAAAGTCTGCTGTGAAAACGTTGTGAAAGCAATGTCACCCCGGAGTCGGAAATGACCGGTGCTTGCACAGGGGACTACCTTTTTTTTTAAAGGGTAAAAAATGCAAGCAGCCATGGGGACTTTTTATGGGGTGGTTTGCCATTGCCTTCCCCAGTTATCTGCACTTTCCCCCCAGCAAGCTGGGTACTCATTTTACCGATCTTGGAAGTCTGTGCCATGGGGTTCGCTTGCTGAAGGGTAGTCTGCATCAAAACAGGGAAGGTCCCGGTATATGGGACAGCTGACGTTCTGGCGGAGTCTCTCTTTCCTTTTCATTTGTCTTTTAGGGGTGGCATTTAGTGGCACACAGTGGGGAGCCCTGCTGAGCACGAAACAGTAACGTACAAGTGTCTTAGGATCCCAGGTTTTATGCACTCAAAATTGCAAGCTGGGTGGGGCGATGTATTTTTCAAAGGAATCTCACTCAGCAGAAACCACCATGACTTAACATTCGAAGGCCCGAAAAAGACATTCCGCTCCATTTCATAAAAGTGTATTTAAGAAGGAGAATACTGCAGATTTATACCCCACCCTTCTCTCTGAATCAGGGACTCAGAGCGACTTACAATCTCCTATATCTTCTCCCCGCACAGCAGACACCCTGTGAGGCAGGTGGGGCTGAGAGGGCTCTCACACCAGCTGCCCTTTCAAGGACAGCTCCCACAAGAGCTATGGCTGACCCAAGGCTATTTCAGCAGCTGCAAGTGGAGGAGTGGGGAATCAAACCCGGTTCTCCCAGATAAGAGTCCGCACACTAATAATTTATGCATTAGTACTAAGAGGGGAAAACTTTTCTGAAAAGGGAAAAAGCCTAACATAACACACACACAAAATTCAAATTTATCTACCACTGGATGCAAAAAAAGGCAACTCGTGTTACAGATTGTACTGTACAATACAAGGGTCAAGGGGCACACAGATGTTCCTCAGTGCTGCATTTGTCCTGTGGCATTTGGCAGTTGCGTGCAGCACTGGCCAGTTCAGCTTTGACGCACCACATTGTACAGGCAGAGGCAGCCTGAGACTGTCCAGCACCTTAGGCAGGGCTGACTTCTGATGCTCGTCTCCCAAAATCATGTCACCGAGTCACGTGGGGGGGGGGGTCCAATTTTGTGCCCCCAGAAGGCCGATGTCCTAGACAATCACCTGGTTTGCCCAGCGGCAGGGCTGGCTGGCCCTGCATCCAGGACTGAACTAGTGTAGTGAAACGGGCGTATTTTGGGCTATTTGTAAGGTCAACATATTAAAATTGTACTTTGAAAGTACTGTTTGCTTGTTTTATTTGTATCCTGCCCTCCCCTGACTTGCTCAGGGCGACTAACCGCAATTAAAACAACATAAAATTAAATTGTGACAATAAAATCACAATAAGTTATTAAAACATCCCAACATATGCAGTTTTAATCCCTCGATGACGTTAATATTACTTCTTGATCAGCGCCGTTTACTGTGCTGTTACTAAGCACCTTATATTTCTATTTGGGTCGGGTTAAGACATTAATGCGGTGAGTAAAGTACTGGATGCCTCAGTTAGATGTTAAAGGCCTGTTAAAGGGAGAGCCAGTTTGGTGTAGTGGTTAAGTGAGTGGACTCTTATCTGGGAGAACCGGGTTTGATTCCCCACTCCTCCACTTGCACCTGCTGGAACGGCCTTGGGTGAGCCATAGCTCTGACAGAGGTTGTCCTTGAAAAGGCAGCTGCTGTGAGAGCCCACTCAGCCCACCCACCTCACAGGGTGTCTGTTGTGGGGGGAGAAGATATGGGAGGTTGTAATAATAATAATAATAATAATAATAATAATAATAATAATAATAATAATAATAATAATAATAAAATTTTATTTATACCCCACCCTCCCCGCCGGGGCAGGCTCAGGGCGGCTTACAGGGTGTGGCAAAAGCCATATTGAACAATAAAACAATTCTACATTTCTATACCATTTAAAATTTACCATTAAGTTTACATAATATAAAAGTCTAAAATCAATCTAAAATAATCTCATCTTATTGCTATCTCGGTTATATTGATGTTAGTGATGGCATGGTGTTTATTTCAGGTTCCATCTTGGAAGGCTAGCCGGAAGAGGGCGGTTTTGCACGCCCTACGGAATTGGCTAATGTCCCGTAGGGCCCGCACCTCTTCCAGCAGCTGGTTCCACCATTGGGGTGCTTTTATAGAGAAGGCCTGCTCTCTCGTTATTTTTAGTTTGGCCTCCTTTGGCCCAGGTACTTCCAGCAGGTTTTGTGAGCTGGATAGCAGTGCTCTCTGGGGAACATATGGAGGTTGTAAGCTGCTCTGAGTCTCCAATTCAGGGAGAAGGGCAGGGTATAAATCTGCAATTCTTCTCCTTCTACTAAACAGTTCTTTCTTGCAGGCCCTGTGGAATTGTGGCAAGTCCCACAGGGCCCTGATGTTTTCAGGGAGAGCATTCCGGAGGGTAGGGGCTGCCATCGAAAAGGCCCTTGCCCTAGTGGTGGACAGCCTAGCATACTTTGACATCGGGGATCGTTAAGAGATTTTGTGAGCTTGATTGTAGTGCTCTCTGAGGGGAAAGGCGGTCCCAGAGATAGAAGGTCCCTGGTTTACACATAAAAACAAATATTACACGTGTGTCCATGCAGATGCCCAACTACACATTACACTATAACTGATACAATGTTAACCATTGCCAGAATGTGTGTGTACATGTGCATCCAGCAGCTGGGAAGGAGTTTGCAAGAAAGCAACTTTTGGCAAGGGAAAGGCAGAGCATTCCTCTTCCCTACTCAGCTGCTCTGTAGGTGTCAGGAAATGAGTTCATAACCATTTCTTTACCAGATGTCCTCTTTCGGAACCAGGTTCTACATCATTCACTGCTTTAATTGAAAAAAAAAATAATTACATCACTTGATGATGATATTGGATCTATATCCCGCCCTCCACTCCGAATTTCAGAGTCTCAGAGCAGCTCACAATCTTCTTTATCTTCCTCCCCCACAACAGACACCCTGGGAGGTGGGTGGGACTGAGAGGGCTCTCACAGCTGCTGCCCTTTTAAGGACAGCTCCTATGAGAGCCATGGCTGACCCAAGGTCATGCTAGCAGGTGCAAGTGGAGGAGTGGGGAATCAAACCCGGTTCTCCCAGATAAGAGAGCTCTGGCTGACCCAAGGCCATTCCAGCAGGTGCAAGTGGAGGAGTGGGGAATCAAACCCGGTTCTCCCAGATAAGAGAGCTATGGCTGACCCAAGGCCATTCCAGCAGCTGCAAGTGGAGGAGTGGGGAATCAAACCCGGTTCTCCCAGATAAGAGAGCTCTGGCTGACCCAAGGCCATTACAGCAGCTGCCTGTGGAGGAGCGGGGAATCAAACCTGGTTCTCCCAGATAAGAGAGCTCTGGCTGACCCAAGGCCATTCCAGCAGCTGCCTGTGGAGGAGCGGGGAATCAAACCCGGTTCTCCCAGATAAGAGAGCTCTGGCTGACCCAAGGCCATTCCAGCAGCTGCATGTGAAGGAGTGGGGAATCAAACCCGGTTCTCCCAGATAAGAGTCCGCACACTTAATCACTACACCAAGCAGGCTCTCTTGGAGCTCATATCACTTGGAGATTTGCAACAACTTTCTCCTGCTAACATTCAGTAATTTTGACCTTCTCACATCCTCTGTTGTGTTCTTTGGAGGTCCTTCTCAGCAGCTAGGCAGGAGGTTTTTTTAAAAAAAGCCAGATCACAAAGGTTTTCTCTCAGAGTGGTTCCACCCAGTTTCTCATGAATAGGCCCCTTTAGACTTTGCCTAGCCCTGACTTGATAGCTGAGGCTAGCCTGACCTCCTCAAGGCTAAGTAACTAGGGCCAACTCTAAGCAGGGGCGGTAGTGCTATGTGTTCTTAGTGCTTGAGGGGGCAGCGTTGTGGGGGGAGGGTGTGTGGCTTCTGGTGTCCTGACCCTGCTGATAGACCTCCTGATGGCAGCATCTTTGGGGGGTTTTTTTGGCCAAAGTGTGTCACAGAGTTTTGGACTGGATGGGCCATTGGCCTGATCCAGCATGGCTTCTCTTATGTTCTCTCAATGGTGGGAGCAAAGAGAGAGAGAGAGAGAGAGAGAGAGCTGCTATGCTCATCTTCTGCTTGCAGTCTTCCTCATCTGGCCAGCCATTCTGGGATCAGGATGTTACTTCGATAGGGTCTGGCACCCTAGTCAAGGCTAACTACTGGCGCCTCTCTCTGCACTGATAAAGTCACCCAGGTCACATGGGGGGCACCTGATTTGATGCCCCCAGGAGGCCGGTGCCTTAGACAATTGCCTAGTTGGCCTAGTGGCAGGGTCAGCACTGGCTCTGGTTAGTATTAGATCCAAGGAAGTCCATGGCCGCAACACAGAGGCAGGCAATGGCAAACCACCTCTGAACATCTCTTGCCTTCAAATCCCTATAGGTTTGCCATGAGTTGGCTGTGACTTGAAGGCCCTTTCCACCACCACCAGAGACCTTGGATAGCATTTCTTCAGTCATTTTCATTTATCACATGGATGCATAATCTTTTTTGAAGGATTTCTAAATCAATAGGCATTTACATGGTTTCATATCTATGGACGGATTCTAGTGATGTCCAAATAACATGAGAAATTGCGTGCTTTCCAGAAGATCTGTATATGTAATATAAAGAGGATGATGATGTTCCTTTCACAAGTCATGTATATGTAGGGTTGTGTGGATCATTGCACACCAGGGGTGGAATTCTAGCAGGAGCTGTTTTGCATATTAGGCCACACACCCTGGATGTAGCCAATCCTCCAAGAGCTTACAAAAAGAGCCTTGTAAGCTCTTGGAGGATTGGCTACATCAGGGGTGTGTGGCTTACTATGCAAAAGAGCTCCTGTGCTACCCCTGTTGCACGCTATTTAAACAAAGATGTATTTTTAAGAAATAAGAAAGGGACATCAAAAACACCACGTGCAATGACAAGAACATAAAAAGCCATGCTGGATCAGAGAAGCGATCCGTATAATCCAACATCCTGTCTCACAAAGTGGCCAACCAGATCCTCTGGGGAGGGACGGTGGCTCAGTGGCATCTGCTTGGGATCTGCTTGGGAAGGTGGCATCTGCTTGGGAAGCAGAAGGTCCCAGGTTCAATCCCTGGCATCTCCAAAAAAGGGTCCAGGCAAATAGGTGTGAAAAACCTCAGCTTGAGACCCTGCAGAGCCACTGCCAGTCTGAGAAGACAATACTGACTTGGATGGACCAAGGGTCTGATTCAGTATAAGGCAGCTTCATATGTTCATATGTTCTATTGGTCCCACGACAAGTCACAGAAGTTGAGACCTTCTCCTGGTGTTTCTTCCTGACACCGAAATTCAGAAGTTGACTGCTATTATATGACATCATGGAATGTCACTATCATATGTTTCCCTGAAAAGAGGAGTTGAGGAGTTAAAGACATTTCAACAAAATTAACACCATTTCTTGACAGGGCTCTTTAAATCGACAACGAAATTTCACGTGGAGATAAATCTGGAGGGTCCAGATTAATGCCTGTCAGGATTTCATGAGTATTTAAAATCATTTTATGGAGATTGTCCAGAACTGGAGAGTCCTGTTGAAAAGAAAAGAAAAACTGGCAACTGGCAAACTTTACCTTTTCCCTTGAACAGCAACTTTAACATTTGTTCCACCAAACAGAAGAAGTTAGTAGAGAAATGTCTTCCAATACATTAAAAGAAGTTACAGATCAATGTCCCCAGGAAATGGGACAGATGCACAGCAACTTCCACCTCACTTTATCTGTCAGCCATGCTTTGTCAAGCCAAACAGGGCTCAACCTGTTACTTGCCTTCCTCAGTCTGAGTTTACATCTAGGGTCTCCTTCACTTCCATTGTTCTTCCCAGCAGTCATGTTGAAAATTGGGGCTGGATTTCACCCAGTGTTAAAATAGGGTTGCTAGCCCCCAGGCAGAAGTAAGAGATCCTGACCTGGTGGGCTCCAATCCACCACTGGCCTGCATGGGGGGAAGCCTGCACCCCCACTCTTCACGTACACTCTGCCATCTGGCCAAGAATGTTACATAATGGTAACTGGCCTTGCTATGTCTAAAGCACATACTCCTCTGCATTCACAGGCCCTTCACAGGTCCTTATCAGTTGTCGGGTTGGTGATAGAATGTTTTTTGTAGAATAAAGGAAATTTACTGCTGTACCCTTTGAACCCAAGATTCGAATAGAGCGCTTCTTTGTAACAGTTTATGATACCCTATATAGCATCTTGTAACCTTTGCTATCTCAGTCTTTTCAAGGACCATGTCCAGTGAGCACCTTGGAGTTTTAAATAAAGTAGTTTGTTTGAAATAAAACAAAGGACTTCCTTATTGAAAAATCAGGGCTTGACAGATGACATCACATGGAAGTGACATCACCATGCTGGGGACACAATGGAGCAATGCTCCAGTATTTTAGGCAAAATCCTATGGCAACCCTATTTTTTTGCCCAAAATACCAGAGCATCACTGTGCGGCATCCCTGGCATGATGACATCACTTCTGCATGATGTCATCACATCAGGGACATCATGCAGAGTGAAGTTGCCCTGCTCTCCACACTCCCAGAGGACCTGACGACCCTATGCTAAAATGAACTAACATTTCTTCAGGTATACAACGAGGGTGCTTTTTATTTGGGTAAATTTATATTCCGCCCTCTCCCTTTTTGTTTTGTGCTGTTTAAATAGAGTGCTTACTAAAGGAAGACTTTTCGGCATTAGGCCAAGAACTCCCACAAGACAATCAGGAATTCAGAACATTTATTGCAAGAGCCGAATAACTGTAAATAACGTTGAGCTGGCAAAGCAGTAACAAGGATAACTGTTTAGATATTTATTCGGTCAAAGTCATCAAACACCCCTCACAAACTGACAAAAGTACCGCAGTAAGCAATGCACCCCTATCCCATTTTTATGCTCATATACTGTGGAGGAAAGAAAATGTGAACTGCTATATACAAAATAACTTCAGTTAGTTTTATTTCTCTCTTTTTTTTGGTAAGAACAAATTAATCATCGATATTAGCGACCTTGTTTCGTGTATTTATTTTAGCAGATGTTTAACTGTGGCATAAGATAACTTTACCTCTTTTTTTTTCCCCATTAAGGACTTTTGTTTTCCTGCTATGTTGCATGCTATGTTTAAATCGTCCTGTCATGCCTTAAGAAAATAAAAACCACCTAAGGATGGTCAGATTAGGATTTGTTTGACGTGCAACTGAGATCTTATTTAATACGACGGATCACTTTGCTGGTTCGAGTCAAGTGACCGCGGCACTGGTACCTGCCAGGCATTGACCAACTATGGTAACAAACAGTTAAACAGCAAGAATTAGAGATTGAACCCTTTTGTTTTTCCCCCAACTAGCCTACCAGGAGAATGCTTGGTTACATCATGAAGGCACAACACATTAAATATTATTTATTTTGTGGCTATGATCTAAAAACACTTGTGTTACTACAACATCGATGCAGATGAGGATCAACACAACCGCTGCCATTTGAGCAATACAAACTGTCTTAGGTATAGACACACATTTGGCCCAATTGTAAAAGAAAAAGAGCAATCACTAACCATCGGTATTGGGGGGCAGTGCACTAAGAAAGATCTCCTGTGTTAGCCTCATTAAACTGAGTGGACACTTGAGCAGATTCATTCCATGAGGGATTGTGCAGGAGAGCTTTCTAGCAAATTGTGTCCTTGGCATATAATCCTCCACTTACTGCTGTTTTGGAGTATTACTGTCCAGTGTGATGGCAGCTAACAGTTTCTTAGTAAAATAGCTGTTATCACTGCTGGAGCTAGACTTCTGAATTATCTGGCTGCACCGGGGAATTTCCTGTGTCAGCTCCAATCTACCATCCTTGAGAGACTGAGGAGCAAAAGAAAAAAAATGGTCTTCATGGTGAGACTCTAGGAATTTTCCCCAAGATTCTATGGCGTTTACTATAGAGATTAGGCAAATTCCTAGAGTGTCACCCAGAAGTGACATCACATTTCCCCCAAACTTGACCTTCCCCAGGCACTGCCCCCCAAAAAATCTCACAGAATTTGCTTAAACATTGTTGGGAACCCTAAGTGGCACCTGCTTCCCCACTCTTTTATTTGGCAGATAAAATAATTTAAAAAAACCCTAAAAGCAGCTAAAATTTCAGTGCTCTTGCTTCAAGTCAATTTTTTTTTTGAATTGGTTTATAGTTTTAAGCTTACAAGAACAATAGCAAAATAATAGATTTTTTTTCCTTCCTTTTCCCCCTTAATTTTTTTTTAACACAAGTGTTTTGAGTTCCTGGGAACATTGTGTGTCAGACAGACAATCAACACAGAAACACCATCACCAAAAGAAAGGAGGGGGGAAAAACCCAAAGCAACAAGAAGCAAAATGAAAGAAAGAAAGGGGAAAAAAGCAACTGTGAAACACAGAATTATGCTACAGTAAATTTTTAGGTGAACGTTATAAGTACACAAAAGTTAGTAATAATAATTGATCCTATTTACAAGTACTTGAACACTGATTGACTTAACGAGTGTCCACTAACAGAGTTAATAGCACAGTAGGTTTAATGTTTGTAATTTTAGTTGCTTTGTTTCGGTAAGGATGTCAAGTATAGCAGTCCCAGCACTAGATCAATGGCAACAATAACACATTTTTTTTTTTGTTCTAATTGGATATGCTTAAAAAAAAAACAGTTGCAATCCACCTTTTTCTCTCTCTTACTCTCCAAATAGATCTTCGACTGTTCACAGCAGCAGTCCAGGGTCAAAAACAAAAGAAAAGGAAAAACCCAAACAAAGTCCCTCGTCCCCTCCCCGGAAACCAAAGCGAAAACAAAAAAAAATTAAGATATTTGCAAACTGGAGAGGTTCTCTGTAAGAGTTTGATTATGTCTATTTAACAAAAAGCACACAACTAGTAGAAATGCTCTCTTGCGTTGCAGTTCAGTGGAGCCACCACAAGGTTACGCATATCTCTGCTATGTGACGCATAGTTCTAGAGGTCTACTCAGTACATAAAGCTCTTGACACACACGCACACACACACAGTATTAGCAAGTCTAACTAGGCTAAAGTCCACTGTTCCAAAGAAGCCTTTCCTTATAGCTGGTTCTCCTTTGGACTTTCCATGGCAGCCGAGGCCGGCTTGTAGGCCTTCATGTTGGCCAAAGGAATGTCAGTCATGTGGCCGGGGTTGAAATGGCCTTCCCCTGAGCCAAACTGCTTTCGATCGCTGAACTGGTTTCTGTTGCTATCTTCTTTCCAGGTCCTGGTCAATGTATGTCCATTCACCAGTTTGTCTTTCTTAACCCATTCCTTCGGAGGGGCAAAGGTGGACAGTGGAGACTTGGGCTGCTGGTAGGAACCCAAAGCAGGAGGCATCCAACAGTTGTCTGAATGACCCAGAACCAGACATTCTTGAGTGCACATCTCCGTTGCTTCAGCTAATCCTCGAGGGCCAAGAGGTCCATCTGTAGTGGGGTAGGAGCGTGGATGGCAGGGAAGAGGGAAGAAAGAGGGTGTGAGAGAGAGGAAGAGAATTAGACTGTGAAAACCATTAAACAAGTCTCAACTGTAAACCACAAATCTCTCCAAAATATGAGTTTCCAAACATTGGATAGAAGACAGCCTCCAAGTGGGGCCCCAGAATTACAATTGATCTCCAGGGGTGGAATTCTAGCAGGAGCTCTTTTGCATGTTAGGCCACACACCCCTGATGTACCCAATCCTCCAAGAGCTTACAAAAAAGAGCCTTGTAAGCTCTCGGAGGATTGGCTACATCAAAGGTGTGGGGCCTAATATTGCTAGACTATAGAGATCCAATTCCTTGAGGAGAAAATGGCTGTTTTGGAGGGTGGACTCTATGGCATTGTGCCTCACTGAGGTTTCCCCTCCCCTGGCTCCACCCCCAAAATCTCCAGGTATTCCCTAACCCAGAGCAGGTAATCCCAGAGACATTCAAGTGGAAGCTCTCAGATGACACACTTAGTACTATACAGTTGGTAAAGACTGAGAAAACCCAAGCTCTTAGCAGCTCCCAAATACTTTTTTTTTTTTTTTTTTTGCAATCAAGAACATACTTGAAAGGGGGAGAAATGCAGGGGGCTACATTTTCCTTTGTGTGCTGGAGGTCCCAGCCTTTTGAGATTTTATGGTCAATACCAGCACTTTCAAATGGGCTTGAAATGGTATTGATAACCAAGGACACTCAGTGGCGGACTGGCCAGGGTGTCAGCTTGCCCATTAGCAAGTGAAGAAGAAGAAGATATTGGATTTATATCCCGCCCTCCACTCCGAAGAGTCTCAGAGCGGCTCACAATCTCCTTTCCCTTCCTCCCCCACAACAGACACCCTGTGAGGTGGGTGGGGCTGGAGAGGGCTCTCACAGCAGCTGCCCTTTCAAGGACAGAGTCTCAGAGCGGCTCACAATCTCCTTTCCCTTCCTCCCCCACAACAGACACCCTGTGAGGTGGGTGGGGCTGGAGAGGGCTCTCACAGCAGCTGCCCTTTCAAGGACAGAGTCTCAGAGCGGCTCACAATCTCCTTTACCTTCCTCCCCCACAATAGACACCCTGTGAGGTGGGTGGGGCTGGAGAGGACTCTCACAGCAGCTGCCCTTTCAAGGACAACCTCTGCCAGAGCGGAGGAGTGGGGAATCAAACCCGGCTCTCCCAGGTAAGAGTCCGCACACTTAACCACTACACCAAACTGGCTCTTCCCCTGATGAAGTGGGGCCCCCCTTAAACTTTAGACAATATGTTGGAAATGTTAATGAGCTTCTAGTAGCTGAAAATATAACAGACGTCCCAATGTTATTACTGTAATGCAACTAAAATTTATGTTGTATTTAGGTTGTCAGCCTCCAGGTGGGGCCTGGGGATCTCCTGCTTTTGCAATTGATCTCCAGTTGGCAGAGATCAGCTCCCCCGGAGAAAATGCCATCTGTATGTACATTTAGTATCTACTGCATACTGCCAATACTATGTACAATATACATACACTGTAATTATTAAAATATATTTTGCAAAAGTTTGAGTTGTACCTTTTTTCCACTTACGAATTTTTGAACATTTTATTTATTTCTTACAAAATTAAGTTATAGCCTTAGCGCTGTGGGTGGGCCCTCTATGTCTCCTGGCAATCAATATTTTTAGACCCCACCCACCTAGGGTTGCCAAATCCAATTCAAGAAATATCTGGAGGCTTTGGGGGTGGAGCCAGGAGACTTTGGGGGTGGAGCCAGGAGACATTAGGGGTGGAGCTAAGATCAAGGCTGTGACAAGCGTCATTGAACTCCAAAGAGAGTTCTGGCCATCACATTTAAAGGGACAGCACACCTTTTCAATGCCTTCCTTCCATAGGAAATAATGAAGAATAGGGGCACCTTCTTTTGGGGCCCATAGAATTGGACCCTCTGGTCCAATCTTTTTGAAACTTGGGGGGTATTTTGAGAAGAGGCACTAGATGCTATACTGAAACTTTGGCACCCCTACCCCCCAAAACAGCCCCCCCCCAGATACCTGTGGATCAATTCTCCATGATTTTCTATTGGGAATAAATCTCCATAGGGAATAATAGAGTTCCCAGCAGACATTTCCCTCCCCTCCCCCCGCTTTCTGACGACCCTGAAGCGGGGGAGGGCCTCCAAACCGGGGGATCCCCTGCCCCCACCTGGGGATTGGCAACCCTACGCCCACCACTGAGGACACCCCTTCCGGAGGGATGTTATGCGGTCTCAAACCCAAAACCCTGTGGGCCAGCTAGTCTTCAAAGGCACTCTTGAATATAGCTCATTGCATTAACCCAGCCATTCAGTCTTGATAGACTGCATTTGAACAGGCACAATCATAGTCTTTGGAATGCTACAGTATAGTTTTGTTCTCTCTAAGATATAAACTATGGGAGGCACGCTGCTGCATAATAAATAATAATAATACAGTGGTGCATACAGTCTCTTGCTTTGCAGAAAAAGATTATATTGGATTTATATCCCACCCTCCACTCCGAAACTCAGTCTCAGAGCGGCTCACAATCTCCTTTATCTTCCTCCCCCACAACAGACACCCTGTGAGGTGGGTGGGGCTGAGAGAGCTTTCAAGGACAACCTCTGCCAGAGCTATGGCTGACCCAAGGCCATTCCAGCAGCTGCAAGTGGAGGAGTGGGGAATCAAACCCAGTTCTCTCAGAGTCTGCGCACTTAACCACTACATCGAACTGAACAGTACCAACACCAAGCTGTGATCAAATACAGATATCAGATATTCCCTGGATTGCAGCAAACATTCTGATAGCCTGGCAAAGTAATGGTATGAAAGATAAAATTCCAGTTATAGGGTATCTGCCTGCCTGTCTGTCTGTCTATCAAACAGACCTTTAATGGCACAGCTATACAATAAAACAGGAATAAATGGTCCAAAAACTAGAAGCCTAAAAATATTTTTAAAAGGTCACCTCCAGCCAGAACCCACTGAAATTAAAAAGGCAGAAGAGGCAGGCAGAATAGGTCTGTTTGCATATTGTATTCTCTAGTCCTTAACTTCCATACACATGACAGAAACTCAGCCACAGATGCAGTGATTTCAGGGGACTTGTCAGATAACAAAAAGGCTAACTGTCGACAAGCCACACACGATATTGCTTCCAACCTTCATATGTCCATCTGATAGGGTTGCCAAGTCCAATTCCAGAAATATCTGGGGACTTTGGGGATGGAGCCAGGAGACTTTGGGGGTGGAGCCAGGAGACATTGGGGTGGAGCCAGGAGCAAGGGTGTGACAAGCATCATTGAACTCCAAGGGTGTTCTGGCCATCACATTGAAAGTGACAGCACACTTTTTTAGATGCCTTCCTTCCATAGGAAATAATGAAGGATAGGGCCACCTTCTTTGGGGGCTCATAGAATTGGACTCCCTGGTCCAATCGTTTTGAAACTTGGGGGGGTATTTTGAGAAGAGGCACTAGATGCTATACTGAAAATTTGGTGCCTTTACCTCAAAGCACAGCCCCCCTAGAGCCCCTGATATCAGCGGATCAATTCCCCGTTATTCCCTAAAACTGCCGGAGATCTAGAGCTGTGGAGGCTGTGGGGGGTGGGGCTTCCCCCGCCGGCTAGCTGGCTGGGGGGCAGGGGGAAACTTGTAAACCCAGGTGATCCCCCGCTGGGACCTGGGGATTGAGAAGCCTACCATCTGACATGCTGCTTCCATGCATACGGACAGTATGTTATGTGTAAGCTCAGACCACATGACATGCCCAAGCAGAACCCAGATCCTATGTATAGGTTGGCTCTGTGCAGAAGAAATACAGACATCAGGCTGAGTTCTTGGGTGCAAATGCTTCCCCTCCAGCATGATAATTGTCCTTATCTCCTTTGACAACAGTGACAGAAATAACTGGGCCTGATGTGTAAGGCTGTTAAACATTAGCTGTCAGTTAATCTAGGGAATGATGTTAGTTAAAGGCAAAAGGAATTTTAAAAATCATTTGTCTTGCAGCTGTGGAAAAAAAAAATAGAAATCCATGCCTGTCTCCCATGAGAGGACATAGTATAAAATCCTTCGTACATTTTCATAAACTCCGGGTGGAAATGCTAGCCAGCTAGCAAATCCTTGTAATGAGCCCTGCTTTCTGGCACGTACCACCGCCGATTCAAATCCCACGCTTGCATATTTCTCAATAGAGTGAAGCAGCGGGTGAGTTATTGATCTGATTAGCACGGAGGTAGTCAGAAAACAAGGCCTTTGAAGCAAGGGGGACTGAGTCATCACTGGTGACTGAGCCCAGCGTTTTTCCCCCCAAGGGTATCAATGAGCTTGTTCATGACACTCTTAATTATATGTCTATTTAAGACTGCAAATCACATAAGGGCATAAGAGCCTTGCTGAGTCAGACCAATAGTCCATCTAATCCTGAATCACAGTGACCAACAAGTTCCTCTGGTTGGGCAACAACAGGAGAGAGATCTTTCCAGGATGTTGCCTCCTGGTGCTGCGATTCAGAAGATTACTGCCTCTGAATGTGAAGCTTCCCCTCAATCACCGTGGCTAATAGTAATTGGTAGACGTATCCTCCATGAATTTATCTAATCCTCTTTTCAACCGAGATAGATTTAGGTAGGCAGCCGTGTTGGTCTGAAGCAACAGAACAAAGTTGGAGTCTTGTCTCCAACTTTGTTCCTTTCTCAACCTGTTTATTCATTGTATTCTCTGGCACTGAATTCAAATTTTAATCACTTTCTGTAGTATTTCCTTTTGTCCATCCTGGACAACTCAAAATATGGTCCAACCCCCTCATCATCTGGGATGCCCTCCTCTATACTTCTTCCAGCTCTGCAATGTCCTTTCTGAGATACAGTGGCCATAACTGTACATAGTATTCCAAATGAATGCACACTATAGATTTAGTTCTCAATCCATTTCCTAATAATCTCCTACTAAATAATCTCCTAATAAACTCCTCCAGAGTTTGTCTTTTTCATTGCTGTTGTCCTTTTCAACACAGAACTATCAGCCGAGCTGATCTTGTGATCCAGCCCTTCCCCCTACCTCTAAAAAAGCAAACTTAGCTTTCCTCCACAGATTGCCGGTTTCTTCTCGATTAGACATCAAGTGAAAAGAAACTTATAGGAAGGAAATTACTAATTTACTTGGAGAGCGCGTTAAGCAATCCTCGGAAAGGCTATAGTCAAAAGAGCATTAAAGGGCAGCACAACTTGGAGGAAAATCAAGAGCAGAGAAGGAATACTTAATCATTGCTGCATCAAAGAGAACCGGAGGAAAATAGGGAAGAAGGGGAGAGGGCCAGGCAGAAATTATTAGCAACAGGCCTCATTTGGCCAGGAGCTCACAGGAGCAGAGCTCCAGAAACTCTAAATTTTATTGTGTTCTTAATGTCTTACCCCTTCTCCCAAAAATACTTGCTTCTGGGCTCCATTGTTCAACCCCCCCCCCCCCCACCCTGTGAGAATTTTGCTGAACTCTAAGATTTGATAGATTTTCTAATATTTTCCCCTATTTGTCCTAGAATACACTAGGTATTAACTAGAATTCACTAAAATTCACTAAATGAAATTAATCACATAACAATTACACATGAATTTGGTACTAAATACCTAAGGTTGCCAGGTCCAACTCCGGAAATAGCTGGGGATTTTGGAGGTGGAGCCTGGAGACTTTGGGGTTCTTTCCCATTCCCTAAAATAAATGAATAAACAACATACAGCAGTGCTGTATCCCTGAACACAGTCTTCATTTCCTCCTCCTCTTTTTTTGCCTCCAAAGGGTCCCCCAGCAGCTGCACTTCCAATAACTGAAAGTAAACACACACTCACAAAGCAGCCAAAATAAGCAGTTTGCAAGCCCATACTTTTGTGATCTCACCAGGGCAATGGTAAATCACTTTACTCACGGGAGTTGCTGAATGTAACAATCTGCTGTATTTTGACAAACTTCTTCAGACTAACACAGGAAAATGTAAGTAAGGAAGACAGAGGTCTAGGGGGTGGAGTTCCCTTCCATTCCACCATCAGGTTCTGATTAACTCTTAACTATCCATTTTACTATATAAATGACTTCTGAAATGAATGCAAAACAAACAGAGGGGCTGAGCTCCTTTCCACTCTCACACACACACCAGGAAGTGTCCCCCACCCATACAGCTTTGGTGTCCTGCTGAGATTTAAAGGCACACACATATTCCAAACACATAGAGTTTGCAAGCTTCTTCTAAACCTGCTGAGATCTAAAAGTACATTATGGGTGCTGGGGGTGGGGCTTCCTTCTGCTGGCCAGCTGGCTGGCAGCGGGGTGGAGCCTGAAAAACTGGGTGATAGTCTGCTTGGAACTTGGGAGCTAGCAGGCTTATAAATTACTTCATAGATTCAAAAACAGCAAGCCCTGAACTGGAAATCTCATTTCTGTAGGGGAGAAAAAACAGCCTTTGCCGATCTGGATTCTTTACCATTTTGGTTTAAGAGATCTAGGTATTTTACAGCAGAGGAAAACCGCAAGGAGAAAAAGAGTATTCCGGGCATATTGTTAACATTTCTAAAGGTTAATCTATAGGTTAAACACTGATTATTTTCTTTTCTGCTGACAACAGCAATTTGCTTTTAATTAGGTTTTCTCATTTGTTTCCCCCTCGCACAACAATGCAATCCTGCCTTGCTGACCCTAAAGGGAATGCTTTGGTGAAGATTAAATCTTCCTGAGAATGATGGTGTCATGAACCCTGATGAGGAGGAGCTGGAAGGGTTAACAGACCTGGAAGAGTTGCCAGCCAGTCCCTCAGCTAAACAGACAGCAGATGGCCACTCTCAAAGCACCAGTGTCAGCTGCTGACAATCAATCTCCTCCAAGCTCTCCTCCTCCCATCTCAAGAGTTCGAAGCAGGCTCCGGAAAGAACTTTCAGAACGAAGACATAAGGCACGCTGAGGCTTCAGATTGTTCAGCCCTGAGTTCTAGCAGAGTCACTGCCACCCAGGGAGCAGGCTGATTGAGACTCCCATATAGCTCCCACCCAGGACCTGGTAACCTTGTGGAAGCAACAAGTCTATTCTTTGGCTTGCATCCATGCTCCTTCCTGATCCTGACTGGCTTGATTTCCTTGGCACCCTGACCTTTGGCTTTTGAACATTGACTTCTAATTCCAATTTGTGATTCTGGATTAGTGACTTGGCCCCTGCTTGACTTCCTGGACTTTGACCTTGGACTGGCTTTGGACTCCTGCCTGCCTGCACCCTGAGAACGTGACAATGGAGGAAAGCAGGAGGGGAGAAAAAGCTTTATTCGCCACAGAGTGACATGTTTCAGGTGTTTTTACATTCAGTTTGATCGGGAGTTTTAGAGTCTTCAAATCGCCTGCCACTCTTCCGCTTTAATCATTTTCCTTTTACATTTAAGCGTTTCGGGGTTTTTTTTGGGGGGGGGGGATGGTTCTCTGATGAGAGGGCATCCGGAATACCAGTGCTTAGTTAACTGTATATGATTGCTTGGAAATCCTGTCAACACTGCAAAAACAATACAAATTTAAATTACTAGATGAGGCAAGCAATGATATGTAAAAATGTCAAGTGCTGTCAGTTCTCATGCAAATTACTGCAACTTGTGGTGGCTTTTGGAGGAGTCTTTTAAAACATATGAAAACTTCTACAACGCAAGTTTGAAATGCCTGTAGAGAAAAGACCAGCTCAAAACTAGTGTGGAGAAAAACGTTGCAGCAGCAGCTCCGAAACTCATCTTACCGAAACAAATGTAGATGCTTCAGGCAGCAATGATGCAAAACAGTTGTGAGAACTTTAGGTAATGTAAAAGGTGAGTTTCCGATGCGGTGATAGAGAGTCGCAAACTGCCAGTGTAAAAGCACCCGAAGATAGCTTAGAGGTGGCTGAAAGAAGGGAAACAGATGAAAAGCACAGAGAAAGGCCAGGCAGAAGGAGAAATGAAGTTAAGGAACTGTGGAAGGCTGAGATGAACAGTGCAACCCTGTCACTGTCAGTTCCAGGTTTCGAGGAAGCTGGGCAGACAGTGCTTGGGCCCCCTTGGGCCCACCACCAGTCCTCCTTCATGCTGCCTTTTCATCCATCCATCTGAGTGTCCCCTCACCTGACTGTGCATCCTTCCCCTTTTCGTCGTCAGTGCTCAAAGCCACGGGCACAGCAGAGCCAGTTTGGTGTAGCGGTTAAGTGTGCGGACTCTTATCTGGGAGAACTGAGTTTGATTCCCCGCTCCTCCACTTGCACCTGCTGCAATGGCCATGGCTCAGCAATGGCTCTCGCAGAGTTGTCCTTGAAAGGGCAGTAGCTGTGCGAGCCCTCAGAACGTTGCAGCAGCAGCTCCAAAACTCATCTCACCGAAACAAATGTAGATGCTTCGGGCAGCAACGATGCAAAACAGTTGTGAGAATGTCAGGTAATGTAAAAGGTGAGTTTCCAATGCAGTGATAGAGAGTCGCAAACTGCCAGTGTAAAAACACCCTTCATCCACTGATTAAATAAACTAAAATTCAAAGAAAGCTGACATCTATTTTAGTTTGGGCTGTAAATGTATAATAAACTGGGGTTTTTTAGTCAGAAGGGAAATATATGTGTGGCCCCTTAAGACATGTCAAATTTGTCTCCGAGAGATTTATTTCTCATCTAGTTTGCTTTCAGTTGGGAACTGCCACTAAAATCTAAGGCAGGGGTATCAACTCAATTGTTATGAGGGTCAGATCTGACATAAATGAGACCTTGTCAGACCGGGCCATATGTGTACCTATTTTATATTAGATAGCAGAGATATGAACCTTAAAAAAAAACCCACCTTAAAACATGCTTAAAACATTAGCACTTGTTGGTCCTAAAGGTGCTTTCTTTGTATTTCTCCGATGGGATCCAAGGAACTGGGCAAAGGAAGTTCTGTATCTTTCCTTCCTTCCCCAGGGCACCAGGAGAGGGAGGAGCCTCAGCCAATAGAAGGAAGAGCTTAGTAGCTCTGCTGTGCAATTCTGATAGCCTGGCAAAGCAAGCTCTTCCTCCCCCCGCCCTTCCTTCCCAAGGTTGGCACCTCAGCGATGGAGAAAATGGAAGTTTTGCTCTGTAGCTCCTGCATAATTGAGCAAGCCTTGCAAAGCAAGCTGTTACACACAAGGAAGCAAGAGAGGGAGAAGGAAGCAGATGACAGCCAGTTGCTCGGAGGCCTGATATGAGCCCTCCGGGGGCCTGATTCGACCCCTGGGCCAGATGATTGACACTCCTGATCTAAGGAACTTAAGTTTAGAGCAGGGCTTAAATGGACTTTGTCAGCTGATAAAATTTGTGATGTTTTAATGGGACTTTAGAACTGTTTGTCAGAGACGCCTCATTCGCAGACTTACCCTGGGCAATGAAATACATTATCCACATGTATTCTAATGGATGCATCTAAAACAGATAACTTTAAAGAGACATATGGCTCCCCAGGGCTTTTTTTTTTTTTTTTTTAGCAGGAACGCTGTTCCGGCTAGCTTGGCATCAGGGGGCATGGCCCAATATGCAAATGAGTTCCTGCTGGGCTTTCCCCACAAGAAGCCCTGTGTGAAACAATGGCGAAGTCAGGGGGGTATGGCCTAATATGTAAATGAGTTCCTGCTGGGCTTTTTCTACAAAAAAGCCCTCTGTGAAACAATGGCAATGTCAGGGGGGTATGGCCTAATATGCAAATGTGTTAGTGCTGAGTTTTTTCTACAAAAAAAGCCCCGTGTCTCCCTGCCTCCACTTTCTCATTGATGTGCAATTTCAAATGCATTCAGATTACATAGGTTTGCCAACCGACTTTCAGGTGCATCCATACAGCAGAAATCTGTTCCCATGCAGAAAAATGGCTGCTTTGGGAGGTGGACTCTATGGCATTTTGTCCACTGAAGTCCCTCCCCTCCCCAAACCCCATCCTTTCTAGGCTCCACCCTCCAAGTCTCCAGGTATTTCCCAAGTGGGAGTTGGCAACCCTAAGAGGACAACATTGTGGCGAGTTCTATTCTGGAGAAAAAAATCACATGGGCTGGGTCCAGACAGACAGCTTAGGGCGGCAGCCTCCTGTCCTGAATTAAGCCAGCAGAGGGGAAAGCGCCCTGGGGGTGGTCAGACTGCACACAGCCCACCGCTGGGACAGGGATGGGCCTTACACACTCTGGAAGAATGGTCAGACCACTTGTCATGTTCTCAGGGCTCAGGCAGGTGGGAGTCCAACTTGGCCACTTCACTGCTCACTCCCAACTCCAAATCATTTATGAACAAGTTAAAGAGCATGGGACCCAGTATTGAGCCCTGCGGCACCCCACTGCTTACCGTCCTCCACTGCGAAGACTGCCCATTTATACTCGCTCTCTGCTTCCTATTAAGTAGCCAGTTTTTGATCCACAAGAGGACTTGTCCTTTTACTCCATGACTCTCGAGCTTTCTAAGGAGCCTTTGATGAGGAACTTTATCAAAAGCTTTCTGGAAGTCAAGGTAAAGAGCTTGGAGGAGATTGAGTGTCAATAGCCGGCACTGGTGCCTGGAATATGGGGAGAGTGATTGATGGGCCAGCTGCTGGTTGTTCGGCTGAGGAGCTGGTTGGCAACTCTTCCTGGTTTGTTAACCCTTCCAGTTCCCCCTTGTCAGGGCTCATGACACCACTCAAGTGTTTGAGCGGCACTTCCCAGGTGTTCCCCAGCTGGTCAAATGGCTAGAAAAGGCGCACTGATTTGCTACCACTTCGGCCCCCTGCTTGTTTGAATGGTCCAATAGCATGCTAGGGTGGGAACATTGAATGTATATAAATTGGCCCCATTGGCCCAGTCTTCAGTCTTATACTATGCTGTCCTAAATAAAAAGATCTATGATCACTACCACCTCGCCTCTTCATTGCACTGAACCCACTATATTATACAGGTGTTTCTACGATGCTGGAGGACGGGGTAAGGATGGAAGCAGGATGGTCTCCAGATGTTTGCATCTGGACTTGATTTTTTAATCCCTCTGGGGGCTTTTCCTGTGTCACCTCAAACTGCCAGTCTGGACCCAGCCTAGATCTCTCCACCACTTCTTCGTATGGAAGTTACAGACCAGTTTCTGAAGCTTCTGAAATGCACCTGGTCCATTTTTTTCTCTCTCCAATTCACCTGGGCTTGTTTTGAAAGTGAAAACAATAACATAAGAATCCTTTGTCATTCTGTCTTTTGTTTCCAAACCTTGAAGTTGCGTGTGTGTGTGTGTTTGTGTGTGCATGGAGCTTGTTGCTACTTTCAATTCCTGAAATTCATTGTCTGAGAACAATAAAGGAACAGAACAGGGGAATTGGTTCTCCCATACTTTCTAAACCCATTTCAGGCTGGCTATGAGAACAGGGATTGGTACTGTTCAGTTCAGTAAAAAATGTATTGTGTCAAGCCACTGTCCATTGCAATTACAACAATTTACAAATTAAAAGCAGTCACATTCAGATTTAGATTACTCAAAATCTTAGTTACATACAGCATCCCCGTGATTCCATAAGCAGGCTCTAATAGTCCAGTTAACAGCATCCTTTTACTGTCTACTGGATACTGCCTTTGCCGATTTTACCAGCAAACAAAGCATAAAGTGCTACCTTATAAAAATTGTGCTACCTTATAACTATTGTCACTATCTGATAACAGAAATATTAGCTTATCCATCTCAGAACAATTGATTTGTTATTTCAGTCAGAAACTTGCGTCTAAGTTCTGAATGCAGTGGGCAAACCATAACATAAAGGAAGAGGTGCTCCACAGAAGTTTTGCATAAACGAATACACTGTTCCTGAGGTATTTTGGAGTATCGCCGCAGGAGGTATTCTGTTGGCATCATCTGGAACCGCAGAGCTGTAAATGCTGATCTAAGTTTACACACAGTAACATTTGCCAGATATACGGATCTTAGGTGGTCCTTCTTTATATTTTTATACCATGAGGCAGATCTTGTCTGGACAATTAGCAAATAGTCTATTATGGTACTGAAGCTGCCTTAGTCAATCAGGAAACGGGGGAATTTTGATCCTTTTGATTCCCCTGGGCCTCTTCATGGCTTTTGAGACCAGCAGCTATGGTCTCCTTCTGGATAGTGCCATAGTCAACATCAGGCTTTTTTTTGGGTGGGGGGGGGTAACAGAAACTCCTTTGCCTATTAGGCCACACCTCCATGATGTAGCCAATCCTCCAAGAGCTTACAGGGCTCTTCTTATTGGGGCTACTGTAAGCTCTTGGAAGACTGGATACATCGGGGGGCGGGGGGGGGGGGCGGGATGGCCTAATATGCAAAGGAGTTCCTGCTACACAAAAGCCCTGGCTGTATCCGAAGAAGTGTGCAGTGACTCACAAAAGCTCATACCCTGCTACAAATTTTGTTAGTCTTTAAGGTGCTACGGGATTCTTGCTCTTTTTTTACTGCTACAGACAGCTACTCATTTTTTTTTTTTGAATATGGATTTAGAGCAGGGATACTTTGTCATAGCTTTCCATTCCATTAGTTCTCTTGTATCCTTTCTCCCTCTTTGTTACTCAGTTAACATATGCCCAGGGCTCACTCTGTAGCAAGAGCTCCTTTACATATTAGGCCACACACCCCTAATGTAGCCTACTGTAAGCTCTTGGAGGATTGGCTACATCGGGGTGTGTGGCCTAATATGCAAAGGAGCTCCTGCTACAATGTGAGCCCTGCACATGTCCATTGATAAAATGCTGCACAAGTCGGGTTTCCAGGTCCCCCCCCCCCAGGACCTGGGGTGTGTGTAGGAGAGTAGGGTTGCCAGTTGGGAAACTCTTGGAGATTTGGGGATGGAGCTTGGGAAGAACAGCAACCTTTGCAAGGCACAATGCCCTCCAAAGCATCCATTTTCTCCAGAGGAAATGATCTCTCTAGTCTGGAGATGAGCTGTAATTTGGGGAGGAGAGACCCCCAGGTCCCACTTGAGGTTGGCATCCCTAGAAATCATGCTGTCATTAGTTATCCACAGGGCCAGCCCTAGGGTGTGCGGTGCCCCAGGCAGACCAGCCACCCGCTGTCCCCTCCACAGTGCCATCCCGCTTCCCTCTTGCAGTCCGGCCCTCACCCCCCCACTGCCCCCCCCAGAGGATGCTCAGAGAGCAATACAGAGGCTGTGCGCCAGTCAGGAGTCCTCACAGGGCAAAATCTGGGCACTTGCCTATGGTGCTGGGCTGGGAGGGCCCCATTTGGCACTCTCCCCAGCCCGGAACCCTAGGCAAATGACTAGTTTGCCTAGTGGGAGGGCAAGCCCTGGGTATTCATTTCTATCAGGATTCTTTTGTGCATGACTTTCCCCAAAGCACAGCAGCACATGCATATATTTGTAAAGCACCACACGCAAAAGAATTGCTACCAATTGTATGCACAGTTCTGACATGTTTGCGAAAACTCTACAAACTTGATGGGGTTGTACATCCGGGGCCAGCTCTAGATTGTCTGGAATCCTAGGCTAACTTCTGGTGCTCCCCCCACTGATCATGTCACTGAGCCACGTGGGGGCACCCAATTTGGTGCCCCCAGAAGGCCAGCGCCCTAGGCAATTGCCGACTTTACCTAGCGCCATGGATGGCCCTGTGTACATATGACTGTAGAACAATTCTTTTTGTATCCATACGGTGTTTTACTAACACGCACATATAATCTCATAGATGGGTAAATCACCACAGAGAAAACAACCTTGATTAGAGCTGCATGTGCAATTGCAGCAAGGTTGGTGCTTTGCAGCATGCGTTGATAACACAGAGGGAAGGAAATAAAAGAATGTAGACTTTGCATGTCTGCAAGACTTTTAAGCAGTCAGAGTATTTCATATATATCATGGTGCTGCAGAATGATATTGTGACTGGCTAGCCGGCTGCGGCTAAGAGAGAATGGCTTGCCTAAGACGACCTAATTAGTTCATGGGATTCAGACCCAGAATCCTTGATTTGCAGCACTGTCTCTTAGCTGCTAAGCTACTCTAGTGCAAATGAACAAAAGGTCGCAGCACGGTCTGGGTGCACAGGGCTCTGTACAAAATTGGAAGATTAAACAATGGAGGATCCGTAATATGCTAGACCAAATAATGTAAGACTCCAATATCTGAAGAAGTGAGCATGCACACAAAAGTGCATAAAAGGTGAAGGTAGTCCCCTGTGCGAGCACTGAGTTGTTAGCGACCTGTGGGGTGACATCGCATTGTGACGTTTTCTTGGAAGACTTTTTATGGGATGGTTTGCCATTGCCTTCCCCAGTCATCCACACTTTCCCCCCAGCAAGCTGGGGACTCATTTTACCAATCTCAGAAGGATGGAAGGCTGAGTCAACCTTGAGCCGGCTACCTGAACCCAACATTTGCCAGGATCAAACTCAGGTTGTGAGCAGAGCTTGGACTTCAGTACTGCAGCTGACCACTCCGTGCCACGGGGCTCCTAATAATGAAGGACTCCAATATTTGAAAAAGTGTGCATGAACATGAAAGCTCATCCCTTGAATAAGACTTTGTTGGTCTTAAAGGTGCCACTGGGCATTAACTTTATTCCAATATCCAGGGACAGTTTCAAATTTGGAGACTTTTTTTTTGTAGGGGAGAAGGATTCCTACTCAGTACAAACAGGCACTAGCTTTGCAATGGATCTCCCATTCATGTCGATCAAGGATCAAGCGATCGTTTAACAAGTGGAGAAGAAGGAGGAGGAGAAGAAGATATTGGATTTATACCCCACCCTATACTCTGAATCTCAGAGAGGTCACAATCTCCTTTACCTTCCCCCCTCCCCACAAGAGACACCCTGTGAGGTGGGTGGGGCTGAGAGAGCTTTTACAGCAGCTGCCCTTTCAAGGGCAAATCCAATGAGATCTATCTATCTATCTATCTATCTATCTATCTATCTATCTATCTATCTATCTATCTATCTATCTATCTATCTATCATCTATCTATCTATCTATCTATCTATCTATCTATCTATCTATCTATCATCAATTTATTTCGATTTTTAGTCCGCCTTTCCCGTAGAACAGGCTCAGGGTGGGTTACATCATAAAAACAGTCAACAGTAAACACAATAAAAGACCAGTTTAAAATATATAAAATCTAAAAATAGACAACTAAGATGGCAGATTCTGCCTCACAGATGTGACATATTGTCCAGTTCCGGCAGATCTTGTAGCACTGGGTTGGAATGAGTGGGGAGGCCAATAACAAGTGACGCCCACTGCCTCAGCAGAAAGCCTGCCTAAAGAGCTCTGTTTTACAGGCCCTGTGGAACTGAAACAGATCCCGCAGGGCCCGGATCTCCAGGGCTGGCCCAAGGCCATTCCAGCAGGTGCAAGTGGAGGAGTGGGGAATGAAACCCGGTTCTCCCAGATAAGAGTCCGCACACTTAACCACTACACCAAACTGGCTCTCCAAAAGACCAATGACAGCAGTTGGTATATTCTGCAGCCAAAGAATGTGCCCCAAGATTGAATTACGACCTTTCCCATGTGTTCCAAAGGCCAAAGATAGACTGCATACTTAATTGTGAAGTGAGCCATGCACAAAACAACCCAAGCCATATCATCACTCTCCTTCTAGTCTAAATGCGTTTTACATTTCTATGCACACAGCGCAACCCTATGTGACAGTACTCTGATCTCATAACAACAGTAGCAGGATCCTAGCCCCTGTGCTTCCCTGACCTATCGCAGGTCGCCCTGCTGGTTCAAACGGGCCTATGGCATGCCAGTGTGGGAACCCAGTGTGTATATAGTTGGTCCCATTGCCGCTTTGCCAGTTAGTCCAGCTCTTACTTGCTACCAGGGGCAGAATTCTAGCAGGAGCTCTTTTGCATATTAGACCACACACCCCTGATGTAGCCAGTCCTCCTAGAGCTTACAAAAAAGTCTTGTAAGCTCTTGGAGGATTGGTTACATTGGGGGGGGGGGGTGGCCTACAATGCAAAGGAGCTCCTGCTGGAATTCCACCCCTGCTCTGATCTAAGCCCATTCATTTCAGTGGACTTAGACTGGAATAACTCCGCACAGGATCGCTCCATCCAGTCTTCATTTTGGGTCAACGTAGAGTGGAAAACGTTGATCGTGAATGGGGCAGAGTCATCTGTAGCACACATACTCCCCCTTTTTGGTTGTTTTTTTAATTGCACAGAAAGAAAGCATAATGGCAATTATCGCCTCCTTCCCCCCGTCACCCAAACAATAGATTCCTCCCAATTTTCCGACGCTGTTTCATCACCACTTACAATGACGCCACTTTAAAAGCTGCTCCCGCTGCTTTAATTCCATAATTGCATTAATTTGTTTCCCTTCTGTTCGTAAAAATGTCACCGGGATCCCTGTATCGGGCTGAAGGATTCCATTGATTCTCTTCCCTATTATCCCCCCTCCCCCCACCTCCAATGTATTTGTTCACCAAACAATCCGGGATAAATCTGGTTATCAGTCTTGGCTGCTTGAATATATAACGACACGAGAGTTGATAAAAGCGAACGAGCCATCTGTCTCTGGATTTAAATATTGTGAAGGCAAACACAGTGGTAAATAAGCAAGAACTCCTTAAAACTGCCTTTGTAAATATTTATATCTGACTGTACTGGGGGGGGGAAAGAACGCCTTTTGTTGTTATGCTTTTATTTGGCTAATAGTTGTCAGGAAGCCGTGCGCTTATTGGCGTCTCCAAAGCAGGCTGGTGGAAGGCAGGAGCATCAATCTATGTCAGTTAGGCGTGGGCCTTCCCTTCAGGGTGGAAGTTCTGAGTCTCTTTCCCAAAATAAGAACATGCCATGTTGGATCAGGCTGATGGCCCATCCAGTCCAACACTCTGTGTCACACAGTGGCCAAAAAAACCCAAGTGCCATCAGGAGGTCCACCAGTGAGGCCAGGACACTAGAAGCCCCCCTATACACACTGTTGCCCCTCCCAAGAACCAAGAATATAGAGCATCATTGCCCCAGACAGAGAGTTCTGACAGTAACCTGTGGCTAATAGACACTAATGGACCTCTGCTCCATATGCTTATCCAATCCCCTCTTGAAGCTGTCTATGCTTGTAGCCGCTGCCACTTCCTGTAGCAGTTGATTCCACATGTTAATTACCCTTGGGATGAAGAAGTGCTTCCTCTTATCAGTTCTAACCCGACTGCTCAGCGATTTCACTGAATGTCCATGAGTCCTTGTATTGTGAGAAAGGGAGCAAAGTACTTCTTTTTCTACCTTCTCTATCCCATGCATAATCTTGTAAACCTCTATCATGTCACCCCCTCAGTCGACATTTCTTCATCTAAAGACCCCCAAGTGTTCTAACCTTTCTTCATAGGGAAAGTGTTCCAGCCCTTTAATCATTCTAGTTGTCCTTTTCTGCACTTTTTCCAATGCTATAATATCCTTTTTTGAGGTGCGGTGACCAGAATTGCACACAGTATTCCAAATGAGGCCGCACCATCGATTTATACAGGGGCATTATAATACTGGCTGATTTGTTTTCAGTTGCCTTCCTAATAATTTCCAGCATGGTATTGGCCTGTTTTATTGTAATTGCAATAAAATAGGTTTAGGATTGTCAGGTTCTCACCTTGCACCAGGGCTAACTCAATTCAGGCAATCACCTTGTTCACCTAGTGGCAGGGCTGCCCGTTTTGGGGGCTCTCTGAACACCCAGGGCTTGGGAATCGCATGTCCCTAATTCCCCTCACCCTCAGCAGATCTGGAAGGTGCCACCTGGGTTGGGTGGGTGGCTGGAGCAGGAAACACAGCCACAGTCCCTCAGACGGAAACAATCACACCCTCCCTCAGTCTTTTGTCTCGTATTTATTATACCCGGAAGCTGAAGTCTTATTCTGTTGATTAATTTACTGCCGCAATCAGCGAGCCGCTCCTGGCAAGCCGACTAAATGCTTTCCAGCCTGCTGCTTCAAAGGCCTTTTAGTCAAAGAATGGGAATAATTATCCTTTGACTGTGGAAGAGTTGGGACCTTCACATGGGGGGAGGGGGGGATCCTACTCACAGGGGATTTTTTGTTGCTAAGTAGGAAGCACTGTCACCAGCCAAGAGACAGTGAGCCACAGCGTAGATACTGACAGTCATTTGACCACACAGAAAACGGTGCTGTCCTAACCAGAGGTACATTATTCTACATCCTTGGAAGTCAATGGGCTAGGGAGGGTGAAAATCCTCAATGTGTTGAACTCTCTTCTAAAATTCTCCTTCCTACTTGGCTGGAGAATGTAGAGGGTGAATGCCAATGATGCTTGCGGTATAATATGCTCATGGAGGTGTGTGGTACAATCCAATTTACTCCTTGGCAGAATGATACAAACCTTACAAATGACCCCAAATAAATCATCCTGAGATCCTTAGAGAAGTGTAGGGTAATGACATGATTTGCATGGCCCATGCCGCCTATAAAAACATAAGAGAAGCCATGTTGGATCAGGCCAATGGCCAATCCAGACCAACACACTGTCACACAGCGGCCAAAAAAACCAGGAGCCATCAGGAGGTCCACCAATGGGGTGAAGACACTAGAAGCCCTTCCACTGTCCCCCAAGCACCAAGAATACAGAGCATCACTTGCCCCAGACAGAGAGTTCTAACAACTAATAGCCACTGTTGGACCTCTGCCCCATATTTTTATCTAATCCCCTCTTGAAGACAAGTCATGGGTGTGTGTCTGAACTCTTGGTCAGATATATATTTGGGGAACTCCTCTTAAAAGCCATTTGTTCTCTCTATCACCACGAAGGAGGGATGGGAGAGAGGAAGATGGACCTCCCACCCCCACTTTCACCAGTGGAAAGAAAGCCGGGAGCCACTGACCTCTTTTCTCTGGCTCCATGAGCTCTAGAAAGGAACCATGGTGCCAAAGAAAATGGTTGAAAAGTCCCTTCACTGCCCTTTCCACTGGCAAAAGTGGGGTGAGAGAAAAACCGGAAACTCTGTCTCCAACTTCACAATGCTTCCTCTCAGGAACGAGCAAATTAGTGCTTTTTAAGATGAGTTCCCCTGACGTCTGTCTGACTTTAAGTCCAGTCAAGCACTCATAACCCTCCACATGTCAGGCTTATATAACTCGGCCCTGAGTTGCTTAGGCTTATTGGTCTGCAAAAACAGACAAAGTTCCAAAAGGATGCAAAGGGCTGTAATAATTGTGTGTGTGTGTGCTGCCTTGAGGTATGGCCAGTCCAAAGGGAGTCATCTAAACAATGGCAGACGACCTCACTGCCTGCTTGGCATATAACATTTGAGGGGAGGGGAGTATCAAACATGTGGCAAAACAAGTCCTTCAAGGTGATTTTAAAAAATCGCCATTTGGAACAAACAAAACTTCTCTCACTTTGACACAGAGAGAACTTTATCTTTCTGTGTTATACCTCCGAGGATGCCGGTCACAGCTGCTGGTGAAAGGTCAGGTACTACTATGCCAAGACCATGGCCATACAGCCAGGAAAATCTACAACAACTAAAAACAAACTAGATCCATCCCCAAAAAATAACCCCCCACCCAACCCAACAGTGCTTACAGTCTATGAAAGCCCTGGCACGTTACCTGTCTTTTCAGCACCTCCAAAAAATGTCTAAGTATGTCACATATTTCAGAGTTGCCTTTCTTTCCCCCACCACTGCAGCATTCCCTGGTTATTAATATAGGCTGCGGTCACAACACACTAAATAATGCACTTTCAACCCACATTCAATGCACTTTCCAACTGGATTTTGTCACTTCATACAGTAAAATCAGTTGGAAAGTGCACTGAAAGTAGAAGGAAAATGCATTGTTTAGACCAGTTCCCCACTAGCCTTCCACCGCTCCCACGCTCTGTGGGGCTTCTGTCTGATTTCACACGATCTGCCTGGGGGCTGCAACTCCACCTTTTTTGTGTGGCAAACAGAAACCGTTTTTTAGAGGATCTTGTTTGCTGTGCGAAAGAGGGGACCTAGTTGCAGCTCTGGGGCAGATATTGTGAAATCTGACAGAAGCCCCACGGAGAAGAGGAGAGTGAGAGCGGCATAAGGCTAGTGGGGAATTGGTTTCTGTGCACAATTGCAGCCATAGATTCATTGTCCTGCTTTAGAAAATAAACACTGTGCATGCAAAGCAAAACAGGCAACTTCCCATCTGAACATCCCCCCGATTTCCCACCATAAAAAAAAAAAAAAAAAGTTTAGTTTCATTTGTGGACTCAACCTCAGTGTCACATTCTTGATGCGGGCAGGTCACCTTGGGGGAGAAAAAGTGGCAGAGGAGGAAACCGAGCAGGATTCTACAAAACCCTTTTTCTGTTAGCAAATAAACAGGGATTACGTTTTTATACAGCCCTCCCACAGATTTTTATTCCTTTGGTCACAGACGAAAAGTCAACATTTGGAGATGGAATCAGTCCAATCTCAACACATGGGCAGCCAAAGCGGCAGATTTTCTCCCCGGGAGAATATGGTTATTTAGACAGACTTTATAGCTCAAAAAGAACAGATAAGCGGCACATCTTTATAATTCCACACCTTCTTATTTCATGGCACGGGCGCCATCCATCTTTTTAACTGCAGGAGCTACTGCTGAGGAGAACATTGCCCCAACTAATTCTGCTTTTTTTTTTTTTCCAAATTAGCATTTGCGCCGCATTCCCCCATCTTTTCCAAATAATTTTTTTAAAAATTTATGCGGGGGATTGAAACGAACCCTCTCTATTTGACATATTTGCTAATAAAAGCTGAGCGCCCAACAGAGCTGGATTAATATTCATTTTATTAACACATCTTTCCCGTTATTTAGCTGAAGATGCTTTCGCCTGCTGCTCGAAAGATAAAAAGGAATTGGAATTTATTAAGTTTGCTGATAGTCTTCGGTCGTCGTTAAAATGCAGACGAATCCAGATGGAAAGCTGGTTTGTTTGGCTGACAGATCTCTGACAGACATTATACAGGTGTGACGACGTGATTGGTCCAATCTATGCCAGGTCACGGGTGTGTTATTGAGCTCTCAGTCAGATATACATTAGGGGAACTCCTCTTCAAAACCATTTGTTCTCTCATCACTGCGAGGGAAGGATGGGAGTGGGTGAGACAGACCTTCAAGTTTCCCTCCTGCTTCACTTTCACCCAGGGCTTTTTTCTTTGTAGCAGGACCTCCTTTGCATATTAGGCCACACACCCTTTGATGTAGCCAACCTTCCAAGAGCTTACAAGCAGTGCCGGATTAAACCCTGTGGAGGCCCCTAGGCAGTCAAAATCTCGGGGGCACCCTTCCAAATTATCTCAGAGTTGGAGCCCCGCTGCAGCCTGCAGCCACCTTCTCAAAAGCCCCTTTGACAAAGCTGCAGAGAAGAGGCAGAGAGAGGCAAACTTGGCGATGACGCCAGCAGCAGCCACACCAGGCAAGTCAGGCAAAGAGCAGCTCAGTTTCTGGCTGCACATGCAGGCTGGGAGGGCTGCAAGCAGGGGGAAAACCAGAGGAGGAGAGTCAGCCCAGGGCCCCTAGAGGTTTGGGGGCCCATAGGCCAGTGCCTTCTTGGCCTTATTATTAATCTGGCCTGCTTACAGGGCCTTCTGTAAGTTCCAGGAGGATTGGCTACATCAGGTGAGTGTGGCCTAACATGCAAAGGAGTTCCTGCTACAAAAAAAGCCCTGCTTTTACCAGTGGAAAGGGAGGTGGAGAGGAGCCGTTTACCTCTTTTCTCTGGCTCTTTGTGCCCTAGAAAGGGGACGTGGGACCAGAGTAAAGGGATGAACAGCCTCCCACTGCCTACAAGAGTGGACCGGAAAGCGGAAATGGACCGGAAGCAAACCAGCCAGCGCTGCAGGGATGTGCAAATCAGCAGTGCGTCAATGGGCGTTTGCTCACCTGCGACTTCCTGCTCCAAATGGGCAGCAATGTGGGGGAGGCAATTTGCAAGCATTGCCATTGGTGATAAATGGTCTGAGTGTCATGGCCCTTGAGACAATGGTGGAGCTGCTGGGGCTTGGCTTGGCTTCCTCTTGTCCATCAGTGGACACAAGGCTGGCCCTAGACTGTCTGCCACCCTAGGCAAGGCTAACTTCTGGCAGAGCTACTGAGACAAGCCTCTCTTCCTTCTAGTGAATGGCTGAGGCTCCTCCCCCTCCTCTTGCTCTGAGGAAGGAGAGAAAGAGTCTGAGCCTCCTTTGCACAGTCCCCACCATCAGGAGAGCTACAAAGAGTGCTTTTAAGACTAGCAACGTTTTAGTGAAGGTATGAGCTTTTTAGGCTTGTAACTGGGTTCCCCTCCTCTTTTTCACTGTACTCATGCCCTCCAGTCTTTCTCAATAGGAAAGCATGTGAACTATTTAGAAGAGAAATATCAGCATTAGGCCGAGAGTGTGTTCCACCCCTGGTTTACTCAGCAAATTTTCCTTAATTTTCCTTTCACATTTTCCTTTGATTGGAGGTCTTGAATTTAGACTTCCCCTATAGTAGGCTGACACTGACTACTGTACATGACTGTCTCTCTGTTCTTGTAGTTGTTTTTTGGGGGGAAGTTGTGTTATTATTATTTTTGAGCCATTTTTCTGGGGGAAATTATAGTTTTGTAGACAAGCACATAGCCCTCAGTCTGTGCCATGGTACCTTCACATGTTCTTGACTATTATGTGAAGCAGCTTCTGTACAAAAGCTCACAATGCCCAGCTGCTTCATGTTCCTCTGAGTCTTAGGCTCAAAAGCACTGACCATGAGATGTCTGTAATGAATGTCAATGAATCAAAAGTAGGTTTGCAAAAGTAGATGTGCACACCTGAACAGCACATATTCAAGACTGGTACAGCGCAGACATTGTCTGCAGTTTTTGATGCAATAATTCATAGCAAGAGGTGACATTTATCGGAGACTGTAAAACAAAATATTGCAAGCGCGCTAATATTTTAAGCATGTTTTATTTTAAGTAAAAAAAAATCTTTGATTGCATGTCTGTGCCCTTTATAAAGTTTATATGTCCGCTACCTGGCATTACATTTTATGATACGCATGGCCCGGTCCGACAAGGTCTCATTTATGTCAAATCCGGCCCTCATAACAAATGAGTTTGACACCCCTGGGAAATTTCCATGTAATTTAAATGGCCAGTCTGCCCCTGACTGCCTAGATGGAAGCTTCTTAAAGCTCTTTGTAGAACCTAAGCCACCATCCCCTTACTGCGGGAGTGAGAGGCAGCTGAAGAAAGATGCTCTTCCTTATGCCTAGAGTTGTCAGGAGAAACCTGGGAACCGGTGGGAACATGGGGGGGGATGGAGGGGATGAGACATTGATGATTTCACCAACAGGGCTGGCGCATGGGAGTAGGCAAGTAGGTGGCCGCCTAGGACTCCACCTGGGTTAGGGGCACCATGAGGTGCCCCCTCTCCTCACACCCTGTGCCTGCTGCCTTCCTGACTTTGCCAAGGCCTGGGAAGTAGGGTTGCCAATCCCCAGGTGGGGGCAGGGAATCCCCCGGTTTGGAGGCCCTCCCCCCGCTTCAGGGTCATCAGAAAGCGGGGGGAAAGGAGGGAAATGTCTGCTGGAACTCTTTTATTCCCCAAAGCGATTTATTCCCATAGAAAATAATAGAGAATTGATCCGTGGGTATCTGGGGCTCTGGGGGGGCTGCTTTTTGAGGTAGAGGCACCAAATTTTCAGTATAGCATCTAGTGCCTCTCCCCAAAGTACCCCCCAAGTTTCAAAAAGATTGGACCAAGGGGTCCAATTCTATGAGCCCCCAAAGAAGGTGCCCCTATTCTTCATTATTTCCTAGGGAAGGAAGGAATTGAAAAGGTGTGCCGTCCCTTTATATGTGATGGCCAGAACTCCCTTTGGAGTTCAATTATGCTTGTCACAGTCTTGATCTTGGCTCCACCCCTAATGTCTCCTGGCTCCACCACCAAAGTCTCCTGGCTCCACCCCCAAAGTCCCCAGATATTTCTTAAATTGGACTTGGCAACCCTACTGGGAAGCCTCAGTAAGGTCAGGGGGCATGGCAGTGAGTGCTCTCAGAGCCTGGTTCTGAGCATGCCTGCTGCCTTCCCACTGCCGTCTTGAGGTCTTTCCAGATCCCTTTAAAGCAGGAGAGGGGTGAGCCAAGCTTCATGTGCCCCAGTAACATCACTTCCAATGAAATGCTTGGGGTGGGGGCATGGGGTTCAGCCTGGGACGCGAGAACCCCTAGCGCCGGGCCTGGTCGCCAATGTCACTATGTCACTTCTGGGGAAAACCAGGAAGTGACAAAGGTAGCTCTAGGAAATTTCTGGAAATTCGATGGTAAAACTCGCTTCCCCCTGGAAGTGACATCGTGACATTGGCAACATGGCTTTTTTAATTTTATTTTTTCTCCCGCCTCCCACAGCGGGGGTTGACAACGTTGGCTCACCAGCAGGAGACCTCCTGCCCTTGGCAGAAAGCCTAGCAGCCCTATTAAGTATGCATTTGAGCCCGAATTTGAAAGGAAGCCACAATCACACTGGCACATGTTTACAGGATGTTTCCTTCTTGAGAACACACAGCCACCGCAGGCCCAGAAGTAATGTGGGTATGCACAAAGGGCCACGACAATGCCTCTCTCAAGCAGCTCCTGACTCTTTTTCAAAACCATTGTCTGTTTCCAGCCAGAATTGCACTCCAAATGTTTTATGGAGACATTGGATATACCTCAGCTCTTTTCCATTTGACGGTGTTTCAAGGGAGCTGAAATCCAGCCCTGCCGAACGGATGACATTCCATCAATGTCAAAGAGGCGCTACCTCCACTGAGTCTATCAGCGGCTCCAATTCCGCAAAACACGTGTGCACATGAGTGGCTTTATGGTTATGAATAGCTGCAACTGGGTGGAACGGGGGCTACTCATACCTTTGAAAAGTTACTTGATGGTGCACTTGCAAGAACTTCTCTCTGACAAGACATATTTTCCTCCCCCGCCCTGAAAAGTCATGACTTTATACTGCTGCTCCGATGCGCGCTTCTTATCTTCATACTTGCAGTCCTCCCAAGCTGTTAATGTGCAAAGAACCATGGGTCTTCTGGTTGAACTCTCTCTTTTCCCAACCATGAAATGCTGTAACTTAAGAATTCCTTTGATGTGCTCTGTCTGTCTTTATTTCTCACCCTTCACATTGCTGTTTAGGTCAGGGGCGCTCAGTGAATACACCTCACTGTGGGTTCGGAGCAAATTTGGGGGAACCAGCAAGCATTACGCTTCCTCTCCTAAATAGATAGGAATCCACCTGAGATATACATTCATTTGGATGAATGACTTCACCTATGCCCATTGAAAATGAAGGCAACAAATGCACCCATCTTAAGCATGTTTATACGGCAAAAGACAACAATGCTCGTAAAGTTTAAGTATGCTCAAGGTAACAGTTCAAATACAAAATAAATGCAGCAGTTTTAGGCACAGTTTATAAATGTGTCCATAATCAATGCCAATATTATTTACAGGGCTTTTTTTGTAGCAGGAACTCCTTTGCATATTAAGCCACACACCCCTGATGTACCCAATCCTCCATGAGCTTACAGTGCCTACTGTAAGCTTTTGAAGGAATGGCTACATCAGGGAAGGGCTGCCAAGTTCTTGGGCTGAGCATGGGTTCCCCTGCCCTGTAGGGTCCCAACCCACTGGCATGATTTGGCCGGTAGGGGAATCCTCCCCTGACATCGCCGGTGCAATAACATCACTCGCAGTGACATCATTGTGCCGGCAATGTCACGTACCAGCTGCTCTAGGAGCTTCTGGGAAAACTCTATGGTATTCCTGGATGTTCTAGCAATTTGGGAGGGAAAACTCTATGGTACCTATTGTACTGGAGGCTGCGGAGGACTTGGCAACCCTAATCAGGGGTGTGTGGCCTAATATGCAAAGGAGTTCCTGCTACAAAAAAGGCTCTGCTTATTTATATTATTTATTAATAAAACCAACACAAGATCTTTTATTTGTGATGGAAAGTGCCATCAAGTCACAGCTGACTCATGCAACCCTGTAGAGGTTTCAAGGCAAGAAACAAACAGAGATGCTTGCCATTGCTTGCCTCTGCATAGTAACTCTGGAGTTCCTTAGTAGGACTGCCAATCCCCAGGTCCCAGTGGGGGATCTCCCAGTTTTGCAGGCAGTTTCCTGCCCCCAGCCAGCTGACCGGGGGGTGGGGGGGAGAGGAGCCTCGCCCCCACAGCCACCACTTGCCTTTCCATTCGGAAGGCTTAAAAAGACACTTGGAAAGGCTTACTTTTTAGATGGTGTGTCTGTGCCTTTAAATCTAGGAGCCAGGCTGAATGGCTGAGCTGGTAGAACAACATGGCTGCTCCCAGTGAGCTATGAAGCTGTAAGGAAGGAAAGAAGTAGCCCAGACCCTCTGTTTGTTTTATAATCTTTTCAGAAGTCATTTGGATAGGAAAGGGTAAAGTAGAACTTTTGGTTTTCCTGTGTTAATCTGAAAAACTTGGAACTTCAGCAACTCATGAGTAAATTGCTCTAGTGAGATCACACAAGTGTGGGATTGCAAACTGTTTATTTTGGCTGCTCTATGTTTGTTTGTGTGTGTGTGTGTGTGTGTGTGTGAGAGAGAGAGAGAGAGAGAGGGAGGGAGAGAGAGAGAGAGAGAGAGAGAGAGAGAGAGAGAGAGAGAGAGAGAGCACTAGACATGTAGCTGCTTGGGAATCAGAAAATGAAGACTGCTATATTTTCACTTATTTATGTTAAGGAATGTGAAAGTGCCCTGGCTCCACTCCCAAAGTCTTCAAATATTTGCTGAGTTTGACTTGGCAACACTAGTGTAGCTACTTGCTGGCCTGCACACTTCAGAAGTTTAATTGAAGAAAGGTGCCTGCGCACAAAAGCTTATACCCAGAATTAAACTTTGTTGGTCTACGGGACTCAAATTTTGATCAGGACATGGGGTGCCATATAATTTCCACATAGGGTTGCCAGGTCTAACTCAGAAAATACCTGGAGACTTGGGAGTTAGCCAGGAGACTTTCCCATTCCCTAAAAAAATATATAGTAGTGCAGTTCCCTTGCATAAAGACAACATTTCCTTGTTCCCCAGCAACTGGCTGCACTTACACTAAATGAAAGTGAAAACACCTCCACACACTCACAAAACAACCAAAATAAATGCAGGTTGTTGTCAGAACTTGTAACTTTCTTAGGTACTGTTAGCATAAGTGACTCCATATTGTATTCAGACACTAACCCCTGCAACCTTGCTTCAGCAATTAACCAACATTCCTATGCATTTCAAACAAACTGTGATCACTGAAGGGTGGCAAATAGCCTGTGGTCAACATCTGCAGATGGCCTTTGAAGCCAGGCTTTCTCAGCGGGACTCCATCCTCCCTTCCTGATAACAAGTCCTGAGAAACAGACAGTTGTCTATGCCCGTGTGAAGGATTGTTTTATTGTTGTCACAGAAACCACATAAAGTGTAACAAATGCTAACTTTCGGTATCAGTGTTATCCTGTACCTTCAGCTCTGCAGTTCTCAATAAATGCCTATACTTTGTAACCAGTACTGGGCCTCGATTGAAGTTCTTCCAGTTCTGACAGTTGTAAGCACACACTTTTGTGATCTCACAGGGGCACAGGAGTTGCTGAATGTAACTGCCGTATTTCCACCAATTTATTCAGACTAACACAGGAAAGAAAAGGTTCAAGTTTACTCTTTACTCTGCAAATAACTTCTGAAAGGAATGTAAAACAAATGGAGAGACTGTGCTGGCTTCTCTTCCTTTCTCACAGCTTCACAGACTCACCGGGAACAGCCATGTGGCTTTGCCAGCTTGCTCTGCCCCCATTCAGTCTCAGTCCTACAGAGATTTAAAGGCACACACCCCTTCCAAGTTTCCAAACTTCTTCTAAGCCTTCCAAGGTGGAAAGGCACATTGTGGCTGTTGGAGTGAGCCTTCCCCCCACTGGCCAGCTGGCTGGCAATGGGGAGGAGCCTATAAAGCCAAGGGATCCCCCATTGGGACCAGGGGACTGGCAAGCCTACTTCCACATGTTATCTATCCATGCTCTACACACTAAAAACAATGGTGGGTGCAGATAATGTGTGCGTGTACAAAGCGGTCTTTGAACACACGGAACATAGGGTGAATACAGCAGCCAGAATGCCATCAAAAAACGCAGCACTAATTTTACATTTCAATTGCTCCCAGTGAAATCTGGAGAACTTCATCATGATTTAACACTGGCTTCATGGCACCAGTGTTTAGCCCAACCGAAAAGGATGACACTCAGATGTCCTTCTGGGGGTAAGAGCCTTCACTGGATCAAACTGGGCTTATAATTCATTCACTTTTAAGCAATTATTGTTCGGATAATTTCACTTCTAAGAAAACTGAACTCCAACCATCTGGGGTGAAAATCTTCCCCGGTTGCACTTTTTAAAGCAGAAGGCATACAGAAACAACTCTACCCCCCCCCCCCCACTCCCACTTTTGGGACATTAGTAAACAATGTCCCTGAAGTACGGCCACTTACCAACAACAGGGTCCCCCTGCTGACAGGGCTTTTTTTGTAGCAGGAACTCCTTTGCATATTAGGTCGCACTCCCCTGATGTAGCCAATCCTCCTGGAGCTTACAGTAGGCCTTGCACTAAGAACCCTGCAAGCTCTCGGAGGATTGGCTACATCAGGGAGGTGTGGCCTAATATGCAAAGGAGTTCCTGCTACAAAAAAGCCCTGCCTGCAATTAAACAAAATGCATTTGTGATACGAAATAATAATAATAATAATAATAATAATAATAATAATAATAATAATAATAATAATAATAATGATGATGATGATGATGATGATGATGATGATGATGATGATGATGATGATGATGATAATAATAATAATAATAATAATAATAATAATAATAATAATAATAATAATAATAATAATAATAATAATAATAATAATAATAAATTTATTTTTGTATCCCGCCCTCCCCAGCCAAAGGCAGGCTCAGGGCGGCTCACAGACATGGAACAACCATGATTTCAGTAAAATACAATCAATACAATAAGACAAATTAAAATACAATTAAATTACAGTTGTAAATTAGGTTAAAATTAGATAAAACAGCTGTTATGTATTAATAATTAAGGTGCTACAATTCACAGTCATATATAAGATGGCTAAAAGTCAATTTAGCCGGGTTCTATCTTGAAAGCGAGCTGAAAGAGGGTGGTTTTGCAAGCCCTGCGGAACTGATTCAGGTCCCGCAGGGCTCGCACAACCTCTGGAAGTTGATTCCACCATCGGGGGGCCATTATTGAGAAGGCTTGCTCCCTCGTTGTTTTCAATCTAGCCTCTCTTGGTCCAGGGATTTTTAAAAGATTTTGGGAACTGGATCTCAGTGCTCTCTGGGGAACATATGGGGAGAGGCGGTCCCTAAGGTAGGCAGGTCCTCTGCCATATAGGGCTTTAAAGGTAATAACCAGTACCTTATAGTGAACACGATACACAACTGGCAATCTCAAATTTATTTATTTATTTGTTGCAATTTGAGTAGCTTTTTGCTCCAGATCATGTAAAAGCACTGGGGATACTGCGGTAGAAAAATACCCCATGAGTGTTTCGAGAGAACACTGAAGTGTTAAGTGCTGTAAAGACATCTGGAAATGTTCCTCATTTCAGAGAAAATATTGAGGACACAGAGTTAAGCACACAGGCATCTTATAATTCAGTATAAGTAACTGGTACCAATGCCTTATAATTCAGGGCATTTTTTTCTTTTCTTTTTTTTGAGCAGGAATGCAGTTCCTGCTGGCTTGGAGTCAGAGGATGTGGTCTAATATGCAAATGAGTTCCTGCTGGGCTTTTCCTACCCAAAAGCCCTGTGTGGAACAATGGTGATGCCAGGGGGTGTGGCCAAATATGCAAATGAGTCCCTGCCAAGTTTTTCCTACTAAAAGAGCCCTGCTTATAATAATGTTCCAAATTCTCTGGGCATCTTTTGTAGTCAAGCCTTGGGAAGGTTGAACCAGTTTTAAACTTATTTCAGCTTTGCAGACAGATAATCGCAGAGAGAAAAAAAAATTAAAATAAGTTTGGAACTGCAATTTGGAAAAAAAACCAGGGGAGACTTTCTGTGATTTTGTTTTTAGGACTAATTTATGCAGCAGCACTTCCATTCTACGCTAAGGAGAATAAGACAAATGTTCGGTTGTACGTAGTTGATCTTTTCCAAAACCTCCTGCTTCATATTGCTGGGACTCCATGACCCTATATCATTAGGAGTTTATTTGAACCCCGTGTTCCTCTGCTGTGATCTCCCTTGGTTCTATGCCAACAGTCTTTGCCTTAAGAGACTGACTAGTATAAATCGGCCATTATGAGGAATTTAATTGCCATATTTAAACTGATGATTATCCATTCGCTGGGCAAATTAATGGATTAAACTTCAATTTCCACAGCCATGGAGTGATTTAGAATCAATCATGGACAATCAGTGATGAATGCAAGAAGATAATCATTTGGACATAACACTAAAATGACTATTATACAGTTAAACATAGTTAAATGTAGAGACTCCTATTGTTATGGACTTGAACCAGTCACGACCCTTGAACCTGAATTCTTATTTCCTGCTTCTGGAGGGAGTTTAGTTTCTATTTCCAGAATTAAAAGAAACCTCTTTGTCTGCATGCCATAATAGTAGGAGTTTAGATTTTAAAAAGTGGTGAGTAGAAAAATAAGCATCCCTCACCCAGCTTCATTAAACCCTTATTTCACGTATATGAGAAAGTCTTCCTTTTGACGACAAAAACCACAAGAATAACTTCCTTTTTTTTTTTTTAACTTATCTAAGGAGAATATCTGGGTGCCAGAATACAAAAGCCTTATACACAGGATACCTTTCTACAACCACCATTCAGGGTTAGGTCTGGTTAGTACTTGAAGGGGAAACCACCAAGTGACTGCGGGGTTCCTATGCTAGGCAATGGCAAATCCCCTCTGCTCACATCTGGAAAACATCTGAGGCTGAGAGAGCTCTTACAGCAGCTGCCCTTTCACTGACAACTCCTACAAGAGCTATGGCTAACCCAAGGCCATTCCAGCAGGTGCAAGTGGAGGAATGGGGAATCAAACCTGGTTCTCCCAGATAAGAGTCCAGACACTTAATCACTACACCAAACTGGCTCTCTTAATTCATAGGGTTACCATAAGTTGGAAGCAACTTGTCAGCACTGAAGACTCTCTCTCTCTCTCTCTCTCTCACACACACACACAGACACACACGCATATACATCCTGTGGTTATACAAAAGACAGGGTGGGATACAATCACATTCACTTAAGGCAAGTGGGCAGTGAGGAAGAATTTCAGCACTTCACTAAAACTGTGGTGCAGCTGAGAACTTCTCTGGAACCCATCCCAGAATGTACATGCTGAGATGACTGTAGCTAGGAAGGGTTGGGCCATATGAAATTGTGTGAGATTTGTTCGTTAAGGAAAAGGCTGAGAGCTGTCACAGAGAGGAGCTCCATTCAGAAGTCAACGTGACAGTTTTTCTGAGTCCAAAAACACAGTCATCACACATTCCCCTCAAGTTTGCTTCTTTCCAACAGAAAACCCAGGGCTTTTCCGCATTCTCATTTCCCTCACTTGTGTATTGCTTTTGTTTCCTGTTCCACTTGTGTTTTGGTCCCTCTAGCAGTTGATTCGATATAAATATTGCTTTATGCCCAGTGTATCTCCCTGCAGATTTAAACGGCAGGCTTTTATGTCAGGCATAAAGCAATGTAATATCGAATCAACCTCTAGAGGAAGCAAAACATGTGCAGGAGGAAAAAAAACCCAAAGCAACAGGGACACACAAGAGAGGAAAATTAGACTGGAAAAGCCTCCAGTAGGCGAGGAGGATACAAACTCCCATTTTCCTCAGCATCTTTCAAATCCTCTAGTCCAATTCCCTTGACTTAGAGAACTCATGACCTCTGCCCATGTCACACACTTGCTTGTAAACACATTCAGAGCCAGTTTGATGTAGTGGTTAAGTGCGCAGACAGTTATCTGGGAGAATCGGGTTTGATTCCCCCCTCCTCCACTTGCAGCTGCTGGAGTGACCTTGGGTCAGCCATAGCTCTCGTAGGAGTTGTCCTTGAAAGGGCAGCTGCTGTAAGAGCTCTCTAAGCCCCACCTACCTCACAGGGTGTCCGTTGGTGGGGGGGGGGGAGGTAAAGGAGATTGTGACTCTGATTGGATATAAATCCAATATCTTCTTATTCACAGAAAGGGGAGGATATTGCTAAAAGATGTGTGTGAGAGAGTAAGAGAGAGGGTGAGTTTTTTTTTTCCTGCAGAGTTTGCAGAAACTGACTTCACCAGTTCCATCTGCATTGGGTCTAGGGTTGCCAAGTCCAATTCAAGAAATATCTGGGGACTTTGGGGGTGGAACCAGGAGACATTGGGGGCGGAGCCAGGAACAAGGGTGTGACAAGCATAACTGAACTCCAAGGAGTTCTGGCCATCACATTTAAAGGGACAGCACACTTTTTAAAAATGTCTTCCTTCCATAGGAAATAATGAAGGATAGGGGCACCTTCTTTTGGGGCTCATAGAATTGGACCCCAAATTTGAAACTTGGGGGGTACTTTGGGGAGAGGCACTAGATACTATACTGAAAATTTGGTGCCTCTACCTCAAAAAATAGCTCCCCCAGAGCTCTCCTCCACATACACCCCCCCCCCTTCTCGCAAATCTGATGTAGGGGATTGGCTCTCTACTCACCAGCCAGCTTCTTCATAGCAACATAGACATAGACACAGAAAGTTGAAGCCTTTCACCACCTCCGGAGGTGCAAAGGTGCATGGTCCTTTGGGGCGGGGCAGGAAGCAGCCTGGGAAAGCTCCGGCTGCTGCGATGGAGCTGGGTGGGAAGGGGAGGGGCAAGGAGAAGCTGCTGTGATCCAAGGTGAGAAGGGAAGGGAAGGGAGGAGGAGAAGCATCGGGGATTGTTGGGAAGGGGAGAGGAGCACCTGCTGGGATCTAGGCTGTGTGGGAAGGGCTGCCATTCCCCCTCCCGCTTTCTGGATTTGGGGCGAGCAGGGGGAGGAGGCTCCAAATCGGGGGTCCCCCGCCCAGGCAGGGGATTTGGGAAGCCTAATTGGGTCAGGCAGTGAGGCAGGTATTTATTTAAATGCAACACGCCGGCTTTTCAAAACAGCTGGATGCATTTTCAAATCCATTAAGAAAAAACAAACCAATCAGCTGTAAGGCAAAGTTGCTGCTGGAGTGGGGCGATAGAAGCTACGGGACTAGATAGAAGAGTCAACCAGAAGCATGAAGGAGTTGCAAACACACTCCTCTGTTTTCAGTTGACAAATGGAGGTCAAATCGGAGATTCTTCTTCTATAGCAGGGGTGGGGAACCTCTGTCCTGCAGGACGAATACGGCCCCCGAGGTCACTTGGTGTGGCCCTCGGGGATTGCTGAACCAAACCAAGCCATGTGGCAGCCTCCTTGGGGCCTGGCTGGCCAGTGAGGATCGTGGGGCCCAGCTGCACTGTGCGGCAGCCTCCCCAGGGCCAGGCAGGGATCACAGGGCCCAGATGTACTGTGCAGCAGCCTCCCTGGGGCCTGGCTGGCTGGCCAGAATTGCTGCAGAGTCTAGAAAAGTTACTGTCACAGTTCAGTTTGCACTTGCTTATCCCAGATGGTGTGGCCTAATATGCTAATGAGTGTGTGACCTAATATGCTAATATTAGAGGAAGTGGTCTAATATGCTACTGAGTTCCTGCTGGGCTTTTTCTACAAAAAAGCCCTGGACCTATGCATTTGCAGCAGGCCATGTGTGTGTGTTTGTGACAGATTAGGCTCTCCCCACATGACTTCAAATAGAAAAAACAATTATTTGCATTAATTTTGCTGGTCTGAATCATTCTCCCTCGGTGGAGCGCTGTTTTTTAAGTTGATAATTTTTTTATGGCCCACCAATGATGTTATAAATATCCATACAGCCCTTGGCAGAAAAAAGGTTCCCCACCCCTGTTCTATAGTATTTTCACAAAGGAGGCACCTGTAGCACACAGGCTGTATTTTGAATGCTTTCTGTGCCACAAAAAGCAGATGCAGAGATGTGTGTCAAAAGGGTCGGGGGATGATGTGACCAAAAGTACCATGCATGCCTAAGATACCATTTTCTTGTTGTCCTCTGAATCCCACAAAGGCAATAAGCAAAGTAAAATGAGAAAAGAAATAGCAACAGGAAGTTTGAAGAATCTTATAGTGATAATTCTCCTGCCGCAATGGCAAATCTGACCATCCTGATTGGTTGGGGCTCGATGGGACTATATGGTATCAGCCTTTGGCCCGCCAAACTATCAGTCAAGAGTACTTGCACGCCAATGGTTCAGTCTGCTCCTCTCTCCCACCCAAGTGGCTGTTGCTAGCCAGCAAAGCTGACTCTCTCAGTGAAATGCAACCAACCTTAGTTCTGGCAGTTACTGGCTTTGAACCTGAATCTCACAGACCCCAGTTGTATATTCTGACTACTACATTACATTGAGAAATGGGCTTAAGAAGATAGATAGATAGATAGATAGATAGATAGATAGATAGATAGATAGATAGATAGATAGATAGATAGATAGATAGATAGATAGATAGATAGATAGATAGACAGACAGACAGACAGACAGACAGACACAGAAAGACAGACAGACAGATATGTGTGTGTGTGTGTGAGCTAAAGCATTCTCAAAACCCATAGCATCTTTAGTTTACCCTTGTTCTCATTTGCAATATAGGAACCATATCCCTGACCACGACCTATTAACCATTGAGGTAACAGAAATGATACTCCTGAAAATTCAGGAAGTATCATATAAATATTCAGAACTTTTTATTTTTGGTAGCAGGAACTCCTTTGTATATTAGGCCACCCTCCCTACCCCCAATTCAGCCAATCCTCCAAGATACTGCAGTATGCCCTGTAAGAAGAGCCTTGTAAGCTCTTGGAGGATTGGCTGCTTTGGTGGGTGTGGCCTAACAGGCTTTGGATTCAGTAGGAGCTCACAGGAGTGCAGCTCCTGAACCTTTCTGAGGGTTCCCCCTCTTCCTCCTCACCTATCCTATTCATTGAATAGTAAGTGCAGCTGCATAACAATCCCTGGATTAGGAGAGTGGGCAGCCAGTCACCAAGGACTTTGCCATGCCCCCCACAGCCCTCATTCAACGCTGGAGAAGCCTGCCTCACCCTTTGCCAGTTTGGTGTAGTGGTTAAGTGTGTGGACTCTTATCTGGGAGAGCCGGGTTTGATTCCCCACTCCTCCACTTGCAGCTGCTGGAATGGCCTTGGGTCAGCCATAGCTCTGGCAGAGGTTGTCCTCGAAAGGGCAGCTGCTGTGAGAGCCCTCTCCAGCCCCACCCACCTCACAGGGTGTCTGTTGTGGGGGGAGAAGATATAGGAGATTGGTAAACTGCTCTGAGTCTCTGATCCAGGGAGAAGGGTGGGGCATAAATCTGCAATCTTCTTCTTCTTCTCCACTTATGTGATTTTGGATGGCTGGTGGTTTGCTGGCCTTGTGATGGGGTGGGGGGGCGGCCAAGGAGAGCCCCAGGTAAATGACGGCTACTTGGGCTGGTTGCCTCTCTAGCCAGCCCAAGCAGGACTCGCTCGCCCAAGGCTCTGCTTTCTTGCATTGGGTGGCTTTTGGCTGATGGGGGGGAGGGGTATGATAACGAGTAATGCTAATGAACCCCACCACCTATTCTTCAACAAAATGACCCCTGTGGCCTAATATGCAAAGGAGTTCCTGCTACCAAAAAAGCCCTCTAAATACTCACATTGCTACTATTACTACTAGTACAGCAACATTATCCATGAGTTGTATCCTAGCATTCTACTCAGATAACCTTTCCCCTAGCTCAAGGTGCCTTCTTCCAACAGATTGTGGTCATAAGGATAAAATGGCAGAAGGGAAAACAAATGCCATAAGCTACTTTGGGTCCCCGCTGGTGAGAAAAAGAGGCAGAAATCTCTAAATTAGAGAGCCAGTTTGGTGTAGTGGCTAAGTGTGCAGAGAACCGGGTTTGATTCCCCACTCCTCCACTTGCACCTGCTGAGATGGCCTTGGGTCAGCCATAGCTCTGGCAGAGGTTGTCCTTGAAAGGGCAGCTGCTGTGAGAGCTCTCTCAGCCCCACCCACCTCACAGGGTGTCTGTTGTGGGGGAGGAAGGGAAAGGAGATTGTGAGCCGCTCTGAGACTCTTCGGAGTGGAGGGCGGGATATAAATCCAATATCTTCTTCTTCTAAATAAATGCATTTCTTCAAACGCAGATTTAGTGCTTCAAACGTCTTCCCCACACATTTCTGTACAGAACATCCAGGATGAAAAAAGAGTCCCGGGAAAACTCATAAGCTTGTCACATTTTGGTAGGTCCTAACTGAAAGCTAAGAATCCCATGGCTCAGAGTGGTAAAGCAGCAGTACTGCAGTCTGAGCTCCCTGCTCACGACCTGAGTTCGATCCCAGCGAAAGCTGGTTCAGGTAGCTGGCTCCAGGTTGATTCAGCCTTCCATCCTTCCGAGGTCGGTAAAATGAGTCCCCAGCTTGCTGGGGGGAAAGTGTAGATGACTGGAGAAGGCAATGGCAAACCACCCTGTAAAAAGTCTGCCGTGAAAACGGTGTGAAAGTAATGTCACCCCAAAGTCGAAAACGACTGTTGCTTGCACAGGAGACTACCTTTACACAATTGCTGCTTCTGTTGTCATTTCCACCCCCTCCGTGTGCTGACACTGCTACCTTGAGTCGTCAGCTTCTCTTCATCTAATTCAGCTCTGGAGAGCTTGGCAATTTAAGTTCATAGCAACATTCCCAAGGTCAACGTGTCCTTATGAAAGGAACTCAGAACACTCTTTTGTACCTTTCTTGAAAGTCTCATTTGTTAACATGCTGGCTGCTTTTAAGAGTGGGGAAAAAAAATAACCTCTCAGAGATGACCCTCTGTTTCCCGACAACTCTTGGTTCTCCAGCTAGCACATAAGAAGTTCACGCTGGGTACCTATTGACATTTATCTACCCCATGCTCAGCGCGACAAGAGCCCGAAATACATATTTGGGGTTCTGTTTCAGGTGTTTGTTCAAGGATTCTTAACAATAGGTAGATCCTACGGCTTGTTGCGGAGAAACAAATCCAATCTGTTACTCTGCCCCTGACTACAGAGATACAAAAAAATGAGATTTCTTTTTTAATGGAGACCGGCGAGTGACTGAGTCTATTCAAAGTCACAGCGGTTGACGACTGCCTTTGAACAGTTTCCCTACTTGTTCCTCATTGCCTTTGCTGTGCCCAGATGTGAAATTCTTACAACTATAAATGCCACCTTGCGGGTCTCCTGGAACAGACACATTGAAATACAGATAGCAACAAGCTCTTCAGCACGCAGGGGGTTTTGTTACATTACACGCGAGAAGAAATTTGATCGAGTCACACGGTAATACTTGGGATGAAACAGTTGTCGCTTCCCCGTAGGTTATCATGTTCATCCCCCCACCCCCCAATTAAATTGCTATTTAACCTCCGGGACATCATTTAGGGAATGGGGGGGTGCCCCCGTTTTGATTTCAAACGAAATGAGATTATTCCCCAGGAGAGCGCTGGCTCACTGGCTCTTCAACGGTGCTCTGATCATTAGAAACAGTTAAGGGTTTACGTATGAGGGTGGAATACTCAAGTCACAAACAGCATTATTTAAATTTAAAAAGGGTGAATGTTTGACCAATGTTGATAGCATGGCTACGGTCACTGTGGAACGAAGACGCTCATACACGCTCATGCATACTAGAAAGCTTTTACAAGCAAAGTGATTCCGGAATCTCCACCCTTTGAATACACTTCAGGGCTTTTTTTGTAGCAGGAACTCCTTTGCATATTAGGCCACACACCCCTGATGTAGCCAATCCTCCAAGAGCTTACAGTAGGCCCTGGACTAGGAGCCCTGCTGGTAAACTTTTGATGGTAGCTGGGTTTTGGTCACTGTGTGACACAGAGTGTTGTCTAAATGGGCCATTGGTCTGATCCATCATGGCTTCTCTGATGTTCTTAAGTCGACAGCACTGACCTTGATGGACCAATAGTCTGATTCAGGGGGTTTTTGTAGGAAAAAAAAGGGGGTGGAGCTCACCCAGGTATTGTTATGCAGCTGCACTTATTCAATGGACAAGGTGGGAAGGAGGAAGGGGAACTCTCAAAAAAGTTCAGGAGCTGCGCTCCTGTGAGCTCCTGTTGAATCTGAGGCCTGGTCTGATTCAGTCTAAGGGACCTTCATGTGTGCAAAGAGGGCTTTTGAATTAGCATTCGATCGAATTTAAATATATCTGCGTACTGTGAAATTCACAACGCAAACACCCTCTTGAGGTACCTATTCTTAAGCGGCAGCCTAAGGAACAACGGGTCCTGCTAATTATATGGTTTAAAATGGTTACCTTTCCTCTGAAATGTCGAAATAGGCGGCATTCAGCATGACAAATGACGGCCAAAAATGGCTTCAACAAAGAAACTGAGGTGGGGGGGGGGGGAGAGTGCCAAGCATCAGGGGAAAGAGAGAGCCCGAGAAAGAATTAGATATGCCGACCATGTTGCAATTTAACAGAAAGAGTCATTCCACCCTATGAAAATGTCATGCGGAAAGGATTAATACACACAGCTAGTTTGGAGAAAAACGCATTTGCTGTTGAGGCACTCCTACAGGCTTGTAGTACACGGGCCTTTAGGCAAGCTAGTTATGCGTACTTAATCAGTCTCTTGTAAGGCTTTAAGATTGGAAGGGTTCTCAGGGAGGGCCTCATGTATTGTTGACTGGCTTTGAAAGAAGCTCTCCATTCTAAATCTTGATGCATTATAAAAAGCCAAACACTCAGGTCAAAAAAGTGATATAAAAATAGTGGCCAACCAAGGCTTTTGGGGGGGTGGAAAAAGGCCCAGCAGGAACTCATTTGCATATTAGGCCACACACCCCGATGTCACCATTGTTTCACTACCATTCAGAGAACCCTCCTCCCACAGAAACTTATTTGCATATTAGGCCACACCCCCTGATGTCACGATTGTTTGCAGGGGAAAGCCCAGCAGGAACTCATTTGCATATTAAGCCACAGCCCCTGATGCCAAGCCAACCAGAACTGTGTTTCTGTGCGTTTCTGCTAAAAAAACCCCAAAAGGGCCTATGGCCAACTACTGAGCTAGTCTGTTCTCATTAGATCTTGAAAGCTAAGCAGGGTCAGCTCCAGTCAGCGTTTGAATGGGAGACCGCCAAGGAATTCCAGGGTCACTGTGCAGAGGCAGACAATGGGAAACCTCCTCTGAACATCTCTTGCCTTGAAAATCCCGCGGATCAATTCTCCATGATTTTCTATGGGAATAAATCTAGGGTTGCCAAATCCAACCCCAGAAATATCTGGGGACTTTGGGGGTGGAGCCAGGAGACACTGGGGTGGAGCTAGGGGGGAGGGGGGAAATGGCGCCAGGGAGCGTGGCGAGCCGCCCCGCAGCTGCTGCCACTGCTCTGCTCACCGTGGCTGCTCCTCTGAGATGGGCTCAGCCTGAGCCCATCTTGGAGGACCAGCCATGGCAAGCAGAGTAGAGGCGGCAGCGGCGCGGCGGCCTCTTCTCCGCTCACCATGGCTGCTCCTCCGAGATGGGCTAAGCCTGAGCCCAATTTGGAGGAGCAGCCACGGCAAGGAGAGTAGAGGCGGCAGCGGCGCGGCGGCCTCGCCCGCTCCGCCTCTGGGACGGAAGCAGAGGAGGGGGGTGGAGGCAGGCCGGGAGCGTGGCGAGCCGCAAGTCCGGGTCCTAGAAGGGCCCGGATTCGCGGCTCGCCATGCTCCTGGCCTGCCTCGCCCTCCCCTGCACTGCTGCCGCCTCTTGGCTGTTCCTCCGAGATGGGCTCAGCCTGGGCCCATCTCGGAGGAGAAACTGCGGTGGGCGGGGAGGGGGCGGCAGCGGCACGGCGGCCTCGCCGGCTCCAGGATCGGGCGGCTCGGTGCTGTTTCCCCCCTCTCCCCCCGCTTCCATTTTTGGGGGGAGCGGGGGAAGAGGGTGGAAATCCTGGGGTCCCCCGCCAGGGCGGGAGGGTTGGGAAGCCTAAATAAATCTCCATCGGGAATAATAGAGTTCCCAGCAGACATTTCCCTCCCCTCCCCCCGCTTTCTGACGACCCTGAAGCGGGGGGAGGGCCTCCAAACCGGGGGATCCCTTGCCCCCCCCTGGGGATTGGCAACCCTAGGCCTGGAGATCTCCCGCTTTTACAACTGAGGCCTCAAATCATGCCTCATTACATCAACATTAAGGCCACGGCAGCCCCGGCATTTGTGTTTTCTAAGGGCAGCATCTGCAGAGTCAGCTTGCTATTTACCGCCCTGCATCTAACAGAGGACATTGCTGACACATGAATGGGACGCTTTGTCAGCCCAGCGCAAAATGTAGATGAAGTGGGGATAAGTGAAGCCAGGCATTCAAAAGGCCTCTTGATTGCCTTCTTTAAAATGCCAAGAACTTAAGCTGCCCTTCCTTATCTTCCCCCGCACGCAGGCGATACTTTAGGAGGTCTGTCTCCTTGTCAATCAGCGATTGTCTGACTCCGTGCCCTCGCCCCTTCGCCTTCCAAAAGGGCAACGCCAGATATATAATTCTGGTAATGAACAGCTGCATCATTGAAGGGTTGTTCAACGACAAGGGCACTCTTTCCAATCGGGGCTTCCTTAGCAGATGCCAGGATTTCCCAGGCCTATTTTGGAATGGTTTTTAATCTCCTTTCAACCCTGCAACTGTGAGCACCAGAATTTCTTGTAATGAAAATGCAGATGTATTGCTGGGGGGAAAGTGTAGATGACTGGGGAAGGCAACGGCAAACCACCCCGTAAAAAGTCTGCTGTAAAAACGTTGTGAAAGCAGCATCACCCCAGAGTCAGAAACGACAGGTGCTTGCACAGGGGACCTTAACTTTCCTTTCCTGCCAGCCTGAGGTAAGCAAGAACATTTATTGAACAAGAGCAGAACAGAACACAAACAGGCCACTCCTTATATCCACTTGGTCTGAGTTAAGGAAAAAGGAAAGGAAAGGTCCCCTGTGCAAGCACCAGTCGTTTTCGACTCTGGGATGACGTTGCTTTCACAACGTTTTCACGGCAGACTTTTTAAGGGATGGTTTGCCATTGCCTTCCCCAGCCATCTACACTTTCCCCCCAGCAAGCTGGGGACTCATTTTACTGACTTCGGAAGGATGGAAGTGTAGTGTATCCAGATAACGATACAACGCAATAACACAATAACATAAAACCAGCCAGCGCGACCCTGCGCGGAGCGACCGGGCTGTCCCCGGGCTGCTCAGCGCAGGGCACGAACTCCCAGCCAATCACCAGCTGCGGCGGGAAGTTCAACAGGCCAGGATTGGACTGGCCTGTCTGGAGGGAGGTTCCCGGAGTTGTACATAAGCGGGACCTGGGCCGCGTGTTCTCTCTCTTGTAACGTGCCTCCATTAAAGCATGTTGCCCTACCAACGTCTCCTGTCTCAGTACGTTACAGTGGCGACGAGGATGGTATTCTAGCCACGTCGGCTACATCGGAGACAGGGCAACCAACAGGCCACGACCGCCGCCGCCATCAGCATGGCTCACCAAAGTGGTACCACCGGTCACATTGAGACATTCAACCCCATGAATCCCGAGGCCTGGGAGTCCTACTCGGAACGGCTTGAATGCTACTTGAGGGCCAACCGGATCACAGAGGACAGCATGAAGAGGGATGTTCTCCTGAGCGTCTGCGGGGCGGCCACCTTCGAGATCGCTAAAGGTCTCTCGGCCCCCGCCCGACTCACGGAGAAGTCCTACGAGGAGGTCGTCAGGCCCTCACGGGCCATTTCTTGCCCCAACTTTCGTGGGTGGCCCGCCGGTTCCTCTTCCACAGGAGGGACCAAGCCACGGGAGAATCGGCCGCCGATTACCTGGCAGCCCTACGCCAGATCGCAGGCAACTGCAACTTCCCCCACCTGGAGGAGACCCTGGCCGATCGGTTCACCTGGGGCCTTCGCAACGAAAGGCTCCAGCAGCGGCTCTTTGCGAAGGAAGACCTCACCCTCCAGAGCGCCCTCAGCGAAGCCGTGGCGTTCGAAAGAACCGCAAGGACCTTCCCCAAGGCGAGGGCCGACGCGGTCCACCACGAGGAGCTGGACCCCGATTGTCCGGACGAGGGGGAAGCATTCCAGCTGCGCCGCCCAGCAGGGGCAACCAACCGCACGCCACAACGACCCCGAGCAGCGGAACGATCCCCAGTGGCGGAGAGACCGCCGGCCCCCAAGTGCGCCAGCTGCGGTGACCCCCACGACAGAAGGGACTGCCAGTACCGGACCTGGGACTGCCGGAGCTGCGGAAAGACCAGCCACATTGCAAGGGCTTGCCGAGCCAAGCCCAACCGCCGGAGGCCGACCACGCACCACGAGTCGGCGGAGTTCCACTCCACAGCCTCCACAACCCTACAGGTACTGAACTTGCCCCTCGCCACCCCCGACAAGATCAAAATGGTGGTCCTCATCGAAGGGAACCCCTGCCAAATGGAGGTGGACTCAGGTTCCTCCATTTCCATTATAGCAGAGGAGACCCTGAGGAAACTGTGCCCCAGCCAGCAGCTTCAATCAAGGCCGGTGGACTTCATACTCCGAGACTTTCAGAAGAATCCGGTGCAAATCGTGGGGTGGGCCCGGGTGCAAGTCGAGCGGGGGTCCTTCTACAGCCCGCTGGACATCCTGGTGGTAAAGCGCCAGCTTACCACCCTGCTAGGACTGGCGTGGTTCAAGCCCTTGGGGATCCACTTGGAGGGGGTGGGGCAAACCCTACCACCCAGGGGGTTCGGGGAGATATGCCATGAGTTCCCAGACGTGTTCGACGGCTCCCTGGGGAGCTACAAAGGGCCGGCCATCTCCCTACCACTAGACCCGACGGTCAGGCCGATCCAGCTCAAGGCGAGGCGGGTCCCGTTCGCCTTGAAACCAAAAATAGAGGCCGAACTAGACCGCCTCACTGCCCAAGGGGTCCTGGAGCCGGTGGATTACGCCACCTGGGAGACCCCCATCGTAACCCCGATTAAGCCAAACGGGGAGGTGCGGATCTGTGCCGAGTACAAGTGCACAATAAATAAGGCACTGCAGGATAACCCCTACCCAGTGCCACTGGTGAGCCACGTCTTGGCTGCCCTAGCGGGGTCTAAGATCTTCGGGAAGCTGGACCTGGCACAGGCCTACCAACAGCTCCCGGTAGATACTAAGACAGTGGAGGCCCAAACTATTGTGACACACAGGGGGGCCTTCCAAGTGCGGAGGCTACAGTTCGGAGTTAGCGTTGCTCCGGGGATTTTCCAAAGTATAATGGACGCTCTCCTTAAAGGGATCCCCGGAGTCCAACCGTTCTTCAATGACGTTTTAATCGTCGCCCCGGACTCCGAAGAATTCGGCAACCGCCTAAGAGAGGTGCTCCGCCGATTCCAGGCAGCGGGTCTCAAGGTCAAGAGGGAGAAATGCTTGCTGGGGGTACCACGGGTGGAGTTCCTGGGTTTCGCCGTAGACGCAGCGGGAATCCACCCAACGGAGGAAAAGACCCGAGCCATCGTGCAAGCCCCGGCCCCCACCTGCAAAGCGGAGCTACAAAGCTTCTTGGGGGTTCTTAATTTTTACCATTCATTCCTCCCCCACAAGGCAGCCCTAGCAGAACCCCTACACCGGTTGCTGGACAAAAAAGCCCCTTGGGTTTGGGGCAAACAACAAGCCGCCGCGTTTCAGGCGGTCAAGGACGTCCTGGTGTCCAATGCAGTGCTCCACCATTTTGACGAGGGCCTCCCCGTCATCCTGGCTTGCGATGCGTCGCCCTATGGGTTGGGAGCAGTCCTGGGGCACCAACTCCCGGACGGGAGGAAGGTACCGGTAGCGTACTACTCCCGCACACTCACACCGGCCGAGCGCAATTATGCGCAGATAGACAAGGAGGCTCTGGCAATCGTGGCGGGGGTCCGCAAGTTCCATGATTATCTGTATGGGCGGAGGTTCACTATAGCTACGGACCATAAGCCGCCAACCCCCCCAAATACTCTCACAGCGCATGTTGAGGTGGAGCCAATTCCTCAACTCATACACGTACATACTGGTCCACCGGGCCGGCAAGGCTATGGGCCACGCGGACGCGCTCAGCCGTTTGCCTCTACCCGTCACAGAACCTGACCCAGCCCCCGCACACCTGGTCATGTTGGTCGAATCCCTCCCGGAACAGCCCCTTCACACCGCGGAGATCGCAAAGGCTACAGGGAGGAACAAAACACTGGCAAGGGTTCTCGACTGGGTGGTGAGGGGGTGGCCAGAAGGGAACATGGGGGAAGAGTTTAAGCCCTACAAAATGAGGAGAGAGGAGCTAGCAGCCCACAAAGGGTGCATCTTATGGGGAAGCAGGGTGGTGGTCCCCCCCCCCCCCCGCTGCAGAAGCGAGTTCTGGAGTCACTCCACGAGACCCACCCCGGCATAGTCAGGATGAAGGCTCTAGCCAGGAGCTACGTCTGGTGGCCGGGGATGGATGAGGAGATCGAGAACTGGGTGCGGAGGTGCAGCGCATGTCAGGAGTCACGCCCCGAGCCACCAAGCGCCCTGGTCACACGGTGGGAAACGACTAGGAAACCCTGGTCCAGGCTCCACTTAGACTTCGCGGGGCCCTTCCAGGGACAGATCTTTCTGATCTTGGTGGACACCTACACCAAATGGCTGGAGGTCATTCCAGTAGCATCCACTTCATCAGCAGCCGCAATACGGGCACTGTGCCGGGCCCTTAGCACCCATGGTATTCCGGACACTATAGTCACAGACAACGGGGCGGCTTTCACCTCTGGGGACTTTCAGGCATTCCTGCAGAGGTACCTGATTAGACACATAAGGTCTGCCCCATTCCACCCGGCCACCAACGGACAGGCGGAGCGAATGGTCCGAACGACCAAGGAAGCCCTGGGCCGGATAGTGCAGGGTGACTGGGACCACAGACTAGCCGCCTTCCTGTTCGACAAACGGGTAACCCCCAACCCGGTCACAGGGGTGAGCCCGGCAGAACTTCTCATGGGGCGCAAACTCATCACGAGGCTCGACAGGCTACACCTCAACCAAGCCTCGGACATCCGAGGGTCCCCGGAGGTCCGGGAGGCAGCCCGAGGTTTCTTCGCGGGGGACCCCGTGTTCGCACGAAACTACGCCCAGGGACCCATGTGGGTGGTGGGTCGGGTGAGGCAGGTAATTGGGACCCGTCATTACGAGGTATCCACAGAGGGGGGCCAGACTCTTCGGCGGCACATCGACCAGCTGCGCCGCCGCACACTACCGGAAGGGCCGATCGACGTGGAGGAGGAAGTACCCGGGGGAGAGCCGGCTAGGGGTCTGCCAGAGGCCACAGCGCCAGCACCGACCCTGCCCGCCAGCGAACTCCCCAGACCAGCAGAGGCCGAGCGACCCACGGAGATCGACCAGCAACCCACAGCAGCCTCGGCCCCCGGAGAGACTCCCGCGGCCGAAGCAGCACCGACACCACAGGCAGCTCCTAGACGATCCACCCAGGAGCGCCGACCTCCCGCCTACCTAAGAGACTATGTACAGCAACTGGGGGGGGGAGGGGTTCAGTGTATCCAGATAACGATACAACGCAATAACACAATAACATAAAACCAGCCAGTGCGACCCTGCGCGGAGCGACCGGACTGTCCCCGGGCTGCTCAGCGCAGGGCACGAACTCCCAGCCAATCACCAGCTGCGGCGGGAAGTTCAACAGGCCAGGATTGGACTGGCCTGTTTGGAGGGAGGTTCCCGGAGTTGTACATAAGCGGAACCTGGGCCGCATGTTCTCTCTCTTGTAACGTGCCTCCATTAAAGCATGTTGCCCTACCAACGTCTCCTGTCTCAGTACGTTACAGGAAGGCTGAGTCAACCTTGGGCCCAACTACCTGAACCCAGCTTCCTCTGGAATCGAACTCAGGTCGCGAGCAGAGAGTTCACACCACAGTACTGCAGTACTGCTGCTTTACCACTCTGCGCCATGGGGCCTCTGGCCTGAGTTAAACATGCCCCCTTATGTGGGCAGCAACCCATCCGATTGGTCTCTCCAGTATCCTCCATTTGCATTTCCTGAGAGAAATGTCTCGGGTCCCGATTGGCTGGTTCTAAAAGGACAGCCAATCAGAATGTAGGCATCAGGGTCCTGGAGGGCAACCAAGTATGCTGCAAGGTCAACTAGCAGACATAACAAACCAGCAGTCAAAACAACCCGTATGCAACAAGATGTATGACAGGAAGTAATTCTGCTGATTCTACTTCCAATCCCATAATTGATAAGCACTGGGATTTCTCAGAAGAAATGTCAAGGCGAGTTATATCTTGTCCTTGTATTCTACTCCAAAGGGCAACAGTAATAAACTAATTAGCTACCTAATGAGGGAACACATGCCTTTTAAGCCTTCCCCTCTTCCTTTATCCTTTATATCCAGAGGGCAGCCAGAGAAAAAGGAGCCCCACATTTAGTTCAAACACCAGCACACCATATGACAAGACAACAGCTGCTCTCCCCCTACAGCTGCAGCCAAATTTCATGACACAACTGAAATTTTAAACTCAAGTTAGGGCTGCTTCTGCTGAAGTTGAGGATGTAGGGTTGCCGAGTCTTAACTTGGCTCTGGCGGGGATCATTGTCATGCGTGCAAGACGCGTGTGGCACAATGACGACACCTGGAAGTGATGTCATCACACTGGGCACGGAGCGTCGGGGATGCTCTAGCATTTGGGGTAAAAACCCTATGGCAGCATAGAGTTTTAACATGAATGCTAGAGTGTCCCTGGCACGACATGACTAGCGTGATGACATCGCTATCCGGTGATGTCATCAGGCCCGGCATGTCACGTAGTGATGGAGCTCTTCCCCTGGCAGCCTGCTCTGTGCTGGTGGGTTGGAGGCCTCTAAACTGGGTTAAACCATGTCCCTGGTGGGAGCTTGGCAGCCCTAGGAGGATTAGGCTTCCCAATCCCCAGGTCCCAGAGGGGGAACCCCCGGTTTTACAGGCTTCCCCCCTCCCCCAGCCAGCTGGCGGGGGAAGCCCCGCCCCCACAGCCATCATGCACCTCCATGAACGATTCCCATAGGGAATGATGGGGAATTGATCTGCGGGTATCAGGGGCTCTGGGGGGGCTGTTTTTTGAGATAGAGGCACCAAATTTTCAGTATAGCATCTAGTTCCTCTCCCCAAAATACCTCCCAAGTTTCAAAAAGATTGGACCAGGGGGTCCAATTCTATGAGCCCCAAAAGAAGGTGCCCCTATCCTTCATTATTTCCTATGGAAGGAAGGCATTTAAAAAGATGTGCAGTCCCTTTAAATGTGATGGCCAGAACTCCCTTGGAGTTCATTTATGCTTGTCACACGCTTGCTCTTGGCTCCGCCCCAATGTCTCCTGGCTCCACTCCCAAAGTCTCCTGGCTCCACCCCCAAAGTCCCCAGATATTTCTTGAATTGGACTTGGCAGCCCTATGAGGATGGGATTCCTCCTCCTTCCATCTCTATTTTTTACAGACAAGCAGGCCTCAGATTCAGTGGGAGCTCACGGGAGAGCAGCTCCCGAACCTTTCTGAGAGTTCCACCACTTCCTTCTGAGAGCTCCACCTCCTTGTCCATTGAATAGTACGTGCAGCTGCATAACAATCCCTGGATGAGCTCCACCACCTATTTTCCTACAAAACGACCCCTGCAGACAGGGGTCTTCTGGAAGTCTCACCCACTACAGTTGCCTGCAATTTGCTCCTTCCTTCAGCCTTCTAAAACAATTTGCAGTAGGGCAATAAAGGCGAGTTTCTTCCTTAGGAGGACAACCCGAGGGGCTGTGATTTACACTGGGCTAATCTCTGCCAACCAGGACCACATCAACATGTTTTTTGAGGGGGGGGGAGTAATTTTTTTTTTTTAAAACGATGCTCCCCTATGGGCCTATTCTATCTTATGGGCCTATAGAATAGACTGGACTCCATACCCAATTTGGCACCCCTTCTGGTGGCACCCGGGGCAAGCGCCCCCTCTGCTCCCCCCTAGATCTGGCCCTGTTCCCAACCTTCAGGTGGCACCTTGTGGTCTGCAGAAATCCCACCTCCCTTCCCCAAACCCCACCGCCCTCATCTCTATGAAGGCTTCTGGGATTACTTCTGCAGAGTGTGTACAGCTGCGGTTCTGTTCCTGAGCAGAATCCAAACACTGACGGAAGCTGAGAAGAAAAGATGGCTGGTGTGTAGCCTGTTCGTTAATAAACAGCGTTCTGCGGCTTCTAGGAGCACTTTGTTTTTCAATTTCTCAGAGAGAGGCCTGTTTGCTTTTGATTCTTTTCACAGAAGGTTCAGGTTGGTTTGCAAGGCATTCAAAACCCCGGAACCCCTCACATCCAAAGACAAACACCTTTAATTTATGGGTGAGGTGAGTGGCACGCCATTCAGATGGTAAACAGACAAAGTAAGAGAGACATGACAGTCAGAAGAGGGCCAGAAATCCTTTGCAAACTGGCAGCCGCTGAGCTTCTCTCAGGACCTGAATAATTATGTGGCTGTTTGGGCACATCTCCATTTGTCACACTTGGGCAGCTGCAGTCAATGATATTCAATTAATAATTTAAAAACAAACAAACAAAACAGGATTTCTTTCCCTGTTCCTTTAAGAACAAATGTGCAATAATAATAATAATAATAATAATAATAATAATAATAAATTACCACTGCAGCCGCTGCTATTGCTACTACTACTACTACTAAAAAAAAGGTAAAGGTAGTCCCCTGTGCAAGCACCAGTCGTTTCCAACTCTGGGGTGACGTTGCTTTCACAACGTTTTCACGGCAGACTTTTTACAGGGTGGTTTGCCATTGCCTTCCCCAGTCATCTACAGTTCCCCTCCAGCAAGCTGGGGACTCATTTTACCAACCTTGGAAGGATGGAAGGCTGAGTCAACCTGGAGCCGGCTACCTAAACCCAGCTTCTGCCGGGGTTGAACTCATATCGTGAGCAGGGAGCTCAGACCGCAGTACTGCAGCTTTACCACTCTGCGCCATGGGGCTCTTCACTACAACTACTACTTCTACTACTACTACTACTTTAATTTCCTGAGAAAAAAATGGTTCTGAAAGAACAGCCAATCAGAATGTAGGCATCCAAGTCCTGGAGGGCAATGAAGTATGCTTCAATGTCAACTAACAGACATAACAAAGCAGTAGTGAAAACAACCAATACGCAACAAGATGTATGACAGGAAGTACTTCTGCTGATACGACTTCCAATTCCAAATTCCAATTCCAATCCCAATATACCAAAACAGACAGCCATTGAAATGCAGGAAAAAGCTGGTCATGCAAGCATTTCTGATTTTTTTTTAAAAAAATATCAGTTAGTTGTGGGAGAAAGCCAGCCAGCAAGCAAGAAAAAGATACAGCACTTAACTTGCATCACACTTCACTGGTTATTATTCACTTTGGTTTATCTTCAATGCAGTGCATACAGCTACTGTAATATTTATTCCAGACAACGGCTTTGCGGGCAAGCGGAATCCCAGGTTGTAAATCACGCAAACGGCCCACACACATATTAGGTGGTGACGAAAAGCGCTCGAGAATGTGCTTTTGGAATATCCATTCATTCCCCAAACACCACCGCCAAATTTTTTATGTGTTTTATATAAAATATCACACAAGCCAGAGACTCACACATTTATATATATATATATATATGCTATGACAAACTATTTCCCCCACTTTTGAAAGTAAGGTGAAGGTTGGTTATTTGGAAAGAAGCAAAACCGTCATGAATCAATTGGCGTTTCTGACACTATCACATAAATCCATCCATCATGAAAAGTAATAACCGTAAGTGTGAGTATGTGGCGGATGACATAGTGTTACTTTATGCCTTCTGCATTATCAGTAGTAAAGTTATGATGTCAGATTTATTAAGCTCGTCTATTGATAACATTCCTGTGGAATCTCAGAAGTTCTCCGGAGGTTTTTTCCCCTGCTTCCCCAAATGATTATACAAGATTCCAGTGTCAAATAAATAAAACACTTTGCTTTCCACAGAGAAAACTCGATGACCAAAATATAACTTCAAACTCCAGAAGTAAAGCTGTTTTTAAATAGAAGTTTGTAGGAAAAGGCTGAAGGGCCGTCTTTGTGGTGCCTCAATGCTAAGCGGAAAATCTCAAACCATCTCATGGATGGCTTTCACATTCACACCAGGCCAGTCAGACCTGCTCACAAAAAGCCCTGATGTTATATATGCATGCTGACAGGGCTGGCTTGCCCACTAGGCAAACTAGGCAGTAGCCTAAATTTTGCCTTCCCCCCTTCCCCCTAGGCAAACGCCTAGTTTGCCATCTCCTCAGCCTCCCTCCCTTCCCCACCCCAGATGTATTTCAAAGCCTGAAAGGAAGGGAGGAAGGAGGAGGCGTGGCAGAGAGGGGGAGCATGGGGAGGGGAGAGGCGTGGGGGCGCAGCACCATGGGGGGACGCTGTAGAGGGGGGCGGCAGGCTGGCAGTGTGCCTAGGGGCCAGTGCTGCATGCTGATATTAATTCTTTTTATCCTAAAAAAAAATCCTTCACTGTTTGACTTTCTTCAATATCCAAATCAAATTGATGTTGTGTTTTTTTCAGTTTTTTCAAAATGATCTAACATTGAGATTCATCCAAAAATGAAATACATCCCTATATATTGGTGGCTGACATGTGTGGATCAAAATGGTCAGGGACTTATGAACCTTAATGGTCAGGGAGCTACATACCTTCAGACCCTCCTCTCCTTAGAATCATAAACTTGGAAGGGATCCCAAGGGTCATCTAGTCCAACCCCCTGCACTATGCAGGAAATTCACAAATACCTCCCCCTAAATTCACAGGATCAGCATTGCTGTCAGATGGCATCTAGCCTCTGTTGAAAAGCCTCCAAGGAAGGAGAGCCCACCACCTCCCAAGGAAGCCTGTTCCACTGGAGGAACTGCTCTAACGGTCTGGAAGTTCTTCCTAATGTTGAGCCAGAAACTCTTCTGATTTAATTTCAACCTGTTGGTTCTGGTCCTACCTTCTGGGGCAACAGAAAACAAATCTGCACCATCCTCTACATGACAGCCCTTCAAGTACTTGAAGATGGTGATCCTATCACCTCTCAGCCACCTCCTCTCCAGGCTAAACATTCCCAGCTCCTTCAACCTTTCTTCATAGGACTTGGTCTCCAGACCCCTCACCATCTTCGTCGCCCTTCTCTGGACCCTTTTCCAGCTTCTTTATATCCTCCTTAAAATGTGGTACCCCAAACTGAACACAATACTCCAGGTGAGGCCTATACCCCCAGAAGACATGTATACCCCCAGAAGAGAGTTATGCTTGACAGATCAGCACTGTCTACTCAACACTGGCAGCAGCTCTCCAGGGACTAAGGAAGATGTCTTTAACATCACCTGATGCCTGGTTCTTTTTTTAACCGGAGATCCCAAGGACTGAACCTGGGACTATTGGCATGCAAAGCTGATTCTCTTCCACTGAGCCATGGCTCCTCCCCTAAAGAAGTGGGTGGAGCAACAGGCAGGAAGAAAGATCGGGCGGGTGGGTAAATAGGAGGGGAAGAAAAAAGTGACTTTGTGGGGGGAGGTCAGAACCGCTGGAAGAACTGGCAGACCAGAAATGCTGAATCAAGATGAAGGATCAATGGAGGGAACTTCCCTCTCCCCTGTAATTTCTGATATGAGATGGTTTATTCATATATGGAGGGGTTTTTTTAGTAGCTGGATCTCCTTTGCATATTAGGCCACCCCCCTCTGATGTAGCCAATCCTCTAAGAGTTTACAGGGCTCTTAGTACAGGGCCTAGTGTAAGCTCCAGGAGGATTGGCTACATCAGGGGTGCGTAGCCTAATATGCAAACTTATTTCCTTGTCTAAAAGGAGCTATCATTTCTTTATCCTTCCCCTTATGCCAAATATCATTTTAAAAGCCTCCTATTGCTATTTACCTCCCTCACCAGCCAAGGCTCATTTGGGGCCCTAGATCTCCTGAATCGTTCCCGACAGATCTTAGCTAACCTTATATATCGGGGTGGCCAATGGTAGCTCTCCAGATTTTTTTGCCTACAACTCCCATCAGCCCCAGCCATTGGCCATGCTGGCTGGGGCTGATGGGAGTTGTAGGCAAAAACATCTGGAGAGCTACCGTTGACCACCCCTGTTATATATTTCTCCCTATCAACATAACTCCCCTTCCACTCCCAATACTTAATAGGGTTGCCATCCTCCAGCAGACAGAGATCAACTCCCCTGGAGAAAATGGCTGCTTTGAAGGGTGGAGTCCAGGGCATTGTACCAAGCAGAGGCCTCTCCCCTCCCCAAACTCCACCCTTTCCCAGCTCCACCCCCAAAACCTCCAGGTATTTCCCAACACAGACCTGGCAACCCTAATACTTGACCCTCTATCATTAAGAAGACCTCTATGAAGCCAATCCGGTTTCTTATGTTGACTTCCATTCTTCTTCCTTTAGGAATCAGGACTGCTGGCCTCCAAGTGGGGCCTGCTTTTACAACTGACCTCCAGCGGGCAGATATCAGTTCCCCTGGAGAAAATGGCTGCTTTGAAGGGTGGCGTCTATGGCACTGCACCATGCTGAGGCTGCTCCCCTCCCCTAACCCCGCTCTCTCCTGGATCCAGCCCTAACATCTCCAGGTATTTTCCAACACAGACCTGTCAACCCTGGTGGCATTGCCCAATCATAAATAGCTTTTGGAGACAAATCTATCAAGAAGTACAAGAACTCACATCATACTCTCCTCCATTTACGCCCGAATTTGCCCTTTTAAATCTTCTAGATAACTCAAATATCCCCGAATCTGCAGAGGAATTGATCTCGCTCATGTTTGTGGCTGCTAAATTTGCAATAGCTCTAGTTTGGAAACAACACTCTCCCCCCTCTCGACAAACTTGGTGGTTAAAATTGTGGGATTATTTTGCACTGGATAAGCTCACTTATGACTTAGGCCCTCAGCGTTCCCAACAAACTGCTTCCTCGAATGTTATAGAAAAATGGCGACCCTTCATTGATAAAGTTTATGCTGATAATAGAATCCCCAATTCCTCATACCACGCTATATTGATGTCCTGTCAATTACTTTCGTAACTGCACTCTGTAATGTTTCATGGTGTCATGTTTTGATATTTGATGCATACTCATGGTTTTCGTTTGTTATATCTGTATCGCACTTCTTAACTCAATAAAGCATTCCAAATGTAAAAAAAAAACCCTATTAGGAATTGATTGCAGTTGTTCCTTAACTCCCTCACACTTAAAAACCCTGCCCCTCTTGAACCTCTTTTCTTGAAACATTTCACTCCATGGGATATCACCCAATGTTTGCCTCGAATTCCTAAATTAGCTTTTCTTAATTCCAGGGTCCATGATTAATTTCTCACCATCGTCCTCTTCCTGACAATCATAACTCCTAGCGCTTCCGCCTGATTCTCTTCTTTGCTGTGTTTATCATCTGATTTTACTTGGTCTTCTCAAGGCATTTACTCTTGCTAGAATGAATGCCTAGTCAACGGTGGTTATAAAAGGCCACTTTTTGCATCGTCCCAACTGATAGAATTTCCTCTTGCTGTCTTGGTAAAATAGAGTCAGTCTCTCATATTTTATCAGAATGCCCTCTACATTCTAATCTAATCAATTGATTCTACCATGGCTGATGAATTTAATGATTTTAATCCAAGCAAGGTGATCTCTTTCCTGCTCTCAGATCAAAATCCTAATATAACTCTGGCTGTTGCAAAAGAAATTTTTTTATTCCTTTTGCCTTTTGGGAAATAAACAAAGATTATAAATGAAATTTTCAGATTGTTATACTGCTCCAGGCATTGAGTTATAGAGCTTTTATTGGACCAAAGGAAGGAAAGGATAAACCCTAAAATGATGTGATCACTTGCACCAAGGTTTTCCCAATTCTTCATCCTCCTGTACAGGATCTTCCCTGTTAGTAAGAATCAGATCTAAAATACAAAGTTGTCCGCTAGGCAAGCCAAAAAGTTACCAGACTTTTGCCTTGATCTGGATAGTCCAGACAAACTCAATCTTGTCGGATATCAGAAGCTAAGCAGCATCGACTCTGACAAGTACGTGGATAGGAGACAGACCTCCAAGAAATACCAGAGCCGGGAGAGAAGGGATAGGCTTTATTTAGCTACCTCTCTGGATATCCTCCATGCCTCAAGTAGAGGTCAGTCACCAGAGGTCACCATGACTTCCAGGTGCACACACGCTCTCTCTGACCGATTTCGCACTCACCTTACGCCGCTCTCACGTTTGTCTTCTCAGTGTGGCTTCCTTCCAAATTCACACTATCTGCCCCGGGGCTGCAGCAAGCGTTGGCATTTTCGCATAGCAATTAGCAAACAGAAACTGGGTTTTAGCAGTTTCTGTTTGCTGAGCAAAAATGCGAACCTTTGCTACAGCCCCAGGGCAGATAGTGTGAAATCGGAAGGGAGCCCCACTGAGAAGAGGAACGGGAGTGGTGTAAGGTGAGTGGGAAATCGGTCTCTCTCGCGCACACTCATGCACATAAAAATAATTTTAAAAAGTTATTAGACTTTTTGTATAGAGAAAGAGTCGAATGTAAGAAGACATTGCACAATTTTTTAGTAATAATGGGGGGGGGGAAACGAAGAAGCAAGAAGGGGGGGAAATATATATATAACGAATTTTGATTAGTCAGATGTATCTTTAGTATTGAATTAGAATCTATAACCTCGGGGAAGTCTATATTGGAGGGAGGGGGGATTGAAAAGTCATATGGGTTAGTATTGAAGCAACAAAGGGAAATTAAGTTCTGTAACCATATGCTATCAATAAATTGGTTAAAACAAAAAAGTTATTAGACTTTTTGTTACTAAAAGAGTAAGACTCCCAACAAGTATAAGGATAGTTAAAAACTTCCATCACTTGATCTTCCTCCTCCTATATACTAATATTCATTGATCATAAAAAGACCTTATCTGATTCCTGCATTTGATTTGGGTCTGTAATAACCACCCACATCGCAATATTACCCTCCTAGCCATTTTTTTTTTAAAAAAATCACCCAAACACTTTCAACGAATCCCTCTCCCTCTAAACCATGAACTTCCTCACAGGCATAATAACTAAGAAGAGCCCTGTCGAATCAGACCAGTGGTCTATCTAGTCCAGGATCCTGTCTCACACAGTGGCCAACTAGTTCTTCTGGAGAGCCAACAACAGAGTGTAGAGGCTGAGGCCTTCCCCTGATGTTCCCTCCTGGCTCTCGGATTCAGAGGATTAGTGTCTCTGAATGTGGAGTTTCCTTCAGTCACCATGGCTAGCAGCCACTGATAGACTTATCCTCCATGAAGCCATCGAATCTCTTTTCAAGTTGTTTATTCTTGCAGCCATCACAACATCCTCTGGCAGTGAATTCCAAATTTCCATCACTCTCTGTGTAGAGTGGTACTTCCTTTTGTCCATCCTGAACCTACTCCCCATCCGCTTCATAGGATGTCGTCGAGTTTTTGTATTTCAGGTGAGGGAGAAAAAGTTCTCTTACCTTTCTCCACCCCAGGCCTAATTTTATAAACCTTTATCATGTCCCCCACCCCCTGCTTAGTCATCTCTTTTATGAACTCAAAGACTGTCACCAATTTCACACTAGGCTTCTTTCAGCTGGAGAGCCCTTTTGCTCCCAGCGCTTTTCTTGGTTTTCACGAGTTAAAGAGTCAATTTCCCACTGCAACTAAGATTCTCTTAGAAGCAGTTTTTGCTTGCCGTGGGAGAGCAGCACACCAACTCCGCAGCAGCTTGTGCGAAAATGAAGAGAAGCACCAGGGGCAAAAGGGCTCTCCACCTGAGGCAAGCTCTAATGTGAAATCGGTATGTGTATGTCAAAATGTCACTTGCTGGGTTTCTCAAAAACACAGGTTAGCCATTGGAGAAAACAGAATGCTGAATTGGATGGGTGCTAGGCTTCCCAACCCTCCCACCCTGGCGGGGGACCCCAGGATTTCCACCGTCTTCCCCCGCTCCCCAAAAAACCGGAAGCAGGGGGAGGGGGAAACGGCGCCAGGGAGCATGGTGAGCCACCCCATCCCGGAGCGGGTGAGGCCGCTGTGCCGCTGCCGCCCCCTCCCCGCCCACCGCAGCTGCTCCTCTGAGATGGGCCCAGTCTGAGCCCATCTCGGAGGAGCAGCCAAGAGGTGGCAGGCAAAACCAGAGAAGGGAAGGGCGGAGGCAGGCCAGGAGCATGGCGAGCCGTGAATCCAGGCCCTTCTAGCCCATCTCGGAGGAGCAGCCATGGCGAGCGGAGAAGAGGCGTCGCAGCGGCGTCGCCCGCTCTGAGACGGGGTGGCTCGCCACACTCCCCGGCGCCATTTCCCCCCCTCCCCCTAGCTCCACCTTAGTGTCTCCTGGCTCCACCCCCAAAGTCTCCTGGCTCCACCCCCAAAGTCCCCAGATATTTCTGGGGTTGGACTTGGCAACCCTAATGGGTGCCCAGATTACATTTTACCAGTAGCCTCCCTAAAAACTTGGGCCAGGCCTTGATGGGTCACCATACCAACTAAATCCAGGCCCTGCGGGATCTGCTTCAGTTCCACAGGGCCTGTAAAACAGAACGCTTTCACCAGGCTTTTAGTTGAGGCAGTGGACGTCACTTGTTATCAGCCTGCCCCCGTCATTCCATCCCAGTGCCATAAGACCTGCTGGACCTGGACAACAGGCCATGTCTGTGAGGCAGAATTTGCCATTTTAGTACCTATTGTTTTCTGTAATTTTTTATATATTTTTTAAATTGTTTTTTTTTTAACTATTGATTGCTTTTATGATGTAATCCACCCTGAGCCTGTTCTATGGGAAGAGTGGGCTAACAATTGAATAAAATAAATGAATAAAATAAATAAATTTGGACTTATGGGCCACCTTACCAAGAAGGCCAGGAATTGCTGCTTTAAGATACAAATAGTCTTCTGGTGACTGGGATTTTAGTAAAACAGCTTGCCTGTGTGAAGCTGAAAACAGCAGTGACTATAATGCTTAAATCTGATATTCTGTTAAAGACTGGTTTTTACCATAGTCTCTCCCCACCTTCCCAGCTTAGGAAACAGACTGTAAGTAACAGGCTGTAGCCGGTCCTCAGGATACCACTTTCAGGTCTTTGGATGCTGAGTGATTGCCTACCAATTACAGAAATTAGGATAAAATAGAATCAATCCCATTGGCATAGCACAGAGCTGTTGTCCACTGGGGGAAAGAGAATCACTGTTTTTTTTTTTTTTTGAGGACTTGGGGCATCTGTGTCATTGGCCATTAGACTGATATCTGATAGTAGAAATTAGGCTTCCCAACCCCCCCCCCCCCCGCCCTGCCAGGGGACCCCTGGATTAGCAGCCTAATCCCCTGCTCCCTAAAAATATGATAGCGGGGGTGGGGGGGTGGAATGCGTGGTGTCTCTTTCCCTGCCTGGCTTCAGGTTTCTCCCTTCCTCCGAGTTACAAAGACCCGCCCACGACCGGCCTGCTATTTGCTCCAGTCTGGCCTCCCTTCATGAGGTGCATGCTGGGACTTGTAGTCCTTGCATCCTCTCACGTCTGCTGAGCATTATTCTCTATTTGGAGATTGATTCTCATAGGGTATAATGGGGAATTGATCTGGAGGTTTCGGGGGCTCTGGGAGAGCTGTTTTTTGAGGTAGAGGCACCAAATTTTCAGTATAGTATCTAGTGACTCTCCCCAAAGTATCTCCCAAGTTTCAAAACGATTGGACCAGGGGGTCCCATTATATGAGCCCCAAAAGAAGGTGCCCCTATCCGTCATTATTTCCTATGGAAGGAAGACATTTAAAAAGGTGTGCGGTTCCTTTAAATGTGATGGCCAGAACTCCCTTGGAGTTCAATTATGCTTGTCACAGCCTTGTTCCTGGCTCCACCCCCAAAGTCTCCTGGCTCCACCCCCAAAGTCCCCAGATATTTCTTGAATTGGACTTGGCAACCCTAGTAGAAATACGCCCACACAGAACAAATGACTGGAGGTTGTGCTAAGAGCAAAGTTGTTCCCTTGTGCAACGTCCATTTATTCCAACCAACAGGACTCCCTCTGAAGAGGTTCTCACAGGGATGTAAGGAATTGACTTGTTGGATCCGACAAAGATCTGTCCAAGTCCCACATTCTGTTTCTACGAGTCTGCCTCTATCAGCCCTGAGGGGGTCCATTAGATGGTCTTCAGCTGCTGTTTCCCTTTGGGGTTTGATATACGGAGATAATGGAAAATATTTGATACTTCGGCTTTGAGGGTGGAGGGGGGGGGTCCTTGCTTTAGCTATTGTTACAACAATACCATATCAGCTTCTGAAATAGCATTTAGGAGAAAAAAATCAAGCAGACACAAAAACAGAACTTACAAGAGTAAAAAATATGTTTCATCATTAAAAACACCATCATTTGTGAGGTACTTTGTCATCTTCGTCGATATCTGAGTGTGTTGAGGCCTAAGGGTCGCTCCCCTGTATAAATAATTTCATTTCAGCTAATACATCTTTTGAGTTCTTGAGACATTTATTTCTCCTCAGGGTGATTTTTCACTTGCCTCCCACAAGTCTAATAAGGCTTCAGGTGGGTTTTTTGTTGTTATTTTTTTTTTTTAAATACAAGCATGGGCTCCTCTCAAGGTATTTCATTACCACGTTCTCTCATAGAAATTATCCAAAATCAAGACCAAAACATCTAATTGATAACAAGAAGGTAGAGAAAGGTAGAGAAAGAAGGTAAAGAAAGAAATACTCCCTTTCTCACAATGTGAGAACTCATGGACATTCAATGAAATTGCAGAGTAGTCAGGTTAGAACTGATAAAAGGAAGTCCTTCTTCACCCAAAGGGTGATTAACACATGGAATTCACTGCCACAGGAAGTGGTGGTGGCTACAAGCATAGATGCCTTCAAACTCCAGTGGGAAGTGAGGCTTCCTTATGATAGATAGCTACGAGCATAGCCAGCTTCAAGAGGGGATTGGATAAGCATATGGAGCAGAGGTCCATCAGTGGCTATTAGCCACGGCATATTGTTGAAACTCTCTGTCTGGGGCAGTGATGCTCTGTATTCTTGGTGCTTGCGGGGGGCAACAGTGGGAGGGCTTCTAGTGATGGACCTCGTGATGCTGCCTGTTTTTTTTTTTCAGTTTAGATAAGAGACAACTCTTCTTATGTTCTTTGCATATGGAGGTTACATTTCAGCCTTTGACCACCCAATACGCATTCTAATCCCTCTAAGATTCTAAGAAATTCACTTTAGTAACCATCAAGATTTTTTTTAAAAAATCATCAACATGTATTTGCAGTAAAGGGAAAACCCCCCCAATAATGATCTATTATAAGATTCTGTTTCCAGAGTCAGGTCTTGGTTTCTAATGGTAAGAGTAGAGGCAGCCACAGAATCATAGAACCATAGAGTTGGAAGGGACCTCTAGGGTCATCTAGTCCAACCCCCTGAACAATGCAGGAAACTCTCAAACACCTCCCCCTAAATTCACAGGATCTTCATTGCTGTCAGATGGCCATCTAGCCTCTATTTAAAAACCTCCAAGGAAGGAGAGCCCACCACCTCCCGAGGAAGCCTGTTCCACTGAGGAATCGCTCTAATGGTCAGGAAGTTCTTCCTAATGTTGAGCCGGAAACTCTTCTGATTTCATTTCAACCCATTGATTCTGGCCCTACCTTCCGGGGCCACAGAAAACAATTCCACCCCATCCTCTATATGACAGCCCTTCAAGTACTTGAAGATGGTGATCCTATCACCTCTCAGACGATGGCTGACAGCCCCCTTTCATAGACTTTGCAACCCACTTTTGTGCCCCGACCCACAGGTTGGGAAACACTGCCTCAAAGCACTGGCTCAACACTGCAAAACAATGAGTGACTCCCTCAGTATGCCTCATTGTCTTATCCTGGGAACTGTCCTCTGACCCCTCCTCTCTTTCTCTTCCTTTGTTCTCTCAGTCTGTCTACATGGCCTTCCATGAAGGCACACATCTCTGCAGGTCTCTCCTGTAGAGACAGTGCCCTTCCACTCACACAGGATGCTGGACAAGCTGGCCATTTGTGACAGAAGAAGAGGAAGAGAAGGAGGAGATTAGATTTATACCCTGCCCTTTGCTAGCCAAAGGAGTCTCAGAGTGGCTTACAAATCTCTTTTCCCTTCCCTCCACACATCAGACACCCTGTGAGGTAGGTGGGGCTGAGAGAGCTCTCCCAGAACTGCCCTTGAGCAGAACAGCCTTGGGAGAATTTGTGGCTGACCCAAAGTCACATCAGCAGGTGTAAGTGGAAGAGTGGGGAATCAAACCCGGATCTCCCAGATAGGAAGAAGACTGTAGATTTATACCCAGCCCTTCTCTCTGAATCAGAGTTTCAGAGCAGCTTACAATCTCCTTTATCTTCTTCCCCCACAACAGACACCCTATGAGGTAGGCGGGGCTGAGAGAGCTCTCACAGCAGCTGCACTTTAAAGGATAACTCCTATCAGACCTATGGCTGACCCGAAGCCATTCCAGCAGCTGCAAGTGGAGGAGTCGGGAATCAAACCTGATTCTCCCGGATAAGAGTCCGCACACCAAACCACTACACCAAACCACTACAAACCACAGAGTTCATGCACTCAATCACTACACCAAACTGGCTCTCAAATGGGAAAGTACTCTTTAGGGAAAGTACTCTTTTGATAGGGCAAGTACTCTTTAGATTAGGCTTCCCTCTCTCCTTTTGACTGCAACCTGAATTTGAAATGGATCTACTTGAATAAATGCAAGTTTACCTTTTCTGTAATATACTTCTTGGGAGATTTATTTCATGTAGAAGAAGAGAAGAAGACTGCAAATTTATACCGCACCCTTTTCTCTGAATCAGAGACTCAGAGCGGCTTACAATCTCCTATATCTTCTCCCCCCACAACAGACACCCTGTGAGGCGGGTGGGGCTGAGAGGGCTCTCACAGCAGCTGCCCTTTCGAGGACAACCTCCGCCAGAGCTATGGCTGACCCAAGGCCATTCCAGCAGCTGCAAGTAGAGGAGTGGGGAATCCAACACGGTTCTCCCAGATAAGAGTCCATGCACTTCACCACTACACCAAACTGGCTCTGTACACTTAACCACCGCACCAACCTGTATCACACCTCTGTGATTCGTCAAAACTCAGCTGTATTAACCAAATATCCCAATAATAATTTTTAAAAATCCTGACAGGTTATAGAAAACCAGGAAATATCACGTTAATTTATTACTTTACCCAAAAGAGACAGCCTTGTGGAATTCAACTGTGCTTTGAAAGGATCTCTGTTCCTGTCTCCTCCACCTTTTTTGTGGCACGCTCTCCAAATTCCTTCTCCGCCTGCCTCCCCAGAGTCTCATCAAGGCGTCTGCTGATCATGAGGTGTTACAGATAATTTTGTTGAAAAGGTACCCTGTTACTTCTGGGCTCTCTCAAGGATTGAGGCTGATTGGGAGGGGGTGTTCCCATAAAAAAGGCTGGGTTGAGGTAACATGCCCCGAAATTAATGCCGGAGATAGATCCAAATAGACAGCCATGTTGGTCTGAAGTAGTAGAACAAAATAGGAGTCAATTGCACCTTTAAGATCAACAGTTTTATTCAGTAATAATAAACAGCTGAATAAAATTGTTGGTCTTACAGGTGCAATTGGCTCCTATTTCGCTAATGCCGGAGAATTACTTCTGTAGGATTGTGTTGAGGGATTACTACCTGATCCCAGAGTCGACGTTTGAACAAACGGCGCACAGAGATGAATTAGAAAGATGTTCCAATTCATTATTTTCTTTGCCGGAGTAATTCAGAGGGTGAAAACAACCTAAACTATAACAAAAATGTGGGGATTTTTTTTTTTTAAATCTCAACCATGGAAGATAACGTTCGGCATATTTCCCCTGGTGGGATTTGGAAAAGGAAAAGAGCCACGCAGACGGAATGGTTTTTGCTAAAGCTCTTGATGATTGTTTTAAATTAATCAGTGTTTCAATATTTTTTACAATAGAGAGGCACAGATAACCTGAGAGTAAACCAGTGGCAACTGATCTTTCATTGATTTTGCTTTTTGGTCTGTTAAAAAAAAGGTAAAGATAGTCCCCTGTGCAAGCACCAGTTATTTCCGACTCTGGGGTGACGTTGCTTTCACATTTTCACGGCAGACTTTTTTACGGGGTGGTTTGCCATTGCCTTCCCCAGTCATCTACGCTTTCCCCCCAGCAAGCTGGGTCCTCATTTTACTGACCTCAGAAAGATGGAAGGCTGATCCCCGCTGAACTACCTGATCCCAGCTAAACCTGGGATCGAACTCAGGTCATGAGCAAAGCTTAGAAGAAGATGATATTGGATTTATATCCCGCCCTCCAATCCGAAGAGTCTCAGAGCGGCTCACAAACTCCTTTATCTTCCTCCCCCACAACAGACACCCTGTGAGGTGGGTGGGGCTGGAGAGGGCTCTCACAGCAGCTGCCCTTTCAAAGACAACCTCTGCCAGAGCTATGGCTGACCCAAGGCCATTCCAGCAGCTGCAAGTGGAGGAGTGGGGAATCAAACCCGGCTCTCCCAGATAAGAGTCTGCACACTTAACCACTACACCAAACTGGCTTAGGACTGCAGTACTGCAGCTTTACCACTCTGCGCCACAGGAGACAAACAGAAAGCTTATCCACAGCATTGTCAAAACTTTTGGGGACTCTTGGGCATCCCTAGGTCCCACCAGGAAGCTGGCATCACTAGTTCCTGGGGGTCAGCAACAATGCCACCGGAGGCAAATTGGGGGTTTGCAGAGAGGAGGAGGAGGAAGAAAAGAAGATGATGACGATATTGGATTTATATCCCACCCTATACTCTGAATCTCTGAGTCTCAGAACGGTCACAATCTCCTTTACCTTCTCCCCCCACCCCCAACGGACACCCTGTGAGGTAGGTGGGGCTGAGAGAGCTCTTGCAGCAGCTACCCTTTCAAGGACAACTCCTAGGGGAGCTATGGCTGACCCAAGGCCATTCCAGCTGCTGCGAGTGGAGGAGTGGGGAATCAAATCCGGTTCTCCCAGATAAGAGTCTGTGCACTTAACCACTACACCAAACCGGCTCTCAGGGGGGAATCAACAGAAATGCCTCCTCCCTCTTCAAAATAAAACAAAATAAAATAAAAAGGTAAAGGTAGTCCCCTGTGCAAGTACAAGTCATTTCTGACTCTCGGGTGACATAGCATCACAATGTTTGCACTGCAGTCTTTTTACAGGGTGGTTTGCCATTGCCTTCCCCAGTCATCTACGCTTTACCCCCAGTGAACTGGGTATTCATTTTACCAACCTCAGAAGGATGGAAAGCTGAGACAAGCTTGAGCCAGCTATCTGAACCCAGCTTACGCCAGGACAGAACTCAGGTCGTGGACTGCAGTTTACCACTCTGCGCCATGGGGCCCATGCTGTTAAATATACTGGGAACTGTGGATGGACACGTCTGCCCTTATTTATTTATTTATTTATTTATTTATTTATTTATTTATTTATTTATTTATTTATTTATTTATTATTTATCACCTGCGACTCCTTGAGCGCTTTCATCAGCGCTGCCTTCGCACCAGCCTCAACATCCACTGGAGTGACTTTGTGACCAACACTGAAGTCCTCAAGAGGGCGGAGGTTACAAGCATCGAGGCATTGCTGTTGAAGACGCAGCTGCGCTGGGCAGGGCAAACCTCCAGGATGGAAAACCACCGCCTTCCCAAGATTGCCCTGTATGGCGAACTTTCCACCGGCCATTTAAATAGAGGGGCACCAAAGAAGAGGTACAAGGACTCCTTGAAGAAATCCCTTGGTATCTGTTGCATTAACCATCACCAGTGGTCTGACCTAGCCTCAGATCGCAAAGCATGGAGGCACACCATCCACCAGGCTGTCTCTTCCTTTGAGAACGCACGCATAGCTGGTCTTGAGGACAAAAGGAGATTGAGGAAGAATCGCACTGCTACAGCACCAACCCCAAATCAGACTTTTCCCTGCAGCCACTGTGGCCGGACCTGCCTGTCCCGCATTGGTCTTGTCAGCCACCAGCGAGCCTGCAGCAGACGTGGACTACTGCACCTTTCTTAAATCTTCGTTCGCAAAGTCAAGCCGAGAGAGAGATTTATTTAGGCAATTTCTATTCCGCCCTTTCCCAAAATGGGCTCAAGGCGAATCACAACATTCTAAAAACTGTATAAAACGACAGTGAAAACCAAATCGATGAAACAAGACCATTGGATAGATCACATATGTTACAAATAGTGGCTCATTTGGGCACATTATAGAAAATAAGAGTCCAAAACTCGCTACTTGCCTGACATCATTTCCAGGAATTCTCATTTGCAAACATATTATACAAATAATAGAAGGTTTCTTGACATTGTGCTGGCATAAAGCTACAGCACGAAGCTGTTCTTTTGTACGTTTCTTATGAAGTCGTTGGTAATTTATTACTAGGTCAAAGCAGCCTGAAACTCTTAAATGATTGCCTTTCCATTAAAGAGTAATCATGACCTAGGGTCCAGGCCAAATCAATAAAACATGCATAGCTCCTGTAAAACAGCCTTCCCTAACCAGGGAAGGTAATCTGCCGTTTTACAGACTGAAAGAACTAACCAATTAAACAGTGGGTAAGGTCAAATTTTATCGATTGTAGATTCAATGAAATCTCTTGTGCTGTTTCCCCCCCCCCTTCTTTCCCCCCAATCCCCTTGTAATTGGAGTATGATTTCCTTAAAACACTTTTTTAAAAAAAAAAAAAACATTTCCAGAGGCTGTACTTCTACAGCAATCATATATGAGTGGTCTTGCAACAACATAATGATTCATTGACATAAAGATCGATAACACTATAAAACCTTGCAGCCAGAAAATAAAGGGTATGGGGGGAACATAAACGGTTCAAACGTTACAGGATTTTTTAAGAAGGCTTTGTAACTCTCTGTTGGCTTTTGCTCATGCAGGGGAGTTGAACTCATTTGTTATGAGGGCCGGATCTAACATAAATGAGATCTTGCCAAACCGGGCCATGTGTGCCATAAAGTGCAAAGCTAGGTAGGAGAGACATATACTTTATAAATGACAAACACAAAGTTTGGATTTTTTTTAACGTTAAACATGCTTAAAACTCTAGCGCTTGTTGGTCTTAAAGTTGCTTTCTTTGTATTTCTCCAATTGCAATCCAGGCTCTCTCAATCACACAGCAGAGCTACTGAGCCAAACCTCTCTTCCTTCTTTTGGCTGAGGCTCCTCCCCATCCTGGTCTCTTGGGGAAGGAAGGAAAGAGGCAGGGCTTCCTTTGAAGCAAGCTATCCCTTCCCCCTCCTCCCCAAGAGAGGAGCTTCAACCAATAGAGAAAATAAAGGCTTTGCTCTGTAGCTCCTGTGCAATTGAGCAAGCTTGGCAAGGCAAGCTGTGATGCAGAAGGAGGCAAGAGAGAGGGAGAAGGAAGCAGATGACAGCCAGTTGCTCGGGGGCATGACAGGAGTTCTCTGGGGGCCTAATTTGGTCCCCAGGCTGCATGTTTCACACCCCTGAATTATTATGTTCAACATTCCCAGATGTGGGGCTCACCTTTAACCTCCAGGAGGCAATGTGAGAGCCACTGAGCTGCATGTGAAAGGAAGTCTCTTCATTAGGATTGCCAAATCCCCTGCAGCCTCTGGTGGGGGACATTTTTCACATGCGTAATGTGCACGTGGCACAATGACATTACCTGGAAGTGACATCATCGCACTAGCAACACTGTGTGCAGGCCGCTCTAGGCATTTCCAGGAAAACTCTAGCAATCTGGGAGGGAAATTTTGGGAGGTACCTACTGTACCATAGAGTTTTCCCTCCCAAATTGCTAGAATGTCTGGGGAAACCATAGCGTCATTCCGGAAATGCCTAGAGCAGCCAGCACACGGTGTCACCAACGCGATGATGGCACTTCCGTGTGACATCATCGCACCGGTGACATCGGGGGAGATTCCCCCCCACTGGCCCACAATGGATTGGGAACCTCTAGGATGGGAGAATCCCCCAGCCCAGGGGCTTGGCAGCCCTACCCTTCATACCAGTCTCATGACAGGAAGCCATGTCACATCATGCACTTGAGCAGACAGGAGTGTCACCACCATTATTGTCCTGTTTTAAAACTACAAATGGACCCAGGATTGTGCTCTGGACTGCCTGAATTGCCCTACCTTGCCTTTCTTGTTCACTTTTTTATCCCACCTTGCTTTGGTTACAAGGTTTGGTTACAAACTTTAGGTTACAAGGCCTAAGCAAGGTGGTTAACAATAGGACATTTTGGAGGGCCACCATAAGTTAGAAGTGACTTGACAGCACTTAACACACACAACAGTTAAAAGACTCCATAAGAGGTCATGAGATTTCTTGGGATGGGAGTCAATGAAGACCCCAAAAGTAGAACAAATGAGCGGAGGACATATGATATATTAACATAATTTTAAGACTTTAAACCATGAATGTTGAACAGGGTCATCTTATGCCAGACATAGAACAATGTCTGCTTCCACATCTTGTTATATGAGTTAAATATTAAGTATAAAACTATTTATAGGGACTATCTCTGAAAATGGTGCTAACCTATCGTATTGATGTGATTTCTGGATAAAATAGAATAATGCCATTCAGAGCTTTGGGGAAGAAGGGTTGGCGAGAGGGTCGCCAGGTCTCCTCTGGCCCCTAGAAGGGAATAGGGCGTAGGGTTGCCAGATCCAGAATGGGAAACTCCTGGAGATTTGGGGATGGAGCCTGGGGAGGGCAAGCACCTCACTGAACATAAGCACATAAGAGAAGCCATGTTGGATCAGGCCAAAGGCCCATCCACTCCAACACTCTGCGTAACATAAGAACATAAGAGAAGCCATGTTGGATCAGGCTAATGGCCCATCCAGTCCAACACTCTGTGTCACATAAGAACATAAGAGAAGCCATGTTGGATCATGCCAGTGGCCCCTCCAGTCCAACACTCTGTCACATAAGAACATAAGAGAAGCCATGTTGGATCAGGCCAATGGCCCATCCACTCCAACACTCTGCGTCACATAAGAACATAAGAGAAGCCATGTTGGATCAGGCCAATGGCCCATCCACTCCAACACTCTGCGTCACATAAGAACATAAGAGAAGCCATGTTGGATCAGGCCAATGGCCCATCCACTCCAACACTCTGTGCCACACAGTGGCCAAAACCTCCAAGTGCCATCAGGAGGTTCACAAGTGGGGCAAAAAGCCCTTCCACTATGCCCCCCAAGCACCAAGAATACAGAGCATCACTGCTTCAGACAGTTCCAATAATATACTGTGAATAGTAGTCACTAATGACCTCTGCTCCATATTTTTATCCAATCTCCTCTTGAAGCTGTCTATGCTTGTAGCCGCCACCACCTCCTGTGGCAATGAATTCCACATGTTAATCACACTTTGGGTGAAGAAGGACTTCCTTTTATCCGTTCTAACCCGACTGCTCAGCAATTTCATTGAATGCCCATGAGTTCTCATATTGTGAGAAAGGGAGAAAAGTACTTCTCTCTCTACTTTCTCCATCCCATGCATAATCTTGTAAACCTCTATCATGTCACCCCGCAGTCAACGTTTCTCCAAGCTAAAGAGCCCCAAGCGTTTTAACCTTTCTTCATAGGGAAAGTGTTCCAACCCTTTAATCATTCTAGTTGCCCTTTTCTGGCTTTTTCCAATGCTATAATACCCTTTTTGAGGTGTGGTAACCAGAATTGTACACAGTATTCCAAATGAGACCGCACCATCGATTTATACAGCGGCATTATGATACTGGCTGATTATGATACTGGCTGATTTGTTTTCAGTTCCCTTCCTAATAATTCCCAGCATGGTGTTGGCCTTTTTTATTGCAATCGCACACTGTGTAGACATTTTCAGTGAGTTATCTACCACGACCCCAAGATCTCTCTCTTGGTCAGTCTCTGCCAGTTCACACCCCATCAACTTGTATTTGTAGCTGGGATTCTTGGCCCCAATGTGCATTACTTTGCACTTGGCCACATTGAACCTCATCTGCCATCTTGACGCCCACTCATCCAGCCTCAACAATCCTCTCTGGTTCTCACTACCTCGAACAATTTAGTGTCACCTGTGAACTTGGCCACTTCACTGCTTACTTCCAAGTCCAAATCATCAATGAACAAGTTAAAGAGCATGGGACCCAGTACCATGTCCTGTACTGAACCAGTACTGAGCCCTGCGGCACCCCGCTGCTTATCGTCCTCCACTGCAAAGACTGCCCATTTATACTCACTCTCTGCTCCCTCTTAATTAGCCAGTTTTTGATCCACAAGAGGACCTGTCCTTTTACTCCATGACTCTCAAGCTTTCTAAGGAGCCTTTGATGAGGAACTTTATCAAAAGCTTTCTGGAAGTCAAGGTAAAAAACATCTATTGGGTCCCCTTTGTCCACATGTTTGTTCACCCCCTCAAAGAACTGTAACATGTTAGTAAGGGTATAACGCCATCACTGGGTATAAAGCCATCATGTCCACCTTCAAAAGCATCCATTTTCTTCAGGGGAACTAATCTCTGTAGCCTGGAGATAGGCTATCATTATGGGGGATCCCCAAGTCCCACCTGGAGGCTGGTAATCCCTAGATGGAGAGCTCTCTGATACATGAACCTCCCATCCCTTCAAATTACATGAGACTCTACTCACGATGATAGTCACTGGTTATGTTAGGATTGCCAGGCACCTCCTGGCAACTGGTGGAGGATGGAGGGGCTTACCGGTAGCAGGAGGGAGGCCAGCTGACCTGCAGCAGTGTGCCTGCATCACTGCCCGCATGACCTGGAAGCAAAAACTCTTTGGTAAATTTGGCTTCTACCATAGAGTTTTTGTCCAAATAACAGAGCGGCCCTGATGTGATGACATCACTTCCGAGTCATGTGGGAGGTGATGTAGACACGTTGTTGAATGTCAACTGCTCCCCCTCTTTTGGGAGTAAGTTCCCTCCTCACCAGACAGCTCATTGGCAGTGGGCCTGTGAGCAGGGAATCCCTGCCTCCACCCGGGTGTGTGTCTAGCAACCCCAGATTATGGCCTGGAGAAGGCCTTTTCAGTGTTTCCTATTAGAGCACTACCTTCCAAGTCAGGCCTCATTGGTCGGTTTCCCGAATAGGCAATTTTTCTTTTCTATATGGAAGCATTTCTCCCTTTACTTTTGATGGTGTTGCTCGTACAGCTTTGCCTTGGAGCTGGTCCTGCTATTCCAATTATTGTCAGGTCATCCTGCTGGTGTGCTTGATTTTATATGGTAGCTGTCTGTTTTCTTGTCTCCTTTTTTTTTTAAAGATGGTGTGTGGGGAATTTGTATGTGGAAGGACAGGCGTTAGATCCTTTAAAGCAGGGTTTCCCAAACTTTTCTTTCCGGTGCCCCGGTTATTTTTACACTTCTCCTTCGTGGCCCACTAAAATTCGAGGGTGGAGCCAGGAGACTTTGGGGGTGGAGCTGGGAGACAGGAATTATGTCATTTCCTGTGGTGTCACTTCCAGATCAAGGGCCAAGTGATGTCACTTCCAGGGCACACTGAACCAAAACTCCACCAAAAACAAAACTCCACCTTTTCCTGTGATGTCACTTCAAGGGCACTCTCCCAAACCTGCCTCTTCTTCTGAAGTAACTTCGTTTTCAGAAAAATCTCTCTGACATTCATGCTGAGCCAAAATGGGGATTGAAAGTGGGTGGTCTGCAACTTTTTCATACATTCCCAGGGTATTCTCTTTCCACCCTCACACCTGCATGCACCTATCTGTTTGTGTGTTCTTCTCCAGCTTGCAAGCACTCCTAATGCCCATGTTCAATTGCCTTCATCACCTACACACCCCTTCCTCAACAGCATTGACCAGTGTATGCAATTGGAAGTGCTGTTGCCATTGCCGTCAGGAATGCCAGTGCTGTGTACCACCCACACTGGGCCCTGGCAGCTGCTGTACCTCAAAATATGCTGACACATTTAGTAGGCCTTCCTTCAGCTGCTACTACTGGAACCCTTCCTCAAGCTACAACCAAGCTTGCTTGATTTCAAGAAAATCTGTTGACAGCTATTTTTCATACTTTTTCTTGACTGAAACACTGGGAAACTGCTGTAAAAGGTAGCAGAGAATTGTACTGCAATTAATGAATTAATTTCAAGTTATATAAAGTTCATACAAGCTTTTCTGCAGTTATCCCAAAAAGGATATTTATGAGGGGCTTGCAGCTTTTTATTGGCTGTGTTTCCCATGCCTTTAAAAGCAACCTGTTGTGCAGATATTTAGCCAGTGAACTTCTTTCATCCTTTTTAATAGCTACAGGAGGAGTTTAATTTTGGTGTCAGACAGCTGTTAAAGGCAGAATCAGTAAAATGGTGCCAAGTTCATAGTACCATCACTTCCAGTGCTATTGAGATATACAGCAGTAATTTCCAATAATCTCCTTCTGCCCCACACCTCTAATTCTTACTCACACAGAAATCTCATAGAAAGGCCAGCTGGCTAGAACTGGGGGTGCCAATTTTTAATTGACAGAGCTCCTATGTCTGCAACAACAGTATGATGAACAGAAAAGTTTCACCCAATAAAAATGGAAGGAAAGAAAGAAAGAAAGGGAAAGAATGAAATAGAAGGAAAGGAAAAGAAAGACATGGAAAGGAAAAACATAAGAACATAAGAGAAGCCATGTTGGATCAGACCAGTGGACCATCCGGTCCAAAATTCTCTCATACAATGCCCAAAAAGCACCAGAATGTCCACCAGTGGGGCCAGGGCACTAAAAGCCTTTCCACTGTTGCTTCTCCCCACCCCCAGCACCAAGAATACAGACAGAGCATCCCTTGCAGATGGAAAAAGAAAGAAGTAGGGACAAAGGGGAAAAAAAGTCTTACTCACCAGCAGATTACGCCAGCCAGCAATAATTCTGCCCACGGGTCATTTGGTGAAAAAATAGCTACTGGAATGCCCACTCCCCATCCCTCCCAGCTGAAAAAAAACACACACTCTCTTCTCTGCCGCCCAGGCCTCCCGGAAAATCTTCCCAAAAGAACATACTGCAAGGCACATGAAAGCTCATATTTTGAAGAACACTTCATGGATCTAAAATGCCAGTGGATGCCAGCTTTTCTCTCAAACACTGGGAGAGGAGGAGAAGAAAGGAGAGGCATCCCAGTTTCTCTCTGCACAACACAAAGACGGGGGAAGGAAGCCAAACAGAGCTCAGGCTTTGCAGCCTGTGTCTGTCTTCAAGGCTACCTTTTCTCTGCACAACACAGAGACAGGGGAAGGAAGGAAGCCAAATGGAGCTCAGGCTTTGCAGCCTGTGTCAGTCTTCAAGGCTAGCTTTTCTCTGCACAACACAGAGATGGGGGAAGGAAAGAAGCCAAATGGAGCTCAGGCTTTGCATCCTGTGTCAGTCTTCAAGGCTAGCATTTCTCTGCACAACAGAGAGATGGTGGAAGGAAGGAAGCAGAGCAGAGGTCATGCTTTGCTTGGGGGCAGGGCTAGCTTTGGCTTTTCTTGTGACCCAGTAGTGAGGCTTCCATGGCCCGGTACCAGATCCCAATCCTGCAAATGGGAAACAGTGCTTTAAAGCAACTGTGTGTGTTTTCCCACCGCAGGGCTGCTATGTTGTGGCTTACTGCCATGAGATATCACTGGTGTACTTTTTTTTAATCATGGTGGTGGGCCGGACCACATGGACATACTTCATTGGGGGCTAATCCTTCCCAGCAGCTGTCAGACAGGAAGCAGAAGGAAGCAAGTACTGTTCCAGCATCTGGGCCAAAACCAAGTTCTGCTGTGCTCTTCCCTCCAGAATATAAGCACACACACTCCTTTGTGCTCAGCAGATCCAGTGTCTGAGTGAAAGGACTTTCCACCCACATGTAAACAGGGCTTTATTTTAGAAAAAGCCCAGCAGGAACTCGTTTGCATTCTAGGCGCACCCCCTGACATTGCCATTGTTTCACACAAGGCTTTTTTGAAGAAAAAGTCCAGCAGGAACTCATTTGCATATTAGGCCACACCTCCTGGCACCATGTCAGCCGGAACTGCGTTTCTGTGCGCTCCGGCTAAAAAAAAAAGAAAAAAGCCCTGCGTGTAACTACCGACAATGTACTTGCTTTTCCCCCCAGATTGCTTCCCCGGCTAGCTTCAATCGACATCATTATCAGCGTTAAGGCCCACCAGATGCTCACAAGGTGACTCACAATCAAATCTCCAACTGCAGCACAATGCAGGCCACGCTAATGCAGTTACTAGCCAGGCAACAGAACTTCCAGGAACGCCAACCCTCTATTCCTCTCTGTCTGGTTATATGTCTTCTTTATTTTTCTTTCCTTTTCGCCTTGCTCAAATGCATTTCTAGCCTTTGCTAAATAGCTCCTTGCCAGTTTGCTTTTCTCCGTCTGTATAGCATCCATCACGCCGGTTCCCTCCATTTCCCTTATGATCATGAGTAAACCATTCCTTTCTATCATATTTCAGAGTGCTAACAGAATTAGTTTCAGATTCAAGAAGGCTTTCTTTTCTAGCGGCAGGTAGATGATTTGCTGTCGAAGCAGTTCCCCCCCCCCCCCATCTATCCCTCTCCAGGAAGTAAGCACACAAATGAAAATACCAAGCTCTTGGAAAAATGCCATCTGGCACCAATTTAAAAACGAGGTGGCTCCATGTTGCAAATGGGAACGGGAGAAAATCTGGCCAAAGAGAAAATCTACTTATTCAAATCCAAACACACATCTGACTGTCACGCTGAAGGGTGAAACAAAATATTTATCTTCGTTAATAGCTCGAAGGTGCCTTGCCATTTTCTCTCTTATCCTCGCTCACAGATTGGCAAGAGCGACTGAAAGATGTATTAAGCACTTCCTGCCCGCCTCCAGCTGCTTTGACTCACAGAATTTCGGAATCCTTTTTGAAGCAACTAATTAAACATTTCGGTGCGGATCCCAAGCATCCCATCCCAAGTAGCGCTCATGCAATTACAGTGGTCCCTGAAAACAGAGCTGTCAGCCCTCAGCTGGCCGCTCCAGGGAGCACAGGGTGTAGAGAATGCTCAAAACGGTGTGTGATGCTCTAGAAATTTTCAAAATCTATGTCGTTTTTACCATAGAGATTTCAAAAATTCCTAGAGGGTCACACAATGCTGCGACATTAGTTCTGGGGGGAAACCCAGAAGTGGCATCACAGCAGCACACACCACCAACACCCATGGACATATGGACATATGAAGCTGCCTTCTACTGAATCAGACCCTGGGTCCATCAAAGTCACTATTGTCTACTCAGACTGGCAGTGGCTCTGCAGGGTCTCAAGCTGAGGTTTTTCACACCTCTTTGCCTGGACCCTTTTTTGGAGATGCCAGGGATTAAACCTGGGACCTTCTGCTTCCCAAGCAGATGCTCTACCACTGAGCCACCGTCCCTCCCATATGGATGACATCAAGAGAAGGAGACAGATGACAGAAGGAGACACCCATTTTGCTTCTGCTGATTTATTGAGCAGCAATGGAATCTCGGAGGCCAGGAGCAGACAAAATGGGAAGTCTACCTAAGAACCTTGTCCTGGGAATCCATGAACCCTTGGGAACACCTGGCCAGTGAACGCTGCTTGATGGCAGAACTGTTTTAACTATGCACAACTATATGTACCTGGTAAGGACATCTAGGGTACAATCAGGACTATCTTTTTTCTGCCAGAGTTCCACCTAACCCGGCCAGGACTCCCGCTGGCCTGACCTGCCATGGGGAAGCCATGTGCTCCCAGGCCAGGCAGTGTGTGGCCTAATATGCAAATAAGTTCCTGCTGGGCTTTTTCTACAAAAATAAAGCACTGGGTACAACCCTTTTAACCCTTGGCCTCATTCTGAGGCCCACAGAGATGTTCCCATAGATGTTCACAAGGGATGTGCCCATAGAGAACCTCCACCTTCTGAGAGCACTTTATCTCATCCAAACCCCTGGACAAGTATTCCCTATGGGATGTACCTCAACCTGCATTTAAAGGGGAGAACTTACTAACCAGGCTGAGACAAAACGGTAGCGACGCCATGCACGTGCCCCCGATTCCCCCGTCAATAAAGGCTTTGCTCATCCAAAACGAACCACGAAACTATGCAGAAAGAAAATACAAGAAGTTTCTCATACAAATACCAGAGTACAACCAGGGTAACAGTTGTACTCTGACGATCACACAGGCTCATGAAAACCTTAAGGAGTGCCACAAATAAATACCTACACAAACCGAAGCCCATCAGTTTGGGAGTAAGACAACTCTTTCATCCTAAAACAAATGATAATCCAATCCCATATTCTTCCTTAGTTAGAAGGTGACCGGATTGCCAGGCCAGGCAGGCCAGGGGTGGATATCCTAAATGTGTTTGTATATGTCGTAACTGCTCTGAGCCTTGCATGCGGGAAGGGCGGGATGGCAATTCAATAAATCAAATCAGATCTGATTGTTGCCCCAAATCCATCGTTAATAACATTCCTTCTTTCTTGACTCAGCAAATATTGTATATCAAAACACAAGAGAACAGTGGTACAATTAGAGGCATCAAGAAAGAGATGTATTAAAATGGCAATCATTGGGACGAATTGTAGTAATCAAAGAGAAGGTCATGAAATGGAGGGTATTTTGCTTTATCCAATTATTCAGTATGGGTTATCACTATAATCATAGCAAATTCCATAGCTGCAAAAAAACATTCCTTCTGTTTTGAAACTGTCATTAGTACCGACATAGCAACCCCTACTAGGATGAATTCTTTAAAATGGGGATTTCAGCAGGAACATCTTTCATGATCTGTAATTATAGCTGTTACAAATATCAGTCTGTTCTTAACACAAGACTGTCCATGATCTCTACCCAATTCCAAGCTCACGAACATAGGCTCAGATCATGTAAGCCTATTCTGGGGCATTTATCAGTCTTCCAGTCCCAATAACCACAGCTTAATACATGAGGAAAGACTCAGGATTGTGACATTTTACCCTCTTGCAAAAAGTTAGTTTTTAATTTATTTCTTAGATGTCTTAATTCTTAGAGTAATACGCATGAAATTATCAGGACATATAACATGACAGGGATAAGTGTAAAATTCTGCATTTAGGTAGGAAAAATCCAATGCATGGTTATAGGATGGGGGAGACTTGTCTTAGCGGTAGTATGTGTGAAAAGGATCTAGGGGTCTTAGTGGATCATACGCTGAACATGAGTCAACAGTGTGATGCGGTGGCTAAAAAGGCAAATGCAATTTTGGGATGTATCAACAGAAGTATAGTGTCCAGATCACGTGATGTGATGGTATCGCTTTACTCTGCTCTGGTAGGACCTCACCTGGAGTATTGTGTTCAGTTTTGGGCACCACATTTTAAGAAGGATATAGACAAGCTGGAACGGGTCCAGAGGAAGGCGACACAGATGGTGAGGGGTCTGGAGACCGTCCTATGAGGAAAGGTTAAAGGAACTAGGGATGTTTAGCCTGGAGAGGAGGTGGTTGAAAGGTGATATGATCACCATCTTCAAGTACTTGAAGGGCTGTCATCTAGAGGATGGTGTGAAATTGTTTTCTGTGGCCCCGGAAGGTAGGACCAGAACCAATGGGTTGAAATTAAATCAAAAGAGTTTCTGGCTCAACATTAGGAAGAACTTCCTGACCATTAGAACAATTCGTCAGTGGAACAAGCTTCCTCGGGAGGTGGTGGGCTCTCCTTCCTTGGAGGTTTTTAAACAGAGGCTAGATGGCCATCTGACAGCAATGAAGATACTGTTTATTTAGGGGGAAGTGTTTGTGAGTTTCCTGCATTGTGCAGGGGGTTTGGACTAGATGACCCTAGAGATCCCTTCCAACTCTATGATTCTATGATTCTATATGATAATAGCAGAAGCAGGTGAATTATTAACACTTTTAGCAAGATACATATACCTTAGAGTTGCCAAGTCCAATTCAAGAAATATCTGGGGACTCTGGGGACTTCTCTTTGATTACTACAATTCTTCCCAATGATTGCTGTTTTTAATACATCTCTTTCTTGATGTGTCTCATTGCACCACTGTTCTCTTGTGGTTTGATATACTATATTTGCTGAGTCAAGAAAGAAGTCATGATATTAAGGATGGATTTGGGGTAACAATCAGTTTTGATTTGATTTGATTTACTGAATTTCTACCCCACCCTTCCCGCGAGCAAGGCTTAGGGCAGTTACAACATATAAAAACACATTTAGGAATAGCAACAAAATCAATTCTGAGCTCTTAAACCATTAACCGTTAAGAGCAAGATGACATTCTGAAACAATCATTTATAAATAATTTATCTGAAATAACTAGGCTAGATCTGTCAAGTGTTCTAGCAGTGACTCCATGTATATGGCTTCATCCTGATTCAATTTCCATTTCCCTCTGCTGTATTTAAATTTGAACACAAGAGAATTCCCTACATCATTCTACTCAATGCCTTTCGATCTGCACAACAACCCTGTGAGGTAGGTTAGGCTGAAAGTCTTTGAGTGGTCTGAAATCACAGTGTGGGCCAAAGCAGGAGGGAAGCAACCTCAGCAGGGTATAAAGACACAGAGTCCAGCCTGCAAAGCAGCCATTTTCTCTAGGGGAAGTGATCTCTACCACCTGGAGGGCAGTTGTAAATCTGAGCGATCTCCAGCACTCACCTGGAGACTGGCAACAATGGTCCCCCACAAGGAAGTGGCTGGCTTTCAGGGTGGAGTCTATGGCATTGTACCTGTCTGAGGTCCTACCTCTCCTTGTGGGAGAGCCAGTTTGGTGTAGTGGTTAAGTGTGCAGACTCTTATCTGGGAGAACCAGGTTTGATTCCCCACTCCTCCACTTGCACCTGCTAGCATGGCCTTGGGTCAGCCATAGCTCTGGCAGAGGTTGTCCTTGAAAGGGCAGCTGCTGTGAGAGCCCTCTCCAGCCCCACCCACCTCACAGGGTGTCTGTTGTGGGGGAGGAAGGTAAAGGAGATTGTGAGCCGCTCTGAGACTCTTCGGAGTGGAGGGTGGGATATAAATCCAATATCTTCTTCTTCTTCTTCCTCAAACCCCACTGTCTCCAGGATCCACTCCTCAAATCTCCAGGAATTTCCCACCGTGAAGTCGGCAACCCTATTTCCTTCCCTTTATCTGCCCCCTGACTTCAGCTTTCCATCATAATCCCTAGCACATTTTTATGTATATTGAGGCAGTGGATTGGGGGGGGGGGGATGGCTTTCCTCCCACTATCCTTCCAGAATACCCTGTGCATGTTCCCTAAGCAGAACAATGCCTTGCTTTCCGTGGGTGATCGTAATGCTCCTTACTGGGTCACCAACAGCGGGTCACCCTTTGGCTTCCATGGACTTTGAAGGGTGCAGAACTGATCAGGATTGGACTCAGAGCTGGATTAATAATTAGACCAAGCAGGCACTGGCCTATGGGCCTTCACACCTTTAGGGGCCAAGGGCTGGCTTTCCCCCCTGGTTTCCCCCCTGCTTGCAACCCTCACAAACCGGAACAAGCAGCCAGCAACTGAGCTGCTCTTTGCCCGACTTGCCTGGTGCGGCTGCTGCTGTTGCCAAGTTTACCTCTCTCTGCCTCTCCCCCGCAGCTTAGTCAAAGGAGTTTTTAAGAAGGCGCCTGCAGCCTGCAGGGGGAGCCATGGGTGGTGGGGCGGGTGCTCCAACTCTGAGATGATCTGCGAGGGGCCCCCCAAGATTTTGACTGCCTGGGGGCCTCCACAGGGTTTAATCCGGCATTGATTGGACTGCAAAATCCTATTGTTTGTGAGCTACTAGAAGCCCTCAGTAAAAGGCGTTTAACTGACTAGACTACTGTAATGCCCTCTACATGGGGCTGCTCTTGTGCCGAACTCGGAAATTGCAGCTAGTGCAGAATGCGGCGGCCAGGCTGCTACTGTGACTGCCTCGGTGGGAACACGTGCGGCCCGGGCTGAAGGAGCTGCACTGGCTTCCAATTATATTCCGAGTTCGCTACAAGGTGCTGGTTATTACTTTTAAAGCCCTATATGGCCGAGGCCCTGTCTACCTTAGGGACCGCCTCTCCCCACATGTTAGAGAGCACTAAGATCTAGCTCCCAAGGCTTTTTAAGGATCCCTGGACCAAAGGAGGCCAAACTGAAAGTAACAAGAGAGCAGGCCTTCTCCGTAATGGCCCCCCACTGGTGGAATCAATTACCGGAGGAAGTGCGAGCCCTGTGGGACTTTAGTCAGTTCTGCGGGGCTTGCAAAACTACCCTCTTTATGCAAGCATATAAGGAGTCCTGAAAACGATACCTTGCCATTGAAAAATATCTACTGAATAGCACCTAATTTATGGTAGTCTTAACTTTTATGTAGTTTTAACCTTATGTAACTGTTTTTAAATGTATGTATCAATTGTATTTTAAAATTGTCTTATGTAAATCATGGGAAACCATGTCTTGTTAGCTGCCCTGAGCCTGCTTCGGCGGGGAGGGCGAGATACAAATTAAAGTTTATTATTATTATTATTATTATTATTATTATTAACACCTCCCCCCACACCACACCATCAACCTATGAACTGCTCTACACATGAAATAAACTTCCTGTGCATCACTGTACAGATACATGAGGGACACACAAGTACCACATTATACCGGGAACAGACAGATCAACAAACCTATCTACATGCCTCCAGCTACCACCTCTCCAACCCTTCAGACAGAGATACAGACTTGGAGAATCTGTAGCAGGCATTTTTGCAATGGAAAGATATTGTGGCTATTTCTCAAAGCCATAAAAGAGGAAGAGGATGCCAAAATCTTAAATCTTTACCTTCAATGTGAACGCTTGACTGTTCACTTCCATGAGATTATTTAAATTATCTTGGATTCGGATCCCAAAATACTTAATTGGATGCTGTTTCATAGCGCAAATCTTTGCCAATTGATTTTCACACACTGAAGACGTATTGAAACTTATCAGACAGATTAACTTTACTGCATGAAAGCTTAGGAAACATATTTAAAAGTGATAATTCTTTTTGGAAGTCTAACAGTCGTGTTAAAATGAGAAAATAACATCACTCCAGAAAAGACAGATGTTAAAACTGACTTTCCCAAACCAAACTCCATGCATGTTTATATTTAGGAGAGGAGGAGGAGAAGAAGAAGAATTTTTTTGTGTTTGGATATATTGAACCTGAAAAATATAGGCATTTCCTGATATTCCTGAATCCCAATATTGGTATGGTATTGGGATTCAGGAAATATTCAGGATTAACACATTTTTTCATCTCCATTATAGCCTATGGGGAGCATCATAGTCATTGGTCTCCATAGGCTGTAATGCGAATCATTCCAGGGCTCCTGGGTCTCGGGGAGGGGGCTGTTTTTGAGGCACAGACACCAAATTAGCAGCATAGCTGATGGTGCCTCTCCTCAAACCGCCAAGTTACAGAAACGATTAGACCCGAGGGTCCAACTCTACGGGCCCCAGAAGAGGGTGCCCTCATCCTCCATGGGAGGGGGGAAGGCCTTTAAATGGATGCGGTCCCTTTAAATGCCCTTTGCAAGCTGTGGCATGAGTGAAGTGGTGAGTTCACCTGGATGAAGAATATGAGAATGTTTGAGCAGGACCTGTGGTGTTGTAGCAATTTCCATCACAATACCTCGACAAGGCACTGCAAGGGAAGTGACATTTGGCACAGCTCAGACAACTGAATACACGTCAATCAACTGCAAAAAGTCAACTGTAAAGCAAACACCTCTTTGACCTCAGCACTTGTAGTCTCTCTTTCGTAACTTTTTTAGGGTTGCCAACCTCCAGGTAAAAAAAGGTCAAGGTAGTCCCCTGTGCAAGCACCAGTCGTCTCCGACTCTGGGGTGATGTTGCTTTCACAACGTTTTCACGGCAGACTTTTTACGGGGTGGTTTCCATTGCCTTCCCCGGTCATCTACACTTTCCCCCCAGCAAGCTGGGCACTCATTTTACCAACCTCGGAAGGATGGAAGGCTGAATCAACCTGAGCCGGCTACGTGAAATCAGCTTCCGCTGGGATCGAACTCAGGTCGTGAGCAGAGGGCTCCGACTGCAGCTCTGCAGCTTTACCTCTTTGCGCCACGGGGCTCTTGACCTCCAGGTGGGGACCCAGAATTACAACTGATCTCCAAACTACATCACTCTTTATTTACTTTTAAAGCATTTATTCCACTTCTCCTGGAGACAAGGGCTGCTTTAGAAAGTGAGCTGCGTGGCGTTATACCCTGCCGAGGTCCCTCGCCTTCCTCATCCTCACTCTTCCAGGCTCCCTCCTCGAATCCAGGTATTTCCAAACCCAGCCTTGGCAACTTTCTTCCTCATAAATAGGAGGGAAATGATTTCCTCTTCCATGCATCTGAAGAAGTGAGATCTGACTCGCTGCTGGAACAAATTTTACAAGTCCTGGAGATGCTCCTGGAGTTTTGCTTTATATCCTTTGCAACACTTGTTCTCCCCTTTGTTTTAGAGCAGGGGTGTCGAACTCATTTGTGATGAGGGCCAGATCTGATATAAATGAGACCTTGTTGGGCTGGGCCATGTGTGGACCTATTTAAGATTAGGTGGCAGAGATATACATTTGATAAAGAACACAGACAAACACAAATATATTCTTTAAAAAACTTAAAACGTGCTTAAAACGTTAGCACGCATTGGTCTTAAAGATGCTTTATTTGTATTTCTCCCATGGGATCCAGGGAACTGGGCAAAGGAAGCTCTGGCTCTTTCCTTTCCCAGGGGACTGTGGGGGGGGCGGGGAGCCTCAGTCAATAGAAGGAAGAGAGGCTTGGTTCAGTACTCTGCTGTGCAATTGAGAGAGCCTGGCAAAGCAAGCTATTCTGCCCCCCTTCCTCCCCAAGGGAGGAGCCTCAGCCAATGGAGAAAATTGAGGTTTTGCTCTGTAGTTCCTGTGCAATTGAGCAAGCCTTGCAAAGCAAGCTGTTTTGCAGAAGGAAGCAAGATATAGGGAGAAGAAAGCAGATGACAACAAGTTGCTCAGGGGTCTGATAACTCTCCGGGGGCCTGATTCAGCCCCCAAACTTCATGTTGGACATCCCTGTTCTAGAGTATTCACATCTCACTTGACTAGGGCTTTTTTAAAGCAGGAATGCAGTTCCGGCAGGCTTGACATCAGGGTGTGTGGCCTAATATGCAAATGAGTTCCTGCTAGGCTTTTTCTACAACCCCACCCCCCCTTGCATTTGAACAATACATAAATATCTCGAGGTTTCAGAATCCCCCATTCCTCAGCAAAAGTACATTTCCAATGTTTATAGTGCACGAACCTTCCCTTTTCACCACATTCGTTTTACTTGAATACTTGAATTGGAAAGTTCAATAGGTCTATAATTATATTGTCTTGCTAGGGGTGGAGGGAGGTCTGCTGGTTACATAACCTATGCAAAAGCAACAAAAATCCACATTAATCAGCAGTGCGCTGAGAGCAGTACATAATTAATTGTAATTCTAATTAAAATCAAAATGCAACCTAATATAGCCAACATAATTAAATTGCTTACCAAAAATGTAAAAGCTTAATTTTAACATTAAAGGAGTGACAATGGAGCATGTTAATTTCCCGCGCTACAGTTTTCAGTGAGGGGGTAATATTAAGAACATTCATAGGAGCAAACTGCTGATTAAAGGGAAACTGCTATTTAAATTAATTGGAAAAGTTATAATCACTGCCCATGTGTTAATTCAGAATATATGGCATGAACGTGGTGCCTTGAATTCTAGTCTATAACTGTCACATCCAGCACACAATTAAGTGTGTTTAACTCCAATTGATGTCATTAGTACTCTAGGATGCTTATATGTCTGCTGGATTGTGCTTAATATATGAATTGTGATGTCTATTCATAGGTTAAAAGCTGCAAGAATCTGAAACCGGAAACGTATTTAAAGAAATGTCAAACCAGAGTTAAATTTGACTATTTTTTAAAAAATAGAGCCAAACTGTTATTTCTTACTTCACTGCTGCCAAGAGGGCTAGAAGTATAATGGGCATGTCTACTAATATATTTTTCAAAGCACAGAAAAATATACTTTGTGTGACAAACAGCTTGCCCTTTTATAATAGGAAAAAGAGAACATTTGCATGGGTTGTACGCAACCAACTTCCCCCCTTATTTTTTAACTAAAAAAAGGTAAAGGCAGTCCCCTGTGCAAGCACCAGTCGTTTCCGACTCTGCGGTGACGTTGCATCATGACATTTTCATGGTAGACTTTTTTATGGGGTGGTTTGCCATTGCCTTCCCCAGTCATCTACACTCTCTCCTCCCCCCCAGCAAGTTGGGTACTCATTTTACCAACCTCGGAAGGATGGAAGGTTGAGTCAACCTTGAGCCGTCTACCTGAACCCAGCTTCCACTGGGATCAAACTCAGATCATGAGCAGAGAGCTTAGACTGCAGTACTACAGCTTTACCATTCTGCACCATAGGGCTCACTCTCTACTTTCTACAGAGGTAGAAAAAAAATGAAGTGATACACAGTCTTAACATGGCAAAAGGCTATACCACCTCAGACATAATTCTGTGACATAGAATCAGAATGCCCCATCCGTGCAATAGGGAGATAAACGGGGGGGGGGGGGGGTGGAGGGGGGTGGAGTGCAAATTGTGCATGTGTAATCCTGCCTCCACTAGAGGGACAAAACAGGAGTCAAGTTTCACCTTAAGACCAACTTAGTTTTATTCAGAACGTAAGCTTTCATGTGCTCTCTAAGCACACTTCATCAGATGAGGAATCCGGTACAGTGAGCAAAGCCACACATAGCTGATAGTCAGTGGCTCAGAATGCAAACTGGTACAAATTTAAGATCCAATGACAGTATAGTAAAAATATCTGGTAGGGAGTGGTTTAGAATGCAAAATGGCACAAATTTAAGATTCAATGACAGAATAGTAAAATTAACAAATTGAGCAAACCTTTGATCTGAGTAGCATGAGCATGCAAAAGCAATAAAACAGTAATATGTCAAAATGTGAGAATGTCTGTTAATGACTATATTGTATTAAGCCTGGGTCAAAAAGAAGATATTTATATCTCACAATATTTCCCATCCAACTAATTTACCTTTTAACATGTAACGCACATATAGTTTGCCATTAGGAGAAAAATACATTAAAATATAGTGGGAGATGGGTTCAATATATGTAATGGGATAAACAGCCAATATCCCTGTTTGAGGATGTCAATACAGCTAAAAGAAAAATACATTGGATAGTGATGTTCTTGTCCACATAATTTACTTTTTAACATGTAAACATCATTCTAGTTTGCTATAGAAAAAAAAGAATACAATAAAATATAGTGAAAATGGGTTAAGTATATGCAATGAGATAAACAGCCAATATCCCTATTTTGAGTATGTCAATATACAAAAAGTCATTCTGATACACTATTCTAAAAGAGAAATACATTGGAATACTGTGGATGTATAACTTACTCAGTGAGAGTGGGTTTAGCATCTGTAATGAGATAAAAAACCAATATCCCTGTTCAGTCCTGAGGAAGGGTTTGTTCAAATTTCATAATAATGTGTAATTCAGCAATTTCTCTCTCCACTAGAGGGAGCTAAAGAATAGGGCTTTCCCTATAAGGAAGAAAAGGAACAGTTTCCTCTACTGGACTAGAAGGCCTGAAGCTGCAGGGAGAAGCACTCTCACCCAGGCGGCCTTGTTTTGGGCAGGAGCTCACAGGAGGGACGAAAGTCACAGCTGTGCCCCTTCTTTCGGATGTCTTCTCTGTTTTTCACAGGAGCTTATGGTATCCCTAGAACGAAATATAAATACAAAAGATTCGCAGCAAGGAAGGCTTCTGTGGTGAGAGTGCTTCTCCCTGCAGCTTCAGGCCTTCTAGTCCAGAAGAGGAAATCATATCTTTTTTGTAACACCCATTTCAAATAAGCAACAACAAAAATCAAAATACAGACTTTCAGCGATTGTTATAAGAAATTCTCATACCTATAACGAAACGCAAATATGAAATATTCACAGCAAGGAGTGCTTCTTGTTTTAAAACTATTTTATTGGTAACATATGGTAATAAATCTATATCTTACATCTTTTTAAAAAAGCTTCTTTTATCTACCCCATATATAACTTTCTACCCACCTCTCCCACCCCGTTACTTGACCCCCACTGGTGTTATTTACTTAAAATGCAAATATTTAAAGGTACCCTTAACTATTAAAACAAAAAATTATATTCTTCTTCTTTTTAAAACTTAATCATTATCAAAGATTGCCCAATATCCTTTTATTTTCCACTCTTTTTCTACATATCTTCTAAACTTTTTCCATTCCGTCTTAAAAACTTCTAAATCATAGTCTCTTAATAGTCTTGTTAATTTGTCCATTTCACTCCATGTCATAATTTTTATAATCCAATCCCATTCTTCTGGTATTTTTTTCTTCTTTCACAACTGCGCATACAATGTCCTAGCGGCTGAGAGCAAGTACCAGATTAAAATTCTATCTTCTTTTGGAAATTTTTCCATTTATAGTCCCAACAGAAAAGTCTCTGCAACTTTGTTAAACTCATATCCCAAAATCTTAGTAATCTCTTGCTGAATCATCTGCCAAAACATTTTAGCTCTTTCACAAGTCCACCACATATGGTAAAAACAACCTTCATGCTTTTTACATTTCCAACATCTGTCTGGCATCTTATTATTCATCTTTGCCAATATTTTAGGCGTTATATACCATCTATACATCATCTTAAAACAGTTTTCTTTAATACTTTGACATGTTGAAAGTTTCATAGAGTTCTTCCACAAATATTCTCATTTCCATCTGTATTTCTTTACTTACATTAATTTCCCATTTAATCATTTGCGATTTCACTACTTCATCTTCTGTAGACCATCGTAGAAGTAATTTATATACTTTTGAAATTAATTTATCATTGTCTCCAAGCAGAACTTTTCCCAATTCTGTTTGCTCTTTCCTTATTCCTTCAGTTTTAATATCATTCTCCACCAAGCTCTTTATTTGTTGCATTTGAAACCAATCATATTTATGATTCAACTCTTCAGCAGTTTTCAGTTCTATATTGCCACTTTGAAATTTTAATAATTGATTATATGACAACCACTTTTCTTTGCCTATCTCAGCCGTTATTTTTATTACTTCAGCTGGCATTATCCATAACGGTCTTCTCTCATCTCCATATTTCTTATATTTAATCCATGTATTTAGCAAATTATTCTTATATAATGGTGAGAGAGAAAAACGTCCATCTTCTTTTTTTCCATAATACAAATCCGTGTGCCAGCCAAATTTATTTCCATAACCTTCCAACACTAAAAGTTTTTTTGTTTAACAACATTATCCATTCTTTCATCCACACTAAACAAACTGCTTCCTGATATAATTTTAAATTCAGCAGTTGAAACCCACCTCTTTCTTTTGCATCTGTCAAAATTTTCATTTTAATCCTTGGTTTTTGCCCAGTCCACACACATTCTGAGATTTTTCTTCGCCATTTATCAAATTGTTTGCCATCCTTCACAATAGGAATAGTTTGAAACAAATACATTATTCTTGGTAAGATATTCATTTTGTTTGCAGCTATTCTACCCAACAATGACAAATTAAGCTTATTCCATTTTAACATGTTTTCATCCATTTTACGCCATAACTTCTCATAATTATTTTTAAACAGATCAATATTCTTCATTGTTATCTCCACCCCTAGGTATTTTACCTTAGAGGTGACTTCACAACCCATTAGTCTCTGTAATTCTTGTTGCTTGCTCATCCGCATATCTTTACACAGAATTTTTGATTTTTCTCTATTAATACAAAGTCCCGCCAACTCCCCATACTCTTGTATTTTAGCTAGCAGCAAAGGTGTAACTTGTATGGGGTTTTCATTTATAAACATTATATCATCAGCAAAAGCTCTATATTTGTAAGTAAATCCTTTTATTCTTAATCCTTCTATTTCTTTTTGTTCTTGGATCTGCATCAACAATATTTCAAGAGTCATTATAAACAACAATGGTGAAAGCGGATAGCCTTGTCTAGTACCTTTGCTAATTTTCATATCTTCTGTAAGATCTGTGTTTATATATTCTTATAAAGTTTTCACCAGCTCCATTTTTTTCATTACCGCAAACATAAAGTCCCAATTTAAATTATCAAAAGCTTTCTCTGCATCTGCAAAAAATAATGCTACTTCTTTTTCTGGATGTCTTTCATAATATTCTACAATATTTACAACAGTTCTAATATTGTCTCTTATTTGTCTTTTGGGAAGAAATCCTGCTTGATCTTCCTTTATAAAGTTTATCAAATGTTGTTTAAGCCGTTCTGCCAAGATTCTTGTAAATATTTTATAGTCATTATTTAATAACGAAATTGGTCTATAATTTTTTACATTCATGAAATCTCTATCTTCTTTAGGTATCAATGAAATAACAGCTTCTTTCCATGTGTTTGGTACTTTCCCTTTTATTCTTATCGTATTCATCAACTTCTGCAATTTTGGTATTAACACATCTTTAAAAGTTTTAAAATATTTAGCTGTATATCCATCAGGCCCAGGTGCTTTTCCATTCTTCATTGCATTAATTGCTGCTTCAATTTCTACTTTTTCAATTGGATCAATCAAAACTTTTCATTTTGAATGTCCAACAACTGTTTTTCTTTTACTCTCTTATCTTTATTATTCAAAGTAATCAGCATTCCTCTCATTACTGCTTTATAGGCATCCCAGACTGTCTGAAAGTCAATATCCTCTTTGTCATTCACTTGGAAAAAAGCTTTAGTTTCATTTTCGAAGTATGTCACTATTTCTTTATTCTGTAGCAAATCTTCATTCAATCTCCATCTTACCTTCTTGGACAATTTTGTAATCCACATTATTGGGTTATGATCAGCACCAATTTTAGGTAAAATCTCTATTTTCTTTGTTATAAGACCTAAATCTTTAGTTCCCCACAACATGTCAATTCTAAAAAAAGTTTTGTGTCTTGCAGAAAAGAAAGCATAGTCCCAAACTTCAGGGTTAAATTTCCTCCATATATCTTCCAGATTTTTTTGTTTAACCAGTTCAAAAAAAGACCTTCTTTACTATTTTTTCCCTCCCAACCTGTCCAATGAGTTCTTAACTGTTCCATTAAAATCTCCCATTATCAAAACTTGGTCATAGGTCAATTCATCAAGCTGTTGTATAATGTCTTTAAAAAAACATCCTTTGCACCATTAGGGGCATAGAGTCCCAATAACAATGTTTTCTTCCATCTAATATTGTCTCTACTGCTACAAATCTTCCATCTTTATCTTTAAATACTAATTTTGGCTCCAATTCTTGTTTAATATAAAACCACTCCCCTTTTCTTCTGTTCATCCAATTAAAAAAATTCCACTCCCAATTGTTTGTTCCATAAAAATGTATAATCCATTTGTTTAATATGTACTTCTTGCAAACAAATTATATTACAGTTTTGTTTCTTAATCCAATGAAATGTTGCCCTTCTTTTATTGTGGTGAATTTAGTCCATTTACATTCCATGACAATAATTTGTAATCCATTATGGTGCAAATTCTTTATTTTCTTTAAAAAATCTACACATATCCTGTGCATTTGTAATTGTAATTATTTTCCCCTGGAGTTCAAAGTTCAAGCCTTCAGGTATTATCCATCTGAACCTCATTCCATTGTCTCTCAATTTTTCTGTCAACTTTTTATATGTTCTTCTATCATTTATCACTTGCCTTGGCAGCTCCTTCATGATTCTCACTCTACTGCCTCCCACTATCAATGTCTTTTCAAAGTTTTTACTCATGATCCTTCCCACCATTTCCTTTGTCATATATCTTATGACAACATCTCTTGGTAAGTTATTTTTCTTGGCATAAAGTGAGTTCACTTTATACATATAGTCGTACATGTTTTAAGACTCTTCAGGGTCTTCCTCTAAAAATTCTGCAATTATTTTTTATTATATATTCTTTTAAATCACCATCCTCCTTCTCAGGTACTCCTCTCAGATGTATCTGAGTCTCCATCAATTTGCAGTCATGGATTGTCACTTTTTCTTGCATTTTCAACAAAGTGGAATTATATACGTTCATTCTGCCTTCTACCTCCTGCACTTTCTTAGATGTTTCCTCAGTTTTCTTTCTGAGATCTTCCATATCTTTTTTAATCTCTGCAATAATTTTTTTCCTGATTCATTTATCATCTCTCTCACCCCTTTCATCATTCTGGCTTCCATTGCCTCCAATTGGTCCTGCATTTTTTCCAATGAAGTAGCCCTTGTACGGGGCTGCTTGTGTTCAGACATTTAAAAAACAACAAAAATTTGGACCTCACCAATTTCCAATTCGACTATCAGATTCAAAAGAGCAGGACCTGCCCTTTATAACAAGCCCAATTTCGCCATCCTTGGAGCTCCCAAAGTCAAGATATTTATTTTTAAAGTTTTTAAAACTTCCAAAATGGTGGTCGCAACTTTTTACTGCTCCTTACATTTTTTTCCCCTTTTAAAAACATCCGAGGTCCACATAAATAATATGACCAATAGTATTTAACTTCTTACCCTCTTCTCAGTTAACTCCAATAATTAATGTCCCGAAATCTTTAAAAACATTGTTTTTATTTTGACCTCCCAGCAATGGCCGCTGATGTTTCTCAATGGTAGTAAATTCCTAGAGTAGGTTTTCCCTCTGCTACTTCCTGCTTTTGTTGCCACAAAGTCTCATTCACACTGGTAAGGAGATCTCATGATACTTGACTTACTTCCTGTCTTGCTTGAATGTGCTGCAGGTCTGTGACGATGGTGCTCTTTTTTCAAAACCACAAGTAGACTAAACAATAAATTCCTTTCCACTTTTTAACACTGTCTTTTATATTTATAAAGTCCAAATTTCACCTCTTCCTCCCCTCTTCTTCCAGACTTTCTAGATTTTCCTTTCCCACCTTTTAAATTTATTCCATTAAGCTGTAAATAGTTCCAGAATGAAAGATAGTAATTTGTACCTTCTCTTCCAATTATCCAGGTTCCCACCGGTCTTGCAAAGCTTTAGATGTTTAGCAATGTCTAACAAGGTTAGGATCCGGGACTCCCTTTTAGCCAAGGTAAACCTCAAAGTTTCCTGTGCATATCTTGGACTAATCTCTGACTGAGAAAAGTAGGCAGTAGGCATTAAATTGCCTTCCACTACATCGAACAGAAGTTCCAGCCTGCTCCTGTTATGAGAAGCAGCTCAGCTCAACATTTTCCTCCCCCGGAAGTCCCCACAGCAAGGAGTGCTTCTGTGGGTGAGAGCATTTTGCAGAAAAAAGAGATTCTGGAGCCTGATACTGAATCAGACCCTGGATCCATCGAAGTCAGTATTGTCTACCCAGACTGGCAGCGGCTCTCCAGGGTCTCAAGCTGAGATTTTTCACTCCTATTTGCCTGGACCCTTTTTAATTGGAGATGCCGGGGACTGAACCTGGAACCTTCTGCTTACCAAGCAGATGCTCTGCCACTGAGCCACCATCCCTCCCCATGCAATGCAATCCTACACCAGTGCAAGCAGGCAGCTTCATATGGTCACATGTTCATTTGTTATGTGGTGCATCTCCCTCAAGAAAAGCCTGGCGAAACAGGAGTCGGAAGGACTGAGGTGCCAATTTTCTCAAGTGCAACAGGCCTGAATTATTATGGTTGCTGTATATATTTAATATACTTTCAAATGCAATGTTCTCTAAACTTGGTTTGTTGTTAATCGCAAAACTGCACGTGTTACACGAAAATAAGAACATAAGAGAAGCTATGTTGGATCAGGCCAATGGCCCATCCACTCCAACACTCTGAGTCACATAAGAACATAAGCGAAGCCATGTTGGATCAGGCCAATGGCCCATCCAGTCCAACATTCTGTGTCACATAAGAACATAAGAGAAGCCCTGTTGGATCAGGCCAATGGCCCATTCACTCCAACACTCTGTGTCACACAGTGCCCCCCCCCAAAAAAAAGTGCCATCAGGAGGTTCACTATTGGGCCTACAAGCCCTTCCACTTTGCCCCCCCCCCCCCACGAAGCACCAAGAATACAGAGCATCACTGCCCCAGACATTTCCAACAATACGCTGTGGCTAATAGCCACTGATGGACCTCTGCTCCATATGCTCATCCAATTCCCTCTTGAAGCTGGCTATGCTTGTAGCTGCCACCTCCTGAAGCAGTGAGTTCTACATGTTAATCACCCTTTGGGTGAAGAAGGACTTCTTTTAATCCGTTCTAACCCATCTGCTCAGCAATTTCATGGAAATCCCACGCGTTCTTGTATTGTGAGAAAGGGAGAATACTTCCTTCTCTACATTCTCCATGCATAATCTTGTAAACCTCTAACATGTCACCCCTCAGTTGGTTTCTCCATCTAAAGAGCCCCAAGCATTTTAACCTTTCTTCATAGGGTAAGTGTTCCAAACCTTTCATCATTCTAGTTGCCCTTTTCTGGACTTTTTCCAATGCTATAATATCCTTTTTGAGGTGTGATGCCCAGAATTGTACACAGTATTCCAAGGCAGGATCACACTGTCATAGATGTGAGCTCTTCCTCAGTTCTTAAATTTAAAATATTTATTTGTTTGTTTATGTATTTATTTATTTGGCACTGTTTCCTTAAAACTCTATAGGTTACAGATGGAGGGTGTTTTGAGATCTAGAAACGTCACGCCTAACGAAGCCAGTAAGTTTGGAAGCTCAGAGAATTTTTACATATGAGAAAGGGATTTCACAGCTCAAGATCTCAACAGAAAAGTGTGAGGCACTTTCCACCAATTTAATATGCATTTCATTTGGCACCAATTTAAGGTTTGCCTTTGGTGGTGGTGGCGGGAGTTACTGTACACATACAGTGGAATTAGTTAACTGGAAAGGAGAATTCGGCTATGGTGTACCAACACTGCAAAATTCGGATATGGTGTACGAACAATTAAAAAGGGGAAATCACTTTTTTGGGGGGAGGGGGGAATCTTGTTATTTGTTTAAAAAAATAAACATGCAAGCCCTTCTATCCAGTACAAAACTTAGCAGAAGTTTGGACTAGAAATTTTCTAAGGATTTCTTTATTCAAAGAATTCTATGTAGCACGTAGGCTTTTAGACAAAATAATATAAAGTAATCAAAATACATGAGGGAAAAAAAGAACATTCAGCACTTTAGGAAGAAGTGGACATTGAATACATAATTTAAAAAACCAAATTAACATTAAAATAGCCACAGAACCATTGGCTATTTAACTATGAGCCGAATTAATGGCAGTCGCTCGAATTTTCAGCGCAGTCAAGATAGTTTTGGGAACTACCAGAGAGATGTGATTTTCATTTCCAGACAGAAAATTAAGTAAGTGGGAATCTTCCAATGGTTAGGAAAAGTTACAAAGAAGGAGAGTTATCAGAGAAGTTCTTAAACTGCCATAGAAATTAAATGTGAAGAAAGTGTGTTAGGGTATAGGTTTGTATTATGACTTTTCTCGCCACCAGTGCCATCTGACAAAAAACTTTATTTTTCTTTTCTGGTATTCTTTCATCCCCTGGTTGATGAAAAGAAGAAAAAGAAGAAGACGAAGAAGAAGAAGAAGAATTTCAGATTTATACCCCGCACTTCTCTCTGAATCAGAGACTCAGAGCGGCCCACAATCTCCTTTACCTTCCTCCTCCACAACAGACACCCTGTGAGGTAGATGGATATTGGATTTATATCCCGCCCTCCATTCCGAAGAGTCTCAGAGCGGCTCACAATCTCCTTTACCTTCCTCCCCCACAACAGACACCCTGTGAGGTAGATGAAGATATTGGATTTATATCCCGCCCTCCACTCCGAAGAGTCTCAGAGCAGTTCACAATCTCCTTTACCTTCCTCCCCCACAACAGACACCCTGTGAGGTAGATGAAGATATTGGATTTGTATCCCGCCCTCCACTCCAAAGAGTCTCAGAGCGGCTCACAATCTCCTTTACCTTCCTCCCCCACAACAGACACCCTGTGAGGTGGGTGGGGCTGGAGAGGGCTCTCACAGCAGCTGCCCTTTCAAGGACAACCTCTGCCAGGGCTATGGCTGACCCAAGGCCATTCCAGCAGCTGCAAGTGGAAGAGTGGGGAATCAAACCCAGTTCTCCCAGAAAAGAGTCCACACACTTAACCAGTACATCAAACTAGCTCTCAGTGGTACGGCCTTTTTCTGTCACATGACACTTCTGCCCTTTCCATCTGCTGCTGATGCAGAAGAGTCCCCATCTTGTCAGGGTCACAATATAGCCTGTGGCACATTTTATAGAAATGTAACTCAGGTGGACTTTTTAATCTTAAAACCATTTTGGTCTCAACATTCTCCCTTCCATGGTATAGCGAATTTGGATGTACAAATCATGCCGGAACCTGTGGAAGAGGGCACCATTTAATTTTTTGCAATCGGCAGTCGGAGCATCGTATGGTTGGATGGTGAGATAATAAATCAAACTATTTGAGCAATCCATAAAAACACATGACAGTTACACTTTTCTCCCCCATAGAAAGAGAAGTCATCATTCATAATAGTGAAAACATCCAGAAATGTCCCTAAAAATAAAACAGAAAACCCCCCTAGGTGCCTTTCCTGAACAACAATAAAAATATTGCTTGCTGTAAAGTTTGTAAGAAGGTTCCGTCCTGTCACCTCGGATGGAATGAAGATGAATTGCGCTCAAAGAGATACATCCAGAAGACCTATCCTAGTGCCACACTCGTCGAGCCCCAAAGAAACAGTTATTTTTTCCCCACCTACCAACTCAATTTATGAAATCTCCACATCACTTCAGAAACGAAATATGAAAAAGTTAGCAGCGCTTTTTCCCTTGGATTAGCTTCTGATACTTCTGCAATATAACAAAACATCCCGTCCATGAAACAATTAAGAAAGTGTGTGGGGGGGTCTTTTAGGCTCACTTTTTTTACAATTTCATCTGGTCTTTAAACAACTACATGTGTATCCAGGAGCAAGTTGGAACCCAACACAATTTTTAGGATATAAGCTTTTGAGAGTCAGAACTGCCTTCTGACTCATATCTGACAAAGGGAGTTTTGACTCTCAAAACATTAACCCTTCTCCCCCCAATCTCATGGTCTCTAAGGGGTGGCTAAACTGTGGCTCCTTCACACGTATTGTGTGGCTTTTGAAGCGCTCACTGCCCAGTCAGCTGGCTTGGAGAAGACATTTCTCTCTTTAAATCACTCCTTCAAGACAAGCCAACTGGTGGCTTGGAGAATGTAAAGTTAAAGTTGCTTTCTTTTCACCTCTCCTCCCTTCTCTGTCCCCCATCTAACCACCCTCCCTCCCCCCTCCCCTCCCCTCCCTTCCTTCCTTCTCTCAAACATCTGACATTCATGTCTTGTGTCTCTGTAACACCTGAAGTTTATTCTATGTGGCTCCTACATTAAGCAAGTTTGGCCACCCCTGCTTTGGAGGATGGTTTCTGTTCCACATATGTTTTTTGCCCACTAGTGGTCAATGTGATATTACACCAAGTTTTGTCCAGCATCTCTCACTGCAGATTGGAACTACAGGTTTTACCGCAAAGTATCCAATGATTCCTAGAGCTACCCTACATCACTTCTGGATTTTTACTGGAAGTGATGTGGTGCCACAGTTGATGACACAGTCCCCTCCCCCTTATGCCCATCCAGGGTCCTCTTGCTGATTGCGGCCTGGCAGCTCAAGATGACGTATGTAACTCAATACCATGACATGTGGCAAGGGGGACCAGACAGATTAATGGAGGTAGATCTATAATTGGTTATTAGCCATAACTAAATGGGACCTCTGAGTTTAGAGGCAGAATACCTTTGACCAGGCCTCATTTTGGGCAGAACATCACAGAAACAGAGCTCTGGAACCTCTAAATGTTACGGTGCTTTTTCTTTCTTCCCTCCAAATGCTTGCTTCTGGGTTCCATTGTTCAAACCAACCTGGGAGAATTTTGCTGAACTCAAAGATTTGGCCAACTTTCTGATATTTCTCCCGCAAAAAAGTGGGAAAATAAACAAAACAGATAAAGCAGACAGATGGAAATCTTCATCATGCTACTGTGGCCACATAAAAAAGGTAAAGGTAGTCCCCTGTGCAAGCACCAGTCATTTCCGACTCTGGGGTGATGTTGCATCATGACGTTTTCACGGAAGACTTTTTACGGGGTGGTTTGCCCAGTCACCGATACTTTCACCCCAGTAAGCTGGGTACTCATTTTACGGACCCCAGAAGGCTGGAAGGCTGAGTCAACCTTGAGCCGGTTACCTGAATCCAGCTTTCGCCGGGATCGAACTCAGGTCATGAGCACAGAATGGCCACATAGGATAAAACAATTTTAAAAATATGATTGATAGCAAGTTTTTATGGTGACAATTATAATTCAAGAAAAATTTTAAGGTAGATGCTGAGCTGATATAATTTAGTCCGCCTTCCAGTGATATCAGGAGTGTTGTGTGGCAACTGAGTTCTGCAAATGAGTTGTGCTAATGAGCCCTGGCACCTCTTTTTCTACACAATGGCCCCTGCCTTCCTTTGCCAGATGATGAGTCACTGAGTAATAGATGTCTGCAGATCCTGCGTGTTGGTTGCTTTTTGACTGCTCCTGTTGCAACCAAAAAAACCGGACTAGATGGACCATTGGTCTGATCCAGCACAGCTAATCTCCCACTTTTTAGCTGGAGAAAGGGCTGACAAAAGAACAAAACCCAGCCGTTGATTATGCAAAGAAGAACACTGCAGATTTATGCCCCGCCCTTCTCTCTGAATCAGAGACTCAGAGCGGCTTACAATCTCCTATCTCTTCTCCCCCCACAACAGACACCCTATAAGGTGGGTGAGGCTGAGAGGGCTCTCCCAGCAGCTGCCCTTTCAAGGACAACTCCTGCAATAGCTATGGCTGACCCAAGGCCATTCCAGCAGCTGCAAGTGGGGGAGTGGGGAATCAAACCCAGTTCTCCCACGTAAGAGTCTGCACACTGAATCACTACACCAAACTGGCTCAAAGGAGCACGAAGAAACTGATGCATTTCAACCCCAGAGCTCTTTATGGTACCTTCCCTGCGCAGTGTTTGAGAAATGATTTATAAGGGAACTGTGGCTTTTGTTCTTTTCCTATATGAGAACAAATCACGGTTATCTGACCCACAACTCAATACTTATACAGCCCAGGCAACTGCTTCAGGTAACTTGTCAGAAACGAAGGTTGCTGTAATTTCTTACAATAAGACGGTTGCCAGTTACGTTCTCATAATAGCAAGATTTCCCCCAGATGTATGGGAGTGGGAAGGCACTGCTCGGCATCGAGAGATTTTTCTTCATGACTTACAAAGATAAGCTCTGATTTTTTAAAACTCCACAGAAGCATCCCAAGGCAACCCAGAATCAGAGCTTCAGAAGAAGTAGGGTTGCTAAGTCCAATTCAAGAAATATCTGGGGACTTTGGGGGTGGAGCCAGGAAACTTTGGGGGTGGAGCCAGGAGAAATTAGGGGTGAAGCCAAGATCAAGGCTGTGACAAGCATCATTGAACTCCAAAGGGAGTTCTGGCCATCACATTTAAAGGGACGGCACACCTTTTCAATGCCTTCCTTCCATAGGAAATAATGAAGGATAGGGGCACCTTCTTTTGGGGCTCATAGAATTGGACCCCCTGGTCCAATCTTTTTGAAACTTGGGGGGTATTTTGGGAAGAGGCACTAGATGCTATACTGAAAATTTGGTGCCTCTACCCCAAAAAACAGCCTCCCCAGAGCCCCAGATACCCGCAGATCAATTCTCCATGATTTTCTAGGCGAATAAATCTCCATAGGGAATAATAGAGTTTCCAGCAAGTTTCAAGTTTATTTAAGTTTATATCCCGCCCTTCCCACCGAGGTGGCTCAGGGCGGCTTACAACACATAAAAATCTAACATAATTTGAATTTAAAACATCTTACACAGTTAAAACAATAAAATAATGAAACATATAGCGGTGGTCTATCAAAACTACACTCAGCTTCCAGTGCCAGTTAATTATAAGCCTGCCGGAAGAGGGCTGTCTTACAGGCCCTGCGGAACTGGGCAAGGTCCCGCAGGGCCTTCACCTCTTCCATTTCCCTCCCCTCACCCCGCTTTCTGATGACCCTGAAGCAGGGGGAGGGCCTCCAAACCGGGGGATCCCCTGTCTCCACCTGGGGATTGGCAACCCTAAGAAAAAGAAGAATGAAGTCTCCACAAGCCCGCTGCTCGCCAGCGTGGCTGAGGGGACGTTTTGCCTCCCTTCGGAGGGAGAGCGGCAACTTCCGCGCCTTCCCAGGCGCGTTTTTGAGTGGGCGGGGCTTTAGCGCCGTTGCTCAAGCCCCGCTCTTGGCCGGGACAGTCTTCCCAGCGTTGTCGGCTTGGCTAGGAGCGTGCTTGCACGCTCTTGGCTCGGGGAGGCTGGTGCTTGCGTCGACGGAGCGGCGGAGCTGTTTTGGCTGGTGTGCTGTGGAGCGTCCGGGATCATCGTCTTCGAGTGGCAGGCTGTCTGCGGGGCCGGGAGGCTTTCTTCCAGAGTGGAGCGTGCTCCCACGCTCTACACACCTGGAGGCTGTCTTCGGCCAGGAGGCTTGGCCGTTCGCGTTCTGGTTTGGTGCTGGGTCCCGTTAGCGTTCGGGTTTGGTGCGGTGTCCTGAGGGTCTCAGTGGGCTTCCCCATTAACCATTTGGGGGCTTGTGGGTGCATTTCGGCTGTTTGGCATTAAGGCTTCTGGCTGCAGGGGTCTTTGCTATCCCCCCCCCCCTTGTTACATCTCATTTGTTCAGGGAGGCAGTTGGAGGGGGGTTTATTGGGGTGTGGTGGTCCTTGGTGGCTGTCAGCTCGGGGCCGGGTGGCTAGCAGGGCTGGTCGGCCATTTTGCCACCTGCCATTGCTTAGCACCAGGAGGTTGTTCTTTTCAGCTTCTTGCTGGTGCGGGGCGGCCATTTTGGAGCCTCCTTGTCCTAGTTCTGCCTTGGGGGCCATCTTAGGTGGGTGCACCGGCGGCCATTTTAGAGGGCTGTAAGGGGTGGACATTTCATAGATTGGTGGGGCGGTGAATATTTGGGAGGCAGGTTGCCTGCTCACCGTCAACACCCCCCCCAATTCCTGTTTGGTGGCTGGCTTGTTTTCAAAGGGCTAGTTGCCTTCAGGTTATTATCTCTCATTGTATTTTACTTCGTGCTGCGCCTTGTTCTACACAGCATGTCAGGCCGTAAGGGTTCAGGAAAATCCAAGGGGAAGCAGCCGGCCCCTAAGACCCCTAAGCCACCACCAAAGCGTCCACCGCCTCACTCATCTTCGGATGAGGAGGGGGAGGACGAAGTCAACGCTGTCATTTTTCAGCGTCTACAAGCATTAGAGCGGGCAGCGGGCCTTCCACCTTCCCTGATGCTCAAGGAGGGGCGGGTTTCCAAAAGGACATTGCAGGCTGATATACTGACCCGCTTGTCTCTTCTTGAGAGCAGATCAACAGCGGCTGCTGGTGGTGCTGTGGGCCTTGGTGGACTTGACGTTGGTGCTGGCCCATCCTCGGGTGCCGGTGGCGCTGGGTCGGCGTTGGTGCCCACGGGGCCTTCTGGTAAGTTTGGGGATGGCTCCCTGCCTCTCACGGGGCCTGCATGGCCATGGGGGGCATGGGGGTCTGCTGGCACTAGTGGGGTTGGCTCTCCTCTAGGGGCCGCTTCTGCTACAGGTTTAGATCAGGCAGGTAACTGGATGGGGACTCAGGGTCAGTGGGGCATGATGGGTCCTTGGCCCGGGGCTGGGCAGCAGGGGACAGGAGGGGCTTGGCCTGGCTGCTGGGGTTTCCCTTCTCCTTATGGGGCGGTGCCATTTAGCGCCATGCCTTCTGGTGAGATCGCCTTACCTTTAGGCGATCACTTGCTGCCCGCCACAAAGGAAAAAATTTTGAAGGGTGAATATGTGGATGTATTCACCCTTTTATATAGAGAGCTGGAAAAAAAAGATAAGGAAGAGCTTGACGACAAAGATAAGGAGAAGCTCAGGAAAAGGAAGGTTGAGCGGACCTGGGCCAATTGGCTCCCTGGGTTCCTGATATATGCGGGAGTCATCGCGCGGGCTCAGCCCTGGCGGGCGGCTGCCTTAATACAATACTTGGACATCGTTTACAAGGGGTATACGATGTTCAGTGGCCCTGCCTGGTGCCAGTATGACCAGGAGTTTAGAATGCGGGCCGCCTTGTACCCTTCACTCCCGTGGGATCGCATCCACCAGCAGTTGTGGCTGCAGGTGATGTCACCGGCTAGGCCCAATTTGGGGGAGCGATCCGACAGCGGGCACCTTGTTTCTAAAGGTCCCGCTTCTCTTCCTGGTACGTCTTCTTCTTCCCGCAGTGTTGCGGGGCAGGCGGTTCAACCCCGCTTGCTTTGCTGGGAGTTCGGGTCCCAGGGGGCTTGCAGTCGAAAGGACTGCCATTTTAAGCATGAATGCCCCTTGTGTGCCGGCCCGCACTCCTTCAGCAACTGCCCCAGAGTCCGACCCCGCAAGGGTCAGAAAAAATCAGGTGGGGGTTCTTTCCAGCCTGGTAAAGGGTCCCAGCCCGATAAGGGTGGGGCCTCTTAGTGTGTGGCTTCGTAGATACCCACGTAGAGAGGACAGTTGTTATCTGTTGAATGGTTTCACGTTAGGTTTTAGGATTCCTTTTCAAGGTCCTCGGGTACCAACTTGGTCCAGGAACCTTAGTTCAGTTGTGGGTCTTGAACATATAGTTAAGGAAAAAATCGCTAAGGAGCTGGCTGAGGGCAGGATTTTGGGCCCATTTACCAGGCCTCCGGTTGGCAATTTTAGGGTTTCCCCGTTGGGAGTGGTACCAAAGAAAGCACCTGGTGAATTTCGTTTGATTCACCATCTTTCTTATCCTAAGGGTTCATCGGTCAATGATGGCATACCTGAGGAGCTTTGCTCCGTTAGGTATACCTCTTTTGATCAGGCCGTGGGCGTCGTGCGACGCTGTGGTCAGGGGGCTGAGATGGCGAAATGCGATATCAAGTCAGCATTTCGCCTTCTCCCTGTCCACCCGGATGATTTCGAGCTGCTGGGCTTTTCGTTTGCGGGGCAATACTACATGGACAGGGCATTGCCTATGGGCTGCTCTGTTTCATGCGCTGCTTTTGAGTGCTTCAGCACATTTTTGGAATGGGCTGTGCGCGAAAAAGTGGGCTTGCAGGAGGTCGTTCATTACCTGGATGACTACCTGTTTGTGGGCCCTGCAGGCTCAGGCCGCTGCGCTCAGTTGCTAGCCGGCTTTGTTGAATTGGCCGCTGAGTTGGGCGTGCCATTGGCAGAGGAGAAAACTGAGGGCCCTGCCCAACGCCTTGTTTTTCTCGGGATTGAGCTAGATACTTTGGAGCAGTCATCTAGGATTCCTGAGCCGAAGCTGCTGGATTTGAAGGAAAGGATTAACTCCTTTCTGGGTAAGAAAAAGGTTACGTTGCTGGAGTTGCAGCAGCTGGTGGGGCACCTTAACTTTGCTTGCAAAGTGGTCGCCCCGGGTAGGCCTTTTCTGCGGAGGTTTTGTGACGCTATGGCGGGCCTTCGCTCGCCACATCACAGGACCAGGGTTACTGGCAGCATGAGGGAGGACCTGCAGATGTGGCAAGAGTTTTTGGAATCCTTTAATGGGATTTCTTTTTGGAGAGAGGACATGAGGCTTGAGGCTGAGCTTCAGGTCATGTCAGATGCTGCTGGGTCACTGGGTTTTGGGGTCTACTTCCGTGGACATTGGTGCATGGAAGAGTGGCCGGAGTCGTGGGTACAGGCAGGTTTAAACAGGGACCTTACGTTTTTGGAATTCTTTCCTATTTTAGTCGCGGTTTGGCTGTGGGGGAAGGATATGGTGAATTGCACCGTGCATTTTTGGTGCGATAACATGGCTGTGGTCCATGTTATTAATTCCCTTACATCCAAATCTTCGCGGGTTATGAGGTTGGTGCGGGCCTTCACTCTGCGCTGCCTGCGGCTTAACATTTTGTTTTTGGCCAAGCATGTTCCTGGGGTGAATAACGGGGTGGCTGACGCTCTCTCTCGTAAACAGATGGAGAGGTTTCGTCAGCTGGCCCCAGACGCCGATCTGGATGCGGCGCCAATGCCCCAGGAGCTGTGGCTGATTGGAGAGCCGAGGCCTGCAGAGCGATAGGCTTAGCCATTGCACCCAGCACCAGGAAGTCTTATCAGCGTGCCGTGCGGCAGTTTGAGGACTTTAGGGCTGAGGTAGGGTATCGCATTGTTTGGCCCATCCCAGTGGAGCAGTTGCTCCATTACTGTGTTGCTTTGAGAGGTAAGGGATTGGCCGTGCGATCAATTCGGGGACGTATGTCTGCGTTGGCCTTCGCTAGTAAGGCCTTGGGGTTCAAGGAGGAGACAGCAGATTTTCGTATTCGAAAGATGCTGGAGGGGTGGTCCAGGGAGGCTGGGCCTATGCCTGATACTAGGGCCCCGGTGTCTCCTGAGATCCTTCGGGGCTTAAAAGGGGTTTGGAGCGCAGTCTGTGCGTCTCCTTTTGAAGTAGTTTTGTTCCACGCAGCCTCTCTAGTGGCCTTTTTGGGGGCTTTGAGGGTTAGCGAGCTGGTGGCAAGCTCCAAGAGTGATGTTTCCGGTAGGGCGTTGTTTCTGAAGGATGTCAAGTTGCTGGCGGGTAAGGTGGTCCTTACTGTCCGGCGATCTAAAACTGACCAGGTGGGCACGGGGACAGTGCTGGAGTTGGGTCCGTGTTCGGAGGTGGAGCTTTGCCCAGTGGCTGCATTGGTCGACTATTTGGCTGTGCGGGGAGGCTGCGCGGGATTGCTGTTTTGTCATGCGGGAGGTAGTCCCCTGACAAAGCATCAATTTTGGACAGTGACATCAAAGGCCTTAGCCCTGTTGGGTTTATCTGGAATGAGGTTTGGTACCCATTCCTTTAGAATTGGGGCAGCTTCTACAGCTGCGGCCTTGGGTTATTCCCCGTCGGCTATCCAACGCCTTGGCCGTTGGCGTTCCCAGGCTTATAAAGGTTATATTCGCCCTATGCTCCGCTAACGAGTCTTAGTGAGTAGCTGGGAGGGCTTTGAGGTTTGGTTTGTATAACTTGTTTGTTTCTTCTTTTTAGATGCTGTGGTTCCTGGCCGGAGGAGCAGAGTTCTCATCTGCGGGCACAGTTATGTGTTCTGGGCGGCACATCAAGCTCGGAGAACTGCTGTTGGCTCTCAGCTGGGGCTCAGCAAATTTGTCACGATAGAGTGGAGGGGGCGCCGTGGGCTTCAGTGGCCTGGCTTGCTCCCCCTTTTGTTTCACGGGTCTGGGGCCCCTCCTCCGCAGGTATTGATTATTCACCTGGGAGGAAACGATCTCGGGTTAATTAAAGGCAAGGCGTTGATCTTGCAGGCCCGGGATGATTTCAGGTACATAAGGAACAGATGGCCTGGTACCATTATTGTTTGGTCGGCCATGATTCCACGCTTGGAGTGGCGTTGTGCCTGGAATCCAGCTGGGTTGGAAAGGGCTCGTTACCGAGCGAATAAGGAAATTCGCAAGGTTTTGGAGGGTGGCTTGGGTCACTATTTGCCCCATCCGGATATTTCTAAGGAATGTCCTGACCTCTACAGAGGGGATGGAGTACATCTCTCGGAAAAGGGCAATATGCTTTTCCTGAGAGATCTGCGGCAAGGGCTTTTGTTTGCTTTGGGTCTTTCTGTGGGTGCTAAGCCCTAAGTAGAGACTTGGCCTTAGTTGTGGCAGGTTCTACGGGGTTATGGCACCAGGCGGCCTGGGGAGGACCGGTTAGCCTCCCCCTTTTGGGGAGTTAGGGGTCTGTCAGGATCTACCTTTGGTGTGGCCCGAGGTATGTGAATGCAGACTGTCCTGGAGACTCGATTGGATGGGTGCCTTTCGCTGAGACTCGCGTCTGGTGTTTGGGCCCTCCAGTGCGAGCCTCCCTGCTGGGTCTGCCTAGCGGGAGCTGTGGATTACAGCTCCGGCTGGGGGGCCGGGTCTCTCGCCCGCTGGAAAAGGCAGGGGAGCGGTCTAAGGAGACCCCTGGCCCTGACCTGGCCGCAGTCCGGTTGCCCTTGCCGATGTTGTTCATTTTAATAAAAGTGGCCCATAGTTTCACCAATCCAATTGTGTCCGTCTCTTTATTCCGACTTGGGGGGCAATGAAGTCTCCACAAGCCCGCTGCTCGCCAGCGTGGCTGAGGGGACGTTTTGCCTCCCTTCGGAGGGAGAGCGGCAACTTCCGCGCCTTCCCAGGCGCGTTTTTGAGTGGGCGGGGCTTTAGCGCCGTTGCTCAAGCCCCGCTCTTGGCCGGGACAGTCTTCCCAGCGTTGTCGGCCCACCCACCCGCCCTGTCTGTTATGCAGGCTTTTTGCTGGTCGCTTCCGTTTGGAGGGGCCGGGTAGGAATTTTTTCACTCCCCGGCTATTTGGGTTCTGACTGGGGGGTGTTTTTTGCCTACCCTGCATAGCATTTCAGTGGATTGAGGAATTGGCTTTGGGTTGGTGCTCTGGTAGAGTTTGGTCACTTTTAGGGCAGGTTCTACGGGGTTATGGCACCAGGCGGCCTGGGGAGGACCGGTTAGCCTCCCCCTTTTGGGGAGTTAGGGGTCTGTCAGGATCTACCTTTGGTGTGGCCTGAGGTATGTGAATGCAGACTGTCCTGGAGACTCGATTGGATGGGTGCCTTTCGCTGAGACTCGCGTCTGGTGTTTGGGCCCTCCAGTGCGAGCCTCCCTGCTGGGTCTGCCTAGCGGGAGCTGTGGATTACAGCTCCGGCTGGGGGGCCGGGTCTCTCGCCCGCTGGAAAAGGCAGGGGAGCGGTCTAAGGAGACCCCTGGCCCTGACCTGGCCGCAGTCCGGTTGCCCTTGCCGATGTTGTTCATTTTAATAAAAGTGGCCCATAGTTTCACCAATCCAATTGTGTCCGTCTCTTTATTCCGACTTGGGGGGCAATTGCAGATTTATACCCTGCCCTTCTCTCTGAATCAGAGACTCAGAGCGGCTTACAATCTCCTATATCTTCTCCCCCCCACAACAGACACCCTGTGAGGTGGGTGGGGCTGAGAGGCCTCTCACAGCACCTGCCCTTTCAAGAACAACCTCTGCCAGAGCTCTGGCTCACCCAAGGCCATCCCAGAAGGTGCAAGTGCAGAAGTGGGGAATCAAAGCCGGTTCTCCCAGATAAGAGTCCATGCACTTAACCAGTACGCCAAACAGGCTCTCTGCCCCTGCCAATTTCAGCTTTCAGGTTTCCTAGCCATAATAAAAATAAAAAAAATGACAACAAAAATATAATTAAAATAAAAGTGTGGAAGTTATCAAATGTCAAAACACTTAACAAGTATCTAAACCTTAAGTCCCCTTTGAGGAGGCTCAAGAAAAAAAAAATTATCCTGTTTCCCTTCTTCTTCCTTTTCTTCCTCTTCTTCTTCTTCATTCAGTTTGGTGTAGTGGTTAAGTGCACAGACTCTTATCTGGGAGAACCAGGTTTGATTCCCCACTCCTCCACTTCCAGCTGCTGGAATGGCCTTGGGTTAGCCATAGCTCTTGTAAGAGTTTTCCTCAAAAGGGCAGCTGCTATAAGAGCCCTCTTAGCCCCACCCACCTCACAGGGTGTCTGTTGTGGGGGAAGGAGATAAAGGTGCTTGTAAGCCGCTCTGAGACTCTGATTCAGAGAGAAGGGTGGGGTATAAATCTGTGGTTTTGGTGTTCTTCTTGGTCTTCTTCTTCATATCCCCATCACGATGACATCATTTCCACATGACATCATCATCTTGGGGACATAGTGTGGGAATACGGCTGCTGGAGGCATGGCTTCCCACCACTGGCCACCTGTGGAGCCTGTGAAAACAGGAGATACCCCACTGCCACAAGGAAACCCTAGTATAAATTGTTGAGTGTCAAAGCTGCATGGCAGGCCATTTAATCTAATGTACAATGTAAGAAAACGGCTACTGTCAGATCAGCAACCGAAAGTCCTGGAAGGCTAAAATGTTCCTTCACCGGTGGTCTAGAAGAAAATTTGCTACTGATGTTCTAGAGAAACAGGGTTGCCTGTTCTGCATTGGAAAATACCTGGAGACTTTTCAGGTGGATTTGGGAGAGGGTGGGGTTTGGGGAGGGGAGTGGTCTCTGCATGGTCCCATGCCGTAGAGTTAGGGTTGCCAATCCCCAGGTGGGGGCAGGGGATCCCCTGGTTTGGAGGCCCTCCCCCCGCTTCAGGGTCGTCAGAAAGAGGGGGGAGGGGAGGGAAATGTCTGCTGGGAACTCTGTTATTCCCTAGGGAGATTTATTCCCATAGAAAATCATGGAGAATTGATCCGTGGGTATCGGGGGGGGGGGCTTTTGGGGGGGGTAGAGGCACCAAATTTTCAGTACAGCATCTAGTGCCTCTTCCCAAGATGTCCCCCAAGTTTCAAAAGGATTGGACCAGGGGGTCCAATTCTATGAGCCCCAAAAGAAGGTGCCCCTATCCTTCATTATTTCCTATGGAAGGAAGGCATTGAAAAGGTGTGCCGTCCCTTTAAATGTGATGGCCAGAACTCCCTTGGAGTTCAATTATGCTTGTCACAGCCTTGATCTTGGCTCCACCCTCAATGTCTCCTGGAGCCACCCCCCAAAGCCTCCTGGTTCCACTCCAAAGTCTCCTGGCTCCACCCCCAAAGTCCCCAGATATTTCTTGAATTGGACTTGGCAACCCTACGTAGAGTCCACCCTCCAAAGCAGCCATTTCCTCCAGAGGAGCTGATCTCTGCTAGTTGGAGATCTGTTGCAAAAACAGGAGATCTCCAGGTTCAGCTGGAGCCCTGGTAACCCTATAAAGTGCTGGACACATTTTCATGTATTACTCAATTTTTACACAAGGTTACCGCTAAGGCCACAGGAGAGTTTCAGCACATTAGTTTATTTATAAAACGCATTTACGATGGCAGCCATTTTGGAAACTATTGACAGTCAGTCAAACGGATATCCCTCCCCCCCCCCCAGTAAGAATAATTGCTTGTAGCAAAACAAATGTCTGTTCCTAGTAGGCATCATCAAATTAAGTCTTTCTTTCTTATACCAGACTGGCTTCTGGACGAGAATGAATTATCTGGAAGGGTCTTTATGTGCCATCATCTGCCTTAAACAAGTATACAAGGCCAGGCTGGATTCCTTTTTTTTTCCTAAAGAAAGAAATCAGACTGCCATTTTACATATGCCCTTGCTTCAGGTACACGAACAGCAAAGTAATATTGATACAGGAACAAAGGAGCTGAGGAGCCGGAGGGGGGTGTTTTGCAGAAAGATGATTTTTAATGGCAAGTTGTTAATTCAAAACTGCACTTCTCGTGAGCTGTCTCCGCCAAGGTCATCATATGCAAAATGGATCTCTCACTCCAGATGCTGGAATCAAGAGAGTGTTTATTAAGCCCGGAATAGGGATCCTCAGGAGGGTTTCGTTGCCTTCAGGCTGCCTGTCATCGCACTTCGTCTGCTTATCATTGCATTTAACTTTGAATTGCCAAGGCTCCGCTTGTTACTGTTATATTTGGGGAGTTAGTTGCCTATGGAAAGTATTGGTCATCCAAGGTTGAATGCTGACTCGTACTGTCAAGTCCTGAGCAAATGGCTCAGACAAAGACCGATTCCGCACTTAGCACTCGCCTCCCTTCTCTGCAGGGCTCCTCACAGCGGCTCTTTTTTCCTGGATTCTACATTGGCATCCCTGTAGCAGGGCTGTGTATTCCCTGCTTGCTCCCTGCCCCGTACAAACTTGAGAGCTGAGAACGAGACCAAGGACAATGATTCTGCATAGGCATCACCAGAGCAGGGCTGTGTGTAGGGTTGCCAAGTCCCCGCAGTCTCTCGCAAGTGACATCATCGCACCGGCGATGTTGCACGCCAGCCGCTCTAGGAGCTTCTGAGAAAACTCTATGGTTTTCCTGGACACTAAGAACATAAGAGAAGCCATGTTGGATCAGGCCAATGGCCCATCCAGTCCAACACTCTGTGTCACACAGTGGCCCAAAAAATTATATATATATATATATATATATATATACACACACACACATACATACACATATACACACTGTGGCTAATAGCCACTGATGAACCTCTGCACCATATTTTTATCTAACCCCCTCTTGAAGTTGGCTATGCTTGTAGCTGCCGCCACCTCCTGTGGCAGTGAATTCCACATGTTAATCACTCTTTGGGTGAAGAAGTGCTTCCTTCTATCCGTTTTAACCTGACTGCTCAGCAATTTCATCAAATGCCTACAAGTTCTTGTATTGTAAGAAAGGGAGAAAAGTACTTTTAATCTTGTAAACCTCTATCATGTCACCCCGCAGTCGACGTTTCTCCAAGCTAAAGAGCCCCAAGCATTTTAACCTTTCTTCATAGGCAAAGTGTTCCAAACCTTTAATCATTCTAGTTGCCCTTTTCTGCACTTTTCCCAATGCTATAATATCCTTTTTGAGGTGCGGTAACCAGAATTGTACACAGTATTCCAAATGAGACCGTGCCATCGATTTATACAGGGGCATTATGATACTGGCTGATTTGTTTTCAATTCCCTTCCTAATAATTCCCAGCATGGCGTTGGCATACCATAGAGTTTCCCTCCCAAATTGCTAGAACGTCCAGAAAAGTCATAGAGTTTTCCCAGAAGCTCCTAGAGTGGCCAGCACGTTATGTTGTTGGTGTGATGACATCACCAGCGACATCGGGGGAGGATCTATTCCATCAGCCCAATGTGGGCCGGTGAGTTGGGAACCTCCTGGGTGGGGGAACCCCCACCTGGCCCGGGAATTTGGCAACCCTAGCTGTGTGTTCCCTGCTTGCTCCTTGCCCTGCACAAACTCAGCAGAGAACAAGACTAGGGAAAAGGCTAATGTAGAATTGGTCAGAATCTGCCTCCTGCTGTGTCCATCTGGGGTTTTTGATTCAGCAGGTGCCAAAACCAGACAGCGAGGAGCAGGGATCTGTTGCAATCTACCATGAATTATGCTCCTAACCAGGTGGATTAGAACTTTGAGAAATAGATGGTTGAGAAAGTTGTCAACCTACTGGTAGGGGAGGGACGGTGGCTCAGTGGTAGAGCATCTGCTTGGGAAGCAGAAGGTCCCAGGTTCAATCCCTGTCTTCTCCAAAAAAGGGTCCAGGCAAATAGGTGTGAAAAACCTCAGCTTGAGACCCTGGAGAGCTGCTGCCAGTCTGAGTAGACAACACTGACTTTGATGGACCAAGGGTCTGATTCAGTAGAAGGCAGCTTCTTATGTCGATATGCCCATACTGGTGTACAAAAAAAAAAAGTGTATGGGGGGAGGATATCGAAACCCTTTCCCATAAGCATCCTTTTTGCATAGGCACTCCTCTGCCCCTCCCATTAATTAGGTGGGAAGCTTACCTTCTCCATGCCCTGATGGGCATTGGAACAAAATCATATCCTGATACTTCTGACCTACTGAGGAGAGATCAGTGGAGGAGAGGAGTTTGGATTTACACTCCACCTTTCAATGAGAGCCTCCAAGTGGTTTACAATCACCTTTCCCTCCCTCTCTTCGCAACAGATATCCTGTGAGGTAGATAGGGCTGAGAGGGCTCTTTTGAAAACTGTCACTGGCCTCACGTCGCGTCAGCATAGGGTAGCCAATCCTCAGGTGTGGGCATGGGGTCCCCTAGTTTCAAGGCCCTGCTTCCCCTCCAGGGCTATCAGGAAATGTCCACTGACCACTCCATTATAGCCTTTGGAGACTAGTCCTCATAGACAGGGCTTTTGTTGAGCAGGAACGCACAGGAATGCAGTTCCGGCTGGCTTGGCCTCAGGGGGTGTGGCCTAATATCCAAATGAGTTCCTGTCGATTTTGTTCTGCAGAAAAGCCCTGCGTGAAACAAGGGTGACATCAGAGGGTGTGGCCTAATATGCAAATGAGTTCTTGATGGGTATAATGGACAACTGATATAATGGTATAACGGACAATTGATCGATGTCAGGGGCGGCTAACGGTAGCTCTCTAGATGTTTTTTGCCTACAACTCCCAACAGCCTCAGCCATTGGCCATGCTGGCTGGGACTGATGGAAGTTGTAGACAAAAAGCATCTGAAGAGCTACCGTCGGCCACCCCTGATCTATGTGCATCTTGGGCTCTGGGAGTGTTTTTTGAAGTATCTGGTTGATCTCTATGGTGCTACTGGACTCAAATTTAGATGTTCTACTGCAGCCCAAAATGGCTGCCCTCTGAAGCTACACACACACATAGGGCCAACTCTAGACTGTCCGGCACCCAAGGTGATGCTAACTTCTGGCTTCCTCCCCCCTGCAGTGATAACATCACTGAGTCACATGGGAAGCACTCCATTCGGTGTCCCCAGAAGGCCGGTGCCCTAGGCAATCACCTCGTTTGCCCAGTGGCGGGGCCGGCCCGGCTTACACAAGTCCTTTCTTTTGTCATATAGGATAGACTGATCCACTGTGATCAGGCCTTTGTGGCCTCCTAGCTTGGATCCTATTGTCATATAATTACTAGTGCTGGTCTATGGCCTCCTGACTTGCATCCTACAGTCATATAACTACTAGTACTGGTCTATGGTAACGAACTGCAAAATCAATTTTCACATTGATAACAGTGTAGAAGCTCACTGTCAGATTCACCGGTAATCCAGCTACAGCCATAAAAGCCCTTTCCAGTTGATACCAAGCAGCCACTCGATTTTGGCCCAGCAATCTCGTTCTCGCAATCCATCCTGTTTTTTGATATCAGTGGCTGGACAAAACCTTTTTACAACTAAGCCAAAGCGGTGATTAAAAAAAAAAAATCCCATTGATAACAACACCGTCTCAAGACCAAGAGCTGGATAGCAACCATTCCAGTGGCGCTTTCCAGTCCATTTCTCATTAAGATCTCTTCTCTCCTAACCCTGGCAATATGAAGAGATAAATCTGCATAATAAGCAGTCCCCATTGTGTGTTTTCGGCTAAGTCAAGGCATACCGATTCAGGAGGAAAGCAGCCCCGGATGGCATTCACGGGGACTGAACCTGCAATGGCTTTCTCCTTCAGCACAAAGGCCTGAGCAATAATCTCATAATTAGACTGCTAGACTCCCCCATTCATTCCAAATTTTCGCCTGTTAGCAGTAAAATATGCCCAATGCTAAGCACCTTTTTCTTCTGTACTAAAATGATACACACTGCATCGGGATGTAATTACTTGCTTTTAATAGGAGGATAAGGGTTGAATAAAATGACTTCTCAATAATGAACTGGTGATTTTCTTTCGGAGATTAAAAAAAGAGAGAGAGAGAGAAAAAAAGACGACCTGACAGCACCTGTTCTGGAGAGATATTCACTTAGAGCTTGAAAAACCTTACATGTGCTCTACAGGGGTTGCCTATTAAACCCGAACTGGTGAATGAATTTGATCTTCAAACAGCGAGAGCCATTAAAAGACAAATCGGAGAACGAACCGCCGCCACCTTACGTTACCGAAAGAGGGCAAAGGCAGGCAAGCCTTTCTCAAAACTTAAACTTGAGAAAGAAGGATTTTTAAAAATAAAATAAAATAAGTAACAACCACTTGACATTCATTATAAGACCATCACCCTAAGAGTAATTAAACCACAGATTCCTTCAGTGAGATTTGCCCTGGCTTCTGACTGTCTTGTCATACAAAGCATGGGAACCATGTACGAATTCCGACTGAAGGAAACTTCTCAAAACAGGGTCGGCTCTCCAAAGTCATTCGGCTGTTCAAAACACACCGTAAATTCAGGTGGGCGACTGTGTTGGCCTGAAGCAATAGAACAAGGTTCACGTCCGGTGGCACCTTTGAGACCAGCAAAGTTTAATTCTAGGTATGAGCTTCTGTGTGCAAGGCACACTTCATTAGATGTGACATCTGAGATGCGGAAAGGCTGAAATGCTTCAAGTTATTAAACACGTTCAATTAAACTTAACTGGATTTAAAGCACCAAAGGGTCTGCATTCATCGAGATTCCAGGCTGACCACGGACGAAAATTCCATTCACAGCTTAAAAATGTGACATAGCAATATTGGCAATGTCATGGCTGTGCGGGCTTCCCAATCCCCCGATCCCAGTAGGGGAACCCCTAGTTTTCCAGGCTCCACCCTGCCCTCAGCCAGCTGGCCCCGCCCCCCCACAGCCACCAAGTAAACCTTTTTCACTGCGACATGCAAATACAGCTTCTGAGGGCTTGCTTCTTTATTATAAAAATTAATAATTTCAGAGAACAGGATTTAACTTTCCTCTGACTAATGCATCACTCTAGCCAGAAACAAGCTCTTCCTTCTTAGGATTCCATCCTTGCTTGTAATATTCAGCGAATGTAATTGTACACCCTCCAAAATGAGCTGAGGGCACAGGTCAGACATCAGCCTCGTTTTAGCAAATTTTAAAACAAGAAGTTGATCAGTAAAGTGCGGCCCCAACACAGCTAGAAATACACACTATGCAAACAGGAGTCTGCCCACGTCATCCACATTAATGCCGTGTCTGGAATGGTGGCTCAGTGGTAGAGCATCTGCTTGGGAAGCAGAGGGTTCCAGGTTCAATCCCTGGCATCTCCAAAAAAGGGTCCAGCCAAATAGGTGCGAAAAACCTCAGCTTGAGACCCTGGAGAGCCGCTGCCAGTCTGAGTAGACAACACTGACTTTGATGGACCCAGGAGGGTCTGATTCAGTAGAAGGCAGCTTCAGATGTCCATATGTCCACTTTCACAACTGATCTCCAGCTGACAGAGACCAGCTCCCCTGGAGAAAATAGCAAAACTAGAGGATCTTATCTTACAGTTGTTTAAATAAAAAACCCGCTAAGAGACACCATAAATTTTAAACAAGAAGACAGTGTAATGTAAAGGTCAGTGTCTGTAAGGATTTCCAGGTTCTGAACCTTGTTGGTCTCCTGTGAATGTATTGTTAAAGATTGGGTTCCAGTGATAAATAAGTCTCCAAACTGAAGAAAGACGGTTGAAATGTCTTGATATCTAGAACAGACGTCTTTGGAAGGGCTTCTTTTTGTTCCATGAACTAAATACTGGAATATTGTCACTCCTTTGTGATTGGAAAGACTGCTTTTGAACTGTCTTCTGTTAATTTTTTTTTTTGCTACATGCTCTTTTCTATTTGAAGTTCTATGTGCAAGTTTTGTCAGAACACCACTGACATTACACTGTCTTCTTGTTTAAAATTTATGGTGCCTCTTAGCGTTTTTTTTATTTACACCCCTGGAGAAAATGGCTGCTGTAATGTACTGGGGTCGGCGCAGTAAGAGACCAGAGTCGGAGAGTGATTTCAGTAAGCTTTACTTCAGGAACACACACACACAACACACACTGAGCTCTGTTCAAACTTCCCGCTCCTTTATACAATTCTTGCCCCCTTCTGATTGGTCCTTAACTATCTACATGGATTGGCTATTTACAGGGCCCTAAGGGCCTATCAGGGTACAGTATGAGCCTGGATGTTGATTGGCTACTTATGTTTCAATCCTTCCCCTGATTGGGCACGCTTAGGCCTTCTCTGGAACCCTGGTGTGGAGTTCAAGCTCTGGCTTGTTCGGCTTCCCTCCAAAAGTAACAGTTCCCTCCAAAAGTAAGAGTTCTCCCATTTGAGCCTAGGACACAACAGCTACTTTGAAGAGCAGACTCCATAGCATTGAGGCCCCTCCCCTCCCCAAACCACACCCTCTCCCGGTTCCTCCCACAAAGCCTCGATATTTTCCAATGAAGACATGGCAACCCTAACATGGCTGCCCATGTCTGCTTATGGCCAACAAACACACATGGAGTTCAGAGATGGAAAGCAATGATCTGGACTTGAAGCCCTCAACCACTTTTGACAATTTGCACCTAGTTAATCTCCACATTATGTTCTAGGGTGGTAAACAACCCATCTCTTCAAAAACCTCATGATTGTGACTGCATGCACTAACAGATTATCCGCAGCACAATACTCAACAGTATATGGAAATCCCCACTTGCTATTCAATATTGCATCCAGGGCTTTTTTGGGGTAGAAAAAGCCCAGCAGGAACTCATTTGCATAACAGGCCACACGCCCTGACACCAAGCCAGCCGGAACTGCGTTCCTGTGAGTTCCTCCTCAAAAACCTGCTCTGATTGCATCACTTCGTTCCGTTGAGTGGCATCATCAGTTCGTGCACCCAGAGTCTTAGGTTTTGGAGTGCTGTCAACCTGGCAACGCTGCCACTTCGCCTTAGTGCACTTTTTCACGCAGTTCCATGCTCCTATGCCTTCTTTGCGGGGCCAGCAAAGCTTGGCTAAGGCCAGCTCTCCATTTCCCCCTAAGGGTGGGAAGTGAGTTGTATTACAAAATTTTTATGCTCCCCCAAAGTGTGCAAGAGGTCTTCAGGGCAAGAGTTCCATCCACTCCCTTTCCCAGTTCGCCTTCAGTTTCCTGTTTCGCACACTCACAAGACATCTTTTCCTGAGCCTAGACACATGTGCCGCTCCTTCCTTCAGCAGCCCAACTCCTTTGCATGGCCCTCCTTAAACCTTCCCATAGCTTGGGTCTGCCACTAGGGGTTAGAACATACCATAAGTGTCAAGCTCCTACATATATCTTTCCCTTAGAAACTGAATGGTGGTATTTACTACTTAATAGCCAGGGCCATCTGGCTAGGGGATGTTTATATTCCCATGAAATACTGTCGTCTCTCACAAGTGTGAGAAGGAATGCTCTAGTATCTTCAGACATCCTTCTCTCTTTGATATGCAGTTCTTCCTCTTTTGTTGTTTATTATAGTAACATTTGACCCTTAAGGTAGAAGTGCCCGCCAAAGAGTAACGGCTGTGAACCCCCATTATATATCTCGGTATGTGCTCTGGTTCTTCAGTTCTTTCAGTTACCTGTCCTGTAAGCATCTCTAGGTCTTAATAAATGGATATTTAAAATAAACAAAGGATATCATTACCGGGACTATCAGAGCTTGACGATAAGAGAAGCCACATTGGATCAGGCCAATGGCCCATCCAGTCCAACACTCTGTGTCACACAGTGGCCAAAAAACCCAGGTGCCATCAGGAGGTCCATCAGTGGGGCCAGGACACTAGAAGCCCTCCCACCACAGTGAGTTCCTTGGTGGAGTCCTTGTCCCTACCCTGCTCTCTGCCCATGCCAACCCATGCCAACCTCCTTTCAATTTAGTGGCATGGGCCTCTAGCAACCAGTCTCTTCTCTAGCAACCAGTTGATGCCCTTCTGGCCATGTTCAGAAGAAGAAGATATTGGATTTGTATCCTGCCCTTCACTCTGAATCTCAGAGAGGCTCACAATCTCCATTGCCTTCCTCCCCCACAACAAACACCCTGTGAGGCAGGTGGGGCTGAAAGAGCTCTCATAGAAGCTGCCCTTTCAAGGACAACTCTGTGAGAGCTATGGCTGATCCAAGCTCATTCCAGCAGCTGCAAGTAGAGGAGTGGGGAATCAAACCTGGTTCTCCCAGATAAGAGTCTGCATACTTAACCACTAGACCAGACTGGCTCTCACACAATAGGTCTATGACCTCCAGCTGGGTTGTCCTGCAGGAGTCCTTCCCTTGCCTTTCCCCTTTTTGCCAGTGCCTCAGTACAACACAACCCCTCCTGCTCAGAGGCTTGAAGAGAAACACAAGAATTTCTCATTTTGCCTCCATTTATCTCGTTGACTTGGCTCCACCTGCGCTTTTATGTTCGGTATGCTCGAGGTATGCCACACATCCAATTTTCTCTCTCCCACAGTACAAAACAGTGGTGTCTACATTCCCTCATTCCCTTAACATGCACATCGTTGGCGCTTCTGACTCATCGATGGCAGCTCCTATCGCCAAAGTCAGAATCACCGCTGGTCTCCCCACAGCAATATTCCAGTCAGTGCCACACGTAGTCTGTCTGATTGATGTGCCACCTCTGGAGGGGGGAAAAAATCCCCAGTCATCTTCATTTATTTGAAACAGTTGGCACTTTCCCTTCAGATACATGTCATCGGTTCGGGAAAGATGCTTTAACAGGCACCCTGTCAACCAGTATATTTGAATGGGTGAGGCTTACGAGCTGTGAAATCTCTGGCTTCCCACCGCGGCAGGCCTTCAATGACTCAAAATTCAAACTACCCCCCCCCCCCAAAAAAAGAGGACAAGTTGCCCCAGTGCACAGGGATGCAGAGTCTCTTCCTCCCCCCCCCCCCCTACCTTTTGACATATTTTAATTGCAACCATATGAGGCTGGCGTGTAAGCTGGAGGCAGCGGCTGTGATTGAAAGCACAGCTACAAAGACTGACTTCTGGCTCAGTGTGCCTTTCTGGACTAGATGTGGAACTTGGTACAGCAAAGCTATACAAGTTCAGAGACTCTTTTTGGATGAAAAGGCCCAGGGAACTCAAGTTTCAGGAGATCTACTGCACTGATGGAGGAAAGGCACACTTTCTTGACATCTCTCATTTGGCAACCACATCTCACTTCCACCACACCACAGATAACACTATTTATACAACTCAGTGACTCACAGGTATCATTGGGGGTGGGGGTGGAGACCTCATTCCCTAGCTGATCTTCCCTGCAGACTACATAAATTTCCCCTCGCTTATTCCTCATCATAATGCCCATGACTTAGATCCTTTTCCTGATTTCTTCCCTCCTTACCACCTACCTATCTTATCCCCCTTATCTGCCACTTTCATTTCCATTCCATTCCATTTCATTTCCATTTTCTTTCCCATTGCAGCTTTTGTTTTCCCCATTTCTTTGACTCCCTTCAGTCCCAATTCCCAATTTCCTTCCTTCCCACCCTCATCCTCCTTGTTGCCTTGCCTGCCTGCTCACTCCTTTCCTAGTTCATCTCCCATGTTGAAGTGAAGCTGTGACAGCCATTTTGAATTACATGGGTTGCCTAGGCAATTCAAAATGGCTGCCAAGACTTTATGAGGAAACCTTGTAAAATCTTGGCTTTTTAATCCCCCCCCCTTTTTTTTAGCAATTTGTGATTTTTTTCCCCTGGGATTTCTCTCAAATTTGTATAAAGCTATCCCTCTTCTGTATATAGCCCTACCTTGGGGATTTAACAAGCCACATCTAGGGCCAGATTCAGAATAAGTTATTTGATATGTATGTGTACATATATGTATGTGATATCAAATAACTTATTTGCCCCGTGGTGCAGAGTGGTAAAGCTGCAGTACTGCAGTCCTATACTCTCTGCTCATGACCTGAGTTCAATCCCAGTGGAAGCTGGATTCAGGTAGCCGGCTCAAGGTTGACTCAGCCTTCCATCCTTCCAAGGTTGATAAAATGAGTCCCCAGCTTGCTGGGGGGGAAGCGTAGATGACTGGGGAAGGCAATGGCAAACCACCCCGCAAAAAGTCTGCCATGATGCGATGTCACCCCAGTGTTGGAAATGACTGGTGCTTGCACAGGGGACTACCTTTACCTTTTTACATGCATATATATTACCTATATGATGCATGAACTCCCCTGAAAAATCCATTACATGGCCACTTACATTTTTTATTTGTTTTGGAGAATACAGTCATTTAACAGAGGATTCCTAGGTTTGAAGGAAGATAACTGTCTAACATTTCTCAGTGGGACTTTATATATGGGGATTTTGCTTTATGACAACTGGGTATTATCCAATTTGGCTTCTATTGATTCTTTACTAAGTGCACCACCTAAAATTCATCTTTGGTTTAAGAACTACCACAGTTTTGTCTACTTTTGTCTTTTGCCTCAGAAGAGCCCCTTGTGTCCCAATTAGAGTGGGAGCAGAGACATTCCAATTGTTTGTCTTTTATATTTTCCAGGGGAGAAGAAACATTTCCTGCTCTTCTATCCAATAAACCCTTGAAATCTGTATTGCATCCAATATCCCCAAATCTAGTAAAGTTTACAATGCTTTATGTGCTCCATTTTAAGACCCACAGACGAGGGGAATCATGTGCTGAAAAACTTTTTTCATGCTTACACAATGTGTGCACAGTACCAATTTCGTCTTCGCCTCAGACAGTGGATGAGGTCACACAGGACAATATCTAAACAATCATCACTAATTGAGGAAGCAGCCACTGAGATTCTGAATCATGAAGATAAGAACAAAATGGATGTCCGGTATTGCTGCATGTTAAGATGGAAGCTACTTTCAAACCTCTAAGCAAGTCATCAATTATCAACATGCTTGCTGGCTGTTCAGATAATCCTAAAAAGATAAAGGTAGTCCCCTGTGCAAGCACCGAGTCATTATCAACCCATGGGGGTGATGTCACATCATGATGTTTTCTTGGCAGACTTTCTACGGGGTGGTTTGCCATTGCCTTCCCCACTCATCTACACTTTACCCTCAGCAAGCTGGGTACTCATTTTATCGACCTCGGAAGGATGGTAGACTGAGTCAACCTAGAGCCGGCTACCTGAACCCAGCTTCCACTGGGATCAAACTCAGGTCATGAGCAGAGCTTGGATTGCAGTACTGCAGCTTATCACCACTCTACACCATGGGGCTCCTCTTCTAAAAAGATGAGATCCAAATTTCTCTTTAAGGGCACAAAAAATCAAGAAGTGAAGGAGAAGAGATGGGGCATTTACAAAGCAGAGGGCAGTAAATCTGGAGGTCTCTCAAGTATTAATGATCAGAACAGTGTTAAATTTTTCCCTATAAATGGTCTAGAATCAAGTGAAACAGCAAGGAAGCGGGCAAAGTTTCAGACCAAGAATTATGTAGGATGCTAGAAAATTCCAGATTGGCTGAAAAATGCTTTCCTTAAACCACAACATTTCCTTGCCATAATCCTGAAGCACTTTAATAAATAACTGTAAGATCGTACCTCATTGATCAGGGGATTATCTCTTGAACCACTTAAATACCCATTGAAAAAAACATCAATAGACCATTCTGGGTCATCAACATAACAAAGGAATGGATAGCCAGTGGAGTTGAAGGTTACAGAAAAGCTACTTTTAATCTCAAAGCCATAAGTAAGTATCAATAATAACATCGGTTCTCTTGTCTATCTGCATGTCAAACATACTTGGTGGCCAGCAATTTAGCCCATAACCTAAAAGTGCACATATGAATAACAAGAGTTCTAATCGAATCTGCCAATCTAAAATATTCTGCATCCCTATGTTCCGGATGATTCTAATCAGGCTTTGAGTCCAGGGGCACCTTTAAGACACAAAGTTTAACTCTGGGTATAAGCGTTAAGAGCCCTGTGGCACAGAGTGGTAAAGCTGCAGTACTGAAGTTGGAGCCCTCTGCTCATGACCTGGGTTCAATCCCAGTGGAAGCTGGTTCAGGTAGCTGGCTCCAGGTTGACGCAGCCTTCCATCCTTCTGAGGTTGGTAAAATGAGTACCCAGCTTGCTGGGGGGAAAGTGTAGATGACTGGGGAAGGCCATGGCAAACCACCCCATAAAAAGTCTGCCGTGAAAACGTTGTGAAAGCAACATCACCCCAGAGTTGAGAACGACTGGTGCTTGCACAGGGGACTACCTTTACCTTTTATTTATTTATTTATTTATTTATATTTCGACTTATATCCCGCCCTTCCCACCGAAGCGGCTCAGGGCGGCTCACAACACACAAACTTACATAAGTTTATCTTAAAAACATTTAAATAATAAGGATTAAAACAGTAAATTAATAAAACATAAAACATAAAAAACATAAAAACCAGCGGTCTGTTAAATGCATTCTAATTCCATCCAGAAATTCTCAGTGTCAGTTAGTTGTTGTAGGCCAGCTGGAAGAGGACTGTCTTACAGGCCCTGCGGAACTGCCCTAGGTCCCGCAGGGCCCTCACCTCTTCCGGCAGCTGGTTCCACCAGTAAGGCGCCGTTACCGAGAAGGCCCGATCCCTGGTGGATTTCAGACGGGCCTCCTTTGGCCCGGGGATTACTAGCAGATTTTGTGAGCCCGATCGTAGTACTCTCTGGGGAACGTGTGGGGAGAGACGGTCCCTAAGGTTGGCAGGTCCTAGGCCATATAGGGCTTTAAAGGTAATGACCAACACCTTGTACCAGACTCGGAATGTTATTGGCAGCCAGTGCAGATCCCGAAGCCCCGACCGAAAGTGCTCCCATCTTGGGAGCCCTAGTAGCAGCCGGGCAGCGGCATTCTGCACTAACTGCAGTTTCCGGGTTCAGCACAGGGGTAGCCCCGTGTAGAGGGCATTACAGTAGTCCAACCTCGAGGTGAGGTTTATAAGCTTTTATGAGCATGCACACTTCATCAGAGAAAGTATCCAATGAAGTAGGCATGCACATGAAAACTTATACTGAAAATTAAACATTGTTGGTCTTAAAGGCGCCACTGGACTCAATCTTTTTCTGTTGCTTCAGACCAACACAGCCACCTGCCTGAATCTGATCAGGCTTGATTCATATATAGGTATGTAATTCAGAAGCCCCGTGTATCGACTTGGTCTTTCTATATCTGATCCTTTAAGTCCTGGCTAAAAGTATACCTCAACAATGCCTTTGGTTCACAATGGGTATAGAACATAAGTGCTACTATTAGAGAACCTTTGCGTCCACTACAACTGCTAAGTCACTCAGTTCTGACTTAGACCCAGAAATAAAACTTAGTTCTCACATCTGTTAACTGCTTTATTAACTGTATACCAATTTACTGCAATGTACATGTCTCACCTAATGTGTTACTCCAATCTTAGCTGTATTTCTTGCTCAGTTCCTTTAGCATCTTCACTCCAATTAGTTCTTCCTGGCAAATATTCACTTCCCCTTACCTATATGTGATATTTGAGGAAATCTGTTCCAGTGAATCTTAAGGATTGTACATACAAAGTCTCTCAGTTCCCACTAGTCCCACTAGAATTGAACTTTCCTGGCCTGGGCTGTGCAGGTTGGGGGCCAACTTGGGGGTCCCATATTTATAGGTTTTTAAAATAATCTTCCAATAATAGCTAGCTATGCCAATTGATTAGGTAAGATATTTTTATGGGCGTCGGCCCTGATTGGTACTTGGATGGGAGACCACCAAGGAAGTCCAGAGTTGCTAGGCAGAGACAGGCAACGGCAAACCACCTCTGTTTGTCTCTTATCTTGAAAACCCTACGGCATTGGCCTAGGTAGGCTGTGACTTGATGGCAATTTTCACCACTGCCACCATATAAATATGAGAGTGGATTGATTGTGAACTTCTTAGTGGTAAAGCTGCGGTACTGCAGTCCTAAACTCTGCTCAAGTACCAATCAGGGCCGACGCTAAATTGTTTCTGAGATCTGAGGAGGTGAGGCTGGCCTGCGCTGTGCAGGTTGGGGGCCAACTTGGGGGTCCCATATTTATAGGTTTTTAAAATAATCTTCCAATAATAGCTAGCTATGCCAATTGATTAGGCAAAAAAACAGCTGGAATCCCATAGTATACTGCAATGTACCCTGCATTCTCTGATACAAATGTTTCAGATGAAGCTAATGCATACACCTTTTGAAAAACTCTCAGATATCTCAGGGTTTTTTTTCTTTTTCTTTGGTTTCTTTAAATTTTAACCTTTCCAATATTTTATTGGATTTTCAGGCCAATGGCCTAAGGAAGGCATTGTGAAAATATAAATCACATCAAAAGGAAAGCCAGGAGGCATAAGAAACAAAACCAGGAAGCCATACGTGTGAATACCTCACTTGTGAAGAGGAGAAAAATAGCTCCAACATTGGAATTCTGTCCTTTTTCCAAAAGGCAGATCAAACAGAAAACTATGGCAATAACTTCAAACCATTTTCAAAAGCACTGGAAACTTATTAAGTTGGCCAAAAATGCAAAGACTCGCTTTTAACCAGGGTTTGCGGGTTACTCAGCAGAGCATTCTGTCTAGGGTTGCCAAGTCCAATTCAAGAAATATCTGGGGACTTTGGGGGTGGAGCCAGGAGACTTTGGGGGTGGAGCCAGGAGACATTAGGGGGTGGAGCCAAGATCAAGGCTGTGACAAGCAGAATTGAATTCCAAAGGGAGTTCTGGCCATCACATTTAAAGTGACAGCACACCTTTTCAATTCCTTCCTTCCATAGGAAATAATGAAGGATAGGGGCACCTTCTTTTGGGGCTCATAGAATTGGACCCCCTGGTCCAACCTGCTGTTTTTATACCTTACTTCACATTCAAAATGGCAAAAATAGCTATTAAAATAGTTTCTAGCAATCTTGTGACACTCTATAAAGGAAAAGCTCCTCTACTGTGAATGTGAAACAAGAACTCTGAGGGCACAAAATAGGGCACAGACTATTTTCATATAACTCTTCATTTACATATATGTCAAGCTAAAGTTGCTTATTGCCTATTCTAATGTTAACCCCCCCCCCCCGCCCAAATATTAACCAGCAGCTGGCAGAAAACAAACAGCCCTAATCATGCCAGAAAGAAAACATGTTTCCAAATCTAAAACTTAAAATAGCCCTTGGCCTACTATATACAGAAGGAAATATAAGAAGAGAGGCATAGTTAAATTTTAAAAGGCATTGTAGCTTCCAAACAGATCACTATCGTGTAGCACACAGAAAAAACCATAAGAGCTCTGTGTGTGTGTGTGTGTGTGTGTGCTTGCTCTCTTCACATACCCCCATCTAATTTCATCAAGAGACAGGCATCTGTGTTCATGGCTGACAGTCACAGATCCCAGGGACGACTGATTCCACGCTGAGGTGCCGTGGCGAGGGCGACGACTGCGCCGAGGAAGGCGCGGGGAGCCCGGTGGAGGCGAGGAGGGGAAACTTAGGGAGCGGAGGGCGGCGCAGGGAGAGCCACCGCTGAGGAAGCCAGGGAGGCAGGTCATAGCCCCGGGGACTCTGGAACGTCCTGCGGGGCGCCGGAGCCGCCACAGACCGAGGCCAGGCAGCCCGCGAGCTGGCCGACCCGCCTTCCCTCAGCCTGCTCCTCAACGGCATGGCGCGCTCTCTCGAACAGAGCCTCAGCCACTGCGCATGCGACAGAAACCTGCGCGTGCCGCTTCACACACGCACGCACACCTCTTCCTCAGAACTTCCTTCTGCAGAGTCAGATTCGTTTCTGAATCTGCAGAAGGCGCCGTTTCCCTCCCCCCTCCCCTCCCCCCGCTGCTGTTTTTGGGGGGGAGCGGGGGAAGAGACTGGAAAACCTGGCGTCTCCCGCCAGAGCGGGAGGATTGGGACCCCTAATTTTGTCCCATTGACAAATGACCCCCCCACACACACACACACACAACATTACAAATTGCCTAGGAAACGGCCATGAAACACAATGGCACCAAATGGCTGTGAATCTCTAGGTGGGACCTAGAAATCTCTTGTTATTACAACTGATTTCCAGACAACAGAGATAAGTTCGCCTGGGAAAAATGGATGCTTTGGAAGGTGGACTATGGCATTGTACTCTTTTGAGACTCCTTCAAATACCAGTGGGTTTTCCCCCCAGTTTTTGGGGGCTTCAGTCTGCCCCCGCCAGCTGACTGCAGGGGAAACTCCACTACCAAATGGGGACATCGCTGTTCTACAACTGGAAATACAAAACAAACTGTTATGGACTGTTTTTTTTTAAACTTGTGCCCCATGCAAAATGTAATTTAGACCCCATGCAGCATTTTCCACACAAGAGATAAAATGAAGGAGAATAGAGGTTTCTTATTTGCTTTGAGACATTCTGTAGAAAGCAAGAAATGGATGAAGACAGGATCCTGGATCCTGCTTTCAGAATTCCATAATTCATGCTTTATGCATGTTGTGTACTGGTTGTTTTGATTGCTGATTTGTCATGTCTGTTAGTTGACCTTGCAGCATACTTGGTTGCCCTCCAGGACCCTGATGCCTACATTCTGATTGGCTGTTCTTCTAGAACCAGCCAATCGGGACACGAGGCATTTCTCTCAGGAAATGCAAATGGAGGATCCTGGAGAGACCAATAAGGTGGACTGCTGCCCACATAAGGGGGCGTGTTTGACTCAGGCCAAGTGGATATAAGGAGCGGCGTGGCCTGTTTGTGTTCAGTTCTGCTCTTGTTCAATAAATGTTCTTGCTTACCTCAAGCTGGATGAACTCCCTATATAATAATGAACTAATGTAATGTTTAAAATTATTTTATATTAAAAATTCCTTTCTTTACATCAGGGTCTATTTTCTTTTAGGGAGATTAAATGCATTTGAAAGAGACACCACCCTTCTACTTCCTGGAACACAAAATGCCACCCAGATTGTTAAAGCATCACACTGACTAAAGTGGTCTTAATTAGTTTAGTTGCAACTGCAGCTAATTATTAGCTTGGAGGCTAATAGACAGTTTAAATAACATGTTCTCAGTCATCAAATGAGCTAAAAGCCATCCTATCACAAGAGCGGCAACATTCAGGCAGGTGTGTTTTGACAGCGGTGTTCTCTGGCTCTCTCAATTTTAGCTCTTGTTGCAGAAATGACAGGACAAGGGATGCCCAGATAAAGACCACAGGAGACCTAATATAGAATGAATACCCACAGCAGCTTTAAATGTATTCTTACACCAGTTTGGTATAGTGGTTAAGTGTGCAGACTCTTACCTGAGAGAACTGGGTTTTATCCCCCACTCCTCCACTTGCAGCTGCTGGAATGGCCTTAGGTTGGCCATAGCCCTCGCAGAGCTGTCCTTGAAAGGACAGCTTCTTAGTGGGTCTTTTTTTTTGGGGGGGGGCCTTTCTTCTTCCTCTCCTTTTTGTTTATAACACACTTTCATCATTTTTCAAGAATGATTTTTTTTCTGCTCAACTTCCTCCTTTCAGGTGTGTCTGGACTCTGGACATATTGCTGTTTGTTCTGTTAACATCAGAGGCCTTAACAACTTGGTGAAGAAAAAGAGAGTACTTCAGCATGTTAAACATACTCATCCACATATTCTAGTTACACAGGAATCACATCTCTGCTCCTCTGCCTTTCCTGTTTTAAAAACTCCATTATTCCCCTTGTAATTTCAAACTCCAGGTTCTTCTTAGGCAAGGGGTGTTACCATTTTGTTCACAGTATAGCACTCTGAGACTCACACTGATGAAATTGTTGAGCAGTGGTTCCAATTTAAAATGAAGGGTGACCAAGGAAGGGATTCTCTTGAAACATGTAGGATTTTTAACCTGGGGTGCATGTTGTAACATCTGAGATGTTTGCATATGAGCCACTGAGGACTTTTCAGGCTGGACTTTGATCCATCCATCTCTTGTGCACCACAGACCTTGAATACTTCCCAGTGACAATCAAGAAGCCCTACAGTGTGGCAGAGACTGGGATTGGAACTCTTCAGTGTGTTGTTGCATATAAGTATGCCTGCTATTTGTATTGTGAATGAATGAACGGACATACCTGAGTTGGACATTAATCCAGTGTTCTAGTACACGGTAGTTTAGTTCAGTTTTGCTCAACCTGTACATCGTGTTGTATCCTGTTTTGTTGCACCTACCTGGAGACTGGCAACCATAGCATCCTAGGGGAATTTTAAAAAAAATGCAGCCTTTTGTATTTTCCAGAAGTTTCAAAGGTTCTCCAGGAAACTCCATGGTTCTGACAATTCCAAGAACTACCAAGGAAGTGACAAAGGGCAGCTCCAGGAATTGCTGGAAACTCTATGGCAGGGGTGGCCAACGGTAGTTCTCCAGATGTTTTTTGCCTACAACTCCCATCAGCCCCAGCCATTGGCCCTGCTGGCTGGGACTGATGGGAGTTGTAGGCAAAAAAAACATCTGGAGAGCTACCGTTGGCCACCCCTACTCTATGGTAATATCATTTTGGGGGGGCCTGGTGGAAGTGGATATCCGGCCTCCACCAAGGGTTTAAGTAAAGTAAAGGGAATCACAGATATAGGCTAAAGTAACATAAACCCAAAGGTTCTCATGAAATGTTAACCTCCAACCAAATGATAACAAAATATAATCTTACTAAGAATACAAATAAACTTCAAATATTACAATGTAACTAATGTTGGATGCTACAAGGACTAAAAACCGCTCCAAAATTCATAAGGCAAATTAATGCAAAGTCCTTCTGGGTAAAGTCTGTGCAGTATCTTCTGAAGGTGACCAATCTTCTTAGGTAGAAATTGAGCTTGACCGCTTCCTCATCGATGGCTTCAGTACTCATATTTCCCCATTTCACTATAGCTTTATCGAGCTTCTCCATGTGTACTCATAATACTTGGCAAGAACTGGTAAGAACAGGGGTGTCAAACATGTGGCCCAGGGGCCGAATCAGGCTCCTGGAGGGATCCTATCAGGCCTCCGAGCAACTGGCTGTTGTCTACTTTCTTCTCCCTCTCTCTTGCTTCCTTCTGCATTGCAGCTTGTTTCACAAGGCTTGCTAAATCACACAGGAATCACAGAGCAAAGCCTCTATTTTCTCCATTGGCTGAGGCTCCTCCCTTGGGAAGGAAGGGGGGAAGGAGAGCTTGCTTTGCCATGCTCTCTCAATTGCACAGCAGAGATACTGACCCAAGCCTGTTGGCTGAGGCTTCTCCTGCTCTATTGGCTGAGGCTTCTCCTGCTCCTGGTTCCCTGGGGAAGGAAGGAAAGAGTCAGAGCTTCTTTTGCCCATTTCCTGGATTTTATGGGAGATACAAAGAAAGTTCCTTTAAGACCAATGAGTGCTAATGTTTTAAGCATGTTTCAAGGGTTTTTAAAAATATCTTTAATTGTGTTTGTTTGTGTCCTTTACAATGTTCATATCTTTGCTAAAAAGGTAAAGGTAGTCCCCTGTGCAAGCACCAGTCGTTTCTGACTCTGGGGTGATGTTTCCACAATGTTTTCATGGCAGACTTTTTATGGGGTGGTTTGCCATTGCCTTCCCCAGTCATCTACACTTCCCCTCCAGCAAGCTGGGGACTCATTTTACCAACCTCGGAAGGATGGAACCTGCCATTACATTTTATGACATGCATGGCCCGACCCAACAAGGTCTCATTGATGTCCGATCTGGCCCTCGTAACACATTAGTTTGACACCTCTGACTTACACTTACAGCTCTCCTTCAAATGCCCCTAGTCTTCCACGAGGGGCTTGGCAGGCATAAAGCAAAGAGGGCGGCATACGCCATCAGCAGGGGATTTTTAAAGCAAGGGGACACTCACTGGAATCCATCCTCTGCAGTCTCGAGCTGTACAGGCCTTGCTTTGAATCCCAGGCATTCCTCCTTAAAGGAGCAAGCATCCTTCCAGAGCGAAGTTTCATGCTTTGCTAAGTCTTGAGTCTAAGACTGCTTCCTTTCACAACGCTGGCTTCTTTGTCTTTTCTGCCAATTTCTGCTGCAATTCCATTTCACTCCTTTTCCACTTAGCTCTTTCCCTGCCGTCTGCCTCATCTACCCACTGTATTCCCTGCAGGGTGTTTTTTTCTGGTTGCTGATGCTCATGCTAATTTTTATCATAAATTTGCCTACATCATTAGGAATGGCACAGTTTCCACCCTGGCCCACTGTGGCCTGACCTTCCAACGGCCTGCGGCAGGCCCCGGGATATTATTAATGCAAACCGCTGGCCTCCATGAGACATGTCTCAATGAGCCTTCGCCATGTGGCAAAGCCTTTCTTTCTAGAAGTTCCTCAGTGGTTCAGAATGCTGTTGAATGCCAGCGTTTGACAAACAGGCACTTCTGCTCAGTGAAAGAACAAGAGGCAAGAAGTTAAGGAAGACTGCCAGAAGGGTTGCCAGGTCAGGAAATATCTGGGGACTCTGGGGGTGGAGCCAAGAAACTTTGGGGGTGGAGCCAGGACCAAGGTTGCGACAAGCATGATTGAGCCCTAAAAGGAACTCTGGCCATCACATTTAAAGGGACCACACTCCTTTTAAATGCCTTCCTTCTGTTGGATATAATGAAGGATAGGGGCACCTTCTTTCGGGGCTCATAGAATTGGACCCCCTGGTATAATGATTTTTAAATTTGAAGGGTTTTTTAAGAGGAACCAGATCCTATGCTGCAAATTTAGCACCTTTACCTTAAAAAGAAACCTCCTCCAGAGACCCAGATACAAATGGATCAATTCTTCATTATATCCTATGGGAATTGGTCTCCATAGAGAATAATGGAGAGCCCAGCAGACATTTCCCTCCCCCCCCACCGAAGTGGGGGAAGGGCCTCCAAACTGTGCAATCCTGCCTCCACCTGGGGACTAAGCACGAAAGCGCAAGCTCACTGCCAAATACTGGAAAAAGCATATTGTATTCTTAGAAAACTCGAGTGAAGTGCTTATAAGTACACAAAGATCATAGTAATACACATGCAATACTGTACACAGACAGTCTCAATTCAAAACATGCAGACTCGAACAAGTGCTCATAAACCTCATTCACATATAAGCCAAAGCTTAAAAAAAAAAAATGTCGCCGTGTGCTTATCCATTTGCAAGAGCGCAGCTCTATCTTCTTAAGCTCAGTGGTGTTGTAGAGTCCAGTCCCAACAGTTCAGGAAGAAAGCGCAACGGCAGACCAGCGTTCTCACCATTTCCCAGTGAGCTTCGTCAGGCGCATATACAATACTGAGATGGTGATACAATCACAGATTCATTTCAAGTCATGCACAAATGCTGGTGTCACCCCCCCCCCCGCACTGCTTTCTGATGACTCTGAAGTGGGGGAAGGGCCTCCAAACTGGGCGAATCTTGCCTCCACCTGGGGACTGGCAAGCTGAACTGCCAGGTGGGATTGGGCAGTCTTCCAAACGGATCTCCAGATGACATAGATCAATTCCGCTAGAGAAAATGGCTGCTTTAGAGGCTGGACTCTATGGTATTGTACCCACTGAGGTCCGAACCCTCCCCACATCCCATCCTCTCCATCCTCAGAATCTCTAGAAATCTCTATATGGCCTAATACCTGCCTACTTGAAGGACCGTCTCTCCCCACATGTTCCCCAGAGAGTACTGAGATCGGGAACTCAAAACCTCCTCGTTATCCCCGGGCCAAAGGAAGCCCACTTAAAATCTACCAGGGACAGGGCCTTCTCTGTTATGGCCCCTTCCTGGTGGAACCAGCTGCCGGAAGAGGTGAGGGCCCTGCGGGACCTTGCTCAGTTTCGCAGGGCCTGTAAGACAACCCTCTTCCGGCTGGCTTATAACTAACCGGCACAAGAAACTAAGTGTGGTTCTATTAGACTTCTGTTGCTTTTAATGTTTTAAATGTTTTAACTGTATTAAATGCCTAAACTTAATTTGATGTTGGATTTTATGCTGTAAGCCGCCCTGAGCCACTTGTTGGGAACGGCGGGATATAAATCATAAGATAGATAGATAGATAGATAGATAGATAGATAGATAGATAGATAGATAGATAGATAGATAGATAGATAGATAGATAGATAGATAGATAGATAGATAGATAGAACCCATGTGTTCTGATGTTTTCTTGCACGACAAGTTTGTGTTAAAAGATACAGACATTTGGTATTAAAACACACTTTGTAACAAGGCCTACAGCCAGGGCGGCTCTGTCACTAGGCAAACTAGGCAATTGTCTAGGGCGCCAGTCTTCTGAGGGACCAAACTGGGCACACCCCATGTGACTTGGTGATGTTATCAGTGGGGGGGGGGGGACCAGAAGTTAGCCTTGCCTAGGATGCCAGACAGTTTAGGGCCAGCCCTGCTTAAAGCACAATCCCATGCAAAGTTGTATTGTTCTACCTCCACCGAAACCAACAAGTTTAGAAGGACTGAACCCTTAATTACTCTGCAAATGTCTGTGTGCATGCGTGCAGGTGTAGACAGCATTTCAAACTTCTCTTTACAGGATTGATGATGGAAATAGCATTACATAAAAGGCCCCAAGGAAGAAGCAGGAAAGCAATGCTGTATTTAAATGAAAATAGATTTGAACACAAAAAATGCTAAAATAGTTATCATTTACATTTTTTGAAGCATAGTGATATTCCGCAGAGGATCTGTAGTGCAATCTCCTTTCTACAAAACCATCCATCTCTGATATACTAAAACAGCTCCCAATAAATAGATGTACAAAGACAGAACTATGTCTCCTTCTCATGGCATGCAGAAAGAATCGGATACCAAGGGGTAAAAACTCTTGGACCACACATCTTGCAAGGGGTGGAGCTTAGGGCCACAACCCATAGGAACAAGAAGAAGAAGATATTGGATTTATATCCCGTCCTTCACTCCGAATCTCAGAGCGGCTCACAATCTTCTTTAACTTCCTCCCCCACAACAGACACCCTGTGAGGTGGGTGGAGCTGAGAGAACTCTCACAACAGCTTTCCTTTCAAGGACAACCTCTGCCAGAGCTATGGCTGACCCAAGGCCATTCCAGCAGGTGCAAGTGGAGGAGTGTGGAATCAAACCTGGTTCTCCCAGATAAGAGAGCTCTGGCTGACCCAAAGCCATTCCAGCAGGCGCAAGTGGAGGAGTGGGGAATCAAACCTGGTTCTCCCAGATAAGAGAGCTATGGCTGACCCAAGGCCATTCCAGCAGCTGTAAGTGGAGGAGTGGGGAATCAAACCTGGTTCTCCCAGATAAGAGAGCTCTGGCTGACCCAAGGCCATTCCAGCAGGCGCAAGTGGAGGAGTGGGGAATCAAACCTGGTTCTCCCAGATAAGAGAGCTCTGGCTGACCCAAGGCCATTCCAGCAGCTGCAAGTGGAGGAGTGGGGAATCAAACCTGGTTCTCCCAGATAAGAGAGCTCTGGCTGACCCAAGGCCATTCCAGCAGGCGCAAGTGGAGGAGTGGGGAATCAAACCTGGTTCTCCCAGATAAGAGAGCTATGGCTGACCCAAGGCCATTCCAGCAGCTGCAAGTGGAGGAGTAGGGAATCAAACCTGGTTCTCCCAGATAAGAGAGCTATGGCTGACCCAAGGCCATTCCAGCAGGTGCAAGTGGAGGAGTGGGGAATCAAACCTGGCTCTCCCAGATAAGATAGCTATGGCTGACCCAAGGCCATTCCAGCAGGTGCAAGTGGAGGAGTGGGGAATCAAACCTGGCTCTCCCAGATAAGATAGCTATGGCTGACCCAAGGCCATTCCAGCAGGTGCAAGTGGAGGAGTGGGGAATCAAACCCGGTTCTCCCAGATAAGAGTCCGCACAATTAACCACTACACCAAACTGGCTCTCTACATCATATCCTTTTACCAAGTGGGGGAAATAATTTTATCCTGTTTCATATTTAATCGTCATGAGCAAATGAAATGACCCTGACCCTAATTATTTAGTAGAACAAAGTAAACAGTGTGAACATATCAGAACTCCCAGGCCTGGTTGACCAGCAGAAACTCATTTGCATACTAGACCACACTCCTGACATCACCAATGTTTCCCACGGGTCTTTTTTGTAGAAACCGCCAATTGGAAAGTCATTTGCATATTAGGCCACACCCCCTGATGCCAAGCTAGCTGAAATGGCGTTCCTATATGCTCCTGCCCCCCAAAAGTCCTGGGGTTGACAACCTACAGGGGTGGCCTGAAGTTCTGCCGGAATGACAACCAATCCGCATATGGAAGCAATCAGCAATCAGGAGGAATGGTGGCTCAGTGGTAGAGCATCTGCTTGGTAAGCAGACTGTTCCAGGTTCAGTCTCCGGCATCCCTAACTAAAAGGGGCCTGGCAAGGAGGCATGAAAAGCCTCAGCTCGAGACCCTGGAGAGCCACTGCCAGTCTGAGTAGACAATACTGACTTTGATGGACTGAGGGTCTGATTCAGTAGAAGGCAGCTTCGTATGTTCTCATATGTTCCTCTGAGGAAAACGGCAGCTTCAGAGGGTGGGTTCTATGGTATCACTGTCTGACTGAACTACCTGCAGTCTCCACATTCCACCTTTCCCAAGCTCCACTTCCAGATCTCTGGGGATCCCCCAACCTGGAGTTGGCAGCCCCATTGTGTGATATTGCCTCAGAGATGTGAGGTAAAATGGCTGTCTGTGTAGGCTTGAATTACCAGGCGGTTTCATGGACATAAATGGTCAGGGCTTCTTTTGTAGCAGGAACTCCTTTGCATATTAGGCCACACACCCCTGATGTAGCCAGTCTTCAAAGAGCTTACAGGGCTCTTAGTTTTCAGCCTACTGTAAGCTCCAGGAGGATTGGCAACATCAGAAGTGTGTGGCCTACTATGCAAAGAAGTTCCTGCTACAAAAAAAAACAAACAAAAAACAGCCCTGTCATTGGCAGGGTTGCCAACTCCAGGTTGCGAAATGCCTGGAAATTTGGGAGTGGAACATGGGGAAGATGAGGTTTGGGGAGGGGAGAGACTTCAAAAGAATCCAATGCCACCAAGTCAACCTTTCAAAGGAGTGATTACTTACAGATAGGCTTCCCAATCCCTAGGTCCCAGCGGGGGATTCCCCAGTTTTACAGGCTTCCCCCAGCCAGCTGGCCGGCAGGGAAGCTCCTCCCCCACAGCCACCCTGTACCTCTAGATCTTGGGCAGGACCTGCGAACAGGTCCAGTTTTAAAATGTGTGTGTGCCTTTAAATTGGAGCAGGAAGTACTTCATGGGGAAGGGTCAGCAACAGCAGACCTCGTGAGAGTGCAGCCCCTCTGCTTGTTTGGCTCTCCTTTCGGACAAGTGAGGGTGTGTGTAAAAGAGCAGGTAGCCCCTGCACTCCTCGTTGTGGAGGCACCAGAGGCTCCTGCTTTGTTCTACGGCTTCAGACCAACACGGCTGCCCACTTGCACCAGAGACAGTTAAGCATGTGATGTCCCCCACCCCTTTCTCCTTCCTTGGGGGTCCAGCAGAGGAGGGAGAGAAAACCGGGGGGGGAGGGGCGGGAACTCTATTATTCCCTATGGAGACTTATTCTCATAGGAAATAATGGAGAATTGATCCATGGGTATCTGGGGCTCCAGGGGGGGGGGGGCTGTTTTTTGAGGTTGAGGCACCAGATTTGCAGCATAGCATCCAGTACCTCTCCCCAAAATACCCCCCCAGTTTCAAAAAGATTGGACCAGGGAGTCCAATTCTATGAGCCCCAAAAGAAGGTGCCCCTATCCTTCATTATTTCCTATGGAGGGAAGGGATTTAAAAGATATGTGGTCCTTTTAAATGTAATGGCCAGAACTCCCTTGAAGTTCAATTATGCTTGTCACACCCTTGCTCCTGGCTCCACCCCAATGTCTCCTGGCTCCATCCCAAAGTCTCCTGGCTCCACCCCCAAAGTCCCCAGATATTTCTTGAATCGGACTTGGCAACCCTACTCACAAAGGAACTGACTACTGCCACCTGGAGATTACTTGTAATTCTGAAAGACGGGCACCCCTAACCAGGGCTTTTTTTTGTAGCAGGAACTCCTTTGCATATTAGGCCATGCCCCCTGATGTAGCCAATCCTCCAAGAGCTTACGGGGCTCTTAGTACAGGATCTACTGTAAGCTCAAGGAGGATTGGCTACATCAGGGGTGTGTGGTCTAAAATGCAAATGAGTTCCTGATATTAAAAAAAAAAAAAGCCCTACCCCTAACCATTGCTGTTTACACAATCACAGGATAAAACAAGGAGGTGGTTGTTTCAGGACTGAACTGCCAGCAAACAAGGGAACTGGAGAGATCCTAGGGTGGAACTGTTCATTTGATTTTAATTATGCCGAGAGCTCTTATTCGTTTCATTTCTCCTCGAGAATAAATTGACACTGTTATAAGCCTGCCTCTGAGTGTCTCTCCATCAGTATTTTCAAACTTTAGAACCCTTGTCAAGATTCCACTCGAAAAGTGCCATAAATTAAACAAGGGTCCTTAGACTGTCACTAAATGGCTCTAATTGAATCCCTCGATTAGAAAGGTAGTATCCCTTCCAAGGACAAGCTCTAAAAAGAGGAGGAATATCTCAAAACCTTGCCACTCGGCAAGATTCCATCACGCAGAACATATGCTAGCACTTTAGGGTGGATAAAAATATGTTCTGGTTAATAGGAAAAGGAGACAATGGACAACCTTGAATATCTGGCTCTCTCCATTGAAATGGTCATCTTACGCTGAAGCACTACATCGTTTAAAAAGCCCTCAGCTTTTTAGGGATCTTTTTAAAAAATAGAGATACAACGAGCTCCCAGATTTACTGGGAGGGAAGGCAGAATGATATTGTCTGATCTCTCCTGAGCTCAAAAGTGAAGCAGGCTTGGTACTCGGATGGGGGAACACCAAGGAAGGCTCTGCAAAGGAAGGCAATGGCCCACCACCTCTGCTTCTCACTTGCCTTTGAAGTCCCTTGTTGGGTTCGCCGTGAGTCATCTACTACTGGACAGCACTTTAGTCACAGTATATTGATGTGAGGGATGGCAGCATGGTATAGCCCAATCTCATCAGACCTCAGAGGCTAAGGAGGGTCAGTGCTTGGATGGGAGAGCACCAAGGAAGACTCTGCAGAAGAGGGCAATGGCCAACCACCTCTGCTTCTCACTTGACTTGAAAGCTCCTTGGTGGGGTCACCATCAGGCTGTTGCAACTTGACAGCACCTTGACATTTTTCTCTTTGGGGGCTTTCTAAAGTGGGGGAAGGAAGGTGGCACTGTGGAGTCTCACCTCATCAGAATTCAGAAACTAATCAGGGTCTTAGGTCAAGATTTCTCCATGCCTACTACCTCTCTGCAAACCACACCGAACCCAATCACAGCTTCTGTTGTCCACAAGTTTCATTCAGTATCTGTTATCACTCCACTTTCCGATACATAGGACAGATGGACTTACATTCTAGCCGGGTCTGAAGAAGTAAGCAGTCTCTTGAAAGCTCATACGACAAATGTTGTTATTCTTTAAGGTGCTCCAGGGATGTGAGGGCAATCTGGCTGCGAGATCTGTTACTCCCATTGGTCTCCAAGGTTGATTAGGCTGATCTGGCTTGCTAGGCCGGTATCCCCTACCTCCCTCACCGCTCCATGCGTGTCCCTTAAGGCTGCCAAGCTCCCAGGCCATGCAAGGGTTCTCCTGCTCAGGAAGTCCCCAATCTGCTGGCTCGCATTGGGCCAGCAGGGGGGATCCCTCTTGATGTAACCAGTATGATGACATCACTTACAAATGACTTCATCACGCCTGTGACGTCGCACACTGACCACTCTAGGAACTTCCAGGAAAACTCTATGGTTTTCCCAGACGCTCTAGCAGTTTGGGAGGGAAACTTTATGGTACCAAAGATGCCCTGAAGCTGGCCCTGGGAACACTATGTCTGGGGCAATGATGCTCTGTATTCTTGATGCTTGGGGAGTAACTTGGGGGTGGGGCTTCTGGAGTTTTGGCCCCGCAAGTGGATTTTCTGATGGCACCTGGATTTTGGCAACTGTGTGACACAGAATGCTGGACAGGATGGGCAATTGGCTTGATCCAACATGGCTTCTCTTATGTTCTTATGACCTCCAAAATGTCCTATCATGAACAGTCTTGCTTGGGCTTTACAAACAGAAGGTTGTGGCTTCCTTTGTTGAATCTTCCTCTTTCCCTGCTGCCTTCAACTTTTCCTAGCATTATTGTCGTGTCCACTGACTCTTGTCTTCTCATAATATGACCAAAGTATTATAGGTTGAGTTTAGCCATTTAAGCTTCTAGGGAGAGCTCAGGCTTGATTTGATCTTGGGGAGGGACGGTGGCTCAGTGGTAGATTATCTGCTTAGTAAGCAGAAGGTCCCAGGTTCAATCCCCGGCATCTCCAACTAAAAAGGGTCCAGGCAAATAGGTGGGAAAAACCTCAGCTTGAGACCCTGGAGAGCCATGAATGGGGCTGTGGCTCAGTGGTAGAGCATCTGCTTGGGAAGCAGAAGGTCCCAAGTTCAATCCCCGGCATCTCCAACTAAAAAGGGTCCAGGCAAATAGGCATGAATAACCTCAGCTTGAGCCCCTGGAGAGCCATGAGTGGGGCTGTGGCTCAGTGGTAGAGCATCTGCTTGGGAAGCAGAAGGTCCCAAGTTCAATCCCCGGCATCTCCAACTAAAAAGGGTCCAGGCAAATAGGTGTGAAAAACCTCAGCTTGAGACCCTGGAGAGCCACTGCCAGTCTGAGTAGACAATACTGACTTTGATGGACCCAGGGTCTGATTCAGTAGAAGGCAGCTCCATATGTTCAGCCCCCTCATTTATCTTTTTGGTGGTATCCATAAAACTCTCCTTGATCACCACATTTCAAATAAACCAACTTCCTTCCTGTGGAGTAACTTCAAACTTTTTTATGTTCCCAGGTAAAAAGAAGATGGTCCTGTACATCAGGGGTGGCCAACGGTAGCTCTCCAGATATTTTATGCCGTCAACTCCCATCAACCCCAGCCAGCATGGCTGATGGCTGGGGCTGATGGGAGTTGTAGGCAAAAAACATCTGGAGAGCTACCATTGGCCACCCTTGCTGTAAATGATAACACTGAGGACCAGGGGTGGCCAAACTTGCTTAATTTAAGAGCCACATAGAATAAATGTCAGATGTTTTGAGAGCCGCAAGACATGAAGGAAGGAGGGAAGAAATCAAAAAGATGGGGGGATGGGGAGGGAGAGGTGGACATAAGAACATAAGAGAAGCCATGTTGGATCAGGCCAATGGCCCATCCAGTCCAACACTTTGTGTCACACAGTGGCAAAAAATTTTATATATACACACACACTGTGGCTAATAGCCACTGATGGACCTCTGCTCCATATTTTTATCTAAACCCCTCTTGAAGGTGGCTATGCTTGTGGCCGCCGCCACCTCCTGTGGCAGTGAATTCCACATGCCAATCACCCTTTGGGTGAAGAAGTACTTCCTTTTATCCGTTTTAACCTGGCTGCTCAGCAATTTCATTGAATGCCCACGAGTTCTTGTATTGTGAGAAAGGGAGAAAAGTACTTCTTTCTCTACTTTCTCCATCCCATGCATTATCTTGTAAACCTCTATCATGTCACCCCGCAGTCGACGTTTCTCCAAGCTAAAGAGTCCCAAGCGTTTCAACCTTTCTTCATAGGGAAAGTGTTCCAGCCCTTTAATAATTCTAGTTGCCCTTTTCTGGACAAGAAAGCAACTTTGACTTTAAAAGAAAGCAACTTTGACTTTAAATGCGTTGTCCAAGCCTCCCGCTTGGAGAAGTGATTTCAAGAGAGAAATGCCTTCTCCAAGTTGGCCAACAAAGCAGTGAGGGCTTTGAGAGCCACACAATATGTGTGAAAGAGCCACATGTGGCTCCCGAGCCACAGCTTGGCCACCCCTGCTGAAAACTATTCTACAGTTTTAGTGCTTAATGAACTATGTTTATTCAAAAATAAGTTCCACTGAATGTGAATAGTACATACTTCCACGTAAGCAAAGTCTCCATCTGCAGCCTGCCCTAATCAGATGGATTCGCAATGCAATTTACCTGGGTATGACAACAAAATGTTACCACCTAAGCTAGTTTGGAGGTTTCTCCTCAGGCGATTCATTTGAGGAATTTGGAGAAAAGACGACAAGGTTTCAAAAAACACTCATGCAACTTCTCAGGGGTTTTGAGCACATCCCTTGGCTGCCACCAGATTTTATCTAAAGTAAAATTCAAAGTGAATGTAGAGGTTCTTTCTCTGGAGGAAGATCTGAGGAAGCATTGAGGAAACCAAAATTATTAAATAAATCAAATCCCCCTGGGGTGTTTTGCTCATTCATATGTATGTCTTTTCTTCATAACAGACTTCTCTGTGTACAATATAATTTTAATATTATGTGCATGGTCCAAACAAATGAAATGGCTGCCTGCAGTGTGATAGAACCCTGTTTCTCTCATCATAGAATAATCTTCTCTTTATTGTTATTATTATTATTATTATTATTATTATTATTATTATTATTATTATTATGAAGAAGAAGAAGAAATTGGATTTATATCCCACCCTGTACTCTGAAACTCAGAGTCTCAGAGTGGTCACAATCTCCTTTACCTTCCCACAACAACAGACACCCTGTGAGGTAGGTGGGGCTGAGAGAGCTCTTACAGCAGCTGCCGTTTCAAGGACAACTCTTGGAAGAGCTATGTCTGACCCAAGGCAATTCCAGCAGCTGCAAGTGTTGGAGTGGGGAATCTTTTTTCCCAGATAAGAAGCAAACCCGGTTCTCCCTGCGTGATGGCCAAATCCGGATGTCCCATTGGGTGAGGGGTGCATTCCATGCACTCTGTAAACCATTGGCCCATCATGGCTCAGTCACCATCTCTGGCCTTTCATTGACTGGCTCCCCTGCCTACTGCAGGCCCAGGAATGTTGAACACACTGCCAAAACGGTCTTACCTCAGAGACAGACACATATCCGATGCTACTCTGCTTCCATTCTGTCAACCAGCCTCAGAAAGCACTGCTGCTGTACTGTGGCCTCATGAAAGGCATTACTGTCGCCACCAGCAGCAGTCCTCTGCTGTGGCTGCCCAATCAGTGTCCCACACAGACAGGCTTCCAGCACACACAGCCTTAGAAGGTCACCAAAATAACCAGGGAGCCAGCACCACCATTGTAATTCAACTAGACAGTAAGGCCTGGCCCCGCCAGGAGTGCTTCCTCAGAGGCCATGGCTGCTACCTCTTTCCTGTCACTCCCTTTAACTTCCTCCCCTCAGCCTCACCCCGGGACAGATTAGGATTGGGACAATGGGGAAGCTGCTAGCCAGGGGCTGTTTCTAGGCAACTAAAGTTGCTTCTCTCAGTAAAGGAAGAGGCATTAACAGAACAGAATGTCATAGAGTCCACCCGCCAAAACAGTTATTTTCTCCAGGAGGAAAGAGAGCTGCTGTCTGGAATCAGCTGTGATACCAGGAGATCTTCAAGCTCCACCTGAAGGCTGGCTACCCTACACCTGGCTGCTTGTTACTGCTGCTGGGAAGGAGATATGTTTGCCAACTCCAGGGGTGGAGCTTGGAGACGGTGGGGTTTGAGGAGGGGTGGGACCTCAGCCATAGACTCCACCCTCCAAGCCAGCCATTTCCTCCTGGGGAACCATGTTGCCAATCTCCAGGTGAGTATTGGAGATCACTCCAAATTACAACTGCTCTCCAGATGACAGAGGTCAGTTCTTCTGGAGAAAATGGCTGCTTTGCAGGGTGGACTCTGTGTCATTATATCCTGCTGAGGTTGCTACCCTCCCTTGTTTTGGTCCCCGCTGTGGAGAAAGACTGTCATTTTCCTAGGTAGAGGCTGCAAGGGGAGGAGATGGAAAACTGAACCCAGATCAATTTCCCTACAAAAAATGGCCATCTTGAGGTATACTCATGGTATACCATATCACAACCAAGCCAGGCAACCCTCCCCTCCCCCAGATCACACCACAAGCTCACACTGATGCTAAATGCCATAAGGCTGAATATGACAGGGAAAGGCAACAAGAAATGCATTGCAAACAAAAGGAATGTTGAGCTTCAGCATCTGTGTGACTGTTATTATGTCTCCCTGAACCCATCATAATTATTCTTCCTTATCGCCATTCTGGGCCTCTTTCAGGGCTTTGAGCCACCACAGACATGGGGACACAGTCACACACACACACATGAGGGAGGGGAGCCATCATTGATTTTAGCTGTGAGATGTGTGAGAAGGCAGCAAGGGTGGGATGAGTGAATGTGACAGGTGGATGGAGTAGTGGCATTCCAAGGGTGTGGGGTTAGTTGAGACGAAGATGTGGTTAGAGGGGGTGGTAGTTGGAGGGGGTGAGCAATTTGGGGTGAGAAGTCACCAAAGGTGGGGGGAGTGAATGCCTTCACTTGGGTGGCTGGGAAGACAGCAAGAGTGAGAGAGCCTAGAGCCTCTTTCTAGACCCCATTCTATTCCCCCCCACAAAGCGTCTTATTCCTAGTGGAATCATAGAGTTGGAAAGGACCTCCAGGGTCATCCAACCCCACCCCCTCTACAATGCGGGACATTCACAAATACCTCCCCCACATACACCAGTGACCTCTGCTCCAAGCCCAGAAGATGGCAGAAAACCTCCAGGATCCCTGGCCAAACTGGCCTGGAGAAAAAAATTCTGTCTGATCACAAAAGTGGCAAACAGTATTTCCCTGGGTGTGTATGAAAGGGCCATAATGCGACCCTTCCTGCTCTCCTTCTCATGATCTGCCTAAGTTCACAGAATCAGCATTGTTGTCAGATGGCCATCTAGCCTCTGTTTAAAAGACTCCAAAGAAGACGAGCGCATCATCTCCCGAGGAAGCCTCTCTCCAGGCTAAACAAACCCAGCTCCTTTAACCTTTCCTCAAAGGACTTGGTCTCCAGACCCCTCACCGTCTTTGTTGACCTCTTCTGGACATGCTCCAGCTTGTCTGTATCCTTCTTAAATTGTGGCACTCCAAAATGAACACAATACTCGAGGTGAGGTTTAACCAGAGCAGAGTAAAGCTATACCATCATTTTGCATGATCATCCAACCCACCCCTTTTGCCTGGCCATTCTTGACTTCAGAAAAAGCCAAGGCTAAACGTGTGCAAAGTACTGTCAAGTCACAGCTAGCTCATGGGATCTTCTTTTTTTATTATTTTTTTATTTACTATATTAAAAAAACAAGTAACAGACAATACAAACAGACCGTACAAACCAAGACACACATTAACATCAACATAAATGAGAGCAAAGGGAATATCCACACCCTTATATACAACTTCCTATTTTAAAATAAAAAAGATAATGTTATCAAAAATGCTATCGTTTCACTTGATTAGCATGCAGCTCATTTACACATTTTTTTCTGGTGAATTCATTTATCTTTCTAATTTTTGTCAACCTATCCCTTCGTCAACCATTCATAAAATAAGTTCCAATTTTTTTGTCCACGTACTTCATAGGTTTTGATCTTAACACATTAGAAAGCTTATCCATCTCAGCTGTATCTGTTACCATTACAATTAACTCATCCATTGTCGGCATCTCAATTCCTTTCCAATACTGAGCTTACAGTATCCTCTCCGCAGTATTGACATGAACTATCAAGTGTTTTCTCAGCTTTACCCAGATTATCCGGCAGGAGCTCATGGGATCTTCAAAGCAAAAGATGTTCAAAAGTGGTTTGTCATTGCCCATCTCCACCTGGCTCCCCCAGTATTCCTAGAATGGCCCAGCCCTGTGTAACGTCTTGAGATCTGATGATATTGGGCTAGCCTGGGTCATCCAGGGGGGATATGGGAAGGTAACATTAACCTCCTGTTTCTGATAATGGCCTGTTGCATTGTCAAACAAGACATTAGGTACAAAGCACTAGGTGGAGGATCCTAGCAAGGAAGGAAGGAAGGAAGGAAGGAAGGAAGGAAGGAAGGAAGGAAGGAAGGAAGGAAGGAAGGGAGGGAGGGAGGGAGGGAGGAAGGGAGGGAGGGAGGAAGGAAGGAGGGAGGGAGGGAGGGAGGGAGGGAGGGAAGGAAGGAAGGAAGGAGGGAAGGAGGGACGGAAGGAAGGAAGGAGGGAGGGAAGGAAGGAAGGAAGGAAGGAGGGAGGGAGGGAGGGAGGGAGGGAGGGAGGGAAGGAAGGAAGGAAGGAAGGAAGGAAGGAAGGAAGGAAGGAAGGAAGGAAGGAAGGAAGGAAGGAAGGAAGGAAGGAAGGAAGGAAGGAAGGAAGGAAGGAAGGAAGGAAGGAAGGAAACCTCATCCATATAGAGCTCTTTGGTATGGGAGGGCTGCTGTAGAGGTGGAACTAGGTTATCCCAATGCACAGCTAAGTGTCCCACATTTCTACATATCGTATACGTTTTGCCCTGCTCATCCTTCTTTTTATAATAGGTACCAAAGGTCTTCTTCTGTAAGTTATTGTGTTAAATGCTGGGTTCGATGCATAGATATTCAAACAGGAACATGCTTTATTAATAACTCCAGAATAAGACCGGGCCGCGACCCCACTTATATGTATGTCCCAGAACCACCACCACCCCGATCCCCATACCAAATCACGGCAGTCAAACTTCATGCCAGAACTGCTCACTGGTTCCCTTTTAGAGTCCAGATCTCAAAGTATATCCCAGAGTGCCTAGCATTCCCGCTGTTGCCCCAGGCGCGTGAAAGCTGCCCACCAAATATAAAGTCCAGTACATAACATATTGTGACCAAAATGTAGGGACAGAAATGATATTTGTGTCATGTAGTGGCTAAGAATTCTAATCAAAAGAATCAGCTTTGGTTCCCCACTCCTCCTCCACAAGAAGCCTCCTGGGTGACCCAGGGCCAGCCCCTGTTCTCTCAGACATCTCCAAACCCCACCTACTTCAAAAGGTGCCTGTCGTGGGGAAAGGAAGGAAGGTGGTTGCAAGTTGCTTTGGGTCTCCTTAAAGGTAGCAAAAAAGTAGGATAAGAACATAAGAGAAGACATATTGGATCAGGCCAATGGCCCATCGAGTCCAGCACACTATGTCACACAGTGGATAAAAACCCCAAATGCCATCAGGAGGTCCACTAGTGGAGCCAGGACTACTAGAAGCCCTCCCACTGTGCCCCCCAAACACCAAAAATACAGAGCATCACTGCCCCAGACAGAGAGTTCCAACAATACACTGTGTCTAATAGCCACTGATGGACCTCTGCTCCATACGTTTATCCAATCCCCTCTTGAAGCTGTCTATGCTTCATATAGAATATTTAAAACTTCTTCTTCTTACACAGAGGCAAACTAGAAGCTGTCTGATGTTTTGCAGTTTGAGGTCCATCTTTTAGAGCCAGTTTTCAGAATCTGTTTTTTTTTTTTCAAAATTTTTCATCCTAATCCATCTATTGACCTGCTGTATAAATACTTCTCCTCCTAGATTCTTTCCTAACAAATTAACTCCTGAGCCCCTCTGGTTACCTAAATAAGGCATTGATGGATCATGTGGAAATAATTAACCAAGGTTCACCTGATAGGATCTCTGTCGACATCAGAACTTTCTCCTCTGATTATGCTGACATGGAGAAGAATTTACAAGGGCAGCTGGTGGCACAAAGAGTGTCCATGAGTGAATTCATGAGGAGGAGGAAGTCAGATTTCATGTAATAAGGCTTTAAATGAGTCCAATTACAATTTGCTTCAAACAGCCTTGTTTCAAATATTATTCTGTCTATCTCAAGGGCTTTAATAGAAATCAACATCAGATTTTTTTGCACTCGGGGGAATAAGATGTCAGTCGTCTGTTGGGGAATTGCACGAAGCAAGAGTCTTTAGCGGACAGGCATTTAAATATGTGCGAGGCATTAATTGGAAACAGAACGCCGTTAAAGCAATGTGATTTCTTTCTAATGGAGTCATTCCTGATAGGCAATTTAGGTAATGGAATGCCACATACTGTACCTACCAAATGACTGACACATTCATATGTGTTGTGCAATTTTGGCTCATGACATATTTAAGGACCAAACAGATATCAGTAATCCTCGATGGTTTCTAATACCTAGATGCATTTGGACTTAACATGAGAGAAGTGCATTATATTTAATCGGCCAGGCCTGGAGGAGACACTGAATTTACAATGCAAACTGGCAGGATCAGGAGACATCCAAAGTGAAAGCAACAGGGGTCATTTTGCAGAAAAAAAATATATATGGTGGGGCTTATTAGCATAACTCATTAGCTGAGTGGGCTGAAGCTGAATCCAGCGAAGACTGAGGTCCTTTGCGTAGGTTGCGGCGGGCCAGGAGGGGAGATCCCCCTACCAACCTTTGACGGTGCATCACTGATACCAGTGTGCAGGGTCAAGAGCTTGGGAGTGCTACTGGAGCCTTCCTTGACAATGGAGGCCCAGATAGTTGCCACTGCTAAATCCGCCTTTTTCCACCTTAGGAGGGCGAGGCAGTTGGCCCCCTTCTTGGAACGCAGCGACCTGGCAACTGTGATCCATGCAACGGTCACCTCGAGGCTGGACTACTGTAATGCCCTCTACATGGGGCTGCCCTTATACCAAACGCGGAAACTGCAGCTAGTGCAGAATGCAGCGGCCAGGCTGTTAGTGGGACTACCTCGGTGGGAACATGTACAGCCTAGGCTGCAGGAACTGCACTGGCTGCCAATTGTGTACCAAGTTCGTTATAAGGTGCTGGTTATTACCTTCAAAGCCCTATATGGCCGAGGACCTGCCTACCTTAGGGACCGCCTCTCTCCATATGTTCCTCAGAGAGCACTGAGATCTAGTTCTCAAAATCTTTTAAAAATCCCTGGACCAAGGGAGGCCAGAATGAAAACAACGAGGGAGCAAGCCTTCTCAACAATGGCTCCCCAATGGTGGAATCAACTACCAGAGGAGGTGCGAGCCCTGCGAGATCTAAATCAGTTTCGCAGGGCTTGCAAAACTGTCCTCTTTCAACTTGCTTTTAAGATGGAACCCGGGTAATGACATCTAGCCATCCTATACATATATTGAACTGTAGCACCTTAATTGATAATCTATAATGGTTTTAACTGTTTTATTTAACTTAATTTATGAATGTAGTAATGATTGTATTTTATTGTAATCATGGTATATACCATGTCCTGTGAGCCGCCCTGAGCCTGCCTTGGCGGGGGAGGTCGGGATATAAAAATATTATTATTATTATTATATACTACCCCCTCACCTGTCAAAAGCAACCCAATGCAAGAAAGGAGAGCCCCGGGCAAGCAAGGCGTGTTTGAGCTGACTAGAGATCCAATCAGCCCAAGCAGGCCTTGCTCTCCTGGGGCTCTCCTTGGCCACCCCACCCCTACAGTCAAAAGGCCAGAAAGCCAAAATCACATAAGAAGTGGAGAAAGGGTGGTGTGGCCTTCTCCAGGGGTTAATGAGGGCTGCTGGGGGCATGGCAAAGCCCCTGGTGGCTAGCTGGCTGCCCACTCTCCTAATCCAGGGCTTGTTATGCAGCTGCACCTCCTATTCAATGGACAAGGTAGGTGGGGAGGAGGAGGAGGAACCCTCAGAAAGGTTCAGGAGCTGCACTCCAGTGAGCACCTGCTGAATTCAAGGCCTGGAGAACAATATGTTTGTATATCACTGTGATGGAAAGATCCAGTTCTGCCTTTGTCAGAGTGTAGACAAGGAGAGTCAATGGAATGTCAGGGAAAAATTGACAGGACAGAGGGAGAAAAGAGAGAATGCAGTGTGTAAAAGAACGTAGCATGTAAGAGAATCTCTTTCTTTCTTAATGCCCCCCCCCCCCTTTAAATACTTCCTTCTGGGCTCCATTGTTCAAACCCCCTGCGGAAATTTTGCTGAGCTCTAAGATTTTAACAAACTTTATAATATTTTCCCCATAAAAAAAAATGGGAAAAGAACCAAAACATATAAAGCAGACAGATGGAAATCTTCATCGTGCCATGGTGACCACATAGGAGAAAGTCATTTAAAAAGTATGATAAGAGTAAGGTTTTATTATGACAATTCTAATTCAAGAAGCATTTTAAGGTAGATGCTGAGCTGATATAATTGAGGGGTGTACGGCATATGCAAATGAGCTATGCAAATGAGTTGTGCTAATCAGCTCCAACACCTCTTTTTCTACAAAATGAAGAAGACCACAGGTTTTCATCCTGCCCTTCTCTCTTAATTAAGAGTCTCAGAGCGGCTTACAATCTCCTTTATTTCCTTCCCCCACAACAGGCACCCTGTGAGGTGGGTGGGGCAGAGAGAGCTCTCCTGCAATAGCTGAGAAACAACTCCTGGGTGGGGTTGAGAGACAACTCCTGAGATAGCTATGGCTGAGCCAAGGCCATTCCATCAGCTGCAAGTGGAGGAGTGGGGAATCAAACCCAGTTCTCCCAGATAAGAGTCTATGCACTTAACCACTACACCAAACTGGCTCTCTTGTATAGATATACAGATACATACAACAGTGAGAGAGAGGGTTTGGTTCCCTTTGCTTTTCTTTCAGAGAGAGACAGAGGGCCAGGATTCTCATAAAAACAAACAGGAAGAAAACAAGTAGCAAACGTATGACTGTCTAACCTACCTGCATCTCTGAGTCTAACTGAGGTTGGATTGGATGGTAGGGTTAGAGGGGTCACAAAGCAGTTCACACGTATTGGGCTGGATTCCACACAGGAGTGGCCTTTTCTGGCAGAAGACATCTTCCTTTGATGGTTGGTGAAAAGGAAGGAAGAGTGCTGCGGTTAGTGGAATGGATCCGGTCACCAGCTATAGCGTCAACGATACTATTCAAACGCATCTTGATGTGGGGGGTGATGGATGGGTTGCCATAATCCTACAGGATGCTTACACCTGAGACAGTGTCTGACTGTGATGATCAAATGGTGAACAGAGAAGAAACGGATCGATCTGGACAAGATGGGCATGGTGCTGGTTGGTGTGGAATCAGCACTGGAAGGGCTTAACTTCTCGCAAAGTTCAGATTTCTCTGTGAAGAGCTTATGTGTCCCGTTGTTAATGGGTTGTTAATGGGGGCACTTTCAACCAGTGTTGAAAGAGCTGCACTGGCTACTTATGGCATTCCGAGTCTGCTTCAAGGTGCTGGTATTGACCATTAAAGCCCTATATGGCTGAGGGCCTGCTTATCTATGGGACCGCCTTTCTCCATGTGTTCCCCAGAGAGGACTGCATTCAGGGACACAAAATCTACTATCTATCCCCAGACCAAGGGAAGGCAGACTGTGCTCCACATGGGCTAGGGCCTTCTCAGTGGCAGCACCAGCGATGTGAAATGCCCTCCCGGATGCCATAAGGGCCCTGCGGGATCTCTCCCAATTCCTCAGGGTCTGTAAAACTGAACTATTTTGACAGGCCTTTACCACTTAAATGGGAGAGGACTGCCACCCTACGCTGCTGAGCGATATTGCTCATGAGGAACTACGACTACTATAGAAGCACTGTCAGAAGAAAGGAAGTTACGATCCCACCAATACGGAAGTTTTGAGCAGCACCATGAAATGTAGTTTAATTGTATTGTTTTAAATTATAACCTTAAATTGTTTTAAATTGTCTGTTAGCCACCCTGCTTGAGGAGAGGGCGGGATAGACAATTAAAGCAATAAATAAATATTAGGCTAGGCTCAATCATTAGAGACCGTGGTGGTAGAAGTCTGGTGGAACAAGCTCCCGCTAGAGATCCGGGCCCTGTGGAACCTGTTGCAGTTTCCCGGGGCCTGAAAAGCAGAGCTGTTCCGCCAGGCCTTTAGTTGAGGCAGTGGGCATCACCAACCATCAATGTGGTTGCATACCAGAGCAATTCTCTTTCCTACTGGGGAGCAGTGTTTGATTGTGACTACTTTATTCATCGTTCCTGTCCAGTCAGGGATTAGGTTCTTGAAATGGCTGCCATCTGAATTTTTTGTAATAAGTGAATTTTAATTAGTAACATGGTTTGTTTGGTTTTTATGCTTAGTTAGTTGTTTTAGAAATAAGTAATTTGTTTTATTTGATGTGATCTGCCCTGAGCCCATTAGGGGAGGGCAGAACAGAAAATAAAGGAATGAATGAATGAATGAATGAACAAGTGAATGAATGAATGAATGAACAAGTGAATGAATGAACAAGTGAATGAATGAATGAAAAATACTTTTTTTAATCAGCTGTCTTTGAACTGCAAAGTTTGGTGCTCATGTTTTCGCCATCTGCTCACCTGTGTCTCTAGAGCTCTTTGGATTTGCAGGGTTTATGCTTATGTGAACTTGACAAATCAGAAAATGCACAAATTGTTCAGCACCGGACCAAAATAAAAATGAATAGGTTTGTTGCTTCTCAGATGGAAGAAAAGGAAAGGTCCCCTGTGTAAGCACCAGTGATTTCGACTCTGGGGTGACATCGCATCACAACATTTTCACAGCAGACTTTTTTACAGGGTGGTTTGCCACTGCCTTCCCCAGTCATCTACACTTTCCCCCCAGCAAGCTGGATAATTTTACCGACCTCAGAAGTATGGATGGCTGAGTCAACCTTGATCCGGCTGCCTGAATCCAGCTTCCGCCGGAATCAAACTCAGGTCGTGAGCAGAGAGTTCAGACCGCAGTACTGCAGCTTTACCACTCTGCGCCATGGGGCTCTCAGGTGGAAACAGATATTTAAAATGAGTCAGGCAGGTTTGAATGGTGGTCTTGCCTGTCTTAATTTTCTCTCTATCATGAAATTTTCTCTCTACCTAACCTGCAAATGCGTGATGAAAGGTATCACTCGTCTATAACTAAGATTTCATATGCATACACAGAAACTCCAATTGTGAGCAGCATAAGTACATACATGTGCAAAAAGGACAGAAGCTTTATTTTTAAAATGGCAACATATTTGGTTCATGCAGGGGTGGAATTCTAACAGAAGCTCCTTTGCATATTAGGCCACACATCGATGTAGCCAATCCTCCAAGAGCTTACAAAAAAGCCTTGTAAGCTCTTGGAGGATTGGCTACATCAGGGGTTTGTGGCCTAATATGCAAAGGAGCTCCTGCTAGAATTCAGCTCCTGCATTCATGCATATATCATCCGCATTCAGCATTGGCACTCTCTTGTTCCTCTCCATTTTTGCATGCCAGAGCAATTCTCTTTCCTTTTTTATGTTGTTTTAAAGAAAGTGGTTGAGAATTAATTAATTCATAATTGTGCTGATTAAAAAAGTTAATTGTCATTTTAATGAAACCACCACTAACGCAACCGATGGGCAATTGCTGCATTAAAATCAGCCACTAACAAAGTCCATTTGGTTTAGCGATATAATGGAAACACTTATAGCAACAAGAAAATTCACAATTAGAATTTATTAACAAGGTCAAAATAGCCATTAATGACTGGATGTGTGATGCGCATACTAAAGAACAATTTTATATAAAAATATCCTTCAGGTTTTTCAATGTTTCTCAAAAGTTGGCAAGTGCTATATTTGTAAGTTTTGTTTTGTTTTTCCCAATTGAGGAAATAACTTATTAGAACAGTGGTGTTGAGGCTAAATTTGCAGTGTTCGAATTAACAGGTTTGCAATATTCACCAAGGCCAATTAAATTTACTGGATTTGATCCAGAGGGCCGGGGTAGATTCTCCCTCCTCTTCTCCGCACTTTGAGCACTCTTGTCATCACCCCAAAAGCTGTTCCTATATACTGGGGGAGCCCCGAGAACATTGTATGCTAAGGTCCCAACCTTTTTGACCCTATGGGTGCATTGGAATTCTGATACTGGGGACAACCACCAAACGTCTACCACGAAAGGAAAGGTAACAGCAGGTGCCATGGTGGTCTTGGGCAGCATGTTAGGGAACTCAATTTATTTGTTTTATGGGATTTATAACCTGCCCTCCCCTGCAGGTAGGGTTGCCAATCCCCAGGTGGGGGCAGGGGATCCTCAGGTTTGGAGGCCCTCCCCCCGCTTTAGAGTCATCAGAAAGCAGGAGGGGAGGGAAATGTCTGCTGGGCACTCTATTATTCCTTATGAATACTGATTTCCAAAGGGTATAATGGATAATTGCTATGTGGGTATCTGGGGCTCTGAGGGGGCTGCTATTTGAGATAGAGGCACCAATTTTTCAGCATAGCATTCAGTGCCTCTCCTCAAAACAACCCTTCAAGTTTCAAAAAGATTGGACTGCGGGGTCCAATTCTATGAGCCCCAAAAGAAGGTGCCCCTATCCTTCATTATTTCCAAACAGAAGGAAGGCATGTAAAAGGTGTGAGGTCCCTTTAGATGTGATGGCCAGAACTCTCTTGGAGTTCAATTATGCTTGTCACACCCTTGCTCCTGGCTCCACCCCCAAAGTCCCCAGATATTTCTTGAATTGGACTTGGCAACTCTACCTGCATGGCAGGGCTCAGGGTGGGTAACAACAGTGGTAACAACTATATAAACAGCGATTATAACAGGGTGTTTCTAATAGCAAATTAGCTATTAAAAACAATTTTCAGCATATTATTAATATCGAGCAGATGGCATCTAGAGGACAGTTGATACCTCCTGTCCAAGGGACAACTATCCCTTGTGTGTGGCAGCAGATGATAAACTGGCCAAGGGAAAGGAGGGGGAGGCCAATCCAGATAGAACTGTCATAGCCTCAATCATAGGCCTGGTGGGACATTTCAGTTTTCCAGGCCCTGTGGAACCGCATCAGATCCCACGGGGCCCAGATCTCACCTGAGAAGCCATTCCACAAGACCAGGGCCAGGGTCAAACAAAAGCTCTAGCTCAAACTGAAGCTTGATGGATGTTTTTCAGGCTGGAGATTTCCAGAAGATTGCTATCCATCAAGTGCAAGGTTCTTGAGGGCGGCGGGGTGTGTGTGTGTGGCATACTTGACTCAGTCTTCCATCCTTCCGAGGTCGGTAGAATGAGCCCCCAGCTTGCTGGGGGGAAAGCGTAGATGACTGAGGAAGGCAATGGCAAACCACCCCGTAAAAAGTCTGCCGTGAAAACATTGTGAAAGCAACGTCACCTCAGAGTCGGAAACGACTGGTGCTTGCACAGGGGACTACCTTTACCTTTTATACCAAGAGACGTGGTCCCTTAAGATAGGGCTGAGTGAAGGGGTGTGTGTGTATAAATTTATTGCACATCTTGAACCTGACCTGGTACTCCACCCGGAGCCAGTGATTTCAAGTGATCTATCTACTGTATGACTGATTTAATTTTTTCTATGATACAATTCCATTGACACATCTGGCAATCTTTCTGAATCTGAATACAATCTTCATGTGATCTCAGAGCTGCAGCAAGATTCTTCTTTGCAATATAACTACACAAAGAAGTGTACTAGTAACTTTTTCAAAAATGTAAGCTGCAGCAAGCACATATCCAGGGCTTTTATTTGTAGCAGCAGGCCTCAGATTCAGTGAGAAGTCCACCTCCTCCTTCTGAGAGTTCCACCTCCTTGTCCATTGAATAGTATGTGCAGCTGCAAAACAATCCCTGGATGAGCGCCACCATCTATTTTTCTACAAAATTACCCCTATGTAGCATATTAGGCCACACTGCTGATGTAGCCAATTATTAGGCCACACCCTGCTGATGTAGCCAATCCTCCAAGAGCTTACAGGAAGAGCCCTGTAAGCTCTTGGAGGATTGGCTACATCAGCAGGGTGTGGCCTAATATGCAAAGGTGTTCCTGCTACAAAAAAGCCCTGCACATATCACTTCCAAAATTAGCTTTGCAAATTCTCCTGTTTACCTGGGAAACAGGCAGATCAGCAGGGAAATCAAAGCCACATTCAGTGGGAAATAACAACAGGTGTCTTTTCCCTCCTCCATAAAGGAACACAGTTGATTGATTAACGTCCTATAGATGACGAACACAATATATTGATTAAAAATGTGCTCTTGAGAAACTGGATTCATGCTTCCCTTTGAGCGATTGCCAAGTTACAATAAAGTCAGTAAATAGTATTTCTGCCATTTTGACAAGTCTTTCTTTACCCAGAGTCTATTTGCCAAGTTAAAGCTAATTAATGAACATGGACAAGGCTTGATAAATAACTTGCAGCTATTGGGGAGCTGGATTCCAGTATCGTGTCTTAGTATCCATGAAATCACATGGTGTGTTTTGCATGCTACCTGACAAATGCACATGCGTAGGTGGCTTAAAATTCTCCACTCTGTGCAACGCAATACTGTACACTTCATAAAGCCTGTGACTGTAAGCACTAAGGAACAAAAGGGACTTTCTCCATGGGAGAAAAAACACTCAAGATGGATAATAGAATCATAAAATCATAGAGTTGGAAGGGATCTCCAGGGTCATCTAGTCCAACCCCCTGCACAATGCAGGAAACTCACAAACACCTCCCCCTAAAGTCACAGGATTTTCATTGCTGTCAGATGGCCATCTAGCCTCTGTTGAAAAACCTCCAAGGAAGGAGAGTCCACCACCTCCTGAGGAAGCCTGTTCCACTGAGGAACCACTCTAACGGTCAGGAAGTTCTTCCTAATGTTGAGCCGGAAACTCTTTTGATTTAATTTCAACCCATTGGTTCTGGTCCAACCTTCTGGGGCCACACAAAACAATTCCACACCATCCTTTAGATGACAGCCCTTCAAGTACTTGAAGATGGTGATAATATCACCTCTCAGCCGCCTCCTCTTCAGGCTAAACATCCTCAGCTCCTTCAACCTTTCCTCATAGGACTTGGTCTCCAGACCCCTCAATAAAGAAGAAGACTATAGATTTATACCCTGCCCTTCTCTCAGAATCAGAGTCTCAGAGCAGTTTAAAGGTAGTCCCCTGTGCAAGCACCAGTCGTTTCCAACTCTGGGGTGACATCACATCACAATGTTTTCACGGCAGACTTTGGTTTACCATTGCCTTTCCCAGTCACCTACACTTCCCACCCCCCCCCCCCAGCAGCCTGGGTACTCATTTTACCAACCTCGGAAGGATGGAAGGCTGAGTCAACCTTCAGCCAGCTACCTGAACCCAGCTTCCACTGGGATCGAACTAAGGTTGTGGGCAGAGAGCTTGAACTGCAGTACTGCAGTTTACCACTCTGTGCCATGGGGCTTACAATCTCCTTTCTCTTCTTCCCCCACAACAGACATCCTGTGAGGTGGGTGGGGCTAAGAGAAGGCTATCCCTTGGAAATAAAACCTTTGTTGGGATAAATAGATTCATGTCCAGATTTGGGCTGCTGACTCCAGGTTGTGGAATTCCTGGAGATTTTGGAGTGGGATCTGGGGAGGGTGAGGTTTGGGAATTGGAGGGCTCCCAGTGGGGTGTAAAACCATGCCATCTGCCCTCTGAAGCTGACATTTGTCTCCAGGGGTACTGATCTCTGCAGTCTGGAGATCTATGGCAATTCTTGGGAGATCCTATGCTGGGCACTGCTTTGAACCTCTTGACTGATGGTTTATTGGTGGCAGCGGCAGGAGAAGCTATCAAGTCACAGCAAGAGAAGTTCAGAGGTGATTTTCTGTTGCTGGCCTCTACGTGTTGCTCTTGGACCGCCCTGATAATCTCCCATCCAAATACTAACTAGGGATGACCCTGCTAAACTCTCGAGATCTGATAAGATCAGGCTAGCCTGGGCTACTGCTTACCTGTATAAACACCTCTCTGTTTCCCTTAATTGGGATGGTTAAGGAAACCAGGAAAGGGGAGGGGGCGATCAATACACTCAACGTAGAACGGTGCTATGTAAAACAATGATGCAATCTTCCATGTGCTCTTTCGAAAGCCAAAGCTGATAGATCCAGGTAGGCAGTCGTGTTGGTCTGAAGCAACAGAACGAAGCTGGAGTCCATTAGCACCTTTAAGACCAACAAAGTTTTATTCGGAATGTACGCTTTCGTGTGTTAGCTCGCGCAGGCCACTGGAGGAAAGACCCACCTCACCCAGAGTGGCAAGAACGTGGGCTGCTCAGGCAGGCTTGCCAGGAGAACTTTCCTCTGGTGGCCTGCATGAGCCGTGTGTGTCCTGGCTGCCTTCCTCCTTCCCTCTGTAACCCTAAAGTGCTCCAACCACCTCCCCCTACAGCAGCAAGAATGTGGTCTGCTCATGCAAATTCGCCAGGAGAACTTTCCCCCAGTGAGGAGAACTTTGGCCTGCATGATTAGCACGTGTCCTGGCTGCTCTCCTCCCTCCCTCCCCAACCCTAAAGCGCTCTGGCTGCCTCCACAGCCTGTGCAATCTGGGGGTCTCTTCTCCCACCCACCCACTCAAGAATTACCTTACCATTAGGGTTGCCAAGTCCTCTTCATCCCTCAGCGGGGGACATTTGTGCATGTGCCACACACTGCAATGACATCACCCAGAAGTGACATCATCAAAATGGTGGCACCCATGTGGGGCCACTCTAGATGTTTCCAGGGAAACTCTATGGCTTTTCCGCATGTTCTAGCCATGTGGGAGGTTAAAACTCTGCGGTACCTATTGCACCATAGAGCTTTACCTCTCAAATGGCTTGAGCGTCCGGGGAAAACCATAGAGTTTCCCCAGAAATGCCTAGAGCAGCCCTGCATGGGCATCACCATTTTGATGACGTCACTTCCGGATGACGTCATCGCACCAGTGACACGGGGGGAGGTTCCCCCCTGCGGGCCCAATGTGGGCCGGCAGGTTGAGAACCTCCCGGGTGGGAGATTCCCCGCCCGAATCGGGGGGTTGGCAGCCCTATTTACCATTTAGTGTTGTGGCAATGGAAAAACATGGCAGCATGTGGAGCCCCAGCGCTTCCTGGCCCATATGAGGGCTGCTGGGAGAAGGGGGTGGGACTTAGCTGCTTTCCTGGCTGCCCACCCACCTATCCAACTCTACTACAGAGTCTGAACTTTGTGAAATGGTTTGGGGGGAACCTCCACTTTTTAAGCATGGGGGGAGGGCTTGAGAGCCGCTCCAAAGAGGGCTTGAGAGCCGCACTCATGAGCTGCAGTCTGGTCACCCCTGTTCTAGAACATGGCAGACATGGTGTTTAAGATCTGTTGACTATAAACTGAGATGATTCCAGCATGGGCTAGAGAAAGACACATGCCACGACAGTTTTAAGTTGCTATTAATATTCATTCATGTGATTTAGGCATCTGAGAGTCACAATCATTCGCAAAATTGCTGTTGATTGACCTGAATTTTTGATTTATTAAATCCAGCTAATGGATGCAACACAGATGTCACTATTAATACTGTTATAAATAAGGGCCCTCATGAATAATGATGTGCTGTGCCACGTGTAGCAAGTCAAAATTCACCTGCATCGTGATGTTTTGATCCCCAGCATTCGACATAATACGAAAAGGCTCTTAAATTAAATTAGTCTATTAAATTAAAATTAGTAGATTAAATATTAACTGTTTTAAATGCAGCTGATCCATCCAAGCGCTACATATGCAGGCCTCCTTTATGTTCCCCTGACAGGATGTGAAATAACATTCACAGATAAATTGATGCTATTCAGGCAACTTCCTATCCAGATCCAACTGGAGACCATGCTAGAAAGACTGATTTTTTTTAAGGTGGTATTTCATAAGAGAGCCCACGGTGCAGAGTGGTAAAGCTGCAGTACTGCAGTCGGAGCCTTCTGCTCACGACCTGAGTTCGATCCCAGCGGAAGCTGGTTCAGGTAGCCGGCTCCAGGTCGACTTAGCCTTCCATCCTTATCGTGTTCACATCAGGTTTCCCCAATACTATGAATGAGCCAAAGACATTGCCGATTCAAACTCACTGGCATCACTAAGGTCTATTTAGATTTTTGAGTAATGCTACATTTGTCGATGACCAGTACATATGATTTGTCGGTGTTTTGTCCAAGAATGTTGTATTATTGGATCATTTGAAGCAAATAAAAAAGATGTGAGTGATCTGATCATCCAAGATGGTTAGGTGGCTGGAACATTTTTCTGAGAGCAAGTTTGGTGCAGCAGTTAAGTGTGCAGACTCTTATCTGGGCGAGCCGGGTTTGATTCCCCAATCTTTCACTGGCAGCTGCTGGATTGGCCTTGGATCAGCATAGCTCTCCTGGGAGTTGTCCTTGGAAGGGCAACTTCTGTAAGAGTTCTCTCAGCCCCACCCACCTCACAGGGTGTCTGTTGTTGGGGGCGGGAAGGTAAAGGAGATTGTGTTTTAACAATTTATTGATAACATATGGTTACAAATCTTAATTATATATATTCCCCATTAATGCTAAAAAATTGCCCAATGTCTTTTTACATTCCACTCTTTCTCCATATATCCTTTAAATTTCTTCCACTCCTTTTTGAATATCTCTAAAGCATAGTCTCTTAGCATTCTAGTTAGTTTGTCCATTTCACTCCACGATAAAACTTTCATAGTCTAGTCCCATTTCTCTGGTAGTTTTTTCTTGCTTCCAAAGCTGCGCATACAATGTCCTAGCAGCTGATAGCAAGTACCAAATTAGAGTCCTGTCTTCCTTTGGAAATTTTTCTAATGAAGGTAAAGGAGATTGTAAGACTCTGAGAAGCTGAGATTCAGAGTGAAGGGCAGGATATAAATCCAGTATCTTCTTCTTTTCATGAGAAAAAGTCTGGAGAGTCGGGGATGGCTAAGTAGGGATGCTATGAATTTCATTGCAAACGTGTTCTTGTCAGGTTTACTGCATTAGAAGATGAGTCAATCACTTGACCCGTCAGGCAGCTGCAAAGCCTGCTGAACCAGTCTGCATCAGGTTTTCACAACACATGCACATAACATAACATTTATTCGTTGTCCATTTAAACAATTGCCTATGGACCAGAGGAGTCATGCTGTCAAGCAATTAGATCTCAAGAAAATAAGTCCTTGATTTGAAACAAAGTATGATTTATTGATAATCCAAGATTGAGCTGAGGATTGGAACTGATACATAGTAACAGTGAAAGGCATACTTAAAGGTGGCACATCAAAGGGTTTGCTAAACAAAGCTACATTCTCTAAACAATGCTGTATTCACGTGTGAATCTTCACACAGTCATTCCTTATCTCTCCTGTGGTTTCCTTTCCTGGGATCAGGCCTGGGAACCTGTCCCTGGAGGCGCTTATCTTCAAAGAGCGAAATTCCTGCATTTGTTAGTAAAAGTGAGAGAGGCAAAAGAGGCGCGAACTACCCCCTAAATATTCTCTGCTTTGATGTGCCTAGTTTGACCCAAGTCAATAATGGTTAGTAACATTCATGAAACTTCACAGATATAGTCAGTTAGCATTATATTATTAAAGGCAAGATGTACATTGCTTGACACATGCAGCATGTATAACGGGGGAGGAGAACTCAATCAGTTTGTGTGAGAATTGCATCATGAAAAAGTAAATCACACTGTATTTTTGGGTTTGCGAGGAACACTGCGAACTATCCTCCAAACAACCATGAATCGACTGACAAACTATCAAACTGATCATCAAAAAATGGTTCTCTGTTGGGAACCGGCGAGCAGGACGTCAGCCAAACTGGCTGGGGTCAGCAGCATCTTTAGTGCCATGGTTGGTGCGATTTGATAGCTTTTCAAAGAGCTGTGTGCATGCAACACTGAATGTTCTGCACGCAGCACTTTGGATCAGAACCAAACCAGTAACGGAGAGCAACTTTTGTCAATCTTCACAACACTGGGGACCTCAAAATCCGGTATAGATAAGTACTCTCCCGTCTTGTATTACCGTTCGGGGTTGTGGGTAGTAAGGTATTTGGAAAGGATCCTCAAGCATTATAAGAACCAGGGCTTTTGGGGTAGCAGGAACTTCTTTGCATATAAGGCCACACACCCCTGAAGTAGCCAAACCTCTTTGAGCTTACAGTAGGCCCTGTACTAAGAGCCCTGTAAGCTCTTGGAGGATTGGTTACATCAGGGGTGTGTGGCCTAATATGCAAAGGACTTCCTGCTACAAAAAAAAAAAGCCCTGATAAGAACAATCAAGGGAAAAAAAATCAACCAAAAATCAACTACTCCCCCCTAGCAGGCAACAGTTACTCCTACTGGCTCACTCCAGAATCCTTCAATTGCATCTCTTTGTTACAAATTGTTACATGCCTAGCATCCTGACTGGCCAGTTTCTCCAGGCTTCAGGATCCTCGTTTGCAAGGAGTGCCTGTCCCAAACTCAGGCAAGACATTTTCCCTCTCCAGATACTTAACATTTGTCCCTCTCTAGAAATTAATCACATCAAAAAAATCAAACCTCATGGAAATTCAGTGCTGCTCAAGTAGAATCTCTTTGCTCCACTTTCCTCAGTCTGTCCCTGCCCAACTCCTCTTTTCCCCAAGTTCTTCCTTGAATATTAAGCACCAGGTTCAAAGGGGGACACCATGTTAGCTTCCACTAATGGCAAACCATCCTCGGTCTATTCTACTTCCCTTATATAACTCTATGAGAGATGGAAGCCATGCCCTTGGGTGGTATTCGTCAAATGCAAACAGCCTGAGAGGAAATCCGTTGCTGCTTTTTTCACTTCCTCGCGTGTGATCTCAGCCTAGGAGAGATGTAATTCTAGGCTTTGCCACAAATCACAGCCTGAACCACTTGTTTATGACACATATAGATTTCATAAAAAGGGGGAAAATGCTAATTTTAATGCCTGTTCAGAGTTCCAAAATAATAAAGTCAACTCCCTGCGGTTATAATTGATTTCCAACACAAAACAGCTTCAATCTTTTCTGGCAATCATTTCTTTCTTATTTTTCTGTTTGAAACCTTCAAAAGATTGTCACTGATCCTTTTTAAAAAAGGTAAAACAATGTCTAGGCATTTCTGGCATGTATCAACTATTTAGGGCTGTGGTTAATTTAATTAGCTGACTCAGCTGACTGCTTTGTCTCCCAATTAATTTTAATCTTGTATTGTGCGCACCCGTTCTGCCATGCCCTGAAAAACACCACGCAAATCCATAAAATTCAGCATCTCATATACGAGAGGAAGAGTTAAATGCAATCAGGGGTGTAAAAAACAGAAGAATGCTAATGCGCTCTACAGCATTTTCCTACCGCTCAGATATTCCTCGCAGTGCTGTCTTTTTTAAGGGGAAAGAGCCAGTCATAAAGCTAAACTTGTAGTTTTATTAAACCACAGAAAATACGCATCTTCGTATGCCATCTGCACTGGAACAAAGCAAGCAGAGAAATTCTTTACTGCAGCTGCCATACCGTATTTTAGTATGCACCCTTGAAAATAAATAAATAAATAAATAAATAACAAAAGATGAAAGGTTGAAACGCTTGGGGCTCTTTAGCTTGGAGAAACATTGACTGCGGGGTGACATGATAGAGGTTTACAAGATAATGCATGGGATGGAGAAAGTAGAGAAAGAAGAACTTTTCTCCCTTTCTCACAATACAAGAACTCGTGGGCATTCGATGAAATTGCTGAGCAGACAGGTTAAAACGGATAAAAGGAAGTCCTTCTTCACCCAAAGGGTGATTAACATGTGGAATTCACTGCCACAGGAGGTGGTGGCGGCCACAAGCATAGCCACCTTCAAGAGAGGGTTAGACAAAAATTTGGAGCAGAGGTCCATCAGTGGCTATTAGCCACAGTGTGTATATGTGTGTGTGTGTTTATATATATTTGGGCCACTGTGTGACACAGAGTGTTGGACTGGATGGGCCATTGGCCTGATCTAACATGGCTTCTCTTATGTTCTTATGTTCTAGGAGCTGCTTTTTGGCCTCAAGTTTCCAAAATAGTCATTTTATGTCCCCCTTTACCACACAGTAAATTCAGCTTGAATTGCAGTGAAATGAAGTGAGTTCAGTCAGCTTTGAAGCAACCAAGAACACTTCATTGCAAGAAGAAGCAGTCATGGAGGGATACAGGAAAAATTGCAACTATATACAATCTGGCAATGGTTAACTTTACACCTCTAGCAGGCAATGGTTACACCTTTTGGCTCACTGCAGAATCCTTCAATTGCATCTCTTTGTTACAAGTTGTTACATGCCTAGTATCCTGATTAGCCAGTTTCTCCAGGCTTCAGGATCCTGGTTTGCAAGGAGTGCCTGTCTCAGACTCAGGCAACAAGAACCGAGTGAGATGCAATACATAACATCCAGAACAACAAATCCAACCTAAAGGCTAACTCAAATTTGCAACAGGGGGAGAGAGTCCTACATCCAGTGATGAACTGACCCTGGAATTTAATGGGAAAGTTCCAGGTGGGCAGCTAGCCTGTAGGGTTGCCAATCTCCCGATGAGACCTGGAGATCACCTGGAATCATAACAGATTACAGAGATGGGTCTCAGCAAGGTATAATGCCATCGAATCCACCCTCAGTGAATCATTTCCCCAGGGGAACAGATCTCTATTGTCTGGAGATCAGTTGAAATTCTGGGAAATCTCCAGGCCTCACCTAGCAGTTGGCATCCCTTATCATCACCTCCAAAGTTGGGGCATAGAAAGCAGGGCTTGAGAGGCAGATCTTAACTGGCAGGTTTAAGAATTGCCAGCTGTGGGTTGGGAAATACCTAGAGATTTTGGAGGCAGAGCCTGGAGATGGCCAAGTTTGGAGAGGGACCTCAGCAGGGTATAATGTCATGGATCCTACCCTCCATAGCTGCCATTTTCTCCAGGGGAACTGATCATCTGGAAATTAATTCTAATAGTGGGAGATCTCCAGGCACTACCTAGGCAGACTGCATAGTACAGGAAGACGTGATCCTTCTGGTACCCGGTCTCTAGGGTTGCCAAGTCCCCCATGGCTGCCAGAGGAGGACTTGTTCCATGCACCATAGAAGAAGAAGAAGAAGAAGAAGAAGAAGAAGAAGAAGAAGAAGAAGAAGAAGAAGAAGAAGAAGAAGAAGAAGAAGAAGAAGAAGAAGATGATGATGATGATGATATTGGATTTATATCCCACCCTTCACTCTGAATCTCAGGGTCTCAGAGCAGCTTTACAATCTCCTTTATCTTCCTCCCCCCTCCCACAACAGACACCCTGTGAGGTGGGTGGGGCTGAGAGGGCTCTCACAGCAGCTGCCCTTTCAAGCACAACTCCTGCCATAGCTATGGCTGACCCAAGGCCATTCCAGCAGGTGCAAGTGGAAGAGTGGGGAATCAAACCCGGTTCTTCCAGATAAGAGTCTGCACACTTAACCACGACACCAAACTGGCTCTCTAGAGTCCCTCCCCCCAAATTGCTAGAGTGTCCCTGCATGGGACTTTAGAGTTGCTATTGAATTCCTAGAGCATCCCTGCACAATGTGCACAGCATGAAATGTCACTTCCAGGCGTCTCACATGCCACACAGTGATGGGACTCTTGGCGGGGGAATCCCCCCGGCTTCCTCCTCCCTGCTGGCGGGTTGGGTCCCCCCAAACCAGGGGATCCTCTGCCCCCGTGGGAACTTGGCCACCCTACCTGTCCCCAAGCCTCCCCACTCACATCTATGAAGGAACAAAACAAAATGCATCGACTTCAACCCAAAGAAAGGAAAACATGACAAAACATGCAGCTTATCAGCACAAACAGTAGCGTTCTACAGCTCCAAGGGAATCATACTCTACGAGAGCAGCTGCAACCCTCTCTGTTGAGGTCTCTCCACAGTTCTGCTACCCAATGGCCTCTGCACTGTCCCTTTGGGGTAATCTTCAAGATGAAAGCACTGCTCTCGGCAGACTGCAGTCGGTGGCAGGGACAGTTTGTTCCTCAGCGATGATCTGATGTCTTGGGGGGGGGGGGGCAGCCGTCCTCCTCAACAAGCGATCTCAGATAAGGCACTGGGGATTTCAGCTCAAGAAGTGGTAGAGGAACATAGCAGCAACACCTCTTTCTCTTGCTCTCTTTTTCTCGTCTGCGGTAAGCTCAGGAAAATTACCAGCGAGCACATCCGCAGCGACATTATCTTCACCTCACGAAAATCAGTTCATGATACCAAGCAGCTTTCTCTGCTGAATTCTCTCCTACGGAGCGGGCCGCTCCCTGTTATCCTTCTGATAATTTTGAATGGGGTTCAGTTTTTTAAAGTGTCCTGACAGCTTAGTTTTTAATATGATTCTTATGTATCTTGGGAACATATTAATTTTAATTCTGAAGGCAGGTTTCACTGGTATTTTCAGACTGAAGGAGTGGGCGTTGCGGTGCTCATCGGCGACACACTGTAACCCCTGCTTTATGTGTTCCTAACTACACAATAAGAATGATCAAGACTTTTTTTTGTTGTAGCAGGAACTTGTTTGCGTATTAGTCCACACACCCCTGATGCAGCCAATCACCCAGCGGCTTACAGGACCTATTGTAAGCTCCAGAATTGGCTACATCAGGGGGTGTGGCCTATTATGCAAAGAAGTTCCTGCTCCAAAAATAAAGCCCTGAAAAGGATCACTAATAATTCTAAATGAACAGTCAAGCCGTGAGTATCATATTTATCAAAGTGTAGCTTAACAGTGATAGGAACAAATAAGAGAGTCTGATTTTTGTTCCCAAACAGTAGTGATGACGTGTTTTGTGTAATGCGTCACAAAAATTGTGTGGTGTCCATATTCTATTCATTGTTGTTTGTGATCCCATTAAAGAGCTTTTTTTTAAAAAAAGAAGAAGATGATGAATCCACATACATTATTGCCACTGCAATCCCGGCGATGGATTTGTGCTATTGGGGAATTCTGAAGCGTAATGTAGAAGCGGTAAAGAATAGGGCTTTTGCATTACATTCTCTTCCCTCAACAGATGGCCAGCTAAACTCTACACACCCGGGAAATCAGTTTTAGATTTCCACTCAGGCCTTAGAAAATAAACTGCTACAGCAAAGCCTCGGGGAAAAAAATGTAATTTCTCCTTTTACCTTCCTTTTTCCTTGACATCATTGATAAGCATTTCAGCTGTCTGTCACATACAGTTCAAAAAACTCTTCCTTGCCTATATTTTCCCCTAGCTGCGCAAAACATTAAGAATAATGTTCAAGTAGAATGTGTAATTACAGCATGTTGTTTGCAAGGAAATAGTTCCCAGGGAAACATCTCCTATGCTGCCATGTATTTTGTGCTATATTGGGAGGAGAGAGAGAAAAAAAATCAGGACAAGGCAGTCCAAATTCTGCAACTAGAAAATCTGATTCCGCGACCAAGTTGCATTCTTTAAAATAGAAATGGTTTTTATATGCTATTCCAGTGGGGATTGGTAGCCTGCATATAATCCAGATGATTTCCCTTAGGTCTATTTTAGTATGTCCTAGATGTATCATCTCATCTTCCCTGTTAATGGGAACTGGTCGGCCTGGCTAATAGTTATTAAATATTGGCTCACAGTTAAGCTAGAGAGTAAGGAATTACTAGTTTCAGAATCAGATTCTTTTAAAACTTGGATGGGTTCACCTTTTTATAGGGCGATTCCCCACAAGGTGATTCGCCTCTTCATAGAAAGGCAGTTGCAGCTACAAGCACAGACAATTTCAAGCGGGGACTGGATAAACATATGGAGCAGAGGTCCATCAGTGGCTATTAGCCACAGCATATTGATGAAACTCTCTTTGTCTAGGGCAGTGATGCTCTGTATTCTTGGTGCTTGGGAGGGGGCACAGTGGGAGGGCTTCTAGTGTCCTGGCCCCACCGGTGGACCTCCTGATGGCACCTGGGGTTTTTTGGCCACTGTGCAACACAGAGTGTTGGACTGGATGGGCCACTGGCCTGATCCAACATGGCTTCTCTTATGTTCTTATGTTCTCCACTAGGACCAAAACCCGGGTTCTTTTCAGAGTTCAGCTTAGGGCCATTTACTTTCCATTTATCCCTTTTTTTTTTTTTCTGCACTACCATTTGTCCCAGTTCAAATTGCTTGCCTGTCCCGGGTTATTAATTTTACATTTGAGCTCCCACTCATCAACTATGGGGAAGGTAGAAGGGGCAGGAGAGAAACAGCGCTCCCTTTAGGGGATCTGGAGATTGAGCAAGTGGGGGGAGGGGCTTCTCAGTTTGACACAGGGTCCTCCAGAGTACCAAGAGGCAGTCAGACTTTGGACCCAGCACCCAGAAACCTTTGGGATCCATATAGGAGAAAACAAGGCAGGAGAATTTCATGGGGGAATGCATCCTCCTCCCAATGAGAGTTTGACATATGCTTCCCATTCAGCTGTCTCCTCCATAACCAAGAAGGGGAGGCACCCGCATTACATTTGAGTCCCTCAAATCCATCCGATGTGGGTGGGGGGAAGAAGATGGGTTGTTAGTAGCAACTGCATGGTGTACAACCCCAAATGAATGACAAGAGAACCCTCCTACTGAAATAAGAGCTTATATGAAATGGAAAAACAAACAAACCTCAAGATAATACCAGGGGAGGAATTCCCAAGTTTAAGACTTCAGGCTGCTCTAGAACTCTGAATGAAGATACCATAAAATGGCTGTCAAGAAGGGCTGTGAAGGCCCTGTTGGGGTTGAGGGACGTAACACCCCCAGGTCCTGACGCCCTTCGCCCATCGCCACTTGGAGAGATGGTGGGATAAAAAAAAGAAAGAAAGAAAAACAAAACACACCTCTGAGTTCTTCCCAGAAGTTATTACTGGAAATAACAAAGGGTAGCTATAGGAATCGCCAGACAGTAAAACCACAGGGTTTCTGGTAATCACCAGAGCTGCCCTTGGTAACTTCTGGAAGCTTACCAGAAGAGAAGTAGCTCTGGACTGGAGGCTGTGCTTGCCGTGCCCCTCTGAACCTTTCCAACAGTTTCCAACAGCCCAACTACCAAGAGAGGCAGGGACAATTACATTGTCTGCTATGGGGGTTCACAAAGTGTTTGTCAAGCATGGTTGAATATTAGGGTCAATTGATTGTTTTAGGGTCCTGCCTAAACCTGATCTGTGAATTGTCATGGAGGACCCAAATCTACTTGTTTGTTATTCTTTCCCCTTTCCTTGTCCCGCTTTATGGCTGTTAGTTGGGAGTAATGTGAACGGAACAAAGTAATCAGCACCTTCCCATATATCCTCCGGAGGGAGGATGAGACATCTGGTGAAAGCAAAGACAAAGTCCTGATAAACGTCCTGGGAAAGTAGACAGTTTGATAGTTTAGGTGTGAACGCTTCACCACAGCCCCCTCCCTTGGAATCCTTTTGAAGTATGCCTTAAAAGTATTGTATCAATGTATCGGTTTCATTACTCTCAAGAAATGGCTTCGTCTAAAGTATCGGTCTATCAATAAACGTAGGGCGTTTTCACACAGGGCTTACCCCGGAGCGACGTCCCTCTTCACCGCGCAGCGTCTGCGCGGATTTCGCACCAACTGCTCCGCAGAGCCGCGAAGAGCCGTGGCTTTTGCGTCGCAAATGTAAACTGGTTTTTGGCGGTTTACATTTGCGACGCAAAAGCCGCGGCACTTTGCGGCTCTTCCGGGTTCTGCGGAGCAGTTGGTGCGAAATCCGCGCAGACGCTGCGCGGTGAAGAGGGACGTTGCTCCGGGGTAAGCCCTGTGCGAAAACGCCCGTAGTCTTTGTATCAACTTCGACTCGTCGTTGAACCCGCATGCTTGACAGTGTTGGGTGGTTCTAAGCTGGGTATTTCTGGAGGGTTTTGTTCCTGAAAGGAATATCCCCTGCATACCTCAATATGATGCCTCCTAGGATCTTCTGAAGTATTTCCTGCTCTAAGTAAGATGAAGGAAACTCAGGAGTGACCCTTCACTTGCCAGGAAACACAATGGCCAGCATCATTTTGGGCATCGTTGAACTACAGGTTCTGCACATGCCTGCAGGATGCATGCAGGAACACAGTAGCATGTAAACAGGGCTATGTACAATCTGTATACAGTGTACACTTGGTATGATGAGCAGGTATTGAATTTAATGCATGCACAACTGGACATGTGATTAAAGCCCCATATTTACTGGTACTAGTCCCTCATTTCAATGCTAAAATGAACATATGGACTGGGTCCAGATGGGCAGTTTAAGCTGACACAGGGATGGCTCTCAGATAGAATAAAAAAATCAAGTCCAAACATGCAAATTTGTCTTCCATCCCGGGAGCACACAAGCAAGGCAGATTGATGTGAACCTGTGGATTGGTGCTGTGACTTGGAGAGCCAGTTTGGTGTAGTGGTTAAGTGTGCGGCGCCTTGTGTATATTCTCTTCCTGCTTTACCCCTTCCCGATAAAGTTGTGGTTATAATTATTATTTAAGTTGTTAGTTATATATATGTATATGCAGTCATGCATCGATATACGTTTTCTTCATATCCTCCCACCTTGCTCTGTTAATAGACATCAGAAGTGTTATACCGATGACTTTCTCCAATGATGTTACTTTTGTCTTTTCATGTCTGTATAATTTGACTTACTTCAATAAACTTTGGTTTAAATTAAAAAAAAAAAAAAAAAAAAAAAGTGTGCGGACTCTTATCTGGGAGAACTGGGTTTGATTCCCCACTCCTCCACTTGCAGCTGCTGGAATGGCCTTGGGTCAGCCATAGCTCTTGCAGGAGTTTTCCTTGAAAGGGCAGCTGCTGGGAGAGCCCTCTCAGTCCCACCCATCTCACAGGGTGTCTGTTGCGGGGGGAGAAGATACAGGAGACTGTAAGCCGCTTTGAATCTCTGATTCAGAGAGAAGGGCAGGGTATAAATCTGCAGTCTTCTTCTTCAATCTGCTCTAGAAGATTACTGGCATTCTCTTCTTTAAAAAAAAACTGCCAAAACCGCCTTAGGTGCATGGGCACATGAGTGCATGGCTGCTAAAAATGTAGGGGGGGGGGGGAAGAAACCCAAAACTGCACTACAGGGATGGTGTGTGACAACCGTCTGACTGCGTCAAAGCACCTCCCATGTGAGGTACAGGTACTTTATGGGGGAACATCTGAATGGGCTTTGGCCACTCCTTTTTGCACCAGTCCGATCTGCCTCCAGTGCACCCGAAACTGCTGATCTGGACTCAGCCATAGAATCATAGAGTTGGACGGGATCTCTAGGGTCATCTAGTCCAACCCCCTGCACAATGCCAGAACCTCACAAACACCTCCCCCCTAAATTCACAGGTGCATGAGCCAGTATGGTGCAGTGGTTATGAGTGCTAGACTAGTATCTGGGAGACCATGGTTCAAGTCCCCACTTGTTTTGCTGGACAACCTAGGGGCAGGCACACTTTTTTGACCTCAGCTACCACACCATGTTGCTATGAGGATAAGATGGAGGATGGGTGATAAAATGGAGGACAAACCACCTTCGGTTCCCATTGGGGAGAAGGGTAGGGCACAAACGAAATAAATAAACACCGCAGATTCACTGTAACACGGTTTTGTGTCAAATGGCAGCCCCCCTACCAATGGCTGGGTTTGGTTCTGTGGGCAACAAGCTGCGCCAGCCAGGCCCGTGCTAGAATCCGGTACACTTTCTACCCGCTCCTTGTTAAAGGGCTGGAACACTTTCCCTATGAAGAAAGGTTAAAACGCTTGGGGCTTTTTAGCTTGGAGAAACGTCAACTGAGGGGGGACAAGATAGAGGTTGACAAGATTATGCGTGGGATGGAGAAGGTAGAGGAAGAAGGATTTTTCTCCCTTTCTTATAATACGAGAACTCGTGGACGCTCCATGAAATTGCTGAGCAATTGGGTGAGACAGTCCTTGAATTCAGCAGGCGCACATGGGAGTGCAGCTCCTGAACCCTTCCAACGGTTCCCCCTCCTCCTACCTACCTTGTCCATTGAATAGTGCGTGCAGCTGCGTAACAATCTCTGGATGAGCTCCACCACCTATTTTTCTACAAAACGACCTCTGAGGTTAGAGCAGATAAAAGGAAGTACTTTTTTTCACCCAAAGGGTGATTAACACGTGACATTCACTGCCACAGGAGGTGGTGGCAGCTACAAGCATAGACGGCTTCAAGAGGGGATTGGATAAGCATATGGAGCAGAGGCCCATCAGTGGCTATTAGCCACAGCGTATTGTTGGAACTCTCTGTCTGGGGCAGTGGTGCTCTGTATTCTTGGTGCTGGGAGGAAGACTTCTAGGGTCACGGCCCTACTGATGAACCTCCTGATGGCACCTGTTTTTTTTTGGGGGGGGGGGCTGCTGTGTGACACAGACTGGATGGGCCATTGGCCTGATCCCACATGGCTTCTCTTACATTCTTATGTTCTTATGCAGTTGCAGCCTCTGAAGATGCTGTGCAAGCACGTTCGGAAGATCAGCTTGCCAGAGACATACCAAAGAAACTTTCTTGCTTTGGAAGCTTCTGTTCTTAAATCCTAACTAAAAAAGAAAAAGAAAAAAAAGACAGGGCATGGGGAGGGGTGTAAACGTGCAAACAACGCCGCATTCATCTTCTTCCTCTGTTTCAACGGCTGTTTGGCCTTCCTTGCTCAGCAAGATGAACACTGAAGTGCAGTTTTATGTATTTCCTTAGGCTGTCCATTTACATTAAGGCTCCCCCCCCCTCTCCTTTTCTTAAAGAAAAAAAAAAGAAGTGGAAACATAATCCTTTCAAAAAATGTTCTGCGGCAGAACGGCGTTATCTCTGTTTCTATGGAAGCGAGCCAAGTCGCGGAGCGTAATGATGTATCTGAGGATTCGCTGTGCTTATAGTATCCAGGAGAACGCGTCCTGATCAATATGAAAGGGAAGACGAAGCAGATCAGGAATACACAAGGACGTTAAGTTTAATAGGGAAGGGAAGGGAAGGACAGGCTCTGCTTGCTGATAGAGGGATTATGTGATCCCAGGGTTATTTATTTGTTCCATCATTGGTTACTCAGGGTATATCTACAGCAGACTTAAACTGCTTTAGCAGTCATTCCTTCTTCTGAGGGAAGTCTGAGAAATGCGATTCTACGAGGACGCTTGTGGGTTTTGCAAAGAGAATCCCCCATGCTTCGCTCACCTACGATTCTTAAAGGGAGGACAAGGCAATTAAAATAGGGCAAAACTGATAGGTGTTTACAATTCAGCTTCGGTTTCAGTTTTTCTGAACCAAGGAGAAATATACTGTTTAATTTTGAATTCCTTTATCCTAATCCAATACACATAAGCCTTATAAATGCAAAAGGGGAGGACATTGTTATAAAACATTTAAAAAGTATATTCCACCTAATTTCAGTCAACTAAGCTTGCTTCGAAGAAGAAGATTATATTGGATTTATACCCTGCCCTACACTCTGAATCTCAGGGTCTCAGAGCAGTTTACAATCACCATTCCCTCCCCCCCCCACCAGACAACCCGTGAGGTGGGTGGGCTGAGATAACTCTCACAGAAGCTCCCCTTTCAAGGGCAACCTCTGCAAGAGCTCTGGCTGACCCAAGGCCATGCTAGCAGGTGCAAGTGGAGGAGGGGGGAATCAAAACTGGTTCTCCCAGATAAGAGTCCATGCACTTAATCACTCCACCAAACGACACCTTAAAGGTCCAGTTCATTGCAAAAATGAACCAATGTCAGCTTACTTTACAAACGCAAACAGAGACTAGTATTTATCTGTTTATTTTATTCTATTTATATCCCACCCTTCCTGCAAAGCAGGCTCAGGGTGGGTTCCATCAAAAGATTAGACAATTAAAACAAGAATAAAATTGCAATTAAAAACAATGCTAAAATACAAGACAAACACATAAAAAAACTGCTTCAACTGAAGGCTTGGCAGAAGAGCTCTTTTACAGGAGAAGGAGGAGGAGGAGCCTTTTCTTGGAATCCCCAGTTTCTTCCTGAAACCCCTCTAGCACTTAACACTTCCAAATCTCTGTTCCCTGCTTGGGGAAGGAGGAGAACTTGACCCACCCATTATCTCTCGTGCAGGATCTGTTAGCATATGTATGAAAGAAGCAATTGAACTACCTGTTCTATGCCTTGGGTGGGTGGAGGTGGGAACCCTATTAAAATGCAAAGTGGACGTTTTGTTCATCACAAACTTCTGTGGGGGGGGGAATGCATATCTTCACATCTGCTATTGTCATCGGGCTTCTGAGATCATTCCACTCTCCAGATATACGGACAGATGGACTCTGATATTCTAGCTGTGAAGAAGTGAGCAGTGACTCACAAAAGCTATTCCCTGCCACAATTTTTTTTAAAAAAAGTTTTTAAGAGGTGCTTGGACTCTTGCTTTTTCTTCCGCTGTAGACAGACAAACAAAGCCGCCCGTGTTGATCTAAAGCAGGGGTGTCAAACATCCAGTTTGGGGGTCAAATCAGGCCTCCAGAGGGCTCCTATCAGGCTCCTGAGCAACTGGCTGTCATCTGCTTCCTTCTCCCTCTCACTGGCTTCCTTCTGCTTATCAAGGCTTACTCAATTGCACAGGAGCTACAGAACAAAAACCTCTATTTTCTCCATTGGCTGAGGCTCCTTCCTTGGGGAGGAATGGCTTGCTTTGCCAGGCTCTCTCAATTGCACAGCACAGCTACTCAGCCAAGCCTCTCTTCCTTCTATTGGCTGGGGCTCCCCCCCGCCCCCTGTTGTCTGGGGAAGGAAGGAAAGAGCCAGAACTTTCTTTGCCCAGTTCCCTGGGCCCAAAGGGAGAAATACAAAGAAAGCACATTTAAGACTAGTATTTTAAGGTTATTTTAAGGGGTATTTTTTTTTTAAAAAAAAAAATTGTTATGCTTGTCTGTGTCCTTTATAAAATTTATATCTCTGCTACCTAATCATAAATAGGTATACACATGGCCCAGCCCAACCTGACATGGCTCGGCCTGACAAAATCTCATTTATGTCAGATTTGGCTGTCAAGCCCCTCCATTTTCTCTATAACTGTTGCTCAAGGCCTTCTGTTATTTACTACTTAGCTGGCCTGGAAATATGGCAGCCTGTTGTTTATGACCCTAGATAATTCCTGTTGTGTCTGCTGTGGAATGTGAGATGTCGCCCTCCCTGGTTCTCAGAGTTCTTATCTATTCGCAGGTCCCTGGGAGAATGCTTTGTAGTCTAAAATTACTGTTGTGTTAACCTGGTAACCTTTAGGTTTGAATATTGCGACCATTCAGTAACAGTTTATGTTATCCTATATAGTGAGTGTGTAATAGGGTTGCCAAGTTTAATTCAGAAAATATCTGGGGACATTGGGGGTGGAGCCAGGAGACTTTAAGGGTGGAGCCAGGAGACTTTGGGGCAGAGTCAGACTTTCCCATTTCCAAAATAAATGCATAAAAATATAGCAGTGCAGTTCTCCTGAATAGTCATCATTTCCTCATCCCCCAATAGCTGCAGTTCTAGTAACTGAAAGTGTAAACACACAAAAAGCAGCCAAAATGCACAGTTTGCAAGCTCACATTTTTGTGATCTTATTGGGGCTTTACACACAGGAACTGCTGTTCTTCAGCCTAACACCGGCAAACAAAAGAGAGGTGGATTTTTCCTCTATCACATAAACAGGCTCCTATACAAAGACTCTGAAAACAATGCAAAACAAGCACAGAGACAGACACACACTATTACTGCCTCCCCTACAAAGACTTCTGAAAAGTACTCTCTCTCTCTCTCTCTCTTACGGGGTCTGGTTCCTCCACAACAACATCTGACAATTACAGGGGCTATGCTGCTCTCTCTCTCACACACGCACACACTCTTAACTTGCTGTGAAACGAAAGCAAATCAAATGGAGGCTGTGCTTCTGACTCTTCCCCATGAAGTACTTCCTGCTCAACTTTAAAGGGGCACACACACACAAAGAGGCATTTTAAAATGTGACTTGTTTGCAGGTTTCTTAACCTGTGGGAGATCTAGAGGTATTGGTGGTTGTGGGGGCATGGCTTCCCACCACTGGCCAGCTGGCTGGGGGTGGGGAGAAGCCTGTAAAACCGGGGAATTCCCCTGCTGGGACCTGGGGATTGGGAAGCCTAGTGTGTTACCTGTATTGTCTTTGTCTTTTCACTGACCATGTCAGTGAAGCATCTCCTGTTATTCTAATAAATGCATCTATTTGAAATAACAAAGGATCTCATTCTTAGAATATCGGGGCTCAACATTGACCCTTATAACAAATGAGTTTTACACCCCTGAGTAGAGGTCGGCACTCCTACACTCCACTGAGCAAAGTTTAAAACATTCTTCCAGCCTCAGGTGATTCCTCCTACTTGTGGTTCTTCTGTGGGAGGAAGGTTCCTTACGTAGATCCACCTCAATGATTTGTAATGCTCGGGTGGTTCTTGTGGGGAGAGGGGGAATAAATAGATAAAAGGTTATTCCTGCGCCCTGAACCTTCCTGCTCCTCACCCGCCTCTTTGCTGTAGTTAATAGCCAGCCAGATGAAGCGATTATTGTCACAACCCAAAGACACCCTGCCCTTGTTAAACTGGAGTGGTTTCCTTGAGTCTTGACAGATTGAAAGTCCAACAACAAGGGGAAAACAAAAAACCAAACCTGTCTGTGAGAAAATCTCAGCAGCCGGTAAAGATGTTTGATGTGTTCATTTTTTTTTTCATGGTCGGCATAACAAATATGCCCTATTCGCCTGACAAGGAAGCCATTGTGTGCTTGTTCCTATCGGCTGTATATGTTTTAGTCTGAAATACAGTCCTGTAAGAACACAAGAGAAGCCATGTTGGATCAGGGCCCAGACATAATGTTCCATCTATAAAGCAAATCCCCTGTTCAAGCACCAAGTCATTACCAGCCCATGGGGTGATGTCATATCACGATGTTTTCACGACAGACTTTTTACAGGGTGGTTTGCCATTGCCTTCCCCACTCATCTACACTTTACCCATGGCAAGCTGGGGACTCATTTTACCGACCTCAGAAGGATGGAAGGCTGAGTCAATCTTGAGCTGGCTACCTGAACCCAGTTTTCACCGGGATCGAACTCAGGTCATGAGCACTTTCCCCAATGTTATGCCTTTTTTTTTTTTTTTAGGTGTGGTGACCAGAATTGTACAAAGTATTCCGAATTCGGCCACACCATTGATTTATACATGGACATTGTGATACTGACTGATTCATTTTCAGTCCCCTTCCAAATAATCCCCAGCATAGCATTGGCCTTTTTAATCGCTGTTGCATGCTGGGTTGACATTTTCAGTGAGCTGTCTACCGCAACTCCAAGATCCCTCTCCTGGTCCATCTCTGCCAATTCGGACCCATCAACATGTATTTATAGTCCCCAACCCCCTGCTGGCATTCTACCTTCCTAATATTTTGTCTTAATCCCTCCTTTAAAAAAAAAAAAAAGTCCTGTTTATGTGGATTTTTTAGTGGGAAGTCAGTTTACTCTCTTAGGGATGTGAAGAGACTAGGTGGTTTAAGAACATAAGAGAATGGAGACGGCTGAAGCTGACTCGCTTTGTTGATGTCCTGTCTGAAGGGGTATTAAAAGATAAAGTGACCTTAGAGGCAAACTCTGACATCCGACTTCCATGGTTTGAATATCTGCAACTCAAGCACTTACTGGATACTCACCTCTTTAGTCCTCCCTTGCGGATCCTTCTTGGTGATTTTGAAAAACTTCTATTCAGCGATTCAACCCCAATTAAAGGCTTGATATCGAGAATTATTACTCAACTCCATTGACATAAAACCACACTCCTATCAAGGGGTCTGGCACCGAGATCTGGGTATTGAACTAGCCAAAGAGCAATGGCTGGCCATCTGGAACTCCACCATATATAAAACAAAAGCAATGAATGTACAACTTCAAGCCATTAAAGTTCTCACACGTTGGTATAAGACCCCGGTACAGTTATCACACTCCTGCTCAATTTCTCCCCTTTGTTTTAAGAACTGCGGTCAGAGAGGCACATTTTTTCACTCCTGGTGGCTATGCCCCGTCATAAATAATTTCTGGAGACTAATCTACCAAGAAGTACATGACCTCACCTCATTTTCTCCCCCGTTCACGCCGGAATATGCTCTCCTGAATCATACAGGCACTTCGCGTATTCCTACGCAAACAGAGGATTTAATTTCACATATGTTTGTGGCGGCCAAATTTGCAATCGCCTCGGTTTGGAAACAGCAAAATCCTTCATCAAGGCAGGTATGGTGGCTAAAGCTGTGGGACTACTTTGTCTTAGATAAACTCACTCATGATTTAGATCCTCGTAACACCTCCCAATCTGCTTCTCTGGACTTTGTGTGTAAATGGCGTCCCTTTATTGACAAGGTCTCAAAGGACAGCAAAAATCCTAATGAACCATATTATGCTATACTGATGTCATGTCAACTGTTGTTGTAACCTGCATTTTAATAACTAACTTTGTTTATATGCATCTTTCTGCTGTATATGGGTACATGTTACACATCTGTCGATGCATTTTCATACTTGTACCTTGAACTTTATATTAATAAAGCTTTTTATTATCTAAAAAAAAAGAACATAAGAGAAGCCATGTTGGATCAGAGCAATGGCCCATCCAGTCCAACACTCTGTGTCACATAAGAACATAAGAGAAGCCATGTTGGATCAGAGCAATGGCCCATCCAGTCCAACACTCTGTGTCACGTAAGAACATAAGAGAAGCCATGTTGGATCAGGCCAATGGCCCATCCAGTCCAACACTCTGTGTCACGTAAGAACATAAGAGAAGCCCTATTGGATCAGGCCAATGGCCCATCCAGTCCAACACTCTGTGTCACATAAGAACATAAGAGAAGCCCTGTTGGATCAGGCCAATGGTCCATCCAGTCCAACACTCTGTCACACAGTGGAAAAAATTTTATATCTATATACACACACTGTGGCTAATAGCCACTGATGGACCCCTGCTCCATATTTTTATCTAAACCCCTCTTGAAAGTGGCTATGCTTGTGACCGCCACCACCTCCTGTGGCAGTGAATTCCACATGTTAATCACCCTTTGGGTGAAGAAGGACTTCCTTTTATCCGTTTTAACCTGTCTGCTCAGCAATTTCATCGAATGCCCACGAGTTCTTGTATTGTGAGAAAGGGAGAAAAGTACTTCTTTCTCTACTTTCTCCATCCCATGCATTATCTTCTAAACCTCTATCATGTCACCCAGCAGTCGACGTTTCTCCAAGCTAAAGAGTCCCAAGCGTTTCAACCTTTCTTCATAGGGAAAGTGTTCCAGCCCTTTAATCATTCTAGTTGCCCTTTTCTGGACTTTCTCCAATGCTATAATATCCTTTTTGAGGTGCGGCAACCAGAACTGCACACAGTACTCCAAATGAGACTGCACCATCAATTTATACAGGGGCATTATGATACTGGCTGATTTGTTTTCAATTCCCTTCCTAATAATTCCCAGCATGACGTTGGCCTTTTTTATTGCAAACGCACACTGTCTTGACATTTTCAGTGAGTTCTCTACCACGACCCCAAGATCTCTCTCTTGGTCAGTCTCTGCCAGTTCACACCCCATCAACTTGTATTTGTAGCTGGGATTCTTGGCCCCAATGGGCATTACTTTGCACTTGGCCACACTGAACCGCATCTGCCACGTTGACGCCCACTCACCCAGCCTCAACAGATCCCTTTGGAGTTCTTCATAATCCTCTCTGGTTCTCACCACCCTGAACAATTTAGTGTCATCCGCAAACTTGGCCACTTCACTGCTCACTCCCAACTCCAAATCATTTATGAACAAGTTAAAGAGCATGGGACCCAGAACCGAGCCCTGCGGCACCCCACTGCTTACCGTCCTCCACTGCGAAGACTGCCCATTTATACTCACTCTCTGCTTCCTATTACTCAGCCAGTTTTTGATCCACAAGAGGACCTGTTTCCTCACCTGCTGCTGAACTTTCACATCTACTAAACTTGCCAGTCTATTCCCTCATTCCAGACACGTTGTCACTGCAGCTGAGACACTTCATCACTGGAGCAGGGCCTGCTACCTCCCAGTGATAATAACAGTGATAGGAACAGAGCCAATCAGATCTGAAGGCCAATAAAGGTCATGTGAAAGCAGAGTCTGTGGGAAATTGCCCTCACTCAGAACAAGCTTTGTTGCTCTCAGTGGGAAGTCTGGGTGGGCAATATTATAACTGTTTGAAGGAGGAATAACAACTTTCAACCACAACTAGGGTTACCAACTCCAGCTTTAGAAATTCCTGGAGATATAGGGATGGTGCCTGGGGCAAATGGAGTTTGGGAAAGCGAAGGAGCTCAGTGTGGATGAGAATCTACCTTCCAACGCTGCCATTTCATCCAAGGGAGCTCATCTTCGCAGTATGGAGCTTAGTCATCATTTTGGGAGAACTCCAGGCCCCACCTAGAGGTCAGCAAGCCTCACTACGACTGGTATGAAAATGTCTGAGTGTGAGGGGAAAGTCTTCCAGCAAATGTTCCTCCAAAAAAACTGTATACAAAAGTCCTTTTTAGGCCAAAACGTTTGCTAATTTGGAAATAAATTGGCAGGCACGTGGCCCTCATTTTCTAAAGTTAGGAAAATTAAATTGTCTTTAAGCAGATCTATTTAATAATGTAAAGAACTTGAATTTAAGTACATTGGATTCATTGTGTTTAGGCTTTTGTTGTTTTGGCTGTGACCATCCTCCAGGGTGCCCCTTGAGACGTTCTACCACAACAGTTCTGGCCCTAGGCTCGCATTCGGCTGCTTCCTATCAGCCACTGCAAATCTTTCTCTGGTTTTTTTTAAGCCAGCTTAATTTGATTTTACTAAAATCTCAGGATGGGAACAAAGTTCTTTGGCATCATTAGAAATGCCCAGGGGTGGAATTCTAGCAGGAGCTCCTTTGCATATTAGGCAACACATCCTTGATGTAGCCAATCCTCCAAGAGCTTACAAAAAGGAGCCTTGTAAACTCTTAGAGGATTGGCTTAGGTTGCCAATCCGCAGGTGGGGGCAGGGAATCCCCCAGTTTGGAGGCCCTCCACCCATTTCAGGGTCATCAGAAACTGGGGTGGGGGGGAGTGAGTCAACAGTGTGATGTGGTGGTTAAAAAGGCAAATGCAATTTTGGGCTGTACCAACAGAAGTATAGTGTCCAGATCGCGTGAAGAGATGGTATTGCTTTATCCTGCCCTGGTAAGACCTCACCTGCAGTATTGTGTTCAGTTTTGAGCACCACATTTTAAGAAGGATGTAGACAAGTTGGAACAGGTCCAGAGGAGGGCGACTAAGATGGTTTGGGGTCTGGAGACCAAGTCCTATGAAGAAAGGTTGAAGGAGCTGGGCATGTTTAGCCTGGAGAGGAGATGGCTCAGCATTAGAAAGAACTTCCTGACCGTTAGAGCGGTTCCTCGGTGTAACAGGCTTTCTCAGGAGGTGGTGGGGCTCTCCTTCCTTGGAGGTTTTTAACAGAAGCTGGATGGCCATCTGACAGCAATGAAGATCCTGTGAATTTAGGGGGAAGGTACTTGTGAGTTTCCTGCATTGTGCAGGGGGTTGGACTAGATGAGCTTGGAGGTTCCTTCCAACTCTATGATTCTATGAAGCAAATGTCTGCTGGGCATTCCATTATACCCTATGGAGACTTATTCCTATAGGGGATAATGGAGAATTGATCCACAGGTATCCGGGTCTCTGAGGAGACGGTTGTTTGTTTGTTTGTTTGTTTGTTTGTTTGTTTGTTTTGAGGTAGAGGCACCAATTTTTCAGCATAGCATCTAATGCCTCTACTCAAAAGACCCTCCAAACTTCAAAAGGATTGTACCAGGGGGTCCAGTTCTATGAGCCCCAAATGAAGGTGCCCATATCCTTCATTATTTCCAATGGAGGGAAGGCATTTAAAAGGTGTGCGGTCCCTTGAAATGTGATGGCCAGAACTCCCTTTGGAGTTCATTCGTGCCCCTCAATGTCTCCTGGCTCCACCCCCAAAGAGTCCTGACTCTACCCCCAAAGTCCCCAGATATTTTTTAAATTGGACTTGGCAACCCTAGATTGGCTACACCAGGGGTACATGGCCTAATATGCAAAGGAACTTCTGCTTGAATTCCACCCCTGGAAATGCCACTGGGAAACCAGGAGGGCTGGTCTTCCCCAGCTGAGAAGCCTCTTTCGGGAAGGCTCAGCAAACCAATCGTGCTTTTAGAAGTACCTCCTAAAATCCCAGCTTTGTTTTACTTTCTGACAAAAGAAACCGGGAGTGTATCTTCCTGCTGACAAAACAAACCAGGAGTGTACTTTCATATCCCATTGTGGCTATCTCCAGATCCACTTCTACTGTTCTTGCCGATCTCTTCCAGCCCGTTTTATATGCACAATATAAACACCAAACGACAGAGCCGGTAAGAACTGATATCTGTCTAAGAGGGATGGGACAGAAACCACAAAAAATCAATCTGCGGGTGCCTCTGAACAGCCATCATATTTCTGCGGCTCTTTGGCTGCTAATGAATTGAACTTCAAGAAAATTGCCAGTGCAGCGCAGAGCAGTGGAGCTGTTCTCTCTCTACAGATTTCTCGGTGGGTTATCTCACCCTACAGACTGCCTTTACAAGTCCAGTTCCCTTGTTTTACTTTTTAACTACTCTTGTTTGGGTGAAGTCAGGTGGTGCTGCACTGTACTTGAAATTTAAGATTCCCACCAGCAGTCTGCTTTTTTTAACCCCCAATATTACTTGCTGGTGAACGGACATACTGCAATGGTTCCAAGGGGGAGAGTCCCCTAAAGCAGCCCTACAATTTGGGGGGCTCTTCCTCAAACCCTGCGCTCCTCAGAGCCACTTTTCCTACAGCAGTTTCAAGGGGGGGGGGGTAGTGGCTAATTGGTTTTCTCCCAGCATTAGGAGTGATGGGCCTTCTGGGGTGCCCACAGGCTGGGACCCCCAGTCCAATCCTTTTGGGCCTTGGGGGAGAGTCTTCTGCAGCTTCCCTGAAAATTTGGGGTCTCTCCCTAAAACTCCCTTCCCTCCAGGCACCTTTCCTTATACCATGTTGCCATTGAGTTAAATGGGCCATAGGGTATAATGGTGGGATGGGAGCACTCTCTTTGGGTGCCCCTAGAATTGGACTCCCTGGTCCGTTATTTTTGGGTTTTGGGAGTTCCTTGGGGGAGAGTTCCCTGAGGCTTTCTTGCAAATTTGGGGGCTCTCCCTCAAACCCCTTTCCCCCAGGAGTCTTTCATTATATTCTATGTTGCCATTGACTTCAACGGCCCATAGGGTCTATTGGGCCATATAACTGGGAATAGCTGGATATCTCCCATATATTTCACTATTCCCAAATATCACTATTCAGAAATATAAGGTATGCCAAATTTTTCAGCCCCGAATATTTCTGAATCCAGAAAACATCAGATCCCCCCCCCCACATCCCTAATGTCAATCTTTTAACTCTATAAGCAATGAGTGAAATGGCACTTCAATATTTTTTTAAGGTATAAAAGTATTTTGGAACACCTTTGAAGTTCACACACACACACACACACACACACACACACACACACACAGTTTGCATCTCCTGATGCTCACGAAAAACCATCTGGGGAAATGTACTTAATCTGCAGAAGCAAATGCACAAGTTTGTTAGAAAAGTGTACCAAATTTAGCTAACCATTGGGCTCCTGTTTAGGATCTCTTTTTCTAGCAGGAGCTCCTCTGAATATTAGGCCTCTGCATAATAGGCCACGCACCTCTGATGTAGCCAATCCTCCAAGAGCTTAGAGGGCTATTAGTGTAGGGCCTACTGTAAGCTCCAGGAGGATTGGCTACATCAGGAGGACATGGCCTAGTATGCAGAGAAGCTCCTGCTAGAAGAAGAGCCATCTCTCTCTCTCTCTCTCTCTCTCTCATCCATCCATCCATCTCTCTCTCTCTCTCTCTCTCTCTCTCATCCACCCATCTCTCTCTCTATCATCCATCCATCCATCCTTCCATCCATCCATCTATCCATCCATCCATCCATCCATCCATCCATCCATCCATCCATCCATCCATCCATCCATCCATCCATCCATCCCTCTCTCATCCTAAAAATCATGTTTGTTTCCAGAATTTTTTTTTAAATATCCACCTTCAGGTATCTTGGCTCCCTCAACCATCTCTTTGTTTGCTTGTTTCTCTTCTTGCGGGATAGAAGGAATAGTTCCGATTGCTTCTTGTTAATACATCACCACTTTGAAATACAGCATGGCTCCATAAAAATGCCTTTTATATAATTATTTCCAGCTGCTTTCTTTTTTTGAGAGCGGCATTTGTATTCCAAACAGGCAGCAACCAGCACTTGAATTTGCCATTAAAATAAGGATTAAGTGCTGATTTGGCATGCTCATCATATGTTGGCCACTACTCTTGCGAGGGAACCAGCTGGGCTCTGTGATGAAGCTCACTTAATGGATGTTCCTGATTTTTTTTTAAGTAAAAGTGTGTGTGTGTGTGGGGGGGGAGTGTTCGAGGTGTTTACAGTGCAAATTTGCAAAAAGTGGTTCCTGCTGCTGTTGAAATCACCTCTTGGCTCTTTCCAGCAACTGAAAATCACAAGGTAGCACCACAATTAAAATTAGGAGTTAGCAGTGGTTGAATTCTAGCAGGAGCCCCTTTGCATATTAGGCCACACACCCTTGATGTAGCCAATCCTGCAAGAGCTTACAAAAAAGCTCTTGGCGGACTGGCTACATTAAGGGCGTGTGGCCTAATATGCAAAGGGGCTCCTGCTAGAATTTCGCCCCCGGGAGTTTGGATGTCGCTAGTGTAATGACATCATTTCCTGCAAGATACCAGCAATGAAGCTTAGGCAGGGCTCCCCCCCCCCCTGGAAAAAAAGGTGCCAGAATTCTCAAGAGGGAAATGAAATAGAAACACAGGTGCCCATCTTGAACTTACCAACATTTTTTGTTTCCACGAAGAGGTTCCAGAACTAAATTCTGCCATGTTCTCCCGGGGGGGGGGGGGGGGAAGCTTAGGCCTTCTCTTTTCTCTTGGTATGTCAGCCTGCTGGTCAGCTGATCAGCAACTGGAGGGAGAGCCTGCCGGCAGGGGACTACTATCTCCACTGGGGGGATCTGGCGATGCTAACTTGCGGGGGGACAGATAAGAAGGGGTAGCTGATCAATAGGGTTGCCAAGTCCAATTCAAGAAATATCTGGGGACTTCAGGGATGGAGCCAGGAGCAAGGGTGTGACAAGCATCATTGAACTCCAAAGGGAGTTCTGGCCATCACATTTAAAGGGACCACTGCACACCTTTTAAATGCCTTCCCTCCATTGGAAATAATGAAGGAAAGGGGCACCTTTTTTGGGGGGGTGCATAGAATTGGACCCCCTCAATCCAACCTTTTTGAAACTTGGAAGGTCTTCTGAGGAGAGGTGTTGGATGCTATGCTCCACATTTGGTGCCTCTACCTAAAGAAATAGCCCCCCCCCCCAGCACCCCAAATACACGCAGATCAATTCTCCATTATTCCCTATGGGAATCGGTCTCAATAGGGAATAATGAGCACCCAGCAGACATCCCCCCCCACACACACACACTTTATGATGACCCTGAAGCAAGAGAGGATTGACACTCTCCTCATCTAAAAGAAGTTTAGTGAGGGGTCAGCATTTCATTTCCCTGTACCATCCAAGGCTGTCAGGGTGGATTCAAGAGACAAGGATAACAAATGTGTTCTCTTCATGAATGCCAATCATTGAGTATTAAAAAATCTGTGATAACTTGCCCCAAGGAACACATGAAGGACCGGCCTACCTGAGGGACCGTCTCTCCCCATACGAGCCCCAGAGAGCACTGAGGTCAGCAGGGAAGAACAAGCTGACTATCCCTGGGCCAAAAGAGGCCAAATTGCAGAACACTCGCGCACGGGCCTTTTCCATCGTGGCTCCATGCCTGTGGAACCAGCTCCCGGAGGAGGTGCGGGCCCTGCGGAGTCTTGACCAATTCCGCAGGGCCTGCAAGACCACCCTTTTTTAAGCTGGCTTTTACGGACTGCTGATTTATGATCGTTAAATAAATGGATCCGCCAACATGATTTTGTTTTAGGGACCCTCGCTATCATGTAAACTGACAGAAATAGCTCCAGGAACACTGTCACTGTCAGATTAAGTTAACTGTGAATTGAATTGCTTTTAAATAATGTTAATTTTTAAAGCCTGTATATTTATTGTACTGTATATTTATGGATGTTGTTAGCCGCCCTGAGCCTGCTTCGGCGGGGAGGGCGGGATATAAATAAAATTTTATTATTATTATTATTATGAAGCTGCCTTATACTGAATTAGTACGTTACAAAAACAATGGAGTGACAGTATATGCAATTATAACAACACTAGTAACTGATTTTGTTGTTGCTCCATCACACAGTCAAGTCTGACTCTGTGTGACCCCATGGACAAAGTCATGCCAGGCCCTCCTGTCTTCCACCATCCTCTGAAGTCTGCTCAAGTTCGTGTTTGGTACATCAGTAACGCTGTCCAGCCATCTAGCAACCAATACTAGGCATTAATTAATAAACAAGATGCTATTCTAACCGATGTAAGGCTTGAAACTGTGAGAGTGCTTAAAGATTTTGGGGAAGAAGATAAGGAAGTAATAGCAATAATTGTAAAGGGCATTGCTCTTCCTTTGGCGTCCAAACACAGTTTTGAAGCTTACACCACTGTCGAAGATTTCTAAAAATTGAAACAGAGAAATGATAATAATATATTTTTTTAAAAAAACACCCAGGGTCTTTGTTTGGACTTCAGGGGCTAAGAGAACTTCAGTGTGGAAATGAATGTTTATTAATTATTGCCTGGAGTCTGTTACTACTGCTGTTATACTAAATCAGGCAACAGTCCACCATTGTCTATATCAGGGGTGGCCAAACTTTGGCTCAGGAGTCACATCTGGCTCTTTCACACATATTGTGTGCCCTGTTGGCCAGTAGCTTGGAGAATGCATTTATAGTTAAAGTTAATTTAAGAGCCAGTTTGGTGTAGTGGTTAAGTGTGTGGACTCTTATCTGGGAGAACCGGGTTTGATTCCCCACTCCTCCACTTGCACCTGCTAGCATGGCCTTGGGTCAGCCATGGCTCTGGCAGAGGTTGTCCTTGAAAGGGCAGCTGCTGTGAGAGCCCTCTCCAGCCCCACCCACCTCACAGGGTGTCTGTTGTGGGGGAGGAAGGTAAAGGAGATTGTGAGCCGCTCTGAGACTCTTCGGAGTGGAGGGCAGGATATAAATCCAATATCATCATCTTCTTCTTCTTCTTCTTTCCACCTCTTTCTCCCTCCTCCCTCTCCCCATCTACTTTCCTCCCTCCCTCCTTCCCATCCTTCCTCCCTCCCTCCCTCCCATCCTTCCTTCCTCCCTCCCTCCCTCCCTCCCTTCCTTCCTCCTATCCTTCCTCCCTCCCTCCCATCCTTCCTCCCTAGGGTTGCCAAGTCCACTTCCAGAAATATCTGGGGACTTTGGGGGTGGATCCAGGAGACTTTGGGGGTAGAGCCAGGAGACACTGGGGTGGAGCTAGGAGCAAGGGTGTGACAAGCACAATTGAACTCCTTCCCTCCACCCTCCCCTTCTCCAATTCCACCCCAGAGGCGGAGTGGAGCGGGCAACGCCGCCACACTGCTTCTGCCTCTTCCCCGCCCCACCGCAGCCACTCCTCCAAGATTGGCCCAGCCTGAGCCCATCTCAGAGGAGCAGCCATGGCGAAGCCGGAGAGCAGCGCCAAGGTGTGGCTGGAGGCTTTCAGCTTGGCCCGGCTGAGGTAGAGCTTCCGCCAGGACAGCGCCTGCATGGAGTGCTCGTTGAGGCTCATGGGCTCGGGCAGCAGCGACGGCGCGGGGAGGCGAGAGACCCGGGCCGGCGCTTGCTGCAGCTCCTGCCTTCTCCGCGGTCCCGCCGGCTGGCTGCCCGCTGCCGCAGGGCCCCCGCTGCGCCGCCGCCTCTTCCTCCTCAACACTCCCCCATGACGCCCAGCTGCTGGGTCGCACACTCCAGCTCGCTGCGCTCCTCCGGCAGCCTCTCCAGCGAAGCACCTCCCCCTGGCGGGGCCAGGCCAAGACCGGAGGTGGCCCGCTCGGAAGCTCCCCTTCCCGGCCACTCCCGCTGGCCCCTGGAGTCCGCCCAGAGGCGGAGCGGGCGATGTCGCCGCGCCGCTCCCTCCCCGCCCCATACCAGCTGCTACTCCGAGATGGGCCCAGCCTGAGCCCATCTCGGAGGAGCAGCTACGGTGAGCGGAGAAGAGCCCCCCTCCCCCCGCTTCCGTTTTTTGGGGGAGTGGGGAAAGAGGCTGGGAATCCTGGGGTCCCCCGCCAGGGCGGGAGGGTTGGGAAGCCTATTCCTCCCTCCCATCCTTCCTCCCTCCCATCCATCCGTCCATCCATCCTTCCTTCCTTCCTTCCTTCCTTCCTTGTGGCTCTCAGACATCTGATGTTTATTCTATGTAGCTCTCACATTAAGCAAGTTTGGCCACCCCTGGTCTATACTGTCTCTCAGTGGCTGTTCCAATATCTCAGAAAGACCTCTTCCATGTTACGTACTGCTTGGTCCTTTGAACTGAAGCTGCCAAGGATTGAACCTGTGACTTCCTGCATGCCAAACAGATGCTCTACCACTGAGTTACAAACAAAGTCCTTTCAAAAAGTCCTGCGACTGGAACAGTAAAGATGCGCTTGTTTCAAGGCAGTTCCATTCTGCCCCTGCTCCATGTGAAATCCCTTTATGAGCATTCCTTCATTTACCAATTTCCTGCTTAAGGCAGTTTCTTTGTGCTCCTCCGAGCTACATTATGTAAAAGCCAACCCTACAAGTCATAATTAGAAGTGCAGGACAATTCTAATGATGTCTTACAACTGATGAAATCTGCTTTTCCACCTGATTACCATGGAAACTGCGGTCAGCCAACCGAATTCATTTCTGATCAAGATGAATTATAATTAATCTTTCCAGGCAAGGGTGCTTTGGGATTTCGATAGCTTTTGTTAAAGTTTCTGCGAAAGAAACCAAAAGGTTCAAGAAGGGTAAATATTAATTCATAATGTGGAAGAACGTAAGAACGACTTGTGCTCCACAGAACAGGGCTAGTTGTCATAGAATCAAATGCTGGTAAATTATAAATCATCTCCACCGTCCTAGAGCGGGAATTCAGTAAAACTATGGGCTAAGAAAAAGCAAACAAACTTGAGAGCTTCAGTCAAATAAGTTGGCTGTTAAAGAAAAGGAAAAACAAACAAGGATGAAATAAAATCAACTGTCTGTGTTTAAAGTCCTTTGAGAGTCACTGGACCATCCAGCACTACAGGGGGATTAAATAAAACTTTTTTAAAAAAAATCTTAAATGGGAAAGATGATGAAGAAGAAGACTGCAGATTTATACCCCACCCTTCTCTCTGAACCAGAGACTCAAATCGACTTACGCTCTCCTATATCTTCTCCCTTCACAACAGACACCCTGTGAGGTGGGTGGGTGGGGCTGAGAGGGCTCTCCCAGCAGCTGCCCTTTCAAGGACAACTCCTACAAGAGCTATGGCTGACCCAAGGCCACTCCAGCAGCTGCAAGTGGAGGAGTGGAGAATCAAACCCAATTTTCCCAAATAAGAGTCCACACACTTAACCACTACAGTTTCTGGGAATTACCATGAAACAGGATCTAACATGGGGGGCAAATACTTTAGCTCTAGAGAAAAAGGCCCAGCAACGACTATACTACTTAAGACTCTTAAGATCACTACAACTGTCAGGGAGTCTGCTGGTTGCCTTTTATCGTAGTTCCATTGAGAGCATTTTATCTTATTGCCTCTGCGCGTGGTTTGGGAGCTGCACGGAAGCAGAGAGAAGGGTGCTCCAAAGAGTGACGAGAAGAGCACAAAAGATTTGTGGATGTTCTCTCCCCTCATTGGTGGATCTGTATAATATGGCATGTAAAAGGAAGATACAAATGATCCTAAGGGACCATACACATCTGGGCCATTTGCTTTTTGAGATCTTACCGTCAGGTAGACGATATAGAGTGTTGAAGGCTAGGACAAACAGATTTAAGGACAGTTTCTATCCAAGTGCTGTGGTTAGGTTAAATGCAGGGTTATGAAGGATTATCTGTTTTAGATGTATTTAATGGTTTAAATGGTTTTAATGGTTTTATGAATGTTTAATGGTTTTATGAATGTTTATTTAATGGTTTAAATGGTTTTAATGGTTTTATGAATGTTTATCCGTTTTAGATGTATTTAAATGGTTTTAATGGTTTAAATGGTTTAATGGTTTCAGATGTATTTAAATGGTTTATGAATATGTGTGTTTGATGTGTTGGTATGTTTGTGGAAGAGCACCTCATTTCGTTGCTCTCTTTTTGTTGAGAACAATGACAATAAATTCATCTATCTATCTATCTATCTAAACTGGCTCTCGTTTAGTTCTCATTGTGGCTATACTTACGATTCCCAGCCTCTCACTGAGGGTGGGGGTTGCCCTGGTTTTGGGGCCCCTAACCCGCTAGCATGGAGCTGGCCGGTGGAGGGAACCCCTCCCCCAAACAGTTCCGTTGCATCTGACATGCCTGGCTTGATGATGTCACCCAAAATGATGCCATCGTGCTGGGGACATTCTAGCAATTTGGGTGAAAACTCTTTGCCACTTCTCCTCACTGCCAACCCCAGCCATACTGGGACATCTGAAACGATATTAACACAGACTATAATAATCTACTTTGTATTGAAAACCGAATCATAGTTTTTAAGACTTGATTAAAGACTGCAACATAGACGTATTGTGCTTAAGTCAGGGGTGGCCAAACAGCGAAACTAAATGGGGATTTGGAACTGGGTCTCCTTGTCCGAATCCAACTCCGTATCCACTGTTCCGTAACTATCACTGTTCCGGCACCCCTGTAGGGTGGTTTCCTTTGCAAGGAAAGGCACACGCTGATGCATCACCCTGCCACTCTCAGCTTCCCAGGTCTGTGCAGACCTGGGGAGCCAAGAGCAGCGGGCCAAGGGGAGGGGGCATCTGGCGGCACCCCTGTAGGCCGGGCAGCACCCTGGGCATCCACCTACCTAACCTACTCCCGTGTGCCTACCTAACCTACTCCATATTTAAAAGAAAATATGAACATAGGGCCCATTTTTACTATGCATGCCAGCTTCTCTTCTCCATGTTCCCTGCTTTGTGCCTCAACCTTTCTCTTACAATAATCCTAAAAAAATAAATAAATAGGGTTCTACTGTTGTAAAACACTTTAGATCAGGGTCTGGCCAGCTGGTCATTTTTGACCCACCCGTGTAAGTCCACCACACTATATCACACTGTCTCCTTGGGATGTACTTTATAGGAACTGAAGTTCATATTTGTAGCACCATCATTTGCATAACCGTTCCCGCTGATGGATTAACTGCAAACTGTGCAAAGCATAAAATAGTGTGCTTAATTAGCAGGCTTACAGAGATCCAATTCCCACCTATCATCCCCCAGAAGTTCATCATAGGCGTAAAGCTCAGATGTCAAGTTTCTCTTACTGTGAAAAACCATCCTTTTCCCCTCTAATGAATTGTCAACTTAAAATGCCTTAACTCTGAAAACTCCAAAACTTTGGCTGCCATCTTCAGAACACTTTCACGGGAGCAAGCATCATGGATGATATATTTACAAGATTTTGCATGGGATAGAGAAGGTAGAAAAAGAAGTACTTTTCTCCCTTTCTCACAATATGAGAACTTGTGGGCATTCAATGAAATTGCTGAGCAGTCGGGTTAGAACGGATAAAAGGAAGTATTTCTTCACCCAAAGGATGATTAACACGTGGAATTCACTGCCACAGGAGGTGGTGGCAGCTACAAGCATAGACAGCTTCAAGAAGAGATTGGATAAGCATATGGAGCAGAGGTCCATCAGTGGCTATTAGCCACAGCGTATTGTTGGAACCTTCTGTACAGGGCAGTGATGCTCCGTATTCTTGGTGCTTGGGGGGGGGGGCAGTCACAGTGGGAGGGCTTCTAGCCCCACTGGTGGACCTCCTGATGGCACTTGGTTTTTATGGCCACTGTGTGACACAGAGGCCATGGATTGGATGGGCCATTGGCCTGATCCGACATGGCTTTCCTTATGTTCTTATGTCAGGCAGACCAGCTAGGGTTGCCAACCTCCAGATGGGGCAAAACTGGAGGAAACCATGCTATAATAAATACAATAAAGACAAGGCTTCTAACCATCAAAACTCTTCTGAGCGATTATTCCCTAATGTGATATAATCATGCAAAATGTTACTGTGAGCACAAGATATTGTACCAAGATGTAATAGTAAACAATTGATAACAAGTTCCTCACAAGAGAAAGTCCCTCAAAAGAGTCCAGAATGCCAAGTTTGCCAAAAGGTGGCAATACAGAAATATTTTGTCTCACACAGCAACCTCAAAATGCAACATGCCACCTAAGCAAAATGTGCGTATTTTGATTATAATTCTTACTCAGGTGACTATTCTTCTGTAACCGAAGCTCACAATTTGCGGCATGCATGAGCCTATACATTCAGAAGTCATGTTTGATTCCCCACCTCCACTTGCAGCTCCTGGAATGGCCTTGGATCAGCCATACCTCTCGCAGAGCTGTCCTTGAAAGGGCAGCTTCCGAGAGAGCTCTCTCAACCCCACCAACCTCACAGGGTGTCTGTTGTGGAGGGAGGGGTAGGGGGAGAAGGGAAAGGAGATTGTAAACCGCTCTGAGACTCTGAGATTCAGAGTAGAGGGCAGGGTATAAATCCAATATCATCATCATCTTCTTCTTCAGTGTGCACCTCAAACTCAAATATGATGCAAGGATCTTACAGATTCCAGAACTAATACAGATGAGACGTTAAAATATTTCTGTAAAAGTTTCTGATTTTTACTTCTCAAGGGAGAAAAATACACTTTAACCAATGATGTAAGATAAGGGATCCAAATACTGTTACTATAGAATACTTTCTTTGCCCTATTGATTTAAATTTAATTTCGAGCAAGGCCATCTAATCCCAAATAAGCCATCTCTTGTTGATTGTTCTTGGCACAAAATCCTCGAATAAAGAATAGGTAGCAAAAAAAGTAAAAAAAAGAAAGAAGAAAGAAGTAAAAATGAACTGCTGCCCATCCATAAGGCACTCAGTAACATTTTCTTACTATTTAAAATATGCTCTCAAGTTTTATACTGCAGATGGAATCCCATTGATAATTAAAATGCCAATGATGCCATGATCGTGAACATAAGGAACATGGGGAGAAGCTAATTTGGGAGGAATCTTTTCTGCCTCACTCTCGCAGCGCCTTTTAGTCCTTAAATCTATTGATGTCGGATTACTGCATGGTTCCTGGAAGACAAATAAATTATATCTATCTGCTAATTCAAATAGACGTAACTATGCTAATGCACTTTAATATATCCACCCACCCACCCCAAGATACTGCTAATACTTCCCCAAAGCATTCCCTGCCTCCATTTTCTATGTTAAATAATGAGCATCGATCGCGCAAACAATGCCTGCCCCCGAAGAGCCCCACTGACACGTGCCAGCCCGGTGCAATGATGTCACCTGGAAGTGATGTCATCGCCCCAGGAACACTCTAGGACTCGTGCTAAAAACTCTATGGTACCATAGAGTTCTACTGTGAATCCTAGAGTGTTGCCAGTGTGATGATCTAGGAATCACGGGTCCTAGAGCATTCCTAGCACAACCCTACCTGCCTCTGCATTGGAACCCCGGTCTCCCCTCCAAGAACTACCTAGGGCTGATTCCAAAATCTGATAAGATCAAGCTAGTCTGGGCCAGCCAGGGCAGGGCCACTCAGAGGTCTAAGAAGTCAAATCTCCTTTGGGAAGGGCCATGGCTCAGAGGTAGAGCACCTGCTTGGCATGCAGAAGGGCCTAGGTTCAATCTCCAGCATCTCCAGCTCAAGCAGCTGGCTGTAGGTGATGTGAAAGACTCTCTACTTAAGACAGAGCGGACGATACTGATTTTGACGGACCCCGTGGTCTGATTCCTAAGAGCCCCATGGCACAGGGTGGTAAAGCTGCAGTACTGCAGTCCGAGCTCTCTGCTTGCGACCCGAGTCCAATCCTGGCAAAAACTGGGTTCAAGTAGCCAGCTCGAGGTCGACATAGCCTTCCATCCTTCTGAGGTTAGTAAAATGGGTACCCAGTTTGCTGGGGGGGAAGTGGAGATGGCTGGGGAGGGCAATGGCAAACCACCTCGTAAAAAGTCTGCCATGGAAACGTTGTGATGTGACATCACCCCAGAGTTGGAAATGACTGGTGCTTGCACGGGAGACTGCCTTGACCTTTTTTTAATGGTCTGATTCAGTGGAAGGAAGTTTCATGCGTGTGCTCATGTCTTCAAGCAGCCTATTCTTGAACCTACTACATTTCCAGAAGGAATCAACCCCAATCTCTCTCTCTGTGTAAAATACAACACTCTGAACACTGACGCTCATGTGAAAGGGCTTCTCCCTGTGCTATACTAAGCTTCGCTTCTAATGCAAAATATGTTGTGTTGTTGCAGAAACTGGATGTACAATTGTTTCTCTCTTCTTCCAACCATCTATCTTGCCAGAAATACTCCATTCACACCATCTCTTCCTTGAAGGGGTGCAAAATCTTCATTCATTCATTCATTCATTCATTCATTCATTCATTCATTCATTCATTCATTCATATAAAACATTTACTAGTTGTCTTTCTTCCTTACAGAGCTCAAGATAACTTACAGTAGAGATACAGCACATAAAGTGGATTAAAGCACATTAACGAACAACAAAATTACAACTCAAGACTGCTTGTGAAAACTAAACATTGTCTTGAATAAAACCATCTTCAACTGCCTCTTGTAGTACAAAAGAGAGGGGGCCTGGAGCACCTCCCTGGGGAGGTTGTTCCACAATTGTGGGGCTGCCACTGAAAAGGCCCTCTCTCATGTAGCCATCAAATGAGCTTCTTTGACCGATGGGACAATCAAAAGGGCCAATCCCTGTTATCTTAATTTTGGACACAGTGGGAGTATGAAGGAACAGAAAAATGTGGAGACACCTATGATTATTATGTACATTCCAACATTACCACATCTGAAACCCCTTGGAAGATTTGTGCTGCTACTGAGGTCAAGTCTGAAAAAGCCATTGTCAGAGTTACCTTATATATGTCAGCACACATATCTCAAATCCTCCCTCTTCTTCCTGAAATAGGAATTGAATTATTCTTTGCCTCTTTGCACTGGCTACACAAGAAAAGGGATTAATTCTGACATTTCACAGAGAACAAGAACTTATTTGGTGTCCATGAAGTGTGATCTTTCCCCCCCAAAACAATAAGATTTTAAATAAAGTACTCTGTTTCAGAAAGAGAAATAGGAAGATGAGATCTTCTTTAAATTCCAATTTAGTAACTCATAGAAAATTCAAGATAAATTACTCAATTAAATATCATTTATTTATTGATTGCCAGTGCTAAATCTGTTCAGGAAATGCAAGTAACCTCAGGCTTAAATAAAAGGTTACTTCGTTTTTAACACAGGACAGATCACTTAATATCTATATTGCATTTCATCTGCTCAGACGGGTTATATTTTAACATCTTATTCCTGGAAGAAAGAGAGAGTCACATGCAAGGGGAAAAAAAGCTTTCTGCCTCATCTGTTGAAGCAGAAACATGAAGATTCGGACATGAAAACGCAACCAACTGTAAAATCCAAAGGGATTCTTCAGGCTCCTCTCACGGCGCTGGAGGGAAGTCCAAAGGGTGTCCCAAAAGGTTAGGGCAGGGGTGGCCAAAATGCGGCTCAGGAGCCACATGTGGCTCTTTCACACATATTGTGTGACTCTCGGAAGCCCCCATTGGCCAGCTTGGAGAAGGCATTTAAAGTCTCCTTAAATCAATTTGCCAAGCCGGCTGGAGGCTTGGAGATTGCATTTAAAGTTAAAGTTGTTTGCTTTCTACTCTCTCTCCTTCCTCCCCCCTCCCCTGCCTTGTGGCTCTCAAACATCTGATGTTCATGTTGTATGTCTCTCAGCCATCTGGCATTTATTTATTTATTTTTGTGGGCTTATATTCTGCCCTTTCCCAGAGACAGGCGCAAGGCGGATTGCAACATATAAAATAACAATAAAAAAACCTACAGATCAAAGTTAAAACACCGCATTAAAATCAACACAGTAAAAACAATAAATAAAACGCACCGCCGGCGGACAGGGCACAGCATGTCAAGTAACCAGTTTTAGGCCCACACTGAACGATGGTATTAGCAATAGGATAGCACAACGTCACCACAAGGGCCCCAGAAGGGAGGAATGATGGAATAATGGGACGCCCGCTGCCTCAACCATAGGCCCGGCAGAACAGCTCCGTCTTGCAGACCCTATGAAATGGAAGTAGTTCAGGTAGGGCCCGGATCTCCACAGGGAGCTGATTCCATCAGGCAGGAGCCAGGGCCGAAAAGGTTGAGGCAAGACGGACATCCTTAGGGCCAGCAGGGGTCAGGAGGTGTTACGTAGCTAATCGCAATGACCTCTGGGGTGTATATGGGGAAAGGCGGTCCCTCAGGTAAATTGGTCCCAGACCACATAAGGCTTTAAATGTCAGTACCGAAACCTTGAAGCGGATCCGGTACTCAATAGGTAGCCAGTGCAGCTAGTGCAGCACTGGCTGAATGCTTGCCCGTAAAGGCAATGCAGTTAACAGCCGTGCTGCCGCATTCTGCACTAGCTGGAGTTTCCGGATCAGCCGTAAGGGTAAGCCTGCGTAGAGTGAGTTACAGTAATCCAACCTGGAAGTGACTGTTGCATGGATCACAGTAACTAAATCCTGGAGGGATAGGTAAGGCTGCCTACCTATATTCTATATGGCTCTTAGGTTAAGCAAGTTTGGCCACCCCTTGGCTAGGGTTTGGGTTGTATGGTGCCAGGGCTGCCAACTCTGGACTGGTGGATCCTGGGAAGAGCAAGGTTTGGGGAGGGGAAGACACAACGGCTGGTTTCAGATGGCCAACACAGCCCAACACAGCCCACCCCCCTCCACGTCCTGATTAAAATGGAGCATTCAAACACTCATTAGCATCACTCGTTTGTATATGCCACACACCCTTGAGATCACCGGAAGGTGTACTAAATTATATCAGCTCAGCCTCTACCTTAAAATGCTTCTTGAATTATAAATTATAGTATAGTGTCCAGATCACGTGATGCGATGGTATCGCTTTACTCTGCTCTGGTAAGACCTCACCTGGAGTATTGGGCACCACATTTTAAGGATACAGACAGGCTGGAACGGGTCCAGAGGAGAGCGACAAAGATGGTGAGGGGTCTGGAGACCAAGTCCTATGAGGAAAAGTCGAAGGAACTGGGGATGTTTAGCTTGGAGAGGAGGTGGCTGAGAAGTGATAGGATCACCACCTTCAAGTACTTGAAAAGCTGTCATCGAGAGGAGGGTGTGGAATTGTTTTCTGTGGCCCCAGAAGGTAGGATCAGAACCAATGGGTTGAAATTAAATCAAAAGAGTTTCCAGCTCAACTTTAGGAAGAGCTTCTTGACCGTTAGAGCGATTCCTCTGTGGAACAGGCTTCCTCCTTGGGAGGTGGTGGGCTCTCCTTCCTTGGAGGTTTTGAAACAGAGGCTGGAGGGCCATCTGACAGCAATGAAGATCCTGTGAATTTAGGGGGAGCTGTTTGTGAGTTTCCTGCATTGTGCATGGGTTTGGACTAGATGACCCTCGAGGTTCCTTCCAACTCTATGATTCTATGAAATGACTTTCTCCTATGTTGCCGCTGCGGCATAATGAAGATTTCCATCTGTCTGCTTTATATGTTTTGGTTATCCCCCCCCCCCCTTTTTTTGTGGAGAAAAATATTGGAAAGTTTGTCAAATCTTAGCGTTCAGCAAAATTCTCACAGGAGGTTTGAACAATGGAGACCAGAAGGAAGTATTGGCGTGGGGCAAGAAAGAAAGAGCACAATGAAATTTAGAGGTTCCAGAGCTCCACTTCTGTGAGCTCCTGCCCAAAACAAGACCTGGAGAAATGCCTTCTCCAAGCTGGCTGATAGGTCGGTGGGGGCTTCAAGAGCCACACAATGGGCGTTTTCGCACTGACCTTAATCAGCAGCGACACCCCTCTTCACCGCGCAGGATCGGCGCGGATTTCGCACTAATTGCCGCGGAGCACCCGGAAGAGCCGGAAAGTCCTGCGGCTTTTGTGGCACAAATGGAAACTGGTTTTTGGCAGTTTCCGTTTGCGCCGCAAAAGCCGCAGGACTTTCCGGCTCTTCCGGGTGCTCCGCGGCAATTAGTGCGAAATCCGCGCCAATCCTGCGCGGTGAAGAGGGGCGTCGCTGCTGATTAAGGTCAGTGCGAAAACAGCCAATATGTGTGAAAGAGCCACATGTGGCTTCTGAGCCACGGTCCGGCCGCCCCTGCTCAAGTACAACTCTTCTGCTTGATTTGGTTATCATATATGTTTCTACTTCATATTTATGTTGCAGTTCTCCATGCAAGCCCTGCCTCCACGGCCTAGAGGTGCCAACTTCCACTTGGGAATACCTTGATATTAGAAGGTGGAGCCTGGGAAATGGGGGGAGTTGCCTAGAACTGTCATGCTTCCCACTTCGGAAACAACTGGAGGTTTTGGGGGATGGAGCCTTAGGAGGATGTGGTTTGGAGAGGGAGAGAACCTCGGTGGGGCCTAGGGTTGCCAAGTCCAATTCAAGAAATATCTGGGAACTTTGGGGGCGGAGCCAGGAGACTTTGGGGTGGAGCCAGGAGACATTGGGGGTGGAACCAGGAACAAGGGTGTGACAAGCATAATTGAACTCCAAGGGAGTTCTGGCCATCACATTTAAAGGGACTGCACACCTTTTTAAATGTCTTCCTTCCATAGGAAATAATGAAGGATAGGGGCACCTTCTTTTGGGGCTCACAGAATTGGACCCCCTGGTCCAATCGTTTTGAAACTTGGGGGGTATTTTGGGCAGAGGCACTAGATGCTACACACAAAAATTTGGTGCCTCTACCTCAAAACATATCCTCCCAGAGCCCCCAATACCCGTGGATCAATTCCCCATTATTCCCTATGGGAATTGTTCTCCATAGGGAATAATAGAGTGCCCAGTAGACATTTCCCTTCCCCCTCACGCTTTCTAAAGCGGGGGAAGGGCCTCCAAACCAGGGAATCCCCTGCCCCCTCCCTCTCTCTCACACACAAATACTTACTGGGTCTTGTTCCTGCAGAACTTTACTTGATCTGAAAACGAAAGCAACACAAAGGCAGGGGCCGTTCTCCGAAGCCCTTCCTGTTTCCTGCTCAGCCTTAAAGGCACATATTTTAAAAAGGGACCTGCAGGAGCTCTAAAGCTACATGGTGACTGTGGGGGGGTGGGGCTTCCCCTGCCGGCCAGCTGGCTGGGGGCAGGGAGAAGCCTGCGAAAACGGGGGATCCCCCACTGGGACCTGGGGATTGGGAAGCCTAGTGGGTCCTGATGCCACAGAGTCCGAGTCCCACCTCTAAAGCTGGCATTTTCTCCAGGGGAGTTGTAGATCAGTTATAATCGACGTTCCCTCTAAGCTGCAGAGTCTTGTGAGCAAAAATTCTACTCTGTGAGCTCCTGGCATTAAAGTGGTGAGCTGCTGCATCAATGAGTTTGCTCTGGGGTCATCCTTCCCGAACTAAGACAAAAAATGTGTGAGCTGGAAGTTAAAAATCTGTGAGCTAGCTCATGCTAACTCGGCTTAGAGGGAACACTGGTTGCGATCAGGGCTTTTTTTGTAGCAGGAACTCCTTTGCATATTAGGCCATGCCCCCTGATGTAGCCAATCCTCCAAGAGCTTACAGTAGGTCCTGTAAGAAGAGCCCTGTAAGCTCTTGGAGGATTGGCTACATCAGGGGGCATGGCCTAATATGCAAAGGAGTTCCTGCTACAAAAAAAGCCCTGGTTGCAAGAGAGATCTTCAGACCTTCCTGGAGGCTGGATTTCCTAATGTGGCCCCCACCTCTGAAGGTTATGATGTGTGGTTAGAGCTGCTCAAAAATGATTTTGCAGGGAACATTTATCGCAGGGATATGGCTCCATGATGAGTATGCATTCTGTCCCTTTTATATCTGGCAGTGTTTGTATCAGAGGTCACTTAACAAAGTAACAGCGATATTGCTTACTCCTTGCTTCTGCTGAGCATACGTACTGTTCTAAATTCTGCCAAAAAATCCTATAAGAGTTGTTGAGGAACTGCATCGCCTTAGACTACAAATGAATGTGGATATGACAAGCAGATTATAGTTACCCAGCATTTTTTAAAATTATCCTGATATAGAAATGCAAAATTGCTGGTACATGCCAGAAGTTGACCTCCATGTGTGTTGTATATCTCCATGGGAGTGCATTCAAGATACAGGGGAGTAGATCCAGGGCTTTTTGTTTTTTGTAGGAGGAGCTCCTTTGCATATTAGGCCACACAACCCTGATGTAACCAATCGTCCAAGAGCTTACAGGGCTCTTAGTACAGGGCCTGCTGTAAGCTCCAGGAGGATTGGCTACATCAAGGGTATTCCCGTGTGACAGAGATAAATTTACCTGGAGAAAAATGCTGCCTTGGAAGATGAGCTGCATGACATTATACCATGTTAAAGCTGCAGTACTGCAGTCCTAAGCTCTGCTCACGACCTGAGTTCGATCCCCAGTGGAAGCTCCGTTTTCAGGTAGCCGGCGCGAGGTTGACTCAGCCTTCCATCCTTCCGAGGTCGGTAAAATGAGTACCCAGCTTGCTGGGGGAAAGAGTAGATGACCACCCCATAAAAAGTCTGCCATGAAAATATGAAAACAACGTCACCCCAGAGTCAGAAATGACTGGCACTCGCATAGGGGACCTTTCCCTTCCTTCCCTCCACAAACCCTGCCCTTCTCATATTCCACCCCTAAAATCTCCACTTATTTTCCGATCCTGAGCTGAAAATCCTACAAACTTTACTATCCTCCTATTAGAGCACAACCCCGAGGTTCAGGGATGTTGAAATCATTTGTTAGGAGGGCTGTATAAGACATAAATGAGATCTTGTCAGGTCGGGCCATTTGTGTCATAAAATGTAATACCGGGTAACAGAGATATAAACTTTATAAAGACAAACACAAATAAAGATTTTAAAAAAAACCCTTAAAACATGATTTTAAACATTAGCACTCATTGGTCTTAAAGGTGCTTTCTCTGTATTTCTCCCATGGGATCCAGGGAACTGGACAAAGGAAGCTCTGGCTTTTTCTTGCCTTCTCCAGGGGACCAGGAGGGGGAGGAGCCTCAGTCAGTAGAAGGAAGAGAAGTTTGGCTCCGTAGCTCTGCTGTGCAATTGAGAGAGCCTGGCAAAGCAACCTATTCCCTCCACCCCCCCACTTCCTTCCTAAAGGAGGAGCCTCAGGCAATGGAGAAAATAGAGGCTTTGCTCTGTAGCTCCTATGCGATTGAGCAAGCCTGGCAAAGCAAGCCGTGATGCAGAAGGAAGCCAGAGAGAAGGAGACGGAAGCAGACGACAGCCAGTTGCTCAGGGGCCTGATAGTAGTCCTCCTGGGGCCTGATTCAGCCCCTGGGCCACATATTCGACACTCCTGCTGTGGTATGTAACTTTACAAAAAAACAAAAATACCCCGCAAGGGTGAAATTTATAAAAGGGTGGGCCAATTTCTTTTCAAAGAGAAATGAGAAAGAACTCCACCTTTTAGAAGAGTATGAGAGGATCCAGTGACTGCATCCAAAAAAGTGAATTTTGGAAGGAAAAAAAATAATAATAAATGCCCTCCCCCATAACAACTCTAACCTCCCCAGGCTCAAGTCCCAAAATTTCGGCATCCAGTATATCATAAGGTAGTGCCATTAGGATTATAACTTCCCTTTGATCACAGGGCAGAGCAGGCATAGGGTATCATGTCCAGGAGAGAGAAAAATAAATTTTAGATGTTCCACTTGTGGCAGAGGGGGAGAAAAGTCAATTTTTTCTGCGCTGAGCATTTTTTTTTTCAACCTGTTCTTTATATACACGACTTAAAAGCTATCACTTCCCAGGCCAAAATAATCTTGAGGAAACATCAGCTTGATCAGCCGGTGTACTGGTTGCTCTCCAGATTGGGACCAGTATGTAGAAAAATGCACTAAAGGGGAAGTAGGAGACCATAGACGAGGTTCCCTAGAGAGGCGGCACAAAAACTTCTCTAAATCAGGAGGAAACGCGCCTGGAGTGTTCCGTGGGTTCCCAGAAAGACGCTTGGTGCTTCTAGGTGGGGAGGGGATTCGTTCCAGTCCCCCCTCCCTTCGTCCCCATCATCCCCACAACAGATGATCAACACTGTCAAAACAGAGAGAGCCAGCCATCTGTTAGGAGAAGAGATTCTCAATTACAGCAGCTGCTAACAGGGACCCCTGGATTGGGGCCAAGCTAATTAGTTTACAATGGGAGGACTTAAAAAAACAACACCATATACATTTGAGTAAACAGATATATTCACCCTAGTTTATGGGACCGACGTGAGCTCAGAAAGTTTTTATATATATATATATATATATATATATATACACACACACACACAGATGTTTCATGTTTTCACACAGTAAGAAACGGCAAAACACGCCAAGCGTTCGACATGGACGCTCCAGGGAGAATGGCGGTGAATTAATGTTCCTCGATTGGCAGGACTCCCCCCCCCCCGGGCTGGCCCTGCCATTAGGCAATCTAAGCAACTGCCTAGGGTGCCGGCCTTTTTGGGGCACCAAATTGGGCACCCACACAGGCCCGTAGCCAGAAAATTATCCTTGGGGGGCCCCACGGTAAAATATTTTGGATGGAGGAGCCCCTCTCTGGCAGCCCCCACTCTCTCCGCCACCACTTTTCTGGTGGCCCCGCCCCCTCCACACGGCACCTCCCCCTTCCTCCCATCCACCCACACACCAACCCAGCAACAGTAAAGAGCGGGCTTCCTGGGCTTTTTCAAGATGCCCCCCCTGCCGATCACCTGATCCCAAGAAAAGCTGCACCGAGGGTGGGTGGGTGAGTGAGAGGGAGGGGGAGAGGTGCCGTGTGGAGGGAGGGCGGGGCCACCAGAGTTGCAGAAAGATCAGGCCGCCCTCCTTCCCTTTATCGTCCATCCCCACCGCAGCTGGTCCTTGCCTGCTGCCGCCCTCTTTCCCTTTGTTGGCCATTCTTCCCCCACCCTCCACACCATGGCTGGTCCTTGCCCACCGCCCCCGCCCTCCTTGAAGGGAAGGAGGCTCCTTCCCTTTGCAGCACTTCAAGGCAGCGCTGTGCTCCATTGCACTCCCACAGCTGATCCTTATTGCTCTCTCCCGGCTGGCGCAGCTTCTTCTCCTTTGAAGAGCCCACTAGAGAAGACTTCGCTCCTCCTCCTTCCCGAAACCAGAAGTGAGGGGGAGCCAAGTCTTCTCTCGCAGCTTCTTCAAAGGATAAGAAACTGCACCAGTCTGGAGAGAGCAGGTGCTGGGGAAAGGAGGCCAAAAAAGTCCGGGGGGGAGGGGTTGAGTGGGAAGCCGTGCCCCCCTTGCTGTCACAAGCTGGGGCCAGACCAGGCGAAGTCCAAGGGCAGTCCAAGGTCTGTAGCTGGTGAGTAAAGAGGGTTCAAAGCGCCAAAACCAAATCACAGTCCAGGTATCACAGGTCAGAGGTTCAGAAGCCGAAGTCAGGGGGTCCAGAAGTCAAAGACAATGTCAAGGGGTCCAGAAGCCAAAGTCAGAAGCCGAAGTGGATGCTAGAACGTCAGGTAAGTGACTAGTTGCTTCCACAAAGCCTTTTCCCAAATCCCACAGCTATATAGCCCTCTGCTGTCTGTTGCTCATTTGGACTAATTGCTGACTCAGAGGGCGGCCAGGATCCTGCTGAGACTCAAGCATCCTCACTCCTAGAGGGGCCAGGATCCTTTTAGAACTCAGGGCTCAGGGAGCATCTTGCTCGTGAGCATGCCGCCCTCCTCCGATCCCTGAGGTCCTGACGAAGGCGGTCACACACACGAGCCACCCGAGAGAGCGAGGCAGGGGGGCTTGGATCTTCCCCAGTAGGAGGCAGAGGCACTGGTGCAGGTGGCAGGGGCACAGTTTCTTCTGCAGGCTCAGCTTCTTCTGCAGGGTCCCCAGCACCTATGACACTTTCCCCCCATTGCTATGGGCCTGCGTTCACATGTGACTCGTGATGTTATCAGTACAGAAGGGAGTGCCAGAAGTTAGCCTTGCCCAGGTTGCCAGACCATCAAGGTACAACCCTGCTCCCTCCAATTTTTCTATGAGTGAGTGCACTCCTAACCAAGTTACACCCTTCTCAGGCCAAACTACTTAAGTCTAGACTTCCTCGACCAGTCTTCTTTTCTGCACAGGAAGTCATTTTCAAAGCCTGTGGGGCCCTGTTTGGCTCAGGAACATCGGGTGGAGGGAAGAAGGCCTCCTGCCTTCTTGACATGCTGTTTTCCTGAACTGAAGGGGCCCTGATGGGAATTTATTTGCATAACTTTGGAGCTCCATGTGGAGAAGAGGGTTTGAAGCAGGGTTGTTTTTTTTTGGGGGGGGGGGTTTGCAGCAGGAACTCTTTGCATATTAGGTCTCACACCACTGATGTAGTCAATCTCTGTGCTAAGAGCCCTATAAGCTCTGGGAGGATTGGCTACATCAGGGGTGTGTGGCCTAATACGCAAAGGAGCTCCTGCTACAAACAAACAAACTCTGGTTTGAAAAATTGGTACCAGGGCTTTTTTTTTTGTAGCAGGAATTCCTTTGCAATAGGGTTTCCAATCCCCAGGTGGGGGCAGGGGATCCCCCGGTTTGGAGACCCTCCCCCCGCTTCAGGGTCATCAGAAAGCGGGGGGAGGGGAGGGAAATGTCTTCAGGGAACTCTATTATTCCCTATGGAGATTTATTCCCATAGAAAATCATGGAGAATTGATCAGCGGGTATCTGAGGCTCTGGGGGGGCTGTTTTTGGGGGTAAAGGCACCAAATTTTCAGTATATCATCTAATGCCTCTCCCAAAAATACCCCCCAAGTTTCAAAAAGATTGGACCAGGGGGTCCAATTTTATGAGCCCCAAAAGAAGGTGCCCCTATCCTTCATTATTTCCTATGGAAGGAAGGAATTGAAAAGGTGTGCTGTCCCTTTAAATGTGATGACCAGAACTCCCTTTGGAGTTCAATTATGCTTGTTACAGCCTTGATCTTGGCTCCACCCCCAAAGTCCCCAGATATTTCTTGAATTGGACTTGGCAACCCTACTTTGCATATTAGGTTACACACCCTGATGTAGCCAATCCTCCAAGAGCTTACAGGGCTCTTAGTACAGGGCCTACTGTAAGCTCCATGAGGATTGGCTACATTAGGGGTGTGTGGCCTAATATGCAAAGGAGTTCCTGCTACAAAAAAAGCCTGAACTGGCACCATGTAAATGTTCTGGGAAAGTAGGAAGGAAATACAGCAGAAAAGCAGGGTTTTTTCCCTACTGATCCCCTCACCTACAGATTTTTGGGGATGCAGCCTGGGAAAGGCTGGATTAGAGGAAGGGAGGGAACTCGGAAGACTACAATGCCATAGAGTTCACCTCCAAAGCTGCCATTTTCTCCAGGTGGAATGGATCTCCTCTATTTGGAGATCAGTTGTGTTTGCAGGAGTTCTCCAGGCTCCACCTGGAGGTTGAGCAAGCCCTAATAGGAAAGGAAAGGTCCCCTGTGCAAGCACCAGTCGTTTCTGACTCTGGGGTGATGTCGCTTTCACAATGTTTTCATGGCAGACTTTTTACGGGGTGGTTTGCCATTGCCTTCCCCAGTCAGCTACACTTTCCCCCCAGCAAGCTGGGGACTCATTTGACCGACCTCAGAAGGATGGAAGGCTCAGTCAACCTTGAGACGGCTACCTGAAAACCCAGCTTCTGCTGGGGATCGAACTCAGGTCGTGAGCAGAGTTTAGCACTGCAGTACTGCAGCTTTAACACTCTGCACCACGGGGCGTTAAAGCCCTGATAAGAACGCTATAAATACTTGCTTAATTGTCAGCGTGTCTCAGTGTGTTTACATGCCCATATATTCAACAGAGATTATACACATAGCCAAAGCCATCATACACACATTCCAATATGTTTACCAATGCAAAAGTTCAAGACAGAAGATTCTGGTCAGGTTCCAAGACTTACGTGGATTTGTAGCAATGCTCTTTCTTGCGCTTGATTAAAATGGCTCAAAAGTGATGACACGCCTCCCAATACTGAAATGTTTCAAGAGGCTCTCCCTTCTCCAAATCACTCTCAAACTGGTTTTTTTTTTTTTTTTGAACCACTGCTCAAAACACCCTCTCTCATCAGCGTAAGTCCAACCAGTAGCCAGCAAGCAGGGATGTATAGCATTTTTATCTGTGGTTGCTCAACCTTCACACTGTTGCTTTGTGTTTTGCCAGGCTGACAACTCTGTCTGGATGGCTGTATAACACAAATACGCCAACACCAGTTGGTGGGAGTGTGGTTCAGGTTAGCCATGGTAGTATAAGCTTGTGAGCACATGGCCCCTTGAGATGCAGTAGTGTAAAAATGACACATTAAATAACATTTTTTAAAATATATATATATATCTGCAAAGATGAGGGTTTCTTCTAATAGTTCCTCGAGGACTCCCTTTTAACCAGCCAGATGATGTGAGAGCCAGTTTGGTGTAGTGGTTAAGCGTGTGGACTCTTATCTGGGAGAACCGGGTTTGATTCCTCACTCCTCCACTTGCAGCTGCTGGAATGGCCTTGGGTCAGCCACAGCTCTGGCAGAGGTTGTCCTTGGAAGAGCAGCTGCTATGAGAGTCCTCTAAGTCTCACCCACCTCACAGGGTGTCTGTTGTGGGGGAGGAAGATAAAGGAGATTGTGAGCTGCTCTGATATTCAGAGTGGAGGGCAGGATATAAACCCAATATCTTCTTCTTAGAAGAAGAAGACAAAGAAGCAGAAGATTGGATTTAGAGCGGTTTACAATCTCCTTCCCTTCCTTTCCCACGACACCCCATGAGGTAGATGGAGCTGAGAGAGCTCTTTGGAGAACTGCTCTTCAGAGAACAGCTTTGAGAGAACTGGGACTGGCCCAAGCTCATCCAGCAGCTGCCCGTGGAGGAGTGGGGAATCAAACCCGGTTCTCCCAGATAAGAGAGCTCTGGCTGACCCAAGGCCATTCCAGCAGCTGCAAGTGGAGGAGTGGGGAATCAAACCCGGTTCTCCCAGATAAGAGAGCTCTGGCTGACCCAAGGCCATTCCAGCAGCTGCAAGTGGAGGAGTGGGGAATCAAACCCGGTTCTCCCAGATAAGAGAGCTCTGGCTGACCCAAGGCCATTCCAGCAGCTGCAAGTGGAGGAGTGGGGAATCAAACCTGGTTCTCCCAGATAAGAGAGCTCTGGCTGACCCAAGGCCATTCCAGCAGCTGCAAGTGGAGGAGTGTGGAATCAAACCCGGTTCTCCCATATAAGAGAGCTATGGCTGACCCAAGGCCATTCCAGCAGCTGCAAGTGGAGGAGTGGGGAATCAAACCCGGTTCTCCCAGATAAGAGAGCTATGGCTGACCCAAGGCCATTCCAGCAGCTGCCCGTGGAGGAGTGGGGAAACAAACCCAGTTCTCCCAGATTAGATTCTGCAACCTTAACCACTACGCCAAACTGGCTCTCTCTTTCTTTTTAGAGCATTCTCTCTCCCTCTTTCTCTCTCTCTCTTTACGCCTGTCTTTGCTTAAAGCCACTTAGCATTGCGAGCGTGTGAATACACCCCCTTCCTTCATTTATATTGTTACCTTGAAGGATTTCACAGGCACTCATCAACGTCCCTTGAGTCTCCACTTTTCTCAGTTCTATTACTGTATCATCTTGAATCATCTCCCGACGACTTTTTCAAGCCTCTATTATTTTAGCTGGCCTTCCTTGAAGCCCTGCTTAATTTGTCTGCAGGAGTCATTATCCCTCCAGGTCAAGAGAGTGAGAAACCTGGAAAGTGCTGTCGCCCCAAACTCTAATCAAGGCTCACGTGCTTATGGCAAAGGGACACACAGGCTCGACGTGCAGCTGCAGAGATGAAGGCATAATGGATGAAGCTTGTATCTGTAGACTGTCTCCCACGCAGATAGGGTTGCCAAGTCAAACTCAAGAAATATCGGGGGGGCGGAGCCAGGAGACTTTGGGGGTGGAACCATGAGACATTGGGGTGGAGCCAGGAGAAAGCACAGTTGAAGAAGAATTGCAGATTTATACCCCGCCCTTCTCTCTGAAGGAGCCCCGTGGCACAGAGTGTTAAAGCTGCAGTACTGCAGTCCTAAGCTCTGCTCCCGACCTGAGTTCGATCCCTGTTGGAAGCTGGGTTCAGGTAGCTGGCTCCAGGTAGACTCAGCCTTCCATCCTTCCGAGGTTGGTAAAATGAGTCCCCATCTTGCTGCGGGGGGGGGGGAGTGTAGATGACTGGGGAAGGCAATGGCAAACCACCCCATTAAAAAATCTGCCGTGAAAATGTTGTGAAAGCAACGTCACCCCAGAGTCGGAAACGACTGGTGCTTGCACAGGGGACCTTTCCTTTCCTTCTCTCTGAATTAGAGACTCAGAGTGGCTTACAATCTCCTATGTCTTCTCCCCCCACAACAGACACCCTGTGTCAGAGGGGTAAGCTGTGTGCGAAATCAGTCTGTGCCCCCCCAGTCTTCCCACTAAGCTGAGTTTGCATGAGCTAGCTCACAGATTTTTAGCCTCCAGATCACAGATTTTTTTTGTCTTAGCTCAGGAAGGATGACCCCCAGAGCACAATAATTTATGCAGTAGCTCACAACTTTAATGCCAGGGGCTCACAAAGTGGAATTTTTGCTCACAGGACTCTGCAGCTTAGAGGAAACACTGTAATCTGCTGCCTCAGAAATAAAAAAGTCTCTAAAAGATGGAGAATACAATTCACACAAAATAAGCTTTCTTTCCACCTGGCAAGTCAAGAGACTTATTTTACCGTTTACAAGGCATATACGATACGCAACCTTCTTTCTCCTAAACCAGACCATGGTTAAGCATATTCTTTTAAGAGGCCTGATTCTCATCTGTTCCATTGTTTCTATGAATAATTCTTCTTGCTCTCATTTCGGGGACCGATTTAGCCCCCATTCCCACAGGGTCGTTTGACTTCTCCGTGTTCGAGCCGTCAGATTCATTCTGCGAGGAAAAGTAAAGGAACTGCATTGGTGGAACCAGTTCCGAGGTGGAACCAGCTGCCTAGGAAGGTGGAGAGCCAGTTTGGTGTAGTGGTTAAGTGTGCAGACTCTTATCTGGGAGAACTGGGTTTGATTCCCCACTCCTCCACTTGCACCTGCTGGAAAGGCCTTGGGTCAGCCATAGCTCTGGCAGAGGTTGTCCTTGAAAGGGCAGCTGCTGTGAGAGCCCTCTCCAGCCCCACCCACCTCACAGGGTGTCTGTTGTGGGGGAGGAAGGGAAAGGAGATTGTGAGCCGCTCTGAGACTCTTCAGAGTGGAGGGCGGGATATAAATCCAATATCTTCTTCTTCTTCTTCTGGTGTGCTTCCCTTCATTGGCAGTCTTCAAAACGAGGCTGGATGATTGTCTGTCGGAGATACTTTAGGCTGATCCTGCATGGCGCAGGGGGTTGGACTAGATGGTCTGTGTGGCCCCTTCCAACTCTGTGATTCTATGATCTTGCAACATTAGAAACCAGAAAATGAAAGAGGAGGAAGAGGAGGAGGAAGAAACACATGACAGTGCCGGGGAAGTGGGTGGGAAACCAGGGATTGGCCCAGTGGGAGAGGCAAGCAAAGCAATAACAGGAGGAGAGGAAGCAAGAGGGTAGTATTTCCCTCTCACCAGGCCCAGTGGCGCCGCCTTCTGTCATTCCCTATTTCAGGAACACTTCTGCTCAGGCAGGGGTGTCAAACATGCAGTTCAGGGGCCCCCGGAGGGCTCCTATCAGGCCCCCGAGCAACTGGCTGTCATCTGCTTCCTTCTCCCTCTCTCTTGCTTCCTTCTGCATCACAGCTTGCTTTGCAAAGGCTTGCTCAGTTGCACAGGAGCTACAGAGCAAAGCCTCTATTTTTCCATTGGCTGAGGCTCCTCCCTTGGGGAGGATGGGGGGGGGGAGGCAGAGCTTGCTTTGCCAGGCTCTCTTAACTGCACAGCAAAGCTACTGAGCCAAGCCTCTCTTCCTTCTATTGGTTGAGGCTCCTCCCTCACAGTCCCCTGGGGAAGGAAGGAAAGAGCCAGAGCTTCCTTTGTTCAGTTCTATGGGTCCCATTGAAGAAATACAAAGAAAGCACCTTTAAGACCAGCAAGTGCTAATGTTTTAAGCATGTTTTAAGGTTTTTTTTTAAATCTTTAATTGTGTTTGTGTCTTTTATAAAGTTTATATCTCTGCTACTTAATCTTAAATAGGAACACACCCGTCCCGGCCCAACATGGCCTGGCCCAACAAGGTCTCATTTATGTCAGATTCGGCCCTCATAACAAAATGAGCTTGACTCCTCTGTGCTTAGGTTTCACAGACCCAAGGATTGACTGCTCAGAAAATAGGAACATGCAAAGTGTGTTTGTCTTTGTACAATAATGAAAAACAAGTCACCAGCTTGGGGGGGGGGGGAGAAATGTGGCCCTGCCAAATGTAGGCCGACTCCATTATTTACATTAAATACATGTTTCTCTCCTAAGCTACGCTAAGTTATACCAATTAGGCTTGGGTACAGAACATTAACGTTTGAGTACAGATCATTAACTGTGGGTACTGAAGATTAACTGCTTGTGTCAAGATCACTGAGGTTTCTTTTGGAAAGCAGAGTCCCAGCGCTCAATATTTTATTTCCGGGGGGCTTCTAAAATGTGAAGAGCCCCATGGCGCAGAGCGTTAAAGCAGCAGTACCGCAATTCTAAGCTATGCTCACGACCTCAGTTTGATCCCCAGTGGAAGCTGGGGATTCTAGTAGCCGGCTTGAGGTTGACCCAGCCTTCCATCCTTCCGAGGTCGGTAAAATGAGTACCCAGCTTGCTGGGGGGAAAGTGTAGATGACTGGGGAAGGCAATGGCAAACCACCCCGTAAAAAGTGTGCCGTGCAAACTTTGTGAAAGCAATGTCACCCCAGAGTCGGAAATGACTGGTGCTTGCACAGGGGACCTTTCCTTCCTCTAAAATGTGAGCTTCCATCCATTATATGTGGCTCTAGAAAGATCCCTCATGGACACCAGTGAGTTTGGGCTCCAATACTGTGACTGCTAGTTGTGCAGTCCCAACAGGGATTAGTCATGGTTTTCAATTTCCTGTTCACAAACTGTTGTGTATGTGGACTCATGCTTACATTCCTTTACCAGTGTTCCTGCCTGGCTCATTGGAGCCTTGAGGACTGAGCTTGGGGACTCTAGAACAATGGGCAGTGAGATCCAAATCCCTACTGCCCTGGTCCAATCAGAAGCCCCCTGCTGGTTCAAACAACCCAACGGCGTTCTAGAGTGGGAACCCAGGACTGTACATAGTTGTTGTCAGACACTGGAAAGTTATTATGATATGATGTAATGTTGGGTTTAAACTGTGATGAACTGCTTAGCTTAACTGACTCCATTTTCTGTGCTGTGCTATTAACCCAAGCAGAAACCTTGCATATCAAAGCAGAAGTAAAGTTGCTACTAACACTGGTGTGAATTCCTGTCCCTGATACTAACAAAGGCAAACATCCTTTGAAGATAAAATGCCTCGGGGAAGGCCAGTTTGGCCGTCCCTGTGAGAATGGGAACCACGACGAGATAAGGGAAAACAACTGTGTGAAATGTATCACTTCATTGTGGGAATGTAGATTGTTTAGAAACCTTTGGTTGCGGTCACACTCACCATTAAATCCATCTGCAACGCGCCTGTATTATAATCCGCACAACCAATTTTCCGATCAGACAACAGCCAGGCTCCCGTTCTATCCCATGTGGGTCCCGTCGCTGGTTGATCAGATTGCTCTACCGGACCTCATTTCATGAGACGTCAATCTGCATTAGCGCAGGTGCAGTGATGCCCGCTATCTGCAGCGCGTCGCTTTTAAATGGGTCAGTTCACTAAAGTTTTGCTAGTCCGTTGGCACTACTTTTCCAGCACGAGCACTACGCGTGCAGAAAAGAACCCAGGAATTCAAATCAGTTCACATCTAGTTCACATCTACTTTCAAAAGTGATTTTTGTTTCTAGACATAAGGGCGGGTAAACGATTTATCGAGCCAACATTCGCTCGCTCCTTCACTGGCGCAGTGATATCACTTGCTGGGGGCTTTGGGAGGGAAGCGGTGGTGCGCTTCCGACGAGTCGCCAACGATGGAGCGTTCAAACAGAGAAACTCCACTCAGGAACTGTCAGAAGGATTTTGTTCCTGATTTAAAGCAGTATCAAATTAGTCCGCGCCCCAGTCATCTCAACGCGGGACTCGAACGAGCTAACCACCACTCGCAGATGCTGACGTTTGGACAACCGCTTAAAATCCGACATGCTTCTGGACTCCACTCATGCTCGTAGTGGGATTTTATGAACGTCTGACCTCACCCTTTGATGTACAACTCGTTAAAATATCTATGCTTCTAGGGAAAAGTATCAGTTCCAATCTTGCTGCGCTCAGAAACTATGAACTATCAAATAAAGGCTTAAACATTGTAACAAATGGAGTCTGCTTAATGTGAAGTTCCATTGTCTGACTGTTGTCCCCATTGGCCCAGTTAGGCAGTCTTCCTTAGCTATTAGTTATCATGCTGTAACACAATAAAGAGCTATGATCACTGCAACCGTGTCTCCTCTGTGCATTGAACCCACTATATTATACAAACTGAATACCCACCAACTGGAAGTGAGGGGCAAGAGGCTGATGGGTGCCATTCCCCAACCAACCAGGCCTGAGAGCCAGTTTGGTATAGCAGTTTAGTGCGCGGGCTCTTATCTGGGAGAACCGGGTTTGATTCCCCACTCCTCCACCTGCACCTGCTGATGTGACCTTTGGTCAGCCAGAAGTTCTCCCAAGGCTGTTCTGCTCAAGAGCAATTCTGGGAGAGCTCTCTCAGTTCCACCTACCTCCCAGGCAGTGTTCCCTCTAAGCTGGGTTATGGTGAACTAGCTCACAGATTTTTCGTCTCCAGCTCACACATTTATGTCTTGGCTCAGCAAAAATGGCCCTGGAGCGCAATAATGTATGCAGTAGCTCATAACTTTAACGCCAGTAGCTCACAACTTTGCCAGTAGCTCACAAAGTAGAATTTTTGCTCACAAGACTCTGCAGCTTAGAGGGAACATTGCTCCCAGGGTGTCTGTTGTGGGGAGGGAAAGGAGATTTGTAAGCCATTCTGAAACACCTTTCGCTGGTGACGGGGCTCTTTTTCTAGCAGAAGCTCCTCTGCATATTAGGCCCCTTACGTAGTCCATCCTCCAAGAGCTTAGAGGGCTCTTAGTACAGAGCCTACTGTAAGTTCCAGGAGGATTGGCTACATCAGGGGCCTAATGTGCAGAGGAGCTCCTGATAGAAAAAAGTGCCCTGGCTAGCAAAGGGTGGGGTATAAATCCAATCTCCTCTCCTCCTCCTCTTTCGGGCACGGCTGCCCCTGTTGGTCAGTGCATGCCGGGAAGGGAAGCAAACCAGGGGAGTGCCACCCAAAATGCTTGTCAATCATCCCAATGAGTTGAATTGGCCAGAATGCTGGAAAAAAATTGGACCATGCTTTCATCTGGTGTTGTGGACTGCCTGTGTGTTACCTTGGCAGCGAAAGGGCTACCAACCTGCTATTTTTTTTTCCTTTTGAAAACTAAATATTGCAGAGAAAGGACTTAAAAAAACATACTGATTGACCCATCTGTTGAACAGAAAGGAGAGCAAGGGAAGAGCGCAGGCAACCTGTTTCAGATTTCTCGTGCAAATTTTTAAAACCTGCGTAATTGACTAATTACATTTAATGTTGCGAAGGAAAGCCGGCAAAGAAGGATGGAAGTGCCGCAATTATAACTGCATTAGAGCACGGGAACGAAAGATCCAGCTTTGCAGCCATTATGTCAATAGCAAAATTGCCATTAATGTTGACGAGTGCATGAGAGGGTCTGGTGAGAGAAATAACCGGCATCATTCCAAAATATTGAACCGATGAGGAAAAGCTATCTGCAATGCAGTTTGTTTAGATGCAATGTCGGGGGGGGGGGGACACCATGATCAGATGAAAGTTTTAAGAGTTTAATTGTGTATGGCTCTTCCTAGACTAGCTGCTAGAATCCAAACCCGGGCTTTTTTGGTAGAACATGTCCAGCAGGAACTCATTTACATATTAAGCCACACCCCCTGACATCACCATTGTGCCGCGCAGGACTTTTTGTAGGGAAAGCCCAGCGTGAAGTCATTTGCATATTAGGCCACACCCTGTGATGCCAAGCCAGCCAGAACTGCATTCCTGTGAATTCCCGCTAAAAAAAAAAAAGCCCTTGGGGCACCAGATCAATGCACGAGAGCCAGTTTGGGCAGCTGCTGTGAGAGCCCTCTCCAGCCGCACCCGCCTCACAGGGTGTCTGTTGTGGGGGAAGAAGATATAGGAGATTGTAAGCCACTCTGAGTCTCTGATTCAGAGTGAAGGGCAAGGTATAAATCTGCAATTCTTTTTCTTCTTCTTCACCCCTAGAAACCCAGTCATGTCCTACAGGTGGACATCTGTTTAAAAACCTCCAGGGAAGGCGAGCCTACCACCTCCCAAGGAAGCCTGTTCCACTGAGGAACTGCTTTAACGGTCAGGAAGTTCTTCCAAATGTTGTGCCGGAAACTCTTCTGATTTAATTTCAACCCATTGGTTCTGGTCCTACCTTCCGGGGCCACAGAAAACAATTCCATATCATCAAAGAAGAAGAAGAAATTTTTGGTAGAAGAAGAAGATATTGGATTTATATCCCGCCCTCCACTCCGAAGAGTCTCAGAGCGGCTCACAATCTCCTTTGCCTTCCTCCCCCACAACAAACACCTGTGAGGTGAGTGGGGCTGGAGAGGGCTCTCACAGCAGCTGCCCTTTCAAGGACAACCTCTGCCAGAGCTATGGCTGACCCAAGGCCATTCCAGCAGGTGCAAGTGGAGGAGTGGGGAATCAAACCCGGTTCTCCCAGATAAGAGTCCGCACACTTAACCACTACACCAAACTGGCTCTCACACCAAACTGGTAGGAAAAGCCCAGCAAGAACTCATTTGCATAGTAAGCCACACCCCTTGATTCTCCCATTGTTTCACACAGGGCTTTTTGTGCAAAAAGCCCAGCAGGAACTCATTTGCATATCAGGCCACACCTCCTGATGCCAAGCCAGCCGGAACTCCGTTCCTGTGCATTCCTGCTCAAAATAAGCCCTGAGAGTCCAAACCGTGCCAATGCCAAAGGGAACTGGGTCGGGTTTAGCAAACTGGAGGTTGGGATGCCAATGTTGGTTCTCCTCTGTAGCCTTCCGCAAACCTTTCTAAGCGGTCCCTGCAGAGTGCTGTCATGAATGCACTGCATTCTAGAAAGTTCTGGTAAGCATAGCCATCCAATCAGGACAACTTCTAGCACACGAAAGGAATTGGCCACACCTCATTTTCCTATTCTTATTATTGCTGTTCTAATGGGAAGATTTTTACCCACAAAAATAATGTGCAAAACTGTTGTGTAGGCGGACCAAAGTGAATGTATAGGGTGTTCCTGCCTGGCTCACTGGAGCCATAAGAACAGAACTTGGGGACTCAGGAACAATGGGCCACAGGATCCAAATCCCTGCTGCACCAATCACGAGCCCCCTGCTGGTTTGAATGATCCAATGGCGTGTGTGTACGGGAACCCTGAGCTGTATATAGTCGGCCCAGTTCCTCAGTCTTGAAGTGCAGCCCACCTAATGCTGTCTCTAATAAAGAGCCGATGTTCACGACCACCTCGCCTCTTCCATGCATCGAACCCGCTATATTATAAAGAAGCATTTTTCCAACAGCGATAGCAGCAGTGATGGTGACTGAAAGGAAAGTCAGCTGGGAAGAACATTAAAACACTATTATGCTCATGGGTTAGAGGTAGGGCTGCCAAGCTCCTGCCAGGGGTGGGTTTCCCCCCCACACGTCGGCAAGGAGCCGGCCACCGGGAGATCCTCGAGGGAACGCTGCTCCTGATACTGTTTTCCACTGACGGATTTAGATTCTGATTATAATGCCAAAACTGAGGGCGCTTTCATACATGCTTGCGGAGAACCAGTCAAATAGGAAATTCTGAAACCCACATCCAAAATCGGAACGGATACAGTGGAAGGAAAACTGCTCCCTGCAATTTAGATACATGGATGGAGATCCGTGCCCCCCAAAGAGCTCCATCACCACGTGGTGTGCCCGGTGTGATGACGTTACTTTCGGGTGATGACATCGTGCCACAAGATCGATCCCCCCACCGGAGCCAAGGTAAGACGCGGGCAACCCACGTCTAGACGTCCATGTGGAGGGCATGGACTAAGATTAGACAGACAGACGATAGATAGATAGATAGATAGATAGATAGATAGATAGATAGATAGATAGATAGATAGATAGATAGATAGATGATAGATAGATGATAGATAGATAGATAGATGCCTCAGATTCAGCAGGCGCTCACAGGAGCACAGCTCCTGAACCTTTCTGAGGGTTCCCCCTCCTCCTCCCCACCTACCTTGGCCATTGACTTGTAGGTGCAGCTGCATAACAATCCCTGGATTAGGAGAGCAGGCAGCCCGCCAGCCACCAGGGGCTTTGCCATGCCCCCAGAAGCCCTCATTAACCCCTGGAGAAGCCGCACCACCCTTTCTCCTCTTCTGATGTGATTTTGGGTGATGAGTGGCTTGCTGGCCTTTTGACTGTGGGGGAGGGGAGCCCAGGAGAACCCCAGGTGAGCGAGGTCTGCTTGGGCTGGCTGGATCTGTAGACAGCCTAAGCAGGCCTTACTTGCCCAGGGGTCTCTTTTCTTGCATTGGCTTGCTTTTGGATGATGGGGGGGGGGGGCAGCATATGCTAATAAGTTATGCTATGAGCTCCACCACCTATTTTTCAATGAAATGACCCATGGATGGATAGATGGATAGATGATAGAAGATGACAGACAGACTAGATAGATAGATAGATAGATAGATAGATAGATAGATAGATAGATAGATAGATAGATAGATAGATAGATAGATAGATAATGGAGAAAATAGCACATTGAAAAAATGGAAAAGGCACATAACTTCATATGAATTTCGGGAAGTGTGAAATCTTAATTCAAAGCCTCTGTGTTTTTTTATTATTATTATTACCCAGCAAGAAAAGATGTTTTGATACTAGGCACCACCTGCATTTGTCCAGAGATTAAGAAGAATGAGTTAAGACGATAGGTTAAAACCCCTTAAAGTAGAAAGGAAGAGAAGGAAGCTTCAAATCCATGAAGCGGGCTCATTTTGTGTGCATCAGTTTATATATAGAACAGATAAAGCCATTTCCACAGAGGTGTAAATTGGACTAAATTTAAAGACGCATATCTAGTTTTTTAGCCAAAGGGGAAATAAATGTTTGGCAATGGCACAGTTGTGAAAGATATAAAGTTATTTAACAAAGAAATAGATACACAGGAAGCCCTATTTGTGAAAGCAGGAGGGGAAATATGAAGTATGAATTCCAATATGACTTTGTTTCAGAGCAGTCATCCATCGCTAATACCGGCTGCATCTCAGCTCGGAGAAGGCCCGTCTCTCCAGTTTTATTTTTGCAAAGCTTATCTGTATCAACTGACCACAGCTTTCTTTACCCTGCCATCATGCCAATCTAATCTATTATTTTCCCTTTCTGTGACATTCTCAGCTGTCTGGAAGAGGTGGGAAGCCAACATGAAAAATATAACACTGCAGAAAACAAAGCAGTTCAGGGGACATAGGAGGTTGCCTTACACTGAACCAGGCCATTAGTCCATCAAAGTCAGTATTGTCTACTCAGACCGGCAGGGTTCCCAGCCTCCAGGTAGTAAACAACAACAACAGCAACCACAGTTCATATTACAGGCAATACAAAAAAATAAACACTGTGATATACTGGCTAACAACATTTAGTAAGTCATGTATAAGTCCCAGGCCTCAGATTCAGCAGGAATTCACAGGAACACATCTCCTGAACCTTTCTGAGGGTTCCCCCTCCTCCTCCCCACCTACCCTGTCCATTGAATAGGAGGTGCAGCTGCATAACAATCCCTGGATTAGGAGAGCGGGCAGCCAGCCAGCCACCAGGGGCTTTGCCACACCCCCAGCAGCCCCCATTAACCCCTGGAGAAGCCTGCACCACCCTTTCTCCATTTCTGATGTGATTTGGGCAACGAGTAGCTTGCTGGGCTTTTGACTGGGGAGGGGGCGGCCCAGGAGAGCCCCAGGTGAGCGAGGCCTGCTTTGGCTGGCTGGATCTCTAACCAGCCCAAGCATGCTTTGCTTACCCAGGGGGCTCTCCTTTCTTGCATCCGGTTGCTTTTGGCTGGGAGGGGCATATGCAGATGAGTTATGCTGATGAGCTCCACCACCTTTCTTTTTCTACAAAGCAATCCCTGCTTAGTACATATTATGAAGAAGTTCAACTTTGAAATATTGCAAGAAAGGTCCATCCAACGACCACCCGGATATAGGTTCATTTCATCAAAAAACATGTTCAAGAGTATTCCTATTTTCTTCAAGGTTTTCAGCCTCTTGTTACAATTCAGTGTTAATGCCCTCTTCGTCGACATTTATTTTCTTCACAATCTCTCATCCTCTCAGTACCACTTAAGAGTTTATATTTATATTAATGTGGCTGGCAAAAAGCTCTCTGCAATGTCTTTATTTTCTTCTAAAACTTTCACTTTGGAATAAACCATGGTAATTATAACGAGATACAACAGAAAGCTGAATGAAAATGGATAATTCTGAAATTTTTAAATGAATGCTCTTTAAAAAAAGTATTAATTATTCTTAACAACTTACCTCTAAATACCACTTAAGTGTTTGTATTTATATTAGGAGCAAGCCAGTCATAGAATTATAGAATCATAGAGTTGGAAGGGACCTCCGGGGTCATCTAGTCCAACCCCCTGCACAATGCAGGAAACTCACAAATACTGCCCCCTAAATTCACAGGATCCTCATTGCTGTCAGATGGCCATCCAGCCTCTGTTTAAAAAGCTCCTAGGAAGGAGCGCCCACCACCTCCCGAGGAAGCCTGTTCCACTGAGGAACCGCTCTAAACTCACAAATACCTCCCCCTAAATTCACAGGATCCTCATTGCTGTCAGATGGCCATGTAGCCTCTGTTGAAAAACCTCCAAGGAAGGAGAGCCCATCACCTCCTGAGGAAGCCTGTTCCAATGAGGAACTGCTGTAACTGTCAGGAAGTTCTTCCTAATGTTGAGCCGGAAACACTTTTGATTTAATTTCAACCCACTGGTTCTGGCCCTATCTTCTGGGGCCCTAGAAAACAATTTCACAGCATCCTCTATATGACAACCCTTCTAGTACTTGAAGATGGTGATCATATCACCTCTCAGCTGCCTCCTCTCCAGGCTAAATATGCCCAGCTCCTTCAACCTTTCTTCACAGGACTTGGTCTCCAGACCCCTCACCATCTTTGTAGTAATAAAAGAAGGTGGCAGAGATATGCAGAAGCTTGGCCCTCTTCTAGTCTGTGTCCCATCCCAATGGTAACAGGTAGTGGAGCCAGGTTGAATTACTTGCCTCCGTCATTGGTGTTATGTAATGACAGGTCCATAAATAATAAAACCTCAGTTCTGCATGATTTCCTGCTTGAGCAGGATATGGACCTTGCTTGCATGACTGAGACCTGAGTGCGTGACGGGGAGACAGTGGCTCTCTCACAGGTGGCCCCCCCAGGGGTGGCCAATGGTAGCTCTCCAGATGTTTTTTGCCTACAACTCCCATAAGCCCCAGCCAGCATGGCTGATGGCTGGGGCTGATAGGTGTTGTAGGCAGAAAACATCTGGAGAGCTACCGTTGGCCACTCCTGCTCTAGATGATTTGGTAGAGTCGTGGTATGATCAGCTTTCCAGGATCATCAATGAGATCGCACCACGGTGCCCTTTGCATCCCCATTCTAAGCTCACACCATGGTATACCCCGGAGTTGCAGCTGATGAAACGGGGCTCAGATGGCTAGAGAGGCAGTGGCGGCGGACTTGAGACAAAGCAACCAGAACATCTTATAGAGAGTTTATGAGGTCCTATGAGATGGCAGTCAAAGTCACAAAGAAAGCCTTCTTTGCGGCCAAGATTGCGTCTGCGACATCGCGCCCGGCACAATTATTTAGGATAATTCGGTCGCTTACAACACTGCCACAAGGCAGGCCAAATTGTAGAGAACTGGATATCGGCTGTGAGGCTTCTGCGAATTTTTTCACAGACAAGATCTTGTTGCTCTGTCATGACCTTCCCGCTACAGTTGAAACAGTATGTAAACTCGAGGCTCCATGCCTGTCTTTCGGACCAGCTTTAGATCGCTTTAAAATGCTCAGTCTGGAGGAAGTTGATAGAATACTCTCTATTGTACACCCAACAACATGTGATCTGGACCCGTGCCCATCCTGGCTGATTAAAGCGTGCCAGGGAGAGCTCCGATATCCTATACGGGATATTGTAAATAGATCTCTCCTGGAAGGACTTTTTCCAACATCTCTTAAAGAGGCAGTGGTCCTCCCTCTCCTGAAAAAGTCCACCTTAGACCCGGCCTAATTGGCACACTATCGACCGGTCTCGAATTTAACCTTTTTGGAGAAAATTATTGAGAGGGCAGTAGCACTACAGTTACACAGTTTTCTGGAGGATGCTTCCATCCTAGATTCCCATGGGACGGAGACAGTTTTGGTCACCCTAGTGGATGACCTCCAGCGATATCTGGATTGAGACGGCTCGGCAGTACTAATGCTGTTAGACCTGTTGGCTGCGTTGGACACGGTCGACCACCAGTTACTAGCCCACTGCCTCGTCGACACAGGGATTCAGGGGCTAGCCTTACAGTGGCTTACCTCTTTCCTTTGCAGTTGGGGACAAAGGGTGTCAATTGGGGGAGAGTCATCCCAGAGACACCCGCTTAATTGTGGTGTGCCTCAGGGGGCGGTTCTATCCCCAATGTTATTTAACATCTACATGCGATCGCTTGCACAGATTGTCCAGAGGTATGGGCTGGGTTGCCATCAATATGCTGATGACACCCAGCTCTATCTACTGATGGACGGCTGACCTGATGATGTCCCAGAAAGCCTAGATCAGGTATTGAAAGCCGTGGCTGGTTGGCTTAAACTAAGCCGACTGAAGCTGAACCCGATGAAGACAGAGGTCCTTTGCCTAAGTCGCGGTGGCCTGGGCAGGGAAATCCCCCTGCCAACTTTTGATGGGGTGTCATTGACAATGGGGTCCAAGGCCAGAAGTTTGGGGGTGCTATTGGAGACCTCCCTGACGATGGTAGCCCAGATAGCAGCAACTGAGAAATCCGCCTTCTTTCACCTTAGGTGGGTGAAACAGTTGGTTCCTTTCCTTGACCGTGGTGACCTGGCAACTGTGATTCATGCAACGGTCACCTCGAGATTGGACTACTGTAATGCCCTCTACTTGGGGCTGCCTTTGTCACGAACTCGGAAACTTCAGCTAGTGTAGAATGCGGCTGCTAGGGTGCTATTGGGGCGGCCCAAGTGGGAGCACATACAACTAGCACTGCAGGAACTGCACTGGCTACCAATAGTGTACCAGATTTGTTACAAAGTGCTGGTTATTACCTTTAAAGCCTATATGGCCAAGGGCCCATTTACCTGAGGGACTGTCTGTCCCCACACGTTCCCCAGAGAGTGCTGAGATCTGGATCCCAACATCTCCTAGTGATTCCCGGACTGAAGGAGGCAAGACGGTTGACCACCAGGGATCAGTGGCAGCCATATCCTGTGATGCCATATCCTTTTGATGCCAAGCCAGCCAGAACTGCGTTCCTGTGAATTCCTGCCCCCCCCCCCCCCAAAGCCCTGTAAGCCCTGCAAGGCCTGTAAGACCGTTCTCTTCCGGCAAGCCTTTAGTTGACTGTAGGAGAATCCTGGAACAACTGTCATCTTGGCGAGTGAACAGGATCAGAACCCTCATTTATAAAATGTGTTCTCTGTACCTCACATAGGATTTAGCACAACCTCAGAATGGGTGGCAGACAGGGAAGTTGAAAACAATAAAGAAGGTTGAAGATAATGAGAACAAATGGAGGAGAGGGGAGGCCACTCCCACAGGACCCAGAGATATGAACAGCTGTATACTGTTGACTGAAAGACAGGGATGGCTGAGTTTCATGTATCAGTTCAACACAACTAGCCACAGAGTTAGGGTGCAAGTCTTGAACATTAGTGGCACCTAGGACTCTTTTTTTTTTGTAGGAAAAGCCCAGCATAAACTCATTAGCATATTAGGCCACACCCCTGATATCATCATTGTTTCACACAGGGCTTTTTGTAGAAAAAGCCTAGCAGGAACTCATTTGCATATTAGGCCATATCCTGTGATGCCAAGCAAGCCAGAACTGCATTACTATGAATTCCTGCCTCCCCCCACCACAAGCCCTTGTGACTCCATTTCAGCGCATCCCTAGAAGCCCAGTCAGGTCCGAAGGCTGGAGATCCCGTAAAATTGCATAAATCTATGGGAAGAGGGCACAGCTCAGTGGCAGAACATCGACTCAGCATGCAGAAGGTCCCAGATTCAATCCCCAGCATCTCCAGTTAAAAGGGACCAGGCAACAGGTGATGGGAAATACCTCAGCCTAAGACCCTGGAGAGCTGCTGCCAGTCTGAGTAGATAATGCTGACCCTGATAGACCAATGGTCTGATTCATGTCTTCAAGTTCCCTAACTACTACTACTAGTAGTTATCAATCAAAGTTTAATACGGTCAAAGACCAATCAATTAAATACAAATAACTTGATAAAATACAATCAGGTAATGCTATGATGAGAATAAAACATACACAGTATAAAATATTATTTCCTCCCCAAAACAATGATTAAATTGAAACACCGATTAGACATTGATTAAAACACGGATTAAATTCCAGGACCAAGGCGTTCAATTGGGTATTTCCCTTAGGAATTGCTTCCGGAGACTTATAGCTCGCGAAGCAAATTTTGCCACACATAAAGTGGTTCCATTGTTCCTATCAGCCAATAATTAGTAGAAGAAGGTGCTGGTGGTGATGATATTGGATTTATATCCCGCCCTATACTCGGAATCTCAGAGTGGTCGCAATCTCCTTTACCTCCCCCCCACACAACAAGCACCCTGTGAGGTAGGTGGGGCTGAGAGAGTTCTTACAGCAGCTGCCCTTTCAAGGACAACTCCTATAAGAGCTATGGCTGACCAAAGGAGGAGTGGGGGAATCAAACCTGGTTCTCCCAGATAAGAGTCTGTGCACTTAACAACTACACCAAACTGGCTCAAAACAGGTTTTGACACAGAAAATACTGGTTCGAACAACGGCCTTTTGTTCATGCTCTCAGCATGAGAATCTTAACATAAAGGATTGACTTTTTTTTTTTTTAAGGACAAAACAGTGTAAGCTTCTATTGTCAACTCTGATAAGAACTTGAATTTATACAGTAACTCCAACTCCATGGGGTGTGTGCTTTATTGACCCAAAAAAAGCTGATCTGCTCAAATTGCAGAATGCCATTTGCTTTTTTAAAAAAAATATGTTTTATGACACAATCCATACATTGACAGTACCTTCCCCGGGTGCTTTGATTCCAGTCGCCTAAAGAGAGGGAAAGTTTAGACTCGTGACTTACAGAGACAAACTATATTGGTATTTTTTTTTTTCTGGCCGGGGTAGTGACATTTCAAAAGAAACAGCCAGAATTTGCATTCTATTTCACACATAAAGAATCAAAATGGTGAACCGAAAGAGGATTCAGCAGTCCCGTAAAGTATGAAATACCCTTTCCACAGTTCCCGGAGCGGCTCTAATTGCTAGACTCCTCTATCAGGAAAAAAAGGTAAAGGTAGTCCCCTGTGCAAGTACCAATCATTTCTAACTCTGGCGTGACATTGCTTTCACGTTTTCACGGCAGACTTTATACGGGGTGGTTTGCCATTGCCTTCCCCAGTCATCTACACTTCCCCCCACAGCAAGCTGGGTACTCATTTTACCGACTTCCGAAGGATGGAAGGCTAAGTCAACCTTGAGCCGGCTACCTGAACCAGCTTCTGCTGGGATCGAACTCAGGTCATGAGCAGAGGGCTCCGACTGCAGTACTGCAGCTTTACCACTCTGTGCCATGGGACTCATTCCTCCATCAGAAGGGAGATTTAAATACAGTTGGAGAGTTGCCCTTTGACAAGCTCTCGCATGACGTTTATTTTCCCAAAGAAGGTCCACTTGTTGGACCGCATCAAGCTCTAGAAAGTAATTCCATCGGATTTAAATAGGTTTGCCTCCTTTGTGACCCGGTCCCCCAAGGCCCTCGAGCCACAGGAGGTTAATCTGGTTTTTGTGATTGCTGGCTTCCTCAAAGCTCTCCGCCAACCAATCCTCCGCTACCAGTTGCCTCAGGGCGGTGCAGTGAAGTGGAGAGAGGTGCAGAAGACCATCAACTCGGGGAGACTTCAGCAAAAACCTGAAGCAGAATGAGCTCTGGCCACCCGGTAATAATGGCCTGTGATTAGGTCATAAAGACTTTACATGCGATGCGAGCCCTCGCTATTTCAAAAGAACTGGAGCAGAGCTCTTGCTCTCAAGATTTGTTAGAAGAAAGAACGAAGTTTAGAGCTGGGGGAAGGGCCGATCTATCTTTTAAAAGGTCCTTTAATGCTTTTGCCTCTATCCAGCCTTTCATCCGAGCATTAGTGCTGCTTCAGTAAAGAAGAAAGACGTGTATCCTGGAAAAGACACCCCACCACACACACATGCATTTACCAGAAAGATGTCCTTTAATACATCAACATCTCTTTGTAAATCCAAATCATATTTTTTGTTTTCTGCTGAAGCTGTGTAGCATCTTAGGGACCAGGGCTTTTTTTTGTAGCAGGAACTCCTTTGCATATTAGGCCACACCCCCTTATGTAGCCAATCCTGCAAGAACTTACAGGGCTTAGTTCAGGCCGTACTGTAAGCTGTGGGAGATTGGCTATATCATGGGTGTGTGGCCTAATATGCAAAGCAGTTCCTGTTACAAAAAAAAAGCCCTGCTAAAGTCCCATGGTGCAAAGTGGTAAAGCTGCAGTACTCTGCTCATCATGACCTGAGTTCGATCCTGGTGGAAGCTGGGTTCAGGTAGCTGGCTCAAGGTTGACTCAGCCATCCATCCTTCCGACGTTGTGATGCGATGTCACTCCAGAGTCGGAAACAACTGGTTCTTGCACAGGGGACTACCTTTACCTTTAAAGACTATACTACATATGATCTTAGCCAAAAGAACGAGAAGCAAAGGAGGGTATTACTTTCTCCCCCCCCCCACCCTTAATTTGTGTTTATTGTTTTGTGCTTGTCGCATTGTGTGCGTGTTCCCCCTGTATTATTTGCTGGTTTTCGGAGCTGATCTTGTGTCAAAATAAAGCTTTATTTGGATTTAGATAAGGACTATAAATAAACTGGCAGAACGGTGCACCCCAGAACAACCCAAGATGCACAAGACTACGGATGTATACGTTGGCCAGTGTGGACATGGTTGCTTAGAGGGGGGCAGGGCTTTTTTTGTAGCAGGAACTCCTTTGCTTATTAGGCCACCCACCCCTGATGTAGCCAATCCTCATCTCCCAATTACAATTGGGGCTCTTTAGCTTGGAGAAACGTCGACTGCGGGGTGACATGATAGAGGTTTACAAGATAATGCATGGGATGGAGAAAGTAGAGAAAGAAGTACTTTTCTCCCTTTCTCACAATACAAGAACTCGTGGGCATTCGATGAAATTGCTGAGCAGACAAGTTAAAACGGATAAAAGGAATTACTTCTTCACCCAAAGGGTGATTAACATGTGGAATTCACTGCCACAGGAGGTGGTGGCGGCCACAAGCATAGCCACCTTCAAGAGGGGGTTAGATAAAAATATGGAGCAGAGGTCCATCAGTGGCTATTATGTTCTTAAGTAGGCCCCTTACTAAGAGCCCTGTAAGATCTTGGAGGATTGACTCCATCCGGGGTGTGTGGGCTAATATGCAAAGGAGTTGCTGCTACCAAAAAAGCCCTAGAGGGGGAAACTTGGAAATTATTGTGATAGAACTCCCTTCCTGGCTGCTATCACCTTCCCTTACCTGCGGTGAGTTTACCAGTGATTACGAAGGGCCCCAAACAAGAACCAGCTTCAGCAAATTCATTTGTATGTTTGGTTCTAGGCATTTTATAAGCCCCCTGTGGGGCTGTTGGTTTACCTGCTAGCATGGTATTGGGGAGGTTCAAAGGAGCGCATGATCCTTGCTTTGCGTGAGCAGAAGAAAGACAAATTTAGATGTAAGCAGTAAATCTCCTGAAAATTGGCAAGCATCTTTACCATGATAATTACAAAGAAGAAAATTGTGTTGTTTTTGTTTTTTTAAAAAAGGGGGAAAGCATTTATCAAGCTGATGTATCTCAGTTTGAAAATGGCTTTTACTCCAAAACATCTGTCTTCTAATCAAAGCGGATCCTGATTTTTTTTTTTTGTGCTTAACTCATCACTCTGTCACTGTTTCCCCCCCCCCAACATAAATAATCTTCTCTACCCCTTTACAGAATGCATTCTGATATACTGGTTACTGCGTCCCCAGAAGAATTTATTCCGTAATACTTCTAAGGAGGTACAGACTGCCAGAAGTAAGTGTCCTATGCAAAACTCTGGTTTGGGTTTTAACCTTCAAGGCCTAAACAGCCAGGAACCAACATATATGTGGGACTCTCTCTCCCCACAAGTCCCTTGAAGGGCCTTAAGACTGGCCAATCAATGTCCACTTGTAGTCCCCGAGACAGGGCTTTTTTTGAGCAGGAACTCACAGGAACATAGTTCCGACTGGCCTGGTGTCAGAGGGTGTGGCCTAACATGCAAATGAACTCCTGCTGGATTTTTTTTTCTACACAAAAAGCCCTGCGTAAAACACTGGCGGTGTCAGGGGGTGTGGCCCAATATGCAAATGAGTTCCTGCTGGGCTTTTCCTACAAAACAAGCCCTGCCTAAAAACATCCACTTAGCCTCGTCTGGAGCCAGGGCCTTTTTGGCTCTGGCTCCAACCTGGTGGAATCAGCTCCCAATGGAGATCAGGGCCCTGAGGGATCTACTGCAGTTCCACAGGGCCTCTCAGATGGAGCTCTTCCACCAGGCCTTCAGATGAGGCAGCGGACATCCGGTAAGATCTTCCCCTCCTGCCGTGCATTGCCCCAGACCTGTTTCTAGGCTGCTCACATGTGCCAAATGCTGTTGTTGTTTTAAGTATAATCGATTGTTAATTGAGGATTTCAGGATTTTATTGAAGTTTTGTATATGTCTACGTGTCGTAACCTGCCCTGAGCCTGCCTTGGAGGGATGGGCGGGATAGGAATCCCAGAAATAACCAATCAACCAATAAATGAAAGAAGTCCAGTTTTCTTGGTTGTGCTCGTAACAGACGGAAGGAAAGCAATCCCTTCTGAACACTTGTTCGGACATTGAAAGGTTTGGATCCTAGATGGTGACGGGAAGTGACACCAAGTCAGAGCCCACTTATGCCGAGCCTCCCGGGTTCTCAAGGCGTGAGATGAACAGAAGCAGGCAATGGTTGGTCATTGCCTGATTCTATGTAGCAACCCTGGACTTCTTTGGGGGTCTCCCATCCAATTATTGTTGTTGTTGTTGTTAAATTCTGCCCATTTCCTCATGGGGGCTCAGAGCGGAAGACATCAACATAAGTAATAATAAAATAACAATAAAATCACAGTAACATTACAATAAAACCAGTTACAATATTTAGTAATGGTCCAGAAAATATCTATAGCACAGGGGTGGCCAACAGTAGCTCTCCAGATGTTTATGCCTACAACTCCCATCAGCCCCAGCCATTGGCCATGCTGGCTGGGGCTGATGGGAGTTGTAGACAAAAAACATCTGGAGAGCTACCGTTGGCCACCCCTGGTATAGCAAGATGTTCCTAAGTGAAATCAACCCTGACTGTTCCCTTGAAGGTCCTATTAGCTTTGGAGGGATGGGCTATTAGCCACAGTGTGTGTGTGTGTGTGTGTATATATATATATAGATATAGATATATAGATATAGCCACTGTGTGACACAGAGTGTTGGACTGGATGGGCCATTGGCCTGATCCAACATGGCTTCTCTTATGGTCTTATGTTTAAGGTCAGATGCTGAAGCTGAAGCTCAAATCCTTTGGCCACCCAATGAGAAGGGAGCACTCCCTGAAGAAGACCCCGATGCTGGGAAAGACAGAAGGCAAAAGAAGAAGGGGACAGCAAAAGATGAGATGGTTGGACAGCGTGACCGATGTAACTAACATGAATTTGAGCAGACTTTGGAGACTGGTAGAAGACAGGAGCGGCTGGCGTGACTTGGTCCATGGGGGTCGCAAAGAGTCGAAGTCGACTGTGCGACTGAACAATGAATAGCAGGATGTTACAGCAGAATGGTACAGTAGGGGAGGCCAACCGATCTGTTAGATAGATACCCTCCGCCTCATCCAAAAGCCTGGCGGAACAGCTACATTTCACAGGCCCTACAAAAGCAAGACTGTGATCAGGCAGGCAAAAAGGGACTATGAGGAGCATATTGCAAAAAACATAAAGACCAACAATAAAAATTTCTTCCAATATATTAGAAGTAGGAAACCAGCCAGGGAGGCAGTGGGGCCCTTGGATGACCATGGGGTAAAAGGATTACTGAAGGAGGATAGGGAAATGGCTGAGAAGCTGAATGCATTTTTTGCCTCCGTCTTCACTGTGGAAGATGAGAACTTTTTGCCCACCCCTGAACCACTAATGTTGGAAGGGGTGTTGAAAGACCTGAGTCAGATTGAGGTGACAAAAGAGGAGGTCCTACAAATAATAGACAAATTAAAAACTAATAAGTCACCGGGTCCGGATGGCATACATCCGAGAGTTCTGAAAGAACTCAAAGTTGAACTTGTGGATCTTCTAACAAAAATCTGTAATCTTTCATTGAAATCTGCCTCCGTTCCTGAGGACTGGAAGGTAGCAAATATCACCCCCATCTTTAAAAAGGGTTCCAGAGGAGATCCAGGAAATTACAGGCCAGTCAGTCTGACTTCAATACCGGGGAAGTTGGTAGAAACCATTATCAAGGACAGAATGAGTAGGCACATTGATGAACATGAGTTATTGAGGAAGACACAGCATGGATTCTGTAGGGGAAGATCATGCCTCACTAACCAGCTACATTTCTTTGAGGGGGTGAACAAACATGTGGACAAAGGAGACCCGATAGATGTTGTTTACCTTGACTTCCAGAAAGCTTTTGATAAAATTCCTCATCAAAGGCTCCTTAGAAAGCTTGAAAATCATGGTGTAAAAGGACAGGTCCTCTTGTGGATCAAAAACTGGCTGAGTAATAGGAAGCAGAGAGTGAGTATAAATGGGCAGTCTTCGCAGTGGAGGATGGTAAGCAGTGGGGTGCCTCAGGGCTCGGTACTGGGTCCCATGCTCTTTAACTTGTTCATCAATGATTTAGAGTTGAGAGTGAGCAGTGAAGTGGTCAAGTTTGCGGATGACACAAAATTGTTCAGGGTGGTGAGAACCAGAGAGGATTGTGAGGAACTCCAAAGGGATCTGTTGAGGCTGGGTGAGTGGGCGTCAACGTGGCAGATGCGGTTCAATGTGGCCAAGTGCAAAGTAATGCACATTGGGGCCAAGAATCCCAGCTACAAATACAAGTTGATGGGGTGTGAACTGGCAGAGACTGACCATGAGAAAGATCTTGGGGTCGTGGTAGATAATTCACTGAAAATGTCAAGACAGTGTGCGTTTGCAATAAAAAAGGCCAACGCCATGCTGGGAATTATTAGGAAGGGAATTGAAAACAAATCAGCCAGTATCATAATGCCCCTGTATAAATCGATGGTGCGGTCTCATTTGGAGTACTGTGTGCAGTTCTGGTCGCCGCACCTCAAAAAGGATATTATAGCATTGGAGAAAGTCCAGAAAAGGGCAACTAGAATGATTAAAGGTTTGGAACACTTTCCCTATGAAGAAAGGTTGAAACGCTTAGGGCTCTTTAGCTTGGAGAAACGTCGACTGCGGGGTGACATGATAGAGGTTTACAAGATAATGCATGGGATGGAGAAAGTAGAGAAAGAAATACTTTTCTTCCTTTCTCACAATACAAGAACTCACAATACAAGAACTCGTGGGCATTCGATGAAATATATATATATTCGATGAGATATATATATATGGCTGCTGTGTGACACAGAATGTTGGACTGGATGGGCCATTGGCCTGATCTAACATGGCTTCTTTTATGTTCTTAAAAGGCTAACAAGCCAGGAAGGGCCCGGATCTCCATAGAGAGCTGATTCCACCAGTTCGGGCAAGACGGGCATCTCAAGTTCTAAACAGGGCCAATCTTGTTTAACTTCTGAAATCTGATGAGATAAAGGCCATTCTGGTCAGGGTAGGTTCTAGATAAGCACTTTAGTATGATTTCTTTTCAAAAATGTGAATGCCTGTGGACAGCTTTGGAGCTTCAGTATTAATTTCTCCTCCCACACACCATCTCTGCCCAATGTGAGCCTCACTCTGAAATCTCCTCTCCCAGGTCCATGGCAACACTCTCAGCCTTCGGTACAAAACAGAGCAACCTAGTACTAGACAGAACACAAGACAGAAAGGAATGAACCAAATCCCACTGCCAGTGTTCTTTCCATATTTGACAAGGCTGATAGAACAATCAAAGCAACAAGTGAAAAGTCATCAGAAAGGTGTGCATCCTTCACAACGAGGAGTGGAGGCATTGTGACTCTATCCATTGGTCTCAGTTTCTCTGTTTCGCTCTCTGTCTCCTTGATGGAGGTAAGTTTTACTTCTATCTGATCTGAAGGGGAGTGCAACTTTTCCTAAACTTCTGATTGACCATAGCTAACATATTTCTGTGTTAAAGCAACAGGTGCCCAGGGCTTTTTTTGTAGCAGGAACTCCTTTGGGTATTAGGCCACACACCCCTGTCGTAGCCAATCCCTCAAGAGCTTCCAGTAGGCCTTGTACTAAGATCCCTGTAAGCGCTTGGAGGATTGGCTACATCAGGGGTGTGTGGCCTAATATGCAAAGGGGTTCCTGCTACAAAAAAAGCCCTCATATGCATTATCTTACAGTCACTGCTTTGCTCTTATACTTGTGTAATTACCATTTTCTGTATTGTTTAACATATCATGCTTTGTTTCAGGCTGCTGTAATCCTAGCCCCAGCTCATCGCTTATTAGATGCATCATCCTATGAATTATATTCACTTATAGCTTGTAAACTGCCTTCCGTCTCAGCGAGAAAAGTAGATTATAATTAAAATAATGACCATAATAATCTTTCAGCGTCAGGGTGGCCATGACTGATTCCAGAACTGGAGGTTAAGGTCAACAGTGTTTGTTAGAAGCCAGATCTTGGTCTACGACATGATGAAGGCCCTCTTCTGTTGAATGGTCTGACTCCTAGGGTGCGGCCAGACCTACCACTTAAAGCGAGATGGAAGAGCCTTTTTCTGGACTGGGGCAGAAAAATCCGACGTGGCGGCGTTCACATGAACAGTGGTATAAAGGGTTGGTCCCGTTAGTGAAAAGCAGTTGATCGATCACACGGTGATGGTGATTTCTGGGAGGGGGGGGTCCATTGAACATGCGCCCAACTGTTTGGAGCTGGGAAATCAAACCTTGCTTCAGCGGCAGGGGGAAAGGGGGAAAGTTTCCGGAATTAACGTTGCCGATCCAAACCACAGAACTGCCAGGAATTATTTTCCTAGAAATTGGCAGTGACAATGATACCTTGAAATCCTCCACATTGAAAAAAAAGAATTTTTTTCCTGTTCTAAATAGTGGGATAACGTTTCCCCTCCCTCCAATCCTGTGTTGATTGGAGAAGCAGAAGCGTCACCTCAGATTCCCGGATGATCTGGCGATGCGCATGTCTGTGAGGTGAGAGGCAGTATCGCGCGTGAGCTGTCCAAACAACAAAAAGCCGATCCTGTGCCGCTGTTTTGAAAAAGGACCGGACTTTTTCTACAGTCAAATTAACCCGATATACATGCGGGGCAAGTCGGGATGATAACGACTCCACATCGTTTGACAGATGTGAATGTCTGGACGTTTGCTTTAACTCCACATGGGGGCGTGGGTGAGTCGCGGTTAATGTTCCATCTGACCGCACCCCTTGTGGCTTTTATAAAGAGAACTGGCCAATCCAGAGGCATCATACTACCTAGCGACAGCAGGAGATGAGGTTGTACAGCCCTCTTCTTCGTCTGAATGTAGCGGTGGAGTCTCGGTAAGGATGGGCACGAACCAGCTCATGAGTGTACATTTGTGACAAATTTTGGCCAATCCATGGGTCACAAACTGAAGAGCCACTACTGAAGCGAACAAGCCGAAAAGCCACCACAAACTTGCATAAGCCACCAGTTTGTGGTGGTTTGTGAAAAGCTGAAAACGGGGATTAAAAATGGCTCCAAACCATTTAAACCCCTGCTTTCTGTTCTTCACACACACAGGCTGAGTGGTGGGGAGCAGAAAGGAGGGGTCACAAATTGCAACAAACCAGTTCGGTTCGCAAATTAACCTCTTGGTTCTAATAGGATTGTGGTTCAGCCATGAACCACAAACTGAAACAAACCGTAAAAATGTGGTTTTTGCCCAACCCTAGGCCTGGACATACATTATGTATGGTACGCAGGACCTTTTTGAGCAGGAACACATAGGAACACAGTTCCAGCTGTCTTGGTTTCAAGGAATGTGGCCTGATATGCAAATGAGTTCTTGCTGGTTTTCTTCTACAAAAAAGCCCTGTTTGAAACAATGGTGATATTGGGGTGTTGTCAAGCATGCATATTTCTAAGCACAATGGTGGGTTCTTAAACAGAAAGGAGGCCGTTAGTATTCACTGCCTCCCTCCCTTTTTTTCCAAAGGTTGGGCAAACAGCAATTCCATCTAGCCCAATGATGTTCTCGCTGCAGCCGGGCTGTGAGGTGCCTCTCCCCCACATTCACACAGACAGCTCTTATCAGGTCTGGAAGAAGTGTGAGAAACGGAGATGTCTTTAATAATCTACATTCCTTAGTATTAAACTAGATACTATGTACTAACCTTTGAACCCGTGACTCAAAAAGCATCTGTATGTTATCCTTTGAACTAATCCTATATAGTAACAGTATAATCATGTATATGGCATTACTTCCAAGGATTCTGTCCTTGGTAAAGCTTCAGAGTTTCTCCAATAAAGCAATTTTTGATTTCACAACAAAAGACTGATTATTGAGAAATATTGATGCTTGACAGGTGTGTGGACTGATATGCAAATGTGTCCCTGCTGGGCTTTTTCTACATAAAAAGCCCTGATGATAGGTCATAGAGTTGCTCACCCTAGTGTCAGACCCTGATCTTTTTGGATCAAGTCTTGCAGTCCCAGCTGTAGCCATGGATATGAGCAGTGGTGATGGTGGAAAGATCCGATTAGGGACCTTTTCACCAACATGAGTGTGACACGAGAGAGAGAAAAAGAAGTTTAATAAGATTTGGAAGCACAATGGTAACTTGTCTCAGGCGTCCCCTCTACAACGGATTTCCAACACCACAGTTTATCACAGGAAATAATGTAAGCTAATTAGTGTCACTGGGTATCAGCGCAATATTAATTTCTATAACATGCACTTGCATAAGATAGTAAACTGATGATACATAATAGCATAACAGCAAAACGGGGGGAGGGGGGAACACCCCAAACCCTAGCTTAAAAGCCTACTTAAAATCAAGTGTCGGACTGGAAAGGCAATTTACATTAAATACCAGCAGGAAAACTGCAGCGACTGTAAGATAAATAATTGCAATTATAATAAAACATTAAAATGCATTTGCTGTCTTTACTTTTGCTCTATTACGTTATGGTCTTGTTTTAGGGTTGCCAAGTCCAATTCAAGAAATATCTGGGGACTTTGGGGGTGGAGCCAGGAGACTTTGGGGGTGGAGCCAGGAGACATTGGGGCAGAGCCAGGAGCAAGGGTGTGACAAGCATAATTGAACTCCAAGGGGGTTCTGGCCATCACATTTAAAGGGACAGCACACCTTTTAAAATGCCTTCCTTCCATAGAAAATAATGAAGGATAGGGGCACCCTCTTTTGGGGCTCATAGAATTTGACCCCCTGGTCCAATCCTTTTGAGACTTGGCAGGTATTTTGGGGAGAGGCACTAGATACTATACTGAAAATTTGGCACCTCTACCTCAAAAAACAGCCCCCCCCAGAGCCCCCGATACCCACAGATCAATTCCCCATCATTCCCTATGGGAATCTTTTGTGGAGGTGCATAATGGCTGTGGGGGTGGGGCTTCCCCCGCTGGCCAGCTGGCTGGGGGAGGGGGGAAGCCTGTAAAATCAGGGGATCCCCCGCTGGGACCTGGGGATTGGGAAGCCTATCTTGTTTGTACAGGCAGTGGAAGAAGTGGTGAAACTGGGCCTAGACTGCACCACACCAACCTACAGGTGACTATGTACCTGTCTATATTCCAAATAATCCATACATGCAGGTGCAGCCTGGAGACCTCCCACTTTCACAACTAATCCCTAGCCGGCAGAGATCAGCTCCCCTAGAGAAAATTTGAAATAAAGACAGATTCCGGTGTAAATATAACACAAGTCACCAAAATAAATGCAAATATATCAGAAGCATGTACAATGTATGTCTTACGAGATTTATCCAGGTGGGCAGCCAGGTTGGTCTGAAGCAGTTGAACAAAGCAGGAGTCAAGATGCACCTCTAAGACCAACCAAGTTTTATTCAGAATTAGGGTTGCCAATCCCCAGGTGGGGGCAGGGGATCCCCCAGTTTGGAGGCCCTCCCCCCGCTTCAGGGTCATCAGAAAGCGGGGGGAGGGGAGGGACATGTCTGCTGGGAACTCTGTTATTCCCTAGGGAGATTTATTCCCATAGATAATCATGGAGAATTGATCCGTGAGTATCTGGGGCTCTGGGGGGGCTGTTTTTTGGGTTAGAGGCACCAAATTTTCAGTATAGCATCTAGTGCCTTTCCCCAAAATACCCCCCCCCCCAAGTTTCAAAAAGATAGGACCAGGGGGTCCAATTCTATGAGCCCCAAAAGAAGGTGCCCCTATCCTTCATTATTTCCTATGGAAGGAAGGAATTGAAAAAGGTCCCTTTAAATGTGATGGCCAGAACTCCCTTTGGAGTTCAATTATGCTTGTCACAGCCTTGATCTTGGCTCCACCCCTAATGTCTCCCGGCTCCACCCCCAAAGTCTCCTGGCTCCACCCCCAAAGTCCCCAGATATTTCTTGAGTTGGACTTGGCAACCCTATTCAGAATGTAAGCTTTCATGTGCTCTCTAAGCACTCTTCATCAGACGAGGGGATCAGGTATAGCTTCTGGGATTCTGTGGGACCACTGTCTTTAAATCTGTGTGCCTTCAGCAATACTTCCAAGGATCTCACGACTCCCAAAATAGCAGACAATTCAAAATGATCCAACACCCATCTGTATGCAAAAATGCTTGCAAAAACATGGGACCAACATGTACAAGTGGAAAGTCCATGGGGGAAAAAACACTCTAAAGAGAGAAGGACAACTTGTCAAATCCAGAACTCAAGAATGGTTTTGCTGCCTTTGCTCAATTTCAAACAAAGTAAACATTCTTCACACAGCCAGAGCAACTCTTTCACATGGAGAAAATGGCTGCCTTGAAGGGTGGATTCTATGGCATTGTTCCATGCCAAGGCCCCTCTCCTTTCCTCCCCAAACCCCACCCTCTTCTGGATCCACCCCCCAAAGTCTCCAGGTATTTTCCTACACAGACCTGGCAACCCTATCACAGAGAAAATTAGTTGCCGCTGAAAGGAGTCCTGGCCAAGTCTTCTCCCTGAGGTACTTTCTGCTTGAAGTAATATTCACAGATACCCATCCCATGGTAGGGTGGCTAGTCTCCAGATAGGACCTGAGAATCCCTCGGAGGTGCAGGTCTTCTCCAGACTACAGAGATCAGTTCCCCTGGAGAAAAAAAATGGATGATTTGGAGGGTGGACTCTATGACACTGTCCCCCACTGAGGTCCCTCCCCAGGTTCTAATATCAAATCTCCAAGACTTCCCCAACCTCGATCTGACAACCTACCCCCCATCCGCAACTGCTGGAAAGGAGAAGGATCTAGCATTCCCAGCCCATGGGCAGAATTCAATCATGTGAATGCCACCTTGAAGATAACCACCTAATGTACACCTTATGAGGGTTATGTCTAAATCTGGTAAATTATTCCTTCAAATGAATATCACTTGTATTTCCTGAATTCCTGTTTGTTGCTCTATGTGTGTGCGTGTGTGTGCATTTGTATGTATGTGGATGGATGGATGGATGGATGGATGGATGGATGGATGGATGGATGGATGGACAGATGGACATACATACATATAGAAAGACAGGTAGATGATGGTGATGATGATGATGATCTGGAGAGCCAGTTTGGTGTAGTGGTTAAGTGTGTGGACTCTTATCTGGGAGAACCGGGTTTGATTCCCCACTCCTCCACTTGCACCTGCTGGAATGGCCTTGGGTCAGCCATAGCTCTTGCAGGAGTTGTCCTTGAAAGGGCAGCTGCTGGGAGAGCCCTCTCCAGCCCCACCCACCTCACAGGGTGTTTGTTGTGGGGGAGGAAGGTAAAGGAGATTGTGTTGTGTTTGTTGTGGGGGAGGAAGGTAAAGGAGATTGTGAGCCGCTCTGAGACTCTTCGGAGTGGAGGGCGGGATATAAATCCAATATCTTCTTCTTCTTCTTCTTGATGATGATGATGATGATGATGATGATGATGAAGATAGATAGATAGACAGGCAGACAGATGACTGACTGATAGAAGAAGAAGAAGACTGCAGATTTATACCCCGCCCTTCTCTCTGAATCAGATTCCCAGAGCGACTTACAATCTCCTTTATCTCCTTCCCCCACAGCAGACACTCTGGGTGTTTTCGCACTCACGTTTTACTGGCGCCATGACCATCCTGACGCCGGCGAATCTGCATGGATTTCGCACCAGAAGCGCCGGCGCTCCCAGAAGCGCCGGCTACTTCCGTCGCTAAGCCAGCGCAAACGTTTTCCTGCATCTTTGCGATTTCCGTTTGCGCTGGCTTAGCGACGGAAGTAGCCGGCGCTTCTGGGAGCGCCGGCGCTTCTGGTGCGAAATCCATGCAGATTCGCTGGCGTCAGGAGGGTCGTGGCGCCAGTAAAACGTGAGTGCGAAAACGGCCTCTGTGATGTGGGTGGAGCTGAGTGAGCTCTCCTAGAAGCTGACCTTTCAAGGACAACTTCTATGAGAGCTATGGCTAACCCAAGACAATTCCAGCAGGTGCAAGTGGAGGAGTGGGGAATCAAACCTGCTTCTCCCAGATAAGAGTCCACACACTTAACCACTACACCAAACTGGCTCGATAGACAGACAGACAGATAGATCAATTAATCAGAAAAAAAAAAATCTAACATCAGATTTACTGAAGATACGGGCCACATGCCTACCTGCAGTCCAAAAATCCAAACCCTTTTGCCACCTTCAGATGCGATGTCATTAAGCATCGGAACATGTTATCATTAAGAGATGTTCTTTCTTCTGCCTTGGCAGTTCCATACTGTCATTTTTTATAATTCATATTTATAACTCTCTCTTTTTTTGCCCTTTATGCATTTTTCAGCAAGTGCAAATACTGAATATATTCCCATGTTTCATTTTTAAAAAGCTATTTGTTCATTTTATTGAGTGGGTATACTCAGCACAATTTGCTTTGCTGTGCTTTGAAACGATATGTGTGTATGTGTGTGTACGCGGCTCACCGAAACACAAAAGGGACATCTGGAAGATAATAGATGTGGCATAAGCAGCAGTAGCCAGTGTTTTCAGAAAGTCAGGGAGCTAAAACTCCCACCTGCTCCCAGCATCCTTTTGTCAGCCTTACTCTCCCAAAATGCCTTGTGTCTGCTCTATTTATAGAAGCCCCCTCCCTCCTTCAGTTGTGGTTACTGTTGCCAACCTCCAGGGCTTTTTCTCCCCTGCAGGAACACGGTGGAACAGAGCTCCAGAACCTCTTTGTGGAAACAAAATTCTCAAAAGTCCTGCCAACCTCTATGTGCAGCCTGGAGATATTTCCTGGGCTTACAACTCACCTTCAGATAACAAAAAATTGTTTGCTGGAGGAAAATGGCAGCTTCAGAAGGTGGAATCTGTGGCATTAATTTCAGGGTTCTTTTTGTAGCAGGAGATCTTTTGCATATTAGGCCGCACCTCCTTGATGTAGCCAATCCTCCAAGAGCTTACAGTAGGCCCTGTAAGAAGAGCCCTGTGAGCTCTTGGAGGATTGGCTACATCAGGGAGGTGTGGCCGAATATGCAAAGGAGCTCCTGCTACAAAAAGAACCCTGGGCATTATAACCCACTCCCTCCTCAAACCCTGCACTCCCCAGGTCCCATCACCAAATCTCTGGGAATTTCCCAGTCCAGAGTTGACAACAAATAAATGGAATGACTGCACACTGTTCCTTGAAAAAAACAGAGCACTGTTGCCTTTCCAGAGGCATTTGCTGTTCACCAGGGAAAACAAAAAGACTGAAGTAGATGCTCTTTGAAATGAGGAAATGATAGTGCTGGACCTCTTGAGAGGGAAATGAAGGAGAAACACACAGGTGCCCTTCATGGACCTGAGAATTTTGTTTCCACAAAGAGGTTCTGGAACTCTGTTTTCTCCATTGGCTGAGACTCCTCCCATGGGGAGAAAGGGGGGAGACAGAGCTTGTTTTGGTAGGCTCTCTCAATCGCACAGCAGAACTACTGAGCCGAGTGTCTCTTCCTTCTATTGGCTGAGGCTCCTCCCCCTCCTGGTCCCCTGGAGAAGGAAGGAAAGAGTCAGAGCTTCCTTTGCCAGTTCCCTGTATCCCATGGGAGAAATACAAAGAAAGCACCTTTAAGACCAACGAGCGTTAATGTTTTAAGCATGTTTAAGCTTCTTTTTTTTTAAAATCTTTAATTGTGTTTGTGTCCTTTATGAAGTTTATCTCTCTCCCACCTAGTCTTGAATAGGTACACACATGGCCCAGCCCAACATGGCTTGGCCCAACTCGACATGGCCCGGCCTGACAATGTCTCATTTATCAGATCCGGCCCTCATAGCAAAAGAGTTTGACACCCCTGGCCTAAACGATCTCACAAGGTTGTAGGGCTGCCAGCTCTGGATAGAGAAATTCCTGGAGATTTGGGGGATGGAGCCTGGGGAGAGCAGGCTTTGCGGAGAGGAGGGACCTCAGTGGGGTATAATATCACAGAGTCCACCTTCCACCACAGCCGTTTTCTCCAAGAGGACTGATTTTGGTTGTCTGGAAATCAGATCTCCAGACCCCAGCCGGAGGTGGTGGGCAGTCTGAGGTGGTTGTGAGGATAACGTGGGAGATAAAAATGCTGTTTCGTTGTGAAGAAAGGCAGGGCATAAATGAAGTACACAATAAATAAATAATAGCCAAAACTAGGGTTGCCAATCCTCATGTGGGGGCAGGGGATCCCCCGGATTGGAGACCCTCCCTCCTGCTTCAGGGAAATCAGAAAGGGGGGGGGGAATGTCTGCTGGGCACTCCATTATGGGAGATCGATTCCCATAGGGGATAATGGAGAATTGATCTGTGGGTTTCTGGGGCTCAGGGAAGCTGTCTTTTGTGGTAGAGGCACCAAATGTTCAGTATAGCATCCAGTGGCTCTCCCGAAAATACCCTCCAAATTTCAAAAGATTGGACCAACGGGTCTAATTCTATGAGCCCCAGAAGAAGTTGCCTGTAACCTTCATTATTTCCAATGGAGGGGAGGCATTTTAAAAGGTGTGCAGTCTCTTTCAATGTGATGGCCAGAACTCCCTTTTGGAGTTCAATTATGCTTGTCACAGCCTTGCTCCTGGTTCCACCCCCCAATTTCTCCTAGTTCTACTCCCAGAGTCTCCTGGCTCCACCCCCAAAGTCTCCAGATACGTCTTGAATTGGGCTTGGCAACCCTAGCCAAAACAAACTCCGGGATACTGGCCTCCTAGTGGGACCCGGGGATCTCCCAGGATTACAGCTCATCTCCAGATGACAGTGATCGCTTCCCCTGGAGAAGATGGATGCTTTGGACTCTATGGTGTTTTATCCCGCTGTGGTCCTCCCCAGGTTCCATTCCCAAACTTCCAGGAGTTTCACAACCTTTATCAGGCAACTCTACCCTCCCTTCCCCCACCGGTGGCCAGAGATGACCTGGCAACTAGGGCTTTTTTTTGTATCAGGAACGACTTTGCCTATTGGGCCACACACCCCTGATGTAGCCAATCCTGCTGGAGCTTACAGTAGGCCCTGTACGAAGAGCCCTGTAAGGAATTCTAGCAGGACCTCCTTTGCCTATTAGGCCACACACCCCTGATGTAGCCAATCCTCCTGGAGGTTGCAGCAGGCCCTGTACGAAGAGCCCTGTAAGGAATTCTAGCAGGACCTCCTTTGCCTATTAGGCCCCACCCCCCTGATGTAGCCAATCCTGCTGGAGCTTACAGTAGGCCCTGTACGAAAAGCCCTGTAAGCTCTAGGAGGATTGGCTACATCATGGAGGTGTGGCCTAATATGCAAAGGAATTCCTGCTACAAAAAAAAGCCTGCTGGCCACCCTATATATTCTTTATGTGCACTATATAGTTCCTTGATTTTATTAAACGTAGGTTTTCCCGAAGCCATAGTGTGAGATTATAATTAGTACACCATCCTTTAAAAAAAAAAAATACACTTTCATGCTTACCAAAGAGTCACAGATGAAAACTGGGTAGGGTTGCCAATCCCCAGGTGGGGGCATTTTGGAGGCCCTCCCTTCACTTCAGGGTCATCAGAAAGCGGGGGGAGGGGAGGGAAATGTCTGCTGGGAACTCCATTATTCCCTATGGAGATTTATTCCCATAAAAAATCATGGAGAATTGATCCGTGGGTATCTGGGGCTCTGGGGGGGGGCTGTTTTTTGGGGTAGAGGTGCCAAATTTTCAGTATAGCATCTAGTGCCTCTCCTCAAAATACCTCCCAAGTTTCAAAAAGATTGGAGCAGGGGGTCCAATTCTATGAGCCCCAAAAGAGGGTGCCCCTATCCTTCATTATTTCCTATGGAAGGAATTGAAAAGGTGTGCCGTCCCTTTAAATGTGATGGCTAGAACTCCCTTTGGAGTTCAATTATGCTTGTCACAGCCTTGATCTTGGCTCCACCCCTAATGTCTCCTGGCTCCACCCCCAAAGTCTCCTGGCTCCACCCCCAAAGTCCCCAGATATTTCTTGAATTGGACTTGGCAACCCTAAAACTGGGACATGCTTGTAACACACACACACACTCTTCTCATACTAGGGATTATTTAAATTATTTAAAGGATTTTATGCCTCCTCTCCTTTAGCCTGGGTATGGTGGTGCAGAATGATAAAGAATACAAAACTCAAATCAAAACTCGAAACATCAGGTCCGTCATAAATGCCGGAAAGTAAGCAAAGGAGTGGTAACCAAAAATAAAAAGAACCCCTAAACCACCTGGGCCCATAACAACAGCACCCCAGGACTAAAAGATCACTGTTTGAGCTCTTCCAGTCACAGACTACTGAAAGTTTCTCCTCCATCTGTTGTCAGCTGTTTTGCTTTAGTCCAAAATAGCCTCTCCTGCCCTGTTTTTAGAGCATTTCCGCTTTAGGGGAAAGAAAGTCTAGCAAAACAGAATTCCTCATACAAATGGGTTTTTATCATCTGTTCAAAATCAGCCCCGCCAGCTTGTGAAACGGCTGGCTGTGTGCTCTATGGCACTATAACGTCCACATGCACTTGACATGTGTGTGCTTCAGAGATAAGCTATAACTATTCCCCCAAATGCTAGCTCTTGAGGAGGAAACTGATTCTTGAAGAATGATTTTTTTAAAAACTAATTGATATTAACAGAATGTATATGCAGAATATTAACAGAATGTATAAACCTGTGTATGTAACTTGAGGAGTTCTGCTTTGATTCTCCCAAGAGTTCCCCCCCCCCCCCCAAAATCCAAATTCAGATCATTTTTTGATTTACACTTTTTTGGGCAGGGGGAATTTGTTCTTTCAGCCATTCGGCTTTGTCATCTATTTGATTAATCAATGAAAATGTGAAGTGTTGCTCAATGAAATTTCTTCTTTCCCCCCTTCCTCATAGGTGTGAATCACCTGGCATTACTCTCCGTTGCTTCAGTTTCCCATTCTGGGGCAAAATAAACTTTCCCTTCCTGTTATGCAGTTTCCATCTGCTCTCAGTGCTGATGGATATTTATTATTTCTTTCCTGCAAACCAAGCCTTCCCTTTCCACCTACAATTAATGTTCCCATGCAATTCTCTCTCTCTCTCAGTTCTGTTTTTAATGGTTGTACCTCATCTAGAGCAGCAGTCCCCAAACTTTTTGGCACCAGGGACCGGTTTTGTGGAAGATAATTTTTCCACGGACCGGGGGTGTGTGTGTGTGCAGGATGGTTTCTGGATGATACAATTGTGCACTTTATTTTAGTTAAATGTGCGGACTTTTGTCTGGGGGAACTGGGTTTGATTTCCCACTCCTCCACTTACAGCTGCTGGAATGGCCTTGGATCATCCATAGTTATCGCAGGAGTTGTCTTTAAAAGGGCAGCTGCTGTGAGAGCCCTCTCAGCCCTACCCACCTCACAGATTGTAAGTCACTCTGTGTCTCTGATTCAGAGAGAAGGCTGAGGTATAAATCCAATGTATTATTATTATTACAGAAAGATAAAGGTAAAGGTAGTCCCCTGTGCAAGCGCCAGTTGTTTCTGACTCTGGGGTGACATTGCTTTCACAAAGTTTTCACGGCAGACTTTTTACTGGTGGTTTGCCATTGCCTTCCCCAGTCATCTACACTCCCCTCCACCCAGCAAGCTGGGTATTTATTTTACCAACATCGGAAGGATGGAAGGCTGAGTCAACCTGGAGCCAGCTACTTGAACCCAGCTTCTGCTAGGATCGAACTCAGATCGTGAGCAGAGCTTAGGATTGCAGTACTGCAGCTTTACCACTCTGAGCCACGGGGCTCTTATTATTATTATTACATAATGAAATAGTTGTACAACTCATGTACAATAGTTGTACAACCGTTGCTAACAGGCCATGGACCGGTACAGGTCCACTGACTGGGGGTTGGGGACCCCTGACCTACAGCCTAACACTGTAGGGAATGGGCAACCCATAGATAGATAGATAGATAGATAGATAGATAGATAGATAGATAGATAGATAGATAGATAGATAGATAGATAGATAGACAGACAGACAGACAGACAGACAGACAGACAGACAGACAGACAGATGCCTAGGATGCTGGCCTTTTGTGGGCACCCAATATGACTCAGTGAAATTATCAGGGGGGCACCAGGAACCAAACCAAAGCCTGGAACCAAACTGGGAGCCAGTGCAGATGGAACAAGGCCGGAGTGATTTTGTCAACTCCAGTCAACACTCTGGCTGCAACATTCTGTACCAACTGTAGCTTCTGGACAGTCTTCAAGGCCAGCCCTATGGGAGAGTTGGATGGAGCCTGAGCAGAGACTCAACTGGCTATAATGCCACAGAGTCCCATTTCCAAAGCAGCCATTTTATCTGGACATTGGGGAGAGATCACTGGAGCAAACCAAATGAAATAAAAGAAAGTCTTTACACATTGGTGGAAGATGGCAACAGAAGGGGATCAGAGGTGGCCCTACCACTAGGCAAGTTAGACATTTGCCCCGGGCACCGGGTGTGGAGGCAACAAATTGGGCCCTCCTCCCTTCTTGTGCCCTAGGCAAATGCCTTGGCTACCCCCACTGCCCTCCTCCACAGCACCCCCCATGGCACCGTGCCCCACCACCCGCACCCTTTCGCCTCCCCCCCAAGGGAGCGCATAGCAAACTAGGGTGAGGATCGCACCTGGGTGGCTTCAAGCCTCTGTTCTGTGGCGCTCTCGTTAAGTACTGCAGAGAACATGCATGCTGGTATGGAAGGGAGGTGAAGTGAAGCCAGCTGGATGGCGCACATCTTCGCTGCAGTGAGGGCCACAGAACAGAGGCCGGGAGCTGCCTGGGCGCCCTAACCTGCCCCCACCCCGCTTCGCTGTGCCTTCCCCCTGAGGGGTGGAAAGGTGTGGGTAGAAGGATGCGGTGCCACAGAGCAGTGCCGCGGAGGAGGCAGGGCTGGCCCTGCCACTGGGCAAATTAGGCGACTGCCTAGGGTGTCAGCCTTCTGGGGCACAACATTGGGCAGTCGCCATGTGAACAGTGAAGGGAGGTACAAGAACTTAGCCTTGCTTGGAGTGCTGGACAGTCTAGGGCAGGGATGGGGAACTTCAGGTCCAAGGGCCGTTTATGGCCCTTGAGATCACTTGATCGGGGCCTTGGGGATTGCTGGGCCAAGCCCCCCCTTCTCATGGGCATTGTGAAGGACTGCTGCTGGGGTACGTGGGTGCCTTTAAAGGCCTGCTGGGAGCAGCTGGAGGGAGGGAGGGAGGGCTGGCAGGGATGGGGGTGGGAGCCAGCTACCACCAGTTCAATTTGCACATGATTATCCCAGATGGTGTGGCCTAATATGCTAATGAGTGTGTGACCTTATGTGCTAATATTAGGGGACGTGGTCTAATATGCCCGGTCCTAGACATTTGCCTAGGGTGGCAGGCTGGTGTGTGTGTGTGCTGAATTAGGCTCTCCCTACATGACTTCAAATTAAAACAAACAAACAATTATTTGCATTAATTTTGCCCGCCTGAATCATTCTCCCTTGGCAGAGTACTGTTTTTTTAAGTTGATAATTTTGTATGGCCTGCAAATGATGTTATAAATATCCAAATGGCCCTTGGCAGGAAAAAAAAAGGTTCCCCATCCTTGTTCTAGGGCCAGCCCTGGGAGGAGGGCAGCAGGTGGAAGGCTTGCCGGAGGCACTGCACGTCCTAGGTTCCCCCCTGAAGGTCAGGGGTGAATCTTCCTGGGGAGAGAATTCCAGAGCTTTGGTTCTATCACTAAGAAGGCCTTCTCTTGGGTTTGCACACACTTAATCTCAGGAGAACAGAGCCCCGTGGTGCAGAGTGGTAAAGCTGCAGTACTGCAGTTGGAGCCCTCTGCTCACAACCTGAGTTCGATCCCAGCAGAAGCTGGTTCAGGTAGCTGGCTCGAGGTTGACTCTGCCTTCCATCCTTCCGAGGTCGATAAAATGAGTACCCAGCTTGCTGGGGGGAAAGTGTAGAGGGCTGAGGAAGGCAATGGCAAACCACCCCATAAAAAGTCTGCCGTGAAAACGTTGTGAAAGCAACATCACCCCAGAGTCGAAAACAACTGGTGCTTGCACAGGGGACTACCTTTTTTTTAAATCACAGGAGATGGGGACACCTGAAACAGGGTCTCCAAAGATGACTGTCATGGTTGGGCAGGTTTAGAAAGTCGAGATAGCTAGTACCTGAATGCACTCTTTAGAAGTGCACTCTTTGGCTTTTTAAACTGAGCCAGGGCGTATGAGAAGAGAGCCCAGCAGTTAGCATTTTCGAATAATTTATTCCTGCCACAAATCTGGATTGCGGGGGTACAGATGGAATGTTGTTTTCTCAGATCCTAATAATTAATACCAACAAGCAAAATTGTCTTCCATTACACTGTCACAATAATATTATGAGAACAGATTTTTGTAGCCCTTTTTTATGAGCCGGTGGAATTAAGGATTTAAAATTTAACATATCCTGATCTCCTAAAGAGCCACAAAGCCAGAAACAAGCTTACACGGGATTTCCTGTTTTTAATTATAAACGTCTCGAGAACGGGGAAGTTTGTTGCGGTATGGATCATTAAGCAGTATGATTCTCTGCTCTCGTTGGCTGTGGTGCACCAGCTACTGAAACCTGGAATTCCACCAATGTAATCCCATTATTTTCATGGAACTCTGGCCAGCCACCTTGAGCCATCCATCTTCTCTGTGCCACAGGTCCCCATAGCCCCCCCCCAAAAAAAGCAGTGATTAGGGTTGCCAGTTCCCAGGTGGGGGCAGGGGATCCCCTGGTTTGGAGGCCCTCCCCCACTTCAGGGTTATCAGAAAAGTGGGGGGTGGAGGGAAATGTCTGCTGGGCATTCCATTATTCCCTAGGGTATAATGGTGAATAGATCCACAAATATCTGGGGCTCTGGAGGGGCTATTTTTTGAGGTAGAGGCACCATGTTTGCAGCATAGCATCTGATGCCTCTCTTCGAAATGCCCTTCAAGTTTCAAAAAGATTGGGCCAGCGGGTCCAGTTCTATGAACCCCAAAAGAAGGTGCCCCCTATCCTTCATTATTTCCAGAGGAAGGAAGGCATTCAAAAGGTGTGCAGTCCTTTAAATGTGATGGCCGGAGCTCCCATTGGAGTTCAATTATGCTTGTCACAACCTTGCTCCTGGCTCCACCCCCCCAAAAAAAGTCTCCTGGTTCCACCCCCAAAGTCCCCAGGTATTTCTTGAATTGGACCTGGCAACCCTAGGAGTGATTTTTTCCCCCCTAAGTTGCACCTTCTTTAGAGGGCTGTGTGCTGGTGAGATCTCAGGGTTTAGGGAAGCATAGTCAATGGTGATAGTTTCAGAGGGCAGCCATCAATGTTCCCTCTAAGCTGTTGAGTCTTGTGAGCAAGACTTCTACTTTGGCATCTGATGAAGTCTGCTTAAGAGCATACGAAAGCTTACATTCTGAATAAAACTTGGTCTTAAAGGTGCACCTGTCTACTGCTTTGCTCTATTGCTTCAGACCAACACGGCTGCCTACTGGGATCTATCTGGCATTAAAGTTGCGAGCACCTGCATAAATTATTGTGCTCTGGGGCCGTTTCTTCTGAGCGGAGACAAAAATGTGTGAGCTGCAAGCTAACGCACTTTAGAGGGAACACTCAAGCTAACTCAGCTTAGAGGGAACACTGGCAGCCATGTTGGTTTGCAGCAGAACAGCTGGATTCAAGTCTTGTAGCACCCTGGAGACCAACAAGATTTTGGGGGTACGAGTTTTCACGGGCCAAAACTCCCTTCATCAGATATAAGGTTGCCAGGTCCAACTCAAGAAATATCAGGGGACTTTGGGGGTGGAGCCAGGCGACATTCATTCATTCATTCATTCAATTTATATCCTGCCCTTCCCACCAAGGCTGGCTCAGGGTGGCTTACATGTTCATGTAAGTACATGAAATATACAAATACATTTAGACATACAATCATAAAAAAAAATCATATTGATCTTTATATGGTAATCTGTTTGATAAGATGTATAGCTGCCTAATCCGTTTTATATCAAGTTTCACTATTCTGCTGTTCCAGCTGGATGTTCTTTATGAAAACAGATCTTAGGTTCATGCTAGAGGTGGTCCAGATGTTTCGGTGTCTGTCGTAGCTTGTGATCTTAAGTTAACGAATGCCTGGTGGAAGAGTTTCATCTGAGACCCTGCGGAGCTGTCTGAGCTCTCGCAGGGCCCCAACCTCCTCAGGGGTAAAGTCAGAAGCAAGGGTGTGACAAGCATCATTGAACTCCAAAGGGAGTTCTGGCCATCACATTTAAAGGGACCGCACAGCTTTTAAATGCCTTCCTTTCACAGGAAATAAAGGAAGATAGGGGCACCTTCTTTTGGGGCTCATAGAATTGGACCCCCTTTGTCCAATCCTTTTGAAACTTGGAGGGTTTTTTGAGGAGAGGCATTGAATGCTATTCTGCAATTATGGTCCCTCTACTTCAAAAACAGCTCCCCCCCCTCAAGCCCTAGATAATCACAGATCAGTTCTTCATTATACCTTATGGGGATTGGTCTTCATAGGGTATAAGGGAGTTCCCAGCAGACATTTCCCAACCTCCTCCTGCTTTCTGATAGCCCCAAAGAGGGAAGGGCCTCCAAACTGGGGGCTCACCTGCCTCCACCTGGGGACTCGTAGCCCTAAAGGGCGATCCATGTGTCCTTATACCCCTGCTGTTTTTATCTTTTCCAGCAGATCAAGAGGTGGGTGTTGTTGTTTTTTTGCTTCATTTGTCATGCCCTGAGGGCTCTCTCCTTCCTGACCAATGTTTTAATGGCTCTTTTAATGTCTTTGTCCACATTTAACTCTGTTTTTAATTTGTTTTAATGATGTGTTTGGGGGCCTGGAGTTGGTTTTAATGACTGTGACGACCGATTTTTATCATGTATTTTAAATTGTTAGCTGACTCGGTGGCCTGTGTAAAGGCAGAAAGAAAAGATACAAATTTGGGGAATGAATGAATGGAAACACATGCATTTAGGTTTTTCCCCTCCCCACAACAGGGGAGAAACAATGGAAACACTATGAAAGCAGAAGACAATGGGTAGGTTTTATATCACATTCTCCCTCCTTTTTAAAAAAAGGTAAAGGTAGCCCCTTGTGCAAGCACCAGTCGTTTTCGACTCTGGGGTGACGCTGCTTTCACAACGTTTTCACGGCAGACTTTTTACGGGGTGGTTTACCATTGCCTTCCCCAGTCATCTACACTCCACCCCATCCCCCAGCAAGCTGGGTCCTCATTTTACCGACCTCGGAAGCATGGAAGGCTGAGTCAACCTCGAGCCGGTTACCTGAACCAGCTTTCGCTGGGATCGAACTCAGGTCGTGAGCAGAGGGCTCCGACTGCAGTACCGCAGCTTTACCGCTCTGCGCCACGGGGCTCTTAAGGGGCTCCCTCCCTTAAGGAGTCTCAAAGCAGTTTACAATCCCCTTCCCTTCCTCTCTCCACAGTGGGCAATTTGTGAGGGAAGTGGGGCTGAGAGAGTTTTGAGAGAACCAGGACTGGCCCAAGGTCACCTCCACAGGCTTCATGTGGGAAAGTGAGGAGTCAAACCTGGGCGGATTCCCCACTAGCCTTATGCTGCTCTCACTCTTCTCCGTGGAGCTTCCCTCGGATTTCTGCCTATCTGCCCCGGGGCTGCAGCTTGCTCCACATCTTTGGCTCAGCAAACAAGATCCTCTAAAAACCGGTTTTTGTTTGCTGCATGAAAAAGGTGAATGAAGTGAGTTGCAGCCCAGGAACAGATCATGTGAAATCCGACGGAAGCCCTGTGGAGAAGAGGAGCGTGAGAGCGGCATAAGGCTAGTGGGGAACTGGTCCTGGTTTTCCAGATTAGACTCTGCTGCACTACATCACTCTGGCTCGCTAACCACTACACCACGCTGGCTCGTGTAGTGCCCTCTCTCCTAAAATGCCCCAACTCCAGAGGATTGCTGCCTGACAAAAATACGTCTTTCAAATTACCCTCTTCACCCCCATGACCCGAAGTGGTCCTTGAGCTGTCGCCACACAAAAGCCGCTCCCGCTCTTCGCTGCTCTTGACAATCCGCCGACCGTTCTTGTTCCTTGTCTCTTTCTCTTCCCTTTCGAGCAGGTGGCGGGAAGAAGTGCTGCTACACACTTTTTAGGTTAATTGAAAATTCACCGCATCACCATACAGCCGCATCAGCAGAAGAATGGGGACGTGGCTTTGATCCTATCTAAATTGCTATTCCAGAGAGCCTATATGAACGTACAGAAGATGAGCTGTGACAGTCAAGGAGTGCGTTGCCGGCGCCTTACCTCGAGTGCACAGGCCGAGGCAACCTTTTTGGCATCGCTCCGCCGTGCCTGCGTCTCTTGGCCTGACAATATCTCTTAGATCACCGTAATGAAAATGACTGATCAATTAACCGACCCATGATTTAAATAGCATTTAATGGAACATATTAATAGTGAAGAAGCCTCGGATGATCTAATGTTACATAAATGCTACTTGTGCTTCCTGTCATCTGAAATATACCATAACTGCCAAGAGTCCCACGCAGGGAGCATTTAAACAGCTTGAACATGAAACTAAAGCCTTTCCTCTTGAATGGCTGCGGCTGGGGAGGAAGAGAAACCTCCCAGACATGTTGCTAGGAGAAGCCAAGTATCCCCCAGATGTGTATTGTTTTTCTTGATTGCTTGGGCCCAATTCACAGATGAATGCCAGTCATGAACAGGTAGCTTGCATATGTGAATGGGCTGTCGCAGTTATATTGTGGCATAGAACCTTTATAGCACATCCTACACGTGGTTTTTCAACTGAGTCAGTTCACACAATAGAGCCCCGTGACACAGAGTGTTAAAGCTGCAGTACTGCAGTCCTAAGCTCTGCTCACTACCTGAGTTCGATCCCCGGCGGAAGCTGGGTTTTCAGGCAGCTGGTTTGAGGTTGACTCAGCCTTCCATCCTTTCGAGGTCAGTAAAATGTGTCCCCAGCTTGCTGGGGGGGAAGTGTAGATGACTGGGGAAGGCAATGGCAAACCACCCCGTAAAAAGTCTGCCTTGAAAACATTGTGAAAACGTCACCCCAGAGTTGGAAACGACTGGTGCTTGCACAGGGGACCTTTCCTTTCATTTTCCCCAGTTCACACATTGCTGCTAGGCAGGGGTGGAATTCCAGCAGGAGCTCCTTTGCGTATTAGGCCACACACCCCTGATGTAGCCAATCCTCCAAGAGCTTACAGGGCTCTTAGTAAAGGGCCTACTGTAAGTTTGAGAAGGATTGGCTACATTAGGGAGGAGTGGCCTGAAATGCAAAGGAGCTCCTGCTAGAATTCCACCCCTGCTGCTAGGGTTGCCGACATCCAGGGGGCAAATAAATGTCTATACAGTGTTGAATAGTACGCAGATCCTGAAAAAGCGCTGTAGTAATGGAATGTACACACAAAAAATCTGCTAATAATTACAAAGAACCTTGCTATTATTAATTAGTCTCAAAGGATGCAGTACACGCATATACAGTATTGAGCTACAAAATGTAGGTTTAAACACGCAGCAATAACCAAACCATGGAAACAGATGTTCCAGGTAAATCTTTAGTTCGATCCTTCATTAGGCTGTAATTCTACAGTAAAGCCTGGAGCACAAAGATGTGACTGAATAAAGTAGAATGCATATGAATGTTTCACTCCAGGCCAACCAGCATTTTACCCACCTATGTTTTAGAGCTGCAACCAGAAAAAGTTGAGGAAACTGATACTGGATAAGCATCAATACTCTACTTCTGTGGCAGCTGGAGATGTACTGCTATTACACCCAGGGGTGGAATTCTAGCAGGAATTCCTTTGCATATTAGGCCACACACTCCTGATGTAGCCAGTCCTCCAAGAGCTCACAAAAAAGAGCCTTGTAAGCTCCAAGAGGATCAGGGGTGTGTGACCTAATATGCAAAGGAATTCTTGCTAGAATTTCACACCTGATTACACATGATCTCCAGATGGCAGGGGGAGGGACAGTGGCTCAGTGGTGGAGCATCTGCTTGGGAAGCAGAAGGTCCCAGGTTCAATCCCCGGCATCTCCAAAAAAGGGTCCAGGCAAAGAGATGTGAAAAACCTCAGCTTGAGACCCTGGAGAGCTGCTGCCAGTCTGAGTAGACAATACTGACTTGGACCAAGGGTCTGATTCAGTATAAGGCAGCTTCATATGTTCATATGTGGCAGAGATCAGATCACCTTGGAGAAAATGGCTGCTGACAGACACAGACAGACAGACAGACAGACAGACAGACAGACAGACAGACAGACAGACAGACAGACAGACAGACAGACAGACAGACAGACAGATAGATAGATAGATAGATAGATAGATAGATAGATAGATAGATAGATAGATAAATGATGGGTGGGTGGGTGGGTTGGTGGATGATAGATGTTAGATAGATAGATGATAGACATGGATAGATGACAGATGAGAGAGAGAGAGAACAGGAACTCCTTTGTATATTAAGCCACACACCCCTGATGTCGCCAATCCCTCAAGAGCTTACTGTAGGCCCTTTAAGAAAAGCCCTGTAAGGTGTTTGGGGATTGGCTAAATCAAGGGGAGTGGGTCTAATATGCAGGGGAGTACCTGCTACCAAAAAAAAAAGCCCTGAATTGATAGATATAGATGTATAGATATTTAAAGTCAAATGGCTGAGCCACTTGTACCTCTACAGCATGATTCTTGCCTGGAAAAAGAGATCCGGCGCAATGTAGCAGCACACAATCCAGAGCTCTAGTGTGTCAGAAGGAAGGGAATCAGTCTCTCTTCTAATAAGCGATTGCTTTTACAGAGGGACTGACCCAAAACAATACCTTCTACCCAGCAATGCACAACAAGCACACACGAGCTCCTCAGCCTTCGCTCCGGGGATGCATCTGCAGCAGGCCGCTAACCACAAGCTGTCAGAGAATCCAGAATGGCAAGGAGGGAAAGGGGTGAATGAAAGCATTAGTGACGGGCGGTGTAACCCAAAAAACATGCCTCTGCGGCTGCTTGCATTTGCAGATCACATTTGGGGGCTCTGAAGCCAACAGGGCAGCAAGCAGGCAAGGGGCAAGACGGGTTTTAAGGGGGACGAATGTGAGGAACCTGCAATTGAAACTGGATCCCTGGTGAAGGGCTTGTCCAAGTCACTTGCTTAATAACGCTCTACCTCTAAAGATAAAATCCACTTTCAAGTAACAAATTCAGTAAGTTCTGCGCTTTCCCTCAGATCTTCCTGGGGAATTATGGAGCCTCCTAGGATTTCCATGTGTCTCAGGGGATGGGGGATGTGTGGAGATTTTCTGCCTCAAATAGGTCCTGCCCACTGGAACTCCAGTAGCCACCAATTAAATTGCCACCAAAGAAAACCTAGAAATGATGGAAGTCTCTCTGGGGATCACTGAAAACTCTATCATTCTACCATATAATTTCCAGCAATTCCTAGACAGGTGCAATGCCACTTCTGGATTTTCCTGGAAGTGATGTCATGACATCACTGACAGCCGCATCTTCCCATATCCCTGCCCCACCTAGACTCCTGCTGGAGTTGCTCTTCCTCAGAAGAGCTCTCTCCAAAGGAACAGATGCACATCACCTCTGTGTTTCTGGATGGATGGATGGATGGATGGATGGATGGATGGATAGATAGATAGATAGATAGATAGATAGATAGATAGATAGATAGATAGATAGATAGATAGATAGATAGATAGATAGGGATGGATGGATGGATGGATGGAGAGATAGATAGATAGATAGATAGATAGATAGATAGATAGATAGATAGATAGATAGATAGATAGATAGATAGATAGATGTTTAATAACACAAAAATGTGAGGTATACTTAGAAATTTATTTTGTACACATCTGCTACAAAAAGTAAAATCAGTATCAGGACACATGTGCTGCTCTACTTCTTGCAGGCATCGGAGAAGAAGGAGAAGGAGTAGGAGAAGAAGATGATGATGAAGAAGAAGAAATTGGATTTATATCCCACCCTCCACTCAGAGCAGCTCACATCTCCTTTATCTTCCTCCCCCACAACAGACACCCTATGATGTGGGTGGGGCTGAGAGGACTCTCACAGCAGCTGCCCTTTCAAGGACAGCCTCTGTCAGAGCTATGGCTGACCCAAGGCCATTCCAGCAGCTGCAAGTGGAGGAGTGGGGAATCAAACCCGGTTCTCCCAGATAAGAGTCCGCACACTTAACCACTACACCAAACTGGAGGTGAGCCAATGAAAACCAGAGATGCTGTGACACTTTGGCCCAGCCTACACCTATAGATATACAAGTCATAGTTAGTATATGGAGGCAGGGGTCATTTTGTAGAAAAAAAATAGGTGGTGGAGCTCATTAGCATAACTCATCCGTTTCCTTGGAGAAAATGGCGGCTTCTGGGACACCATATCCCTGCTGTGTTTCTTCCCTTTTTGCAACTCCGCCCTCTCTGGGCTCTGCCCCCAAGGAATGTCCCCACCTGGAGTTTGCAACCTTAATTGAGAGCCAATTTGGTGTAGTTGTTAACTCTGCAGACTCTTATCTGGGAGAACCGGGTTTGATTCCCCACTCCTCCACCTACAGCTACTATAATGGCCTTGGGTCAGCCAGAGCTATCGCAGGAGTTGTCCTTGAAAGGGCAGCTGCTGTGAGTGCCCTCTGAGCCCCACCTACCTAACAGGGTGTCTGTTGTGGAGGGAGAAGCTATAGGAGATTGTAAGCCGCTCTGAGTCTCCGATGCAGAGAGAAGGGCGGGGTATAAATCTGCAGTCTTCTTCTAATCTAATGCAATATACTTCTTTTACATGAATAAACAATTTTATTAGTAACATGGTAGCAAAACTATATCTACAACTTATAAAAGCTTAAAGTAAAAGAAAAAAACTTTCTACCCCATATCTTACTTTTCCCCCACCCCTCCCCCCGTTACTTGACCCCCGCCAGTGTTATTTACTTAAAAAAACCAAATATTAAAGGTACCCTTAACTGTTAAAAAAAACAAACCCAAAAGTTATATTCTTATTTTAAAAACCTTAATCATTATCAAAGATTGTCCAATGTCCTTTTATTTTCCACTCTTTTTCTACGTATCTTCTGAATTTCTTCCACTCCAACTTAAAAAGTTCCAGATCATAGTCTCTTAATTTTCTTGTTAATTTGTCCATTTCACTCCATGACATAACTTTTTGTAATCCAATCCCATTTCTCTGGTATTTTTTCTTGCTTCCACAGCTGCACATACAATGTCCTAGCAGCTGAGAGCAAGTACCATATTAAAGTTCTGTCTTCTTTTGGAATTTTTTTCCATTTGTAATCCCAGCAGAAAAGTTTCTGCCACTTTATAATAATGCAATATACTTCTGATATACACCACAGCTATCAATCCAAAATTATAAACACTGCAGACACACATATTTAAGAAAATCTTCCTACACACGTGTGTGCTTGTAAGTGAATTCATATACTACATCTAAGTAAAATGAAGATGGATTGAACTGCAAACCCAAGTACGAAAGGTGAAAGAAAGTTGCAGAGAGAAGGGAATTTATAAAAATTAATGGCAGCCGCCTGTCATGGAGCTGCCGCATTTTCTAATTGCCGGGATTTGCCAAGAGTTTCTGTCAGCCAGCAGCGATTCCAGCCAACGCGAGTCACAGAAAAGTCTCATCTGCAAATTCTTTCCAGGAAGAACTGCGGGACCGGAAGATCGCGTTAAGAATGGTGACACAATGGTGTCAACAGTGACGGCTAACAGGGACATTGCTACAACTTGGACCATTAAGGAAGGGAATTGCCAGGGCAGAAGCTAAACCAGATGGGCTAACCAAGCCATCCTAAGCAGACACACACACTTCTAGGTCAAAAAAAGATCGTTAAGCTTATGAGAGAACAAGACCAAGATCATTTAGGCTATGCTATCCCCCCACTGCTATAATGGACGTGAAAGTTGTTCAATAAAGAAAGCTAACAAGAAGAAAATTGATTCCTTTGAAATGTGGCATTGGAGGAGTGTTTTGTGGATACCATGGACCAGAAAGGAATAGGGTTGCCAATCCCCAGGTGGGGGCAGGGGATCCCCCAGTTTGGAGGCCCTCCTCCCGCTTCAGGGTCGTCAGAAAGCGGGGGGAGGGGAGGGAAATGTCTGCTGGGTACTCATGATTCCCTATGGAGACTTATTCCCATAGGAAATAATGAAGAATTGATCCGCGGGTATCTGGGGCTCTGTGGGCCCTGTTTTTTTAGGTAGAGGCACCACATTTTCAGCATAGCATCCAGTGGCTCTCCCCAAAATATTCCCTAAGTTTCAAAAAGATTGGACCAGGGGGTCTAATTCTATGAGCCCCCAAAGAAGGTGCCCTTATCCTTCATTATTTCCTATGCAAGGAAGGCATTGAAAAGGTGTGTGGTCCCTTGATATGTGATGGCCATAACTCCCTTTGGAGTTAAATCATGCTTGTCACACCCTTGCTCCTGGCTCCACCCCCAAAGTCTCCTGGCTCCACCCCCAAAGTCCCCAGATATTTCTTGAATTGGACTTGACAGGAAGGGAGGGAGGGAGAGAGAGAGAGATCCCTCAGTTCTAGATCATATCAAGTCTGAATTCTCAATTAAAGCAACAATGACCAAACTGAGGTTATTGTACTTTGATCACATCATAAGAAGGCAAAATTCTTCTTCAAATGAGGAAAACACAACACGAGATGGACTGACTCCGTCAAAGATGCCACTGCCCTGAGTTTGCAAGACCCGAGACAGGCTGTTAACAATAGGATCTTTTGGAATCCAGGGTCTCAAGCTGAGATTTTTCACACCTACTTGCCTTGGACCCTTTTTAGTTGGAGATGCCGGGGATTGAACCTGGGACCTTCTGCTTCCCAAGCAGATGCTCTGCCACTGAGCTACTGTCCCTCCCCAAATGATGAGTAACCTGGTTGGAAATCTTTGCTTAGCCATGAAGCTCTGAGAGTGATATCGATTAAAATGTTATTTCTCTAACTGGGCAGGGCTTATGCCCAACAAAGTTTCTGATTGGCTGTCCCGATGTAAAGCACGCCCTAAATAATGCCCCCGTAGAAACTGACAGAGCCACGACGGCCTTGGAAAAACGCATCCATTTCCGGCCACCATCCACCAGGCTGTCTCTTCCTTTGAGAACGCACGCATAGCTGGTCTTGAGGACAAAAGGAGATTGAGGAAGAATCGCACTGCTACAGGACCAACCCTAAATCAGACTTTTCCCTGCAGCCTCTGTGGCCGGACCTGCCTGTCCCATATTGGTCTTGTCAGCCACCAGCGAGCCTGCAGCAAACGTGGACTATTGCACCCTTCTTAAATCTTCGTTCGCGAAGCCAAGCCGAGACTTGAGAAGGATAGCTTGCTTATGAAAAGGGCAGCTCTTCCTATCTGGAAATCCTCTTCAGCTCCTCCCTTGTTTCTGAATTGCAGAGTACGTTGCTACAACTTAGGCTGAGAGTGACCGGCTTAACAGGAAGAGATCAATTACCCGCTTTACGCTCTGAGGTTTCTGCGACAAATATGAATCAAGAATATCTCGTTCCCGCCATGCGTTTGCATGGGCCAGCAAGCAGATTCGAGAAGCTGGAAGCCGGGGAGTCCCATACTTTACAATGCAAATCAGCCCATTAAGACAGAGGTGGTCACAGAGTTATGAAGCAAAGTAATTTCCAAAATGAAAGACCGGGCACACCTGGTGGAGCTGCGTAGCGTGATCAATGGCATTCAGCTTCCTGCTGCCGCTTAACTAGAAAGCCTCTCAAACTCAGAAAAACTGAACCCTTCAGAAGAAAATAGTGGGTTTTTTTATTTTTAGTCTCCCCCACCCATTTGGAATAGACATTGCACCTGCGTAGAATAGAGACAATTACAAAAATGGAATTACTTGTCCTCAGCAATGCTCCCTCTAAGCTGGTGTCTTAGAAGCAGGCCTTGAATTCAGCAGGAGCTGGCAGGAACGCAGCTCCTGAACCTTCCTGAGGGTTCCCCTTCCTCTCCCCCACCTACCTTGTCCATTGAATAGGAGGCGCAGCTGCATAACAATCCCTGGACTAGGAGAGCGGGCAGCCAGCCAGCCACCAGGAGCTTTGTCACACTTCCAGTAGCCCTCATTAACCCCCGGAGAAGCCTGCACCACCCTTTCTCCACTTCTTATGTAATTTTGGGCAGCGGGTGACTTGCTGACCTTTTGACTGTAGGGGAGGGGTGGGCAAGGAGAGTCCCAGGTGAGCCAGGCCTGCTTGGGATGGCTTAATTTCTAGTCAGCCCAACCAGGCCTCGCTTGCCCGGAGCTCTCCTTTCTTGCATCGGATTGCTTTTGGCTGGTGGGGGGCAGCATATGCTAATGAGTTATGCTAATTCACTCCACCACCTATTTTTCTACAAAATAACCCCTGCTTATGAGCAAAAATTCTACCCTGTGAGCATTAAAGTTGTGAGCTGCTGCACAAATTAGTTTGCTTTGAGGCCATCCTTCCTGAGTTAAGACAAAAATGTGTGAGCCGGAGGTTAAAACACTGGGAGCTCACTCACACTGATTCAGCTAAGAGGAATTACTGGTCCTCAGCCCTTGCAGTCCTTCTGCTGTTGAAGAACTTGTGCTAAGCATAATTGAACTTGTGCTAAACATGATCTGATTTACCCTGGACATTTCCAAATGGCAACTTCAGGGCACATGAGTGGGTCCCGAGATACCAAATTAAATTATTAAAGGTTTCTGTGAGTCCACAGAGGGTGCCCTCCTCAGAGAGTGAAGCTTTTTGACATGCCCCGGCTTTCGTAACAGAGTTTACGTCTGCATATTGCACATCTTTTACTATAGCAGTGATGACCAAACTTGCTTAACATACCAGCCACGTAGAATAAATGCCAGATGTTTGAGATCCACAAGACATGGATGAGGGAGGGAGGCAGGGAGGGAGGGAGGAAAATAGATGGGGGATGGGAACATGGAGTAATAGGTGGAAAGAATGCAACTTTAACTTTTAAAGCATTCTCCAAGCCGCTGACTGTCTCAGCTTGAAGAAGTGATTTAAAGAGAGAAATGCCTTCTCCTAGCTGGCCTACAGGTCTTGGAGAGCCACACAATATGTGTGAAAGAGCCACATGTGGCTCCCGAGCCACAGTTTGGCCACCCCTGTACTATAGCAAACACTCACAACTAGGTTGTCCTATGTGAAAAAAAGCAGCCAAATGACAGCTATAGTTTCCCTCCCCCCAGACAGGTGTTCAAATTATGGTGTGATTTTGTACTTTTCTTTCCTCAGCCAGGGGAGAGGAAGTGTGGCTCAGTTGCAGAGCCTCTGCTTAGCATGCAGAAGGTTATCGATTCAATCCCAGCAGTTCCAGTTAAAAGGATCAGGAAATAGGTGACGAGAAAGAACTCTACCTGAGGCCCTGGAGAACAGCCGCTGGTCTAAGTAGACGATACCGAACTTGATGGACCAATGGTCTGATTCCATATAAGGCAGCTTCATGTATTCATCTTGAAAATGGGCATGCCAACTAAGTTAATATTTGAACTTGAAATATAGGAATAGGTCCTGAGCAGAACGATTGATTCCACAGTAGCAGTCACTCCGCACCTGGGCTTCTACTTTCCCCAGCAACCAATCAACTCCCCACCAGCTGCTGCATGACTGCATTTTGACTGCATCTCTCTCCAACTTCCCGCTGCATCTTCCTGATTTCTATAAAACAAGATCAGGAAGACACAGGGGAAATTGGAGGGAGATGCAGGTCAAAATGCGGTTGCACAGCAACTGGTGGGGAATCAATTGGTTGAGGCAGGGAAAGCAGAAGCTTGAGGACGGAGCAACTGCTACTGCTACAGTGGTATCAGTCCATGTCATTTAGTATTGTTATGGAGAGGAGAATTTCTTTTTCCAAAATTCACTTATTTTAGTTATATCCATTGATTCCTTGTATTTTCTCTTTTAAAAGAGAAATTTATCTTTCATTGCTTTTGTGTAGCAGGGACTCCTTTGCATGTTAGAGCACACACACCTTGATGTACCCAATCCTCCTGGAGCTTACAGGGCCTACTGTAAGCTCTTGAAGAACTGGCTACATCAGGGGTGTATGGCCTAATATGCAAAGGAAAAAGAAGCCAATGCATCTTTTGGTAATTTCAGCCCCTGCAGTTGTTTTATGTTATACACCTCAGGGACATAGATCCAAGTAGTCAGTCGTGTTGGTCTGAAGTAGTAGAACAAAATAGGAGTCATGTGGCACCTTTAAGACCAACTTAATTTTATTCAAAATGTAAGCTTTTGTGTGCTCTCTAAGCACACTTCATCAGATGAGGAATCCAATACAGTGAGCAAAGCCACACATAGCTGGTAGTCAGTGGCTCAGAATGCAAACTGGTACAAATTTAAGATCCAATGACAGTATAGTAAAATTAGCAGGTAGGGAGTGGTTTAGAATGCAGAATGATACAAATTTAAGATTCAATGACAAAATAGTAAAATTAACAAATTGAGCAAACCTTTGATCTGAGTAGCATGAGCATGCAAAAGCAATAAAACAGTAATATGTCAAAATGTGAGAATGTCTGTTAATGACTATATTGTATTAAGCCTGAGTCAAAAGGAAGATAATTTATATCTCCTATTTTGTTCTACCTCAGGGACATGTTGTAAAAGGAGGATATGAAGGTTGGGGAAGAAACTGCTTGCCTCTGAGCATCTACAGAGTGAAATTCTGAAATTTCCTGACCCTCCTCTCTTCCGACTTCTCTTTGATCAAAATGGAAATAGCTAGAGACAGTTTCCAAATGATTAAAACAAGGAAATGGGAAAGATTGTTGGTTTTCAAGGAGAAACTAGGTAAAAAAAGAGAAAAGAATCAAGAACATTTCTCTGACAACCTTGATATCATCCTGATGTCCCATGTTACCAGCAAACTTACGCAACATGATAAACAGCTGAAACAAAAGGATTTATGTTAACTCGACCAATACGTTTAAAAATTGAGCCTTGTTTATAGCCAAATATTTTTATGTACTGTGAATAAAACTGCATTTCTGCTGCCTTTGTTAAAGGATAGAGTCCTTCAGTCTTGGCAGCTGTACAATTTATCATTACTCTCTTAAGCACCAGAATTCCCATTAAAAGAAATAAGATGCCTCCAGGTATTGCAGCCTGAATAATATTACCTAGATAAAATACCGTCGCCTCCAACCTCTTCTCTCCTTCCCTCCCCTCGCCCTCAAAAAAAAAAAAGATGATTCATAGTGATTGAAAATGTCCAGTGAGACAATTTCCAAGCTGGCAAAATAGGATTGTTTGAAAAGCCTGCTGATTCAAAACTCTAAGTACACATTTCTCTCTTGCCTAAATCAAAAGTAGGACTGGTATCCTATTCTTATCGAAAGAGCGAGGCCCACAGAAAATGATCCCCGCCCCCAATCCATGATTGGAGCTGTCAGTTCAGAGTTGAAACTCAGCTCTACATAACTCAACATTCCCCCTCCATCCCCAAGATTGAAAGCTAAATATTATTTCAAAGAAAAGAAGAGTAAAAGAAGACAACTGAATCCTTGAGTTAGTTCGGAACACTACTGATATCAAGGCTGAACCACCCACCCACCCCCCACCAGTCATGTATCAGTCATCACCCTCAGTAGTTATTTGTACTTATTTCAGGATTCCAGTCCTCAAGACCCCACGGGCACTTCCTGTAATGGTTTGTATTGGTTTGAAGGCTCTGCTTCCAATTTTCAAAGCTCCCCAAAGGCTCTTATGTTTGAAGGGTGTACGTTTGAAGACTTTCTATTCATAACAACGTCCGAGTCCAGCAGCATCTTTAAGACCAACTAAGCTTTATTCAAGGTATAAGTTTTCGTGTGCACACACACTTCTTTGGATACATTGAAATGGAAGTTACCAGTCCGTACATAGAGGTAGAGGGCGAACAGCAGATTAGCATGGGATTTGATGACATTGGAACACGACTGCAGACATTGACCCTACTGGAATCTACATGCTTATTATGCTAAGCCCCTGGTTCGGGTGGGGATTCCACCGCCCAGGAGGTTCCCAGCCCACCAGCCCACATTGAGCCGGCGGGGGGAACCTCCCCCTATGTCGCGGTGCAACGACGTCACCCGGAAGTGACGTCCTTGGGGTGGCGACATTGCCTGGCGGCTGCTGTAGGCATTTCCAGGAAAACTCTATGCTTTTCCTGAACGCTCTAGCCATTTGGGAGGGAAAACTGCATGGCACGATAGGTTTTCCCGGAAACGCCTAGAGTGGCCACGCATGACGTCACCAGTGCGATGACATCACTTTTGGGTGACATCACTGCGCCGGCAACGTAGAGGGAGGTTCCCCTCGCTGGTCCAATGTGGGCTGGTGGGTTGGGAATCTCTTCGGGTGGGGGGAACCCCTGCCCGTACCGGTGGCTTGGCAGGCCTACATAGTAATCACGTAGACTCCAGTAGAGTCAATGCCTGCAGTCATGTTCCAATGTCATCATATCCCATGCTAATCTGCTGTTCATCCTCAGCCAGTGTGGTGTAGTGGTTAAGTGTGCAGACTCTTATCTGGGAGAACCAGGTTTGATTCCCCACTCCTCCACTTGCACCTGCTGGAATGGCCTTGGGTCAGCCATATAGCTCTTGCAGAAGTTGTCCTTGAAAGGGCAGCTGCTGTGAGAGCCCTCTCCAGCCCCACCCACCTCACACGGTGTCTGTTGTGAGGGAGGGAGATAAAGGAGATTGTGAGCCGCTCTGAGACTCTTCGGAGTGGAGGGCAGGATATAAATCCAATATCTTCTACCTCACAGGGTGTCTGATGTGGGGGAGGAAGGTAAAGGAGATTGTGAGCCGCTCTGAGACTCTTCGGAGTGGAGGGCGGGATATAAATCCAATATCTTCTTCTTCTTCTTCTTCTTCTTCTTCTTCTTCTTCTTCTTCTTCTTCTTCTTCTTCTTCTTCTTCTTCTTCCTCTATGTATGGACTGGTAACTTCCATTTCAATGTATCTGAAGAAGCATGTGTCCCGCTTCAGAAAGCAAGGGACTTGGCAACCTTGTTACTATGAACTGGAGTATTTTATTATTGGATTTAGTTTCAATGGCTACATATTGAGGATTGTCGTATTTGCCTGTCTTTCTTGTGCCTTTCTTGCATGCTTATTATTATAGTAATTCAGGCCACTGGAACCCTTTGGGTTTATGTTGTTGGGTTTAAATCATAGCAAACTCTAACATCTGTTCTTGTATTTCCCATGCGGTGGAAGTCCGTGCACTTTCCAACTTTCCAAGAAATTTAGTTGTCACTAACAATAAAATAATAATTGTTCGTATTTACACACACCACCTACAGTAGCTTTCGGCCTTTATGACTGTGAAAGGACGTTTGAAACAACATTAGAAATGCCTGGTGAAGTTTCAGATGCTAGAAACGTTGTGGAGCATCTGCAGTCATAGAGAAGCAGCACTTACGGACGGAACAATCACCATTTGCAAACAAGGAATAAATTGTGCGGAAATAGAGCTATAATGCAAAATTGTACATGTGCTAGCGACACACTGCTTTTCGTTTTTTTTCCCCTTCTAAATTTTGTTTTTAGGATTTCTGTTTTGATTTAGAACGGTCAAAATATTGACTAGTGGAGCCCTTACAAATGCCGAATGCCACCTTTAAAATAAACATTTCTTAAAAAAAACTCTGAAGCACATTAGGAGTAAAGAACAGGTTTTTCTATGTTCATTCCCAAACGTGTTACAGGCTGAGCCTTGGATCCAATATCTGCCTTTCAGTTGCATTCTTTGCAGGGCTTTTTTTTGCAGGGAAAAAAGCCCAACAGGAACTCATTTGCGTATTAGGCCACACCCCTGACATTGCCATTGTTTCACACAAAAACAATGTTTCTACCAAAAAAGTAGTTTCTACATTGTTTCTACAAAAAAAGCCCCAGCAAGAACTCATTTGCATATTAGGACACACCCCTTGATGCCAAGCTAGACAGAACTGCATTCCTATGTGTTCAAAAAAGCCCTGATTTTTTGTCAATCACTGTGGAGATGGTCCTCAACAGACTAAATTGTGTTGTTATTCGCATCTGCACAATCTGCAGCCATTCTGATAATAATTGCGTGGACGTGTGTCTTCCAATCGGATCAAATTTCCAATGCAAGGCTTCCTTCCTAACTGTGCAGAAACTATTCAGAAACAGAGTTTGACTAATGAAGACCAAAGTTCTGACGGGCCTCCTTCTGATGATAGTTTACTTGAGTTCATCTCTCAACAAGTCATGAAAGACTGTCGAAGCCTGTGTTACATGGCTGTGATCAAACCTTTCATGTTACTGTCAGAATGAGATCATCAAAGTGAATCTGATTCCTTCTCACTTGCATCAATAATCTGGTTCTTTACAGGGAAACCTGTGAATCTGGTAGTATTGGAAGGTCGGCATCTATTTTGATATATTTTCTCCTCAGATTTTCTGCTAATTCTTCACATCAGACACTGATCCTTGGATGCTTAATGTTGTTGTTTTTTTCCCCTACACTCTGAATGTTGCTTTTCCAACTTAGACTTAAACCAGCGGTGGAACACAAACAATTCTAGTGTAGAACCTCCAGAAAACAATTTGAGTCTCCAGTGATTTCTGAGAGTTTTGGACTAAGATATGAATCCGCAGGGCTTTTTTTTTTTTAGCAGGAATGCACAGGAATGCAGTTCTGGCTGGCTTGGTGCCAGGGGGTGTGGCCTAATATGCAAATGAGCCCTGCTGGGTTGTTCCTACAAAGAAAGCCCCGTGAATCCATATAAGTGGAATTTGTAGTCACATCACTTTTGGGTGCATCTCAATCGGCGCTTCAAAACTTATCCGAGGACCTCTGGGAATAGACCTCTACTGGGTGTATGGAGGATATTCAGAGAGGTGGCTACATAAAGCCTGCCTCCTGCTGATTTTCCAAGAAGGTCTCCCATCCAAGTACTTGCCAGAGTTGCCCCCTGCTTAGCGTCCGAGATCTGAGGAGTTTGGGCTTACCTGGGCTATCCAAGTCAGGGCAAGGCCATCGATTTCAATTGGCTTAGACTGTAGAAACTTTTTTTTAGGATTGCACTGTTAAAGGTTTTATTGCTGCTGCTTACTTTTTTAAGGGATGGTGCTTTTAAAAGATCTATTTCAAAACTGATTTCTTGAGAATATTTCTGTGTTGCCTTTCTGGGAAACCTATTTGAGCCAGCTTGTATCTGCTTAATTTTGTACGGTGAATTATTCTTGATTTCAGACAGGTAATTTATGCAGTGCAATTCTATGCAGAGTTACATCCTTTTAAGATCACTGGTTTCAACTGCATGGATACGTTTCATTGTTCTTGGTGCCGCTGTTCCACACCTTGTTCTATTGTTGCTTTTGTCATGATGTATTTAACCTGTATGGATTTTTTTTTTGGTAGGGATATAACAATAGTAAATATACAAGTGTCCTGACCAATGTTCCCTCTAAGCTTCAGAGTCTTTGAGCAAAAATTCTACTTTGTGAGCTAGTGGTATTAAAGTTGTGAGCTGCTGGCATTAAAAGTTGTAAGCTAGCATTTCATATTTTTAAGATCCCTGTGGCACAGAGTGGTAAAGCTGCAGTACTGCAGTCGGAGCCCTCTGCTCTGCATTCGATCCCAGCGGAAGCTGGGTTCAGGTAGCCGGCTCCAGGTCGACTCAGCCTTCCATCCTTCCGAGGTCGGTAAAAAATGAGTCCCCAGCTTACTAGGGGGAAAGTGTAGATGACTGGGGAAGGCAATGGCAAACCACCCCGTAAAAAGTCTGCCATGACAACGTTGTGAAAGCAACGTCACCCCAGAGTCGAAAACGACTAGTGCTTGCACAGGGGACTACCTTTACCTTTACTGCGTAAATTATTGTTCTCTGGGGTCATCCTTTCTGAGCAAAGACAAAAATGTGTGAGCTGGAGGCTAAAAATCTGGGAGCTAGATCACCCTAACTCCACTTAGAGGGAACACTGTGCCTGACCCAAATGGCCCAGGCTAACCTGGTCTCTTCAGATCTCAGAAGGTAGGAAGTGTCAGCCCTGGTTCCTAGTTGGATGTGTGACCACCAAAGAAGTCCATGGCTGCTCCAAACCACCCCTGTTTGTCCCTTTCCTTGAAAACCCAATGGAGTCCCCATACATCCCCTGCAATACGACGGCACTTCACACATACAAATATGTTGTGTGTGATTTCTACAGATGAGCCCATGCAGTCCTATACATTGCTAAAGTTCCATGCGAAACACAATCTTTGCAAGTCTCTCATTGGCGGCCCACATGATGGGAACCCAGAGGGAAACAAATATATTCATTCAAAGAACTGAAATTGCAGCAAATTCACCGCGCATGCTTCAGTCCCATTAAACTTAGAAATCCCCCTAGCTAAAGAGCAGACAGAAGCACGAAGCAACATCTTATCACAGTAACAAATGGACAGTTCAATCCTATGCGGGGTTAGTCCGGTCTGCGTCAGTTAATTTTGTCGGGTCTGGACTGGAGTTACTCTGCCTAAGATTGCACTATGAATGGGAGAAACCCTACCCCAAACCATCTTCAAACTTTGCTACAGGCAGTTTTCAACAGTCATTCTATAAGGGCATGCATGGGTGCCGCAAAATAGCATCAGAGAAAGATGTGTTGCTGGGAATCCCTGTATATCGGATATAGCAGGGTGGGTTTTTTTCCTTTTTTTTTTTTTTACATTAGTAAAAACTGCGATCCTTGGTTTTCCCCGGAGGAATGGCAATTTTGCTGTCCCATTCTCCTGTAGGAACAGTTGTTTTGACAGTGACAAAAGAGGACACATTCAATTTCATTGCCTTTCTCAAATCCCTTGACACCACTCCTCTCTGATAGAGGCACTGTGATCCCCCGCCCTCCTCCATAACAGAAGAAGATATGGAAACACCGGATCCCCGTGCTATTTCAAGGACCCTCTGATTATGCTATTAAAAATCTGTCACTGCGGAGTTATAGCTTAAGGAATGAGAGCACAGTTGCTGTTCGCTAAGTGGAATGCAACTTTTCCTGAGTGGATGTGCAACGTCATCCCTAGAGACATCATGGGTATCTGTGAATTTCCATTTCCAATGCAAAAAGAAAAGAAAAGACAACTATGTTTGTTATTTCAGTTTAGGGCCCCAAAGAGGCACCAGATTTCAGATACAGCACTGTCCGATTTGTCTGCTCAACAAACACAAAAGAGGGACAAGACAGACAAGTTGTGGCACAACGAAACCAACTGTGTAAATATTACACGACCACAGGCCTTAAATTCAGCAGGAGTTCACAGCAGCGCAGCTCCTGAACCTTTCTGATAGTTCCCCCTCCTACTCCCCACCTTGTCCATTGAAAAGTCGGTGAAGCTGCATAACAATCCCTGGATGAGCTCCACCACCTATTTTTCTACAAAACGAACCCTGCACAACCATAAATTAAATATGCATTACATTGTAGTTGATGGTTCTGATCATGTAACGTGGTGTGAAGTTAAGCCAATGACAGACACTAATTGGTAGTGGTGGGAAATGTCACTGTTGCAGCCAACCTACGGTCACCCGATAGCATAAGACTGAAGTAATAAATACAATTTTCAAGGTTTGCCATTGCCTGCCTCTGTGTAGCAACCCTGGGCTTCCCTGGTGATTTCCCAGTCAGGGCAGACCTTTCTTAGTTTCTGAGATCTAACAAGAGCTAATTGATGAGACTGATGAGCAACAACCAAATAGATCCTCTAAAAAACAAGCAAACCCTACAGATTGGTCATTGCAGGGAAGCATCATGATCCAACATGAGCTTGTGACACACAAACAATATTGGTCGAGACCGCACCTGGAGTATCGTGTTCAGTTTGGGGTGCTACATTTTAAGAAGGATATAGACAAGCTGGAACAGGTCCAGAGGAGGGTGACGAAGATGGTGAGGGGTCTGGAGACCAAGTTCCATGAGGAAAGGTTGAAGGAGCTGGGGATGTTTAGCCTGGAGAGGAAGCGGTTGAGAGGTGATATGATCACCATCTTCAAGTATTTGAAGGGCTTCCATATAGAGGATGGTGTGGAATTGTTTTCTGTGGCTCCAGAAGGTAGGACCAGAACCAGTGGGTTGAAATTAAATCAAAAGGGTTTCTGACTCAACATTAGGAAGAACTTCCTGACAGTTAGAGCAGTTCCTCAGTGGAACAGGCTTCCTTGGGAGGTGGTGGGCTCTCCTTCCTTGGAGGTTTTTAAACAGAGGCTAGATGGCCATCTGACAGCAATAAAGATCTTGTGAATTTAGGGGGAGGTGTTTGTGAGTTTCTTGCATTGTGCAGGGGGTTGGACTAGATGACCCTAGAGGTCCCTTCCAACTCTATGATTCTATGATAGAAATATTTGCAGAATGGAAGCGCAGGTATTGCACATTGCTTCCCCCGCACTGCAAACAAGAAAATGAAAACTGGTCTGATCCTGAGAAGGTTTTCTGGCATGTACTCCATCCAATAGATGCCACACAACAAAAAGCTTGATGGATTCTGCCTAAGGTTGCCAAACTCTGATTGGGTAGCAAAGGAAAGCCAAAACTTGATTAAAAATGAAAGGTAAAGGTAGTCCCCATTGCAAGCACCAGTCATTTTTGACTCTGGGGTGATGTTGCTTTCACAATGTTTTCATGGCAGACTTTTTATGGGGTGGTTTGCCTTTGCCTTCCCCAGTTTCCCCCCAGCAAGCTGGATACTCTTTTTACCGACCTCAGAAGGATGGAAGGCTGAGTCGACCTGGAGCCAGCTACCTGAACCAGCTTCTGCTGGGATCGAACTCAGGTTGTGAGCAGAGGGCTCCGACTGCAGCACTGCAAGCTTACCACTCTGCGCCACGGCGCTCTGGCTTCCATGATTACCAGCCTCAAACATCAACAAATTCCAAGAAACTATCAAGATTAATATAATATATACTGAAAACTGGTCGTTTCTTGGAATTCGTTGATGTTTGAGGCTGGTAATCACGGAAGCTTTGGCTCTCCTTTGCTACTCATTGCCGTGGTTCTCATTTTTGGTTCACTCAACCGACTGGGGCGTGACATTCTCCCAGATTTAAAGAGATCACTACAGAGAATTACTACCATGGAGAGTTCCCCAGGAGAAAAATGGCTGCTTTGAAGCATCAGCTCTGTGGCATCACGGCCCTGCTGAGCTCCCTCCCCTCGCCTGGCTCTGCCCCCAAATCTCATGGAGTTTCCAAATCCGGAGCTGGAAACCGTGCTCAAGGACCTCTATAAATGACATCATTGATATTATGCCTTTAGTAACACAAAAGAGCCCTCCTTCTTTCTCTTAACATGGTCTTTGTTCTCAATATAGAAACAATGTCCCGAGGGCCAGACAGACCACGCCTCGATGATAGTCCAATTTACGGTTGCCAGGTCCCTCCTGACCACCAGCAGGTGACTGCCAGCTTCAGGTTGGGTAACTCTTGGAGATTCGGGAGTAGAGCCTGAGGACGGCAGGGTTACAATGGGGTACAGTGCCATAGTGGGGTATGCCCAAGCTCAGTAGGATACAATCATAGAATCATAGAGTTGGAAAGGACCTCCAGGGTCATCTAGTCCAACCCCCTGCACAATGCAGGAAACTCACAAATACCTCCCCTTAAATTCACAGGATCTTCATTGCTGTCAGATGGCCATCTAGCCTCTGTCTAAAAACCTCCAAGGAAGGAGAGCCCACCACCTCCCGAGGAAGCCTGTTCCACTGAGGAATCGCTCTAACGGCCAGTAAGTTCTTCCTAACATTGAGCCGGAAACTCTTTTAATTTAATTTCAACCCATTGGTTCTGGTCCTACCTTCTGGGGCCACAGAAAACAATTCCACACCATCCTCTATATGACAGCCCTTCAAGTACTTGAAGATGGTGATCATATCACCTCTCAGCCACCTCCTCTCCAGGCTAAACATCCCCAGCTCCTTCAACCTTTCCTCATAGGACTTTCCACATAGGAAACTCTTTTGATTTAATTTCAACCCATTGGTTCTGGTCACAACAATGCCATAGAGCCAACCCTACAAAGTATCCATTTTCTCCAGGGGAACTGATATCTTGTGGTCTGGAGATGAGCCATAATTCTGAGGGGGGGGGCAACTCCACCTAGAGGCTGGCTTCCCTTGTTGAATTGTGGACCAGCCATATATTCTAAACCTGGGGTGGCCAAACTTGCTTAATTTCAGAGCCACTTGGAATAACATCAGATGTTTGAGGGTCACAAGACCTGGAAGACAGAGAGGGAGGGAGGGAGGAAAATAGATGGAAGAGGGAGGGAGAGGGGGAAGAAAACAACTTATGCATTCTCCAAGCTGCTGGCTAGCTTGGCTTGGAGAAGTGATTTAAAGAGACAAATGCCTTCTCTGAACTGGCCAATGGGGAAGTGGGGGCTTCAAGAGCCATGCAATATGTGTGAAAGAGCCACACGTGGCTCCCGAGCCACAGTTTGGCCACACCTGTTCTAAACTAACAGGAGATAACCCTACTCCATTTCCTCACCCTCTTGCCCTGCCATTCCTCACCAAACTGTCTTTGTGCCTGCCTTCTCTGATCTACCCATTTTCTCCCAAATTCATTCAATCCCCCCCTTTTTTGATATTCAAAACCCTGCTATCAGATGCCAGCTGTGACAAGAAGACTAGCACCTATCTGCTGCTCTTCCTCCCTCTCACTTATCTAAGTGGAATACCAGCCCTGGAAATCCAGGAATAATCATATTCTCCTCTTCATTTCTGTCCCCCACGTGTTGTTTTAATCCAGGAGGATCGAGGACAAAGATGAACGGGTCTTTCTATCCTTTTCTTCTTCCTTCATGCTCATGCTGAAGAGAACGAAACTGCTTGTGGCTTTAAAGCAGATCAAATGGCTTGTTGCTTCTCTGCACGTCATGTTCAAAACTGTGGTGTCTACTCAACCCGAGTCTACCCCTACCAGGGAATAATTTGGAAGCTGCTTTTGCATTCACTACTGCAAAGATTCGGTTTGGTTCGTTTGCTTTATTAATCAGAGTGTCATTGTAATTGTTAACATATGTAGTAATCTGTTTATAAATAAACATGTGGCGCATCAGAGGAAAACAGGATATGGAAAATAATGACATGAGAAGCAATTTGCATTTAAAAGAAAATGCTGCGTAATTGCACCAGGGGGAAAAAGTCAGGAAACTTTGGAGGAGAAGAAAAAGATGATGATGATATTGGATTTATATCCTGCCCTATAATTTGAATCTCAGAGTCTCAAAGTGGTCACAATCTCCTTTACCCCCCCCCCTACACACACAACAGACATCCTGTGAAGTGGGTGGGGCTGAGAGAGCTCTTGCAGCAGCTGCCCTTTCAAGGACAACTTCTATGAGAGCTATGGCTGACCCAAAGCCAGCAGGTGCAAGCGGAGGAGTGGGGAATCAAACCCGGTTCTCCCAGGTAGGAAGAAGAAGACTGCAGATTTATACCCCACCCTTCTCTCTAAATCAGAGACTCAGAGCAGCTTACCATCTCCTATATCTTCTCCCCCCACAACAGACACCTTGTGAGGTGGGTGCATGCACATAACCACTAGACCAAATTGGCTCTCTAAATATGTCTGACTGGATCATGGTACATAATCACTCTTGGGACCCATATGCATACCCATGTGCAGATATTCAAAGATTGTAGTGGATCTTCAGCATATTACATTTTGATCTAAGCACAAGGACCAATGTAGCTCTACCAAGCCTTATACAACTTCAGATCCTAAAACTTGGTTTCTAGTCCCCAACATATAGGGTAAGCTACAGTAGAACAGATAACCCAGTCTAACCCAATCCTGTCAGATCTTGGAAGGTAAGCAGGGTCGGTCATGGCTAGTATTTGGATGGGAAACCTCCAAGGAATTCCAGCTGAAGAAAAAGATATTGGATTTATATCCTGCCCTCCACTTCGAATCTCAAGAGTCTCAGCGCAGCTCACAATCTCCTTTATTTTCCTCCCCCACAACAGACACCCTGTGAGGTGGGTGGGCCTAAGAGGACTCTCATAGCAGCTGCCCTTCCAAGGACAACCTCTGCCAGAGCTATGGCTGACCCCAGGCCATTCCAGCAGCTGCAAGTGAAGGAGTGAGGAATCAAACCTGGTTCTCCCAGATACGAGTCTGCGCACTTAACCACTACACCAAACTGAAGTGACACGGGTTTGGTTGGTGACTTATGGGTCACTATAAGTCAGCTGCGACTTGACAGCAACAACAACTACATGTCAAGTAATGAGGAAAGCTTGAACAAATTAGAGTTTTCAGATTTCAATATAAAATCAATTGGAACCCATCCTCCTGTTGATACATACTATGATATGCCTTTTCTGACCACCTGTACAGAGCCAGCAGCCCTGACTAGCCATTTAAAGCACTAAAAAAACACCATGTGGAAACCAGTTTCATCCCCATTCCTATTTCATTTATTTCCCCTCTCTTCGCCGAAGGGGCTCTAGAGTGGATAGGTAGACCCCCCCCACACACACATCAGTCTTCCCTCTAAGCTGAGTTAGAGTGAGCTAGCTCACAGGTTTTTTTTACCTCCGTCTCACATACGTTTGTCTTAGCTCAGGAAGGATGGCCCCAGAGAAAACTAATTTATGCAGCAGCCAAGTCACTCACTCCTTTAATACCAGTAGTTCACAAATTAGAATTTTTACTCACAAGCAGGACTCTTTTTACAGCAGGAGCTCCTCCGCATATTAGGTCATGCCCCCTGATGCAGCCAATCCTCCTGGAGTTTACAGTAGGCCCTGTACTAAGAGCCCTCTAAGCTCTTGGAGGATTGGCCACATCAGGAGGGCGTGGCCTAATATGCAGAGGAGCTCCTGCTAGAAAAAGAACCCTGCAAGTCACAACTTAGCTTGGAGGGAGTATTGCCTCACACACTTTCTATCCAGAAGCCAACCCTGATGGGTTAGCCTGAAAAATGAAAACTGAGCCAGTGTGATCCAAAATGGGCAGCCATGTTAGTCTGCCTTTAGTAGGGATGGTATTAGCCAATAAATCATGGTTTGTGCACATATCAGGTAGATATGTGCTTTGTTTTGAACTGATTCATGGAACTGTGTCATTCCTGATTGAAAAACAACACACATTTTTCCGTCTATCATTTGACTTGTTTTCGTGGTTCATTTACAAGACTGCCTGGAGCCAATTCATCCCGTTCCTAGGCAACACTGGGGGTAGACTTCGGGGAAACACCCATAGACGCTGCCCATAGCTTGATAGACAGCTCTAAGAGCCAACAACTGAGTTCTTACACTGCTCAATGGAAGCAGATACCCTGATTTACTGCTTTCACTTTGCGGCACGAAGGGAGAAGAGTTAGTTGTCGTGAGAGAGCTGAAGCTGAGCTATCCTGGGGGCACCTGCTTTGAGAGTGCCCCCAGGATACAGACACTCCAAACCCAGTCTTTGCCAAACTTGGAGGGGTGGGTGGAGGAAAGACCGCCGAAGACTCCCTGTGAGTTTGGCATCTCTAACTTTTGAGGGGGCTCTTCTACACCTCCTGAACCAAAGGAACCAAACAAACTGCGAACCAACACGACCCATTTTGAGCAAATTCACCGTGAACCAACACGACCCGCCATTGTGAGCAATCAAATGAACCACGAAACAACCCAATCACCATTTTTTTTTCTGGTTCATGCCAACCTCTCATAGCACTTTTGGGGCAGGGCATGAGCTTTCATAAGTCGCTGCTCACTTTGTCAGATGCAGCTAGAAAGTGAACCCCTCTGTCCTTGTATCTTGGAGTGGGCGACGGCAATAAAAAAAAGGCCAATGTCATGCTGGGAATTATTAGGAAGGGAATTGAAAACAAATCAGCCAGTATCATAATGCCCCTGAATAAATCAATGGTACGGTCTCATTTGGAATACTGTGTGCAGTTCTGGTCACCGCACCTCAAAAAGGATATTATAGCATTGGAGAAAGTGCAGAAAAGGGCAACTAGAATGATTAAAGGGCTGGAACACTTTCCCTAGGAAGAAAGGTTAAAACACTTGGGGCTCTTTCACTTGGAGAAACATCAACTGCGGGGTAGCATGATAGAGGTTTACAAGATTATGCATGGGATGGAGAAAGCAGAGAAATAAGTTCTTTTCTCCCTTTCTCACAATACAAGAACTCATGGGCATTCAATGAAATTGCTGAACAGTCAGGTTAGAATGGATAAAAGGAGGTACTTCTTCACCCAAAGGGTGATTAACATGAAGAATTCACTGCCACAGGAGGTGGTGGCAGCTACAAGCATAGCCAACTTCAAGAGGGGATTGGATAAAAATATGGAGCAGAGGTCCATCAGCGGCTATTAGCCACGAAGTATAGATGTTCTGTATTCTTGGTGCTGGGGGGGGGGGGCAAAGTGGAAGGGCTTCTAGCCCCACTTGTGAACCTCCTGATGGCACTTGGGGTTTTTTTTTGCCACTGTGTGACACAGAGTGTTGGACTGGATGGGCCATTGTCCTGATCCAACATGGCTTCTCTTATGTTCTGGATGGACTGGATGGGCCATTGGCCTGATCCATCATGGCTTCTCTTATGTTCTTCTGTGACACAGAGTGTTGGACTGGATGGGCCATTGTCCTGATCCAACATGGCTTCTCTTATGTTCTGGATGGACTGGATGGGCCATTGGCCTGATCCATCATGGCTTCTCTTATGTTCTTCTGTGACACAGAGTGTTGAACTGGATGGGCCATTGGCCTGCTCCAACATGGCTTCTCTTATGTTCTTATGAAAGTGGAATGATCCCAGATGCCGAATGACAATAGCAGCTGAATGATAATAGCAGATGACCTCATCCAGTGGATTTCAAGTTTGAGGAAGGTTTCCCCAGTGCCATACTCTGGCAGTTTACCCACCACATTGGTTATCCAATGGTTAATATTTGTTTATAACAAATAAAAGAATGAGGGTAAAAAAATATATATATATATATTTCTGCTAAACTCCTGCTATTCATCCTAGCCCATAGGTCACAGAACCCTCTGGGTTGCAAGCCCCAGAAGCGCTTTCATTTTTTTGTTCCTTTTTTGGAATTACCTACCGCTAGGGTGCCTACAAAGAGAGTGCAGGGCTCTGTGACGGCTCCCCCTTCTCTGCACGCAGGCTGCAAAAGGAACACAACAGCAAGGCAACCTGGCTTCTCTTATGTTCTTAAGGTAAGGCCACTCGACAGTTGAAAGGCTTCTGTGATATGCTCGTTCAAAGAAACCAACTTTAAGAAAGGTTTTCAGGAGGTCAACTGCACAGCCTCTAGCTCAGATCTTTGAGACAGTTACGCATTCAACTCCAACACCTCCCCGTGAAAACGAGAAATGAGATGGTGCTGGTGGAAAGCGCTGCTGAGTCCCAGTCGGCTTATGGAGACCCTGCCATGTTTTCAAGGCAAGACACACTCAGAGGTGATTTGCCGTTGCCTGCCTCTGTTCAGCGACCCTGGAGTTCCCTCGTAGTCTCCCATCCAAGAACTAACCAGAACAGACTCTGTTTAGCTTCCATGGTCTAATGAGAGTGGGCTAGACTGGACCATCCTGGTAAGGAGCGAATCGGTACAGAACAACCCAAATACTCAGATATGGAAAAGCACCAGCCACTGGAAGTGTGTTTTATAGCACCATTACCAGGGCTTCTTTTGAGCAGGAATGCAGTTCCAGCTGGCTTGGTGTCAGAGTGTGTGGCCTAATATGCAAATAAGTTCCTGATGGGCTTTTACTTCAAAAAAAAGCCCGGAACATTACAATTCCTTTTCAGTGAAAGCAAATTCTGATTCCTCTCTCTATCCCAGTGCTGTATTATTATGTGACGTCCTGCCATGTGCTTGCAGCTAATTGGTCCCCAAGCTGCCACCTGAGGTAAAGGTGGACCTCGCGTTTGCAAAGTTTCAAGACTTGACCAGGTCTGGGGCTTCTTCATCCCTGGCCCCAACCCGGTGGAACTCTCTGCTGAGTAACATTCGCGTCCTGCAAGGTTTAATGGAGTTCCATGGGGCTTGCGAGGCAGAGGTGTTCCACCAGGTGTTTGCTTGAGGAGAGTGACAATTCCCTCTCTGGCTGCCACTCCTGCTTTTTCTGCCTCCCCTGCTTCTCCAGCCCTGCCCCTAGAAGGCAATGACATACCAGGCAGCTTTACTACCATCTGATTGGTATAATTATATTTTGGGATTTTAACCTGCACCTTTTTTGTCAAAAAAGCCCAGCAGGAACTCATTTGCATATCAGGCCACACCCCTGACACCACTATTTGCATATTAGGCCACGCCCCCTGCCATCACCATTTCTGCATGAGCCTTTTTTTTGTCGGAAAAGCCCAGCAGGAAATCTTTTGCATATTAGACACATGCCTCTGACATGCCAAAACTGTCTTCCTGTGCATTTAAAAAAAGCCATGATTTCAATCCTTTACTGTATTTTGATGTACACCCTCCTGAGCCCTGCCCTACAGGGGAGAGTGGTTTACATATCGGATGCAATGAATAAAATGAATAAGACCAGTGGCCTAAATAGGGTTGCAAGTTCCTTCCTGGCAACTAGTGGGGGTGGGAAGCATACCTGCAGATGAGGGAGGTCTAGGCCGACACCACAGTGACATCACCGTCAACACAGCAACATCATTTCCAGCATGCATCGGAAGTGACATCAGTGCGTTGGCAGCAATGCAATATTTTGGGAGGAAAACTTTATTGTAGAAGCCACTTTACCATTGTTTTTTTTTTTTTGCCAGAGTGTCTCCTGCTGTCAGAAGAAGAAGATGAGCATATATCCTGCCCTCCACTCCGAATCTCAGAGTCTCAGAGCGGCTCACAATCTCCTTTATCTTCCTCCCCCACAACAGACAACCTGTGAGGTGGGTGGGGCTGAGAGGGCTCTCCCAGCAGCTGCCCTTTCAAGGGCAACTCTGAGATAGCTACGGCTGACCCAAGGCCATTCCAGCAGCTGCAAGTGGAGGAATGCGGAATCAAGCCCTGTTCTCCCAGATATGAGTCCGCGCTCTTAACCACTACACCAAACTGGCTCTTACATCAAACTGGCTCTCCCTTCCTATAACATCACTTCCTGTGACATCACTTCCTGTGTGTACCACTGTGTGTCTTTGCAACATTGGCCAAGACTGCAGGTAAGTCTCTTCAGCTGCCAGCTGATTGGGGGCAAGGGGTGAGGCTGGGGTCAAGGGATCACCCCCCCCCTAGTGGAGGCAGTTTTCACAGTCTTGGTCCTAAACCCCCATTTATGGGAGACAGAATCACCACTGCATTGTCTCTTCCGCATCCCGCAAACACTTAACAAGCAATTCCCATCCATGGCAAGTCTTTTGAAAAATGTCGGGGAATCAAATAATTAGATACACATTCGTGGCGGACAGATTAATTTGTTTCAATGAGGACAGTGATATACCTGTTCTCTGCACAAAGGAACATTGTGCTTTGACGAAACCCACATAATGTCTCTCGCAAAAGAAAGGAGAGGAAGGACAATCCTCAGAAGAGCTTTGAAAACATGGCAAAGATCATTTTCAAGTGGCATTATATTTGCGTGCGTTACACAAAAAAGGCTGCTAGGAGCGCAACACTTTTATTGTTCCCAGCCACAAAAGATGAGGAATTATTACAATGTGGAAGGGGTGTGTGTGTGTCTAAATGTTCTACCGTTCTCTAATGTGCAAGGAATGAAGACATAATCCTTTCCCAAGCTCTTCTTCTGACTGCTTAAATACCGGTACTTTATGATATATGCATGCATGCGCACACACGCATGCACACACACGTCTTGAGACACAGATTTCTTAGTTGCAAATGGCAGAAAGATACAAATTGATGGGTGCAGTTTCCTTAGAGAGCCAGTTTGGTGTAGTGGTTAAGTGTGCGGACTCTTGTTTGGGAGAACCGGGTTTGATTCCCCACTCCTCTACCTGCACCTGCTGGAATGGCCTTGGGTCAGCCAAAGTTCATGTAGGAGTTGTCCTTGAAAGGGCAGCTGCTGCAAGAGCCTTCTCAGCGCCACTCACCTCACAGGGTAGTGTCATGAGGCACCTGTTGTGGGGGGAGAAGATATAGGAGATTGTAAGCTGCTCTGAGTCTCTGATTCAGAGAGAAGGGTGGGGTATAAATCTACAGTCTTCTTCTTCTTTCGTTGCTCTCTTTTTGTTGAGAACAATGACAATAAATTCATCTATCTATCTTCTTAAGGCTTGCTGCATGACACTTGCCTAGGCAATGGACTCATAGGCCCACATGGACGGAGTTCAAAATCCGCACACTTAAGACAGGGAGTAGGTAGAATGGGACACGCTTTGACCTCCAGGTCAGCGATCAGGAACATTGGAACCCAGCTTCTGAGGGAGATGGGTTTGGCACATTTCCTCCAGGCTGGGTCAAAGAAGAGCTCCATTTCATCTTTTCCTCCCGCAAGGGATATTGATTGTGCACAAACCCGAAAACTGCTGACAGTGAAGGTCAGCGGTGAATGAATATATACATATATAAATTGGTGCAGGCCTGTAACAAGTGGGCAGGGGGAAAGCTGACTGGCAAAGAATAATGGGGAGGCCAATCGCGCCAAACTCAGAGTCTTCATCCATGCATTATTAGTTACTGCTTAATTTTCCCGAGTAAATAAGAGAGAGGTGAATGGCTGCTACAATATTTGGACAGTGCAATCTCCAGCAAGGTGTGGTGGATGTTGTTACAGTCCAACTTGGAGCTGGCATTCCTAACATTAGCATCGATAGTATTCAGTGCATGAAAGGGCTTGCCAGTTGTCTGGTTGGGGATTGGAGCATGGCAACATAGGCTGCATTGCTAGGTCACTTCCAGAAAAGCAAAACTAGAAGAGACACAGGGAAGAAGAAGAAGAAGACTACAGATTTATACCCCGCCCTTCTCTTTGAATCAGAACCTCAGAGTCATTTACAATCTCTTATAGCTTCTCCCCAGCCCAAAGACACCCTGTGAGGTAGGTGGGGCTGAGAGGGCTCTCACAGCAGCTGCCCTTTCAAGGACAACTCCTCCAATAGCTATGGCTAACCCAAGGCCATTCCAGCAGCTGTAAGTGGAGGAGTGGGGAATCAAACCCGGTTCTCCCAGACAAGAGTCCACACACTTAACCACTACACCAAACTGGTTCTAGGAATCACCAGAAACTATGGTTTCTCAGAAACCAATGTCAACATCGCCCAAGTAAAACAATGATTCTGAGCACCAGCTATGGCGTTATTCACGATTCCAACTGATTTCTTTGAAAATGAACAAACCACATAAACATAAATAGAATTCATGGATACATCTTGAAAGTATATATGATTCACACTATTTGCTTTAAAACAGTGTTCTCTCTCTCTTTGAGGATTTTATTCCACACTGAAATAAATTGAAAGACAGACCCATAAAAGTTGTTAGCACTGTTTGTTCACTCAGGGGAAAAAAGAGAGCCAATTTACCCCCTTGATTTTCTGTCTTTGTTTCTCAGTAGCTCTTAAGTTACAGCCAACCATGCATGACAGACATTGATTTCAATTTTCGTTTCTGGCTATTGAAATTTTGATTAATTTAATGTGTGGTTTTCATACGGCATTATTATTGTGGTTTTCTTATTCTATTTGCATTGCAGACAAAAATCCATTTTGAGCTCGCGCTTGACAGAAGAAATAAAAATAAATAAGTGGCAAGAATAACAACTAATATCTCTGACTATTCAGTCAGAAAATATGATGGTTCTGGGTTAAGACCCTGCCAGTAACCTGGATGCTGAATTCTAGAACTACTGAAATTTCTGAACAGTTTTCAAAGGCGGCCCGAGATGATGCCTGTTACAGTAATCTAACTGGGTATGGCCAGAATGTGGATTATTGTTAGACTTGTCAACCTCCAGGAGAAAACAGTATGAGGGCTTCTAGTGTCCTAGCCCCACTGATGGACCTCCTGATGGCACCTTTTTTTTGTTTTTTTGCCACTGTGTAACACAGAGTGTTGGGCTGGTTGGGCCACTGGCCTGATCCAACATGGCTTCTCTTATGTTCTTACATGACACAGAGTGTTGGACTGGAGGGGCCATTGGCCTGATCCAACAGGGCTTCTCTTATGTTCTTATGTGACACAGATTGTTGGATTGGAGGGGCCATTGGCCTGATCCAACATGGCTTATCTTATGTTCTTATGGCTCTTATAGTACTGTACCCCACCTGAGGTCCGTGTCCTTCCTAGTTTCCATCCCCAAATCTCTAGGAGTTTCCCAACCTAGTTCTGGCAACTTTACCCCCTATCCCTTGCTGGTGGCCATGGAGCACCCTACTCACAGCAATGGTTATCCTTGTATCAGACTGAGACAAGACTTTCCCAGCTTTGATACATAAGATCCTTTAACCAAAGATTCTGGAAATAGAAACTCAGGACACCGGACATGCAAATTTACTTGTAAGTAGGATAGCGTCCATGGCTACTGCTTTTGTTTTCATATTTTCTAACAAATAACAGCGGTAGCCTCTTGAGGAATGTAAGCTATATTTCATTACTCGGTATAAGCCCTGCAAATCCATCTTGACATTAAAGCTGGGAATTGGTCGATTAGAATTCATCTGGTACCTCCTGGGAAGAAGAAAAAAAAGTCAAGTTTTCGTCTCCCCGCTATAATGTAACCTGTAATATAGTGCTTAAGATGTTGTAACTGACAAACGAGGAGACCTTCAGATGCTTCCTGGGAATCATTAGGAATTCGCCGCACATCTAGCCCTACACAAAGCAGCTCGCAAAGTGTAAAATCCTTGTCATAGAAGTCCTAGCGCCCGTTTATTAAGAAGTCTCGACTCAAATGCAGATCTTGACTTTTCTCTGGAGAGCGGCAGTGTGAATGCTCCTTTGCACAGAGCTGCCAAAGAGAAAAGCAAACTTTGATTCATATATTATCCACAAAGAGGGGAACTTGGAGGCGCTCTTGTTCTTTTTGTGGGAAAGATCTATATTTGTTTGTACAAGCTTTCCTTTAATATCATATCTGTGGTACCAGGGGGCAGGTCACAGAAAGAAACACACACACACACACACAAAACCAACCCTGTTGATAGTACAAACGGACGTTTTAAAGAACACCACTACAATCACACTAAAGCAGCCAAAAAATTGCTCATTTCAACACAGAGAGACTTCAGAGCGGGAGAGTTTTATACTGAATTCAGATGGATATGAAACACTGGTTGGTGGAACAATATTTTCTTTAATGAAGGAAGCAGCGAGGGCATGTAGCATTAGCAGGCTCTGTACAAATCCTAGGAAACATGGACGATCTGTGACAAATAACTAATACATTTCAAGTACTACTTCTAACCAATTTATAAAGTATCAAGCACACATGAATAAGCATGAAAATCCAAGTCACATAAGCAGCAGAGAGCCAGTTTGGTGTAGTGGTTAAGTGTGCGGACTCTTATCTGGGAGAACCGGGTTTGATTCCCCACTCCTCGACTTGCAGCTGCTGGAATGGCCTTGGGTCAGCCATAGCTCTTGCAGGAGTTGTCCTTGAAAGGACAGCTTCTGGGAGAGTTCTGTCAGCCCCACCTACCTCACAGGGTTTCTGTTGTGGGAGAGAAAGATAAAGGAGATTGTAAATCACTCTGAGACTCTGATTCAGAGAGAAAGGTGTGGTATAAATCGATGCCAGAGCACTGCTGGCAGCCCTAATCCCCAGTTTGGTGTAGTGGTTAAGTGTGCAGACTCTTATCTGGGAGAACCAGGTTTGATTCCCCACTCCTCCGTGTGCACCTGCTGGAATGGCCTTGGGTCAGCCATAGCTCTGGCAGAGCTGTCCTTGAAAGGGCAGCTTCTGTGAGAGCTCTCTCAGTCCCACCAACCTCACAGGGTATCTGTTGTGGGGGAGGAAGATAAAGGAGATTGTGAGCTGCTCTGAGACTCTGAGATTTGGAATGAAGGGCAGGATATAAATCCAATATCAGCAGCAGCACACGAAATTTGCAAGCAGCTTCACAATGTCAAGCATGGTGAAATTCCATTGATAATTGATTGTTACAGGGTCCTGCCTAACACTGGTCTGTGAAGTATCAGGGAGGACCAAGCTTTGCTAGCTCTGTTATTCCTTCCCTCCCCCCTTCTTGCTTTATTGCCTGAAAAGTAGAAGTAGTGAGAAATGAAACTAACTTGAGAAGAAGTAATCAGCACCTTCTCATACATTCCTGGTAGGGAGTGCGACACATCTGGGGAAAGCAAGGACAGAGTACTGATAACACTATGAGAATGTAGACATTTATGATAGTTTATGTGTGAGAGCTACCCCGCACCCCCACCCTTTGGAATCCTTTTGAAGTAAGCCTTAAAAGTATTGTATCAATGCATTTGCAGCATTACTCTCAAGAATCTGTTACACTGAAAGTATCGGTCCATCAATAAACGTAGTCTTTGTATCAACTTTGACTGGTCATTGAACCCACATGCTTGACACACAATTGATTTTTAACAACAAAGTGCTTGTGCAAAAAGTCTCAATAATGTCTCAAAATTCACAATACATCCAAATCTGGTGAGCGGATATCCCAGTGCACCCTCAACGTGGATTGGCAGCGTATTCTGCACGTTTCAATCATCCATTATCTTCATCAAGGAGGGGAAATGGGCAGTTCACCATTAATATCCATTTGCAGTTCTCAACAGAATACAAAGCACAATGTCCTTCCAGTGGAGAAAATCTTTAAAGAGTGATAGCTAATGGGATAATTCAAATTAATTCATGCCATGGCATTCCCATTACTATGTCTGGGTGTGAAAGTTGGACAACGAAGACAGGGGACAGGAATTAATTCACTTGTTATATTTTGACATCACTTTAATATCACAATAGATCAGTAAAAATGTCATGAACTGTTTCTGTCATGTAAATAAAAACAGGGTGTGGATTAGAATATGTGATAGTATCGCTTTACTCTGCTCTGGTAAGTCCTCACCTGGAGTATTGTGTTCAGTTTTGGGCACCACATTTTAAGAAGGATATAGGCAAGCTGGAACGGGTCCAGAGGAGGGCGATGAAGATGATGAGGGGTCTGGAGACGAAGTCCTATGAGGAAAGGTTTAATGAGTTGGGGATGCTTAGCCTGGAGAGGCGGCGGCTGAGAGGTGATATGATCACCATCTTCAAGTACTTGAAGGGCTGTCATAGAGAGGATGGTGTGGAATTGTTTTCTGTGGCCCCAGAAGGTAGGACCAGAACCAATGTGTTGAAATTAAATCAAAGGAGTTTCCGGTTCAACATTAGGAAAAACTTCCTGACTGTTAGAGCTATTCTTCAGTGGAACAGGCTTCCTTGGGAGGTACTGGGCTCTCCTTCCTTGGAGGTTTTTAAACAGAGGCTAGATGGCCATCTGACAGCGATGGAGATCCTGTGAATTTGGGGTAGGTATTTGTGGGTTTCCTGCGTTGTGCAGGGGTTGGACTAGATGACCCTGGAGGTCTCTTCCAACTCTATGATTCTAGAATAAAAGTTTGATTTTTTTTTTTTTAAATCTCACTGGCAGGAACAATGAGAATACAATAGCGGATGACTCAATCTCATGCTCATTTTTGAGATTGCAGCTGGGCATCAAGAAGACATAAGTAATGACTACTGAGGAATTACACAACTTTAAAGTTGATGTTGAAGAGACTGAAATTGTTAGAGATCTCTTCATCAGCTCCATCGTCAACCAAGAGGTAAACTGCACTCAAGAAATCAGAGGGAGATAGTAAGTGGGAAGGGAAGCCATGAAGGCGCTAGAAACAGATCCGTAAGTGTAAGCATGTGTTGCTGGCAACCAGGCCCAGATAATTCATACTACATTATTCTCCATTACTATGCATGGTTGTGAAAGTTGGACAATGAAGAAACCTGCGAGGCGGAATGTTGATTCATTTGAATTGAGGTTGCAAGTGATCTTAGATCAAATACATTTTTGTAGTTGATTACTATCTGCCAGTTGTTAAATTTAACAAATTCACTGAATTTACATAAATGGCAAACAGGCCTATTAACAACCTCTCTATGCTCTCTTGATAGATTGATAGAGAGCCAGTTGATAGAAAGCCAGTTTGGTGTAATGGTTAAGTGTGCTGACTCTTACCTGGGAGAACCAGGTTTGATTCCCCACTGCTCCACATGCGTCTGCTGAAATGGCCTTGGGTCAGCCATAACTCTTGTAGGAGTTGTTCTTGAAAGGTCAACCCCACCTACATCACAGGGTATCTGTTTTTGTTTTGTTTTTTGTGGGGGGGGAGGTAAAGGAGATTGTGACCGCTCTAAGATTCAAGGTATAGGGTGGGATATAAATCCAATTTCTTCTTCTCCCATTTGAAGCAAATACAACTTAACTAGCATTTTAATTAGGAAAAGTTAGCAATGCAACGTAAAAAGGAAAAGCCAGACTTATGCTTGTCCTTGTCAAGAACCACAGCAGCCTCAAAACCAACCAACCAATATCACAATCCCAATAATTAAAATTTTCCTCACATCTCTTAATCAAGCTTTCGTTGATTAATGTGCCAATAGCTGAAGTTATAAAAATAGTGTTTCTATAAAAATAATGTTTCTCATCCTGAGCTAGAAGTTTCAAAATCTGGCATATTGATTTGAAAGTAAGTTCCTTTGAACTCAACTGGAATTACTTCTGAGCAAACACAACTAGGATTGGATGACACGTTTTCCTCTCTGGCCCTTTCTACATCTATACTTTACCTCTCTTTCACTGTTGTTTCCATGTGCATTGTAAAATGCCCTCCGTATTTCAGTTTTCACACACACACGCACCCTTTCCTGTCATGTATTTCTCCTCCTCCTCCTCCATGTATTTTGGTCCAATCAGCTGTCAGTTCCTGATTGCCCCAGATCCACTCAAACTGCTATTCTGCTCTCCTTTCATTTGCCTAGAGCCAAATCCTGAACTTTTCTGAACTAGAACTGTTTCCTCACAGTGCTTAACTCCTCCCATTATCTCTAGTGATCACGTGCCCAGTTTTCACCCTACAAAATGTATCTCCTCCCCTCACCCAATGCCTGTTGGGGTATGTAGTATGGTTCTAGGGAAAAAAGCCCAAAGGAAAAAACCCATGAACATAAAAGCTCACAGGCAAAAAGCCCACATGGAAAGAAGTCCACACAGAAAAAAGCTCATACTGAAAGAAGTCCACACAGAATAGGGTTGCCAAGTCCAATTCAAGAAATATCTGGGGACTTTGGGGGTGGAGCCAGGAGACTTTGGGGGGTGGAGCCAGGAGCAAGGTTGTGACAAGCATCATTGAACTCCAAAGGGAGTTCTGGTCATCACATCTAAAGGAACCACACTCCTTTTAAATGCCTTCCCTCCATAGGAAATAATGAAGGATAGGGGCACCTTCTTTTGGGGCTCATAGAATTGGAACCCCTGGTCCAATCCTTTTGAAGCTTGGAGGGTATTATTTATTTATTTATTTATTTGAGATTTATATCCCGCCCTTCCCACGAATGGCGGGAAGAGGCACTGGATGCTATGCTGCAAATTTGGTGCCTCTACATCAAAAACAGGCCCCCCAGAGCCCCAGATACCTGTGGATCATTTTTCCATTATGCAAGGCCTCCTGTAAACCAGTCAGTCCTAAGGGAAATCAACCCCGACTGTTCCCTGGAAGGTCAGATGCTGAAGCTGAAGCTCAAATACTTTGGCCACCAAATGAGAAGGGAGCATTCACTGGAGAAGATCCTGATGCTGGGAAAGACAAGGCAAAAGAAGAAGGGGACGGCAAAAGAGGAGATGGCTGGACAGCATTACTGATGTAACAAACACAAATTTGAGCAGACTTCGGAGGATGGTGGAAGACAGGAGGGCCTGGCGTGACTTTGTCCATGGGGTCTCAAAGAGTCGGACTTGACTGTGCGACTGAACAGCAACAACAACAACAACTGTAGGCTCTTGGAGGATTGGCTACATCAGGGGGGTGTAGCCTAATATGCAAAGAAGTTCCTGCTACAAAAGAAAAAGCCTGGAAGAATTGCTTTTAGTCTAGCAACAGTAGTCTTTCTTGTTTTCGTGGTTGCTTGTCTGTTTTCCTATGCTGTTGGGTTAATGTAATTTTGATTACCTTAGAATGGTAAATAAAAGATATTTTATATAAAGGTATATAAGGTAAATAAGCCTAGTCACTTGTGCTCTCCCACCCTGAGAGACACGAAGAATTGGCAACGCTCCTGCCACACAGGGGGTCATGACACATCATCTGTGATTTGATGGCAACCCCTCCCCCCTCCTCATGTTACAATGTCATCTCATGATGGCACAATCTCATCCCCTTCAAATGGAAGGACTCTGGAAACAACTGACACCACCATGTCACAACATGAGGTAAATTGCTCTGAATGTTACAGAGGAGATAGAAAAGGTGAAATACGTTACTGCCGTTTTTGAATACTGTGTCATTCCTCCCAGCGTGTCAAGAGATTCTGGCTCGCGATTCTTCAGTTTCTTTGCAGCTAAACATTTACTTATGTGTGACAGTGATTTGTTCCCACATGACAGGCCTCCAGACAGTTTCAAATATTAATTTGAGCTTATTTAACATTATTCCAGAGTGATACCTGAGAGGCAAAATAGTAAGTGGGAAGATTGGGACATGAAAGGGTTTCCCGTCACCCCTCAGTTTTCGCATGACAGACTCATCTCCTACTGTGGAAAGATACGGATGGCACCGACCTCAGCATGCAGATAATATAAGAACTTCCGAAATGAAATTTTATCTATTTAAACATTTATGCCCATCTAGCTATATCTATATTTTAAAAAGCCACTCACAGAAAGGGGAGGGGGGAAGGTATCCTGAACTTTAAAAATCTGTATATACTTATCAACCGTGAAATAAACTTTATTGTGTTAAAAAAAAAGAAAAAAAGGATAATGTTTTGTATGGCATTTTCAAGCAAATGTTTACTGTGTGTTTTTATGCTGACCATCGGGTTTGCTATTTTTATAAAAGGTTGCTGCCGTTACGGTTCGTCTGAGATGGAATCATTCGGTTTTGCTTCGTCGTTCCTGAAAGTCAGAGGCAAAACTGCTCGCTTGCGCAAGAAAAGAAAGCCCCCCCCCCACCCTGAGGACAAAGTAACAACAGAAATGGCCAGGGAGGGCACTCAGGTGAGCCAAACCTGGCCTCCAGAGGAAATATTGGCTTTTCTGGCACAAACATGAGCATCCAGTTCTGTGCTTGCATTTTAAGAACGTGCTGTCTAACACATTCGGTGGCCGACCGAAGGCAGACGGAACCGGGGCCGCAGATTGGGGATGACGGCACCCTGTCGCTCAAGACAGATGACTTGGCCAGGTGAGGCTCTAAATTAAAATCAGGTGCCACTCACAGAGGACGGAAGCCTCACTCTGGGTGACAGTCATCGATCAGGCGCAGCGCTCAGAGACAACCTTTGGTGACATTCCTTAAAGATAAAAAGGTTATGCTTTGCACAGCGAGTTATGAATTGCAAGGGTACGTTTTAATTAAGAAAGGGTCCAAAGGCCAGCTGTGGTATAATCCTTTGGGCAGTCTTCCCTTTCACGGTTTGGCAGGGCCATCTCTGGAGAAAAGCCCCAGCCTCTGCCTTTTCTTTGAAGAAACTAGCAACCTTCACAGGACCCTCTAGGAGAGCTGCTGTTACGGGTCAGGAAGTTTCTCAGCTATATCCTAACCGAGGTTGCCCTTCAGGGGCTTGTGGCCAATGGCTTCTTCTTGCTGTGTGAACCTTTAACCCTGCAGAGTGTAAGGAGATCAGGGCTGCCAGCAGTGCTCTGGGGCAGTGACTCGGGAAGTTAGAGTTTTGTAGAGGTGATTCTCTTCCTCTGTGCCCCTCTAGGAATCCTCCCAATCTCTATGGTCTTTACCATAGAGACTGGGGAGATTTATAAAGTGATATCCCAGAAATGATGATGCTTCTGGATAAGATGATGGCCCTGCTGGCCATTAAGTCATTTTCAGGTGACATTCTAGGCATATCCTCAGTGTCTCCCATAGAGTTAAGAAAAACCCCTATAGCATCAACACCATTTCCTCTCCCGCCCCCCTTTTCATCTGTTGTTAAAATGTGTGGAATCGGGAAATCTGTCAGTGAGGGTAGGAGGATGACTGTTGCCACCAAATAAATGGCAGCTGTAGAAGGGATGGATTGATGAACAGCCTCTGGTTGCACACTTGCTGCAGGCAATGGAAAGTGAAGCACGGTGTCTGGCCATGTTGAGCTTGGAGTCACGATGGGAGTCGAGTGGTAAATCCAATGGTACAGCCTTTTAGTAAACCCAGACATTAAGAACATAAGAACATAAGAGAAGCCATGTTAGATCAGGCCAATGGCCCATCCAGTCCAACATTCTGTGTCACACAGCGGCCAAATATATACACACACACACACACACACACACACTGTGGCTAATAGCCACTGATGGACCTCTGCTCCATATTTTTATCTAACCCCTTTTTGAAGGTGGCTATGCTTGTGGACGCCACCACCTCCTGTGGCAGTGAATTCCACATGGTAGGCGGAGCAAGTGTAGTGTAAGTTGTGCAGCTCAATTTTCTAAGTAATAAACTCCAGTTCAACACACACTTGTTATCCAACCCCTTCTTTCAGGAGTATGGGAGCAAATATCTTTGCAGGTCCTATCAAAATAATAATAATAATAATTGAAAGAGGAGAGCAGTTTTGGAATCTGCTGGAAACGTTCCCCAAAGAGCATAACTTCTTTTGACTTTTCTTTACTACATTGTTTGTCGCACACTCCTTTGCCTTCTCTGAGCAGTGTCTCAAATTCCGCCCCCCCCTTCCCGAAAACACACACACACACACACACACACATTGGCATCCTACTCAGGTTAGTTAGGTTTCCTTCCTCAGTTCTAAGTATTGCTGCAGGCTACAGCTCCAGCACTCTGGAGACGCAGCAACATTTAGAGAACATACTTTTCATCATGGCTGGAAAAAGTGGCTCACAAGTGTCAGCATTTCTCTAAAAGCGTGCAAGCAGAGAGAGAGAGAGAGAGACAGAGAGAGACAGCGAGAGAGAGAGGCAGAGAGAGAGAGAGAGATGTTATTTTCAGCGCATATTTATTTTCTGCAACAGGACAACTTGCCTGAACCTCCACATTAACTTTTGAGCATCATCCCAGTTATCTGCCAGCACCAAATATTAATTCTTCAGGCTGGGGTTTTTCAACAGCAATTATAGTGCTCCAGCACCAGGAAACTGTCAGCACTTTGAGCTTTATGCTCATTTCAACATTTAGGAGACGGCGGGCCACCAAGTCAATCTTGCCTTCGCCCACCCACGGTCCACGCAGCCTAGGGTGACCTCAATCCAAGCTAACGCTTCATTTTCTGATTACTGTACTGTCAGATGCTAAAGCGGAGTCAAGGATAGATAAGCTGTGTTGGCATAACAGCTTTAACTATGTAAATATATATATATTTTTTTCCCAGTGTCACCAGTTGCTTGTCAGAATTTGGAATCCCATTTTACTTGACAACATTGATACGTGCGGTGATTCAGCCACTACAGGGGACCAACCCGAAGGGCTTTCAAATATATATATGTATCTAATGAAATCACATCAGTGAGACCAACATTTATACAGCCGATTTCAAAATGGGGAGATTATGCAAAAAAGGCTGTCCACCTCCTGTCGAGCAGAAGATCAGATTTCTCCTCCGCTTACATCTCTCTCTCAACCATGAAGTTATTTTAAATTTGTGGGAATCCACCATAGTAGGTAACACGTGACGGATGCTCATGTTCAGCCTGTGATGAATCTGTACCTTCTCCTGCTGTTGAAACTGATACATCTATGATCACAAATGATTCTCTTTAAAATCACTCTGCGATGTAACCAGAGTTTTGAGGCGACCAGAGCGCACCGGAGCGGAGCTCCACCTGAGCTGGCCAGGGCTCTGGCTGGCATGCTGGAGAAGGCAACTTTAAACACCTCCCCAATGGCTTCAGTCTTCCCCAGCATGCCCACTGCTGCAGATGTGCTGTGGAAGGCATAGGGGAGCTTCAGCTCAGTTTTTTTTTTCCCCTACAAAAGAAGCCCTGCATGTAAGAAGTGATCTAATCAAGCATGGGGATCCTATAAGTAAAGGAAGGGTCTTAAAACATCCATTTTCTGCCCTTGAAATGCTTATAGTATTTAATCCTAGGTAGGAATGTCCAAATTCACTACCATATTTTGAGGGTTTGGGAGACCACTTTACTTTTGCTATCAGTTTTGCCCAGGGCTTTTTTTTTTGTAGTAGTAGTAGTAGGAACTCCTTTGCATATTAGACTACAACCTGCTGATGTAGCCAATCCTCCAAGAGCTTACAGGGCTCTTCTTGCAAAGGAGTTCCTGCTACAAAAAAGCCCTAGTTTTGCCTAATACATAGAAAATTCTTCTATCAACCCTGAATTCCCTCAGGATACCTACAACTGGTGAAAGTATCATGTAGATTAATTATAATGATTTGCTTTACTTTTCTGTGCATGGCTAGGTGGACGCCATCTGGGAAATTTAGCAATTCATCTGGGCACATAGACATGAAGCTGCCTTATGCTGAATCAGACCCTTGGTCACAGTCAGGATTATCTACTGAGATTGGCAGTGGTTCTCCAGGGGTTCTGGTAGAGATCTTTCACATCAGCTGCTACCTCATCCTTTAAACTGCAGATGCCAGGGATTGAACCCGAGACCTTCTGCATGCCAAGCAGATGCTTTACCACTGAGCCATGTCCTCTCCCCTATATTAGAGACACGTTAGAATCAATTCAAACAAACTCCAGTCAAAACCAAGATGCATTTTTTACCAAGATGCATTCCCCACCCCACCCCAAATGACACAAATTAGATATGCTTCACTCACAGATCCTCTTGGAAAGTCCTATCCAACAGAAATCTAGCCACCATGCTCGATTGCCAAAGCAGTGGAGCCAAGATGACCTTCATCCTTGATGCTGGAACTATGTAAGGAGTCCCTGATGTCCATCATAAATCAATCACTGAGTCAGGGCACATTTCCTCATCTGCTCAAAGAGGCCATTTACCTGCCTAATACTTTGTAAGAAATCTCTAGGAAAGAGCGATGTGGCCATTTTCACCCAATCTCTAATTTTGCCTTTCTCGACAGGATGACAGAAAGAGTAGTTGCAGAAGAACTCCAGGTCTTCCTAGATGTCTTATCTGTTCAACACCCTTTTCGGTCTTGTGTCGGACCAGGCTATGGGTCAGAGACAGTGGCCCTTTTATCTGGATGTAGACAAAGGCCTTGCCTCTTTGTAGCTCTTACTGGATTTGTCAGTAGTGGACCTATTGTGGATCGATGCTATCCTGTTCAGATACCTGGAGGTAGAAATAATTGTCAACTGATGCCCTTTGGATTGGTTTAAATCTTTCATCATGGTCCAGATTCAGAGGGCTACTGTTGGCCAACTAGCACCACTGTGGGACTTGTCCTTTGTGGTTCCAAAAAGCTGAGTCTCATCCCAGTTACATTTAATGTCTCCATAAAGCCCACAATAGAAATAATTTGTGGTTCTGTAGTCAGCTGTAATCAATACGCTGAAGACACCCAGCTCTATATTTCTTCTATATTTCTCCCTGTATGTTTCTGTATATTACTGGGCCCCCGGTTCATTTGAACAACGACTTGAATCTGCGAAAACTTCTGTTAGTATTACACCCTACTGAAGGCCATTTATCAAGAGGAAGGTTTACAAGAAGAGAAAGGACAGTCCATGGCAAAGACTATCTAGTCATCACGGAATTCATTCATTGCAACCAAGCTATAATGTCTGATGAACTCTACAGTCAGAGTTGCATGACACTAACACTGTCAGAAGAAGAAGAAGAAGAAGAAGAAGAAGAAGAAGAAGAAGAAGAAGAAGAAGAAGAAGAAGAAGAAGAAGAAGAAGAAGAAGAAGAAGAAGAAGAAGAAGAAGAAGATATTGGATTTATATCCCGCCCTCCACTCTGAAGAGTCTCCGAGCGGCTCACAATCTTCTTTACCTTCCTCCCCATAACAGACACCCTGTGAGGTAGATGAAGATATTGGATTTATATCCCGCCCTCCACTCCGAAGAGTCTCAGAGCGGCTCACAATCTCCTTTCCCTTCCTCCCCCACAACAGACACCCTGTGAGGTAGATGAAGATATTGGATTTATATCCCACCCTCCACTCCGAAGAGTCTCAGAGCAGCTCACAATCTCCTTTACCTTCCCCCCCACAACAGACACCCAGTGAGGTAGATGAAGATATTGGATTTATATCCCGTCCTCCACTCCAAAGAGTCTCAGAGCGGCTCACAATCTCCTTTCCCTTCCTCCCCCACAACAGACACCCTGTGAGGTAGATGAAGATATTGGATTTATATCCCACCCTCCACTCCGAAGAGTCTCAGAGCAGCTCACAATCTCCTTTACCTTCCCCCCCCCCACAACAGACACCCAGTGAGGTAGATGAAGATATTGGATTTATATCCTGCCCTCCACTCCGAAGAGCCTCAGAGCGGCTCACAATCTCCTTTCCCTTCCTCCCCCACAACAGACGCCCTGTGAGGTAGATGAAGATATTGGATTTATATCCCACCCTCCACTCCAAAGAGTCTCAGAGCAGCTCACAATCTCCTTTACCTTCCCCCCCACAACAGACACCCAGTGAGGTAGATGAAGATATTGGATTTATATCCCGTCCTCCACTCCAAAGAGTCTCAGAGCGGCTCACAATCTCCTTTCCCTTCCTCCCCCACAACAGACACCCTGTGAGGTAGATGAAGATATTGGATTTATATCCCGCCCTCCACTCCGAAGAGTCTCAGAGCGGCTCACAATCTCCTTTCCCTTCCTCCCCCACAACAGACACCCTGTGATGTGGGTGGGGCTGGAGAGGGCTCTCACAGCAGCTGCCCTTTCAAGGACAACCTCTGTCAAAGCTATGGCTGACCCAAGGCCATGCCAGCAGGTGCAAGTGGAGGAGTGGGGAATCAAACCCGGTTCTCCCAGATAAGAGTCCGCACACTTAACCACTACACCAAACTGGCTGAAGAAGAAGAACCTCTTAATGACAGCCTTTTAAGACAGGCAGAAGAACAGTAAAGTAAAGGTAGTCCCCCTGTGCAAGCACCAGTCATTTTCAACTCTGGGGTGACGTTGCTTTCACAACGTTTTCACGGCAGACTTTATATGGGATGGTTTTCATTGCCTTCCCCTGTCATCTACACTTTCCCCCCCAGCAAGCTGGGTAATCATTTTACCAACCTCGGAAGGATGGAAGGCTGAGTCAGCCTCGAGCCGGCTACCTGAACCAGCTTCCGCTGGGATCGAACTCAGGTCGTGAGTAGAGGGCTCCGACTGCAGTACTGCAGCTTTACTACTCTGAGCCACGGGGCTCTTAGCAGAACAGTAACTAGCAGTAATTTGAAACTCAGGCTCCCATGCCCAAAGCTAATCCCTGAACTACAATACGTTATAAATCTTATACACTTGGCCAAATCAACTGAAGAACAATGAGCATTTAGGCTTGATACCTGAAATGACCTTAGCCCAGACTCCATGTCGATTCTACTGAGAATGAAATTCAGGACCAGCAGTAGTGAGACTCAGTAATCTTGGGATGCACCTTGGTGGGGGGAAGTTCCAGCCCGTTTATGACAACCTAGCAGAGCTGGTTTGCCGTTGCCTGCCTCGGCGTAGCAGCCCTGAACTTCCTTGGGGCTCTCCCATTCAGAAGCTAATACGAGCCAGCCCAACTTTGCCTCTGTGATTTGATAAGATTGGGTTAGCTTGGCCCATCCAGAACAGGGCAAATGAACCTTATCATTCAATTTTTTTTAATATACTGTTGTTTGGATGTCATGTACCTGAAAATTATGAGCTTTGACTGCAGTCTCTGAAATACCATGCACCTTGCGAAATAATTTGGTGTAGTGGTTAAGAGTGCAGACTCTTATCTGGGCGAACCGGGTTTGATCCTCCACTCCTCCACGTGCAGCTGCTGGAATGGCCTTGGGTCAGCCATAGCTCTGGCAGAGGTTGTCCTTGAAAGGACAGCTGCTGTGAGAGCCCTCTCCAGCCCCACCCACCTCACAGGGTGTCTGTTGTGGGGGAGGAAGGTAAAGGAGATTGTGAGCTGCTCTGAGACTCTGTCCTTCAAAGGGCAGCTGCTGTGAGAGCCCTCTCCAGCCCCACCCACCTCACAGGGTGTCTCTTGTGGGGGAGGAAGGGAAAGGAGATTGTGAGCCGCTCTGAGACTCTTCGGAGTGGAGGGCGGGATATAAGTCCAATATCATCATCTTCTTCTTCTTCTTCGTTTACTAGCCCACCAAGTCATCCTTTCTGTTTCTGTACATAATATAATCCCCAGTTCTAAAATATCATGTGCAAGAACCAACACTATTGGACAGAATTCTTGGCTGGTGCTTTTTTCTTTGTTCTCCTTTTGAGCATTAGAATAAGGATAATGCAATAATAATAAAATATTTCCAGCGGGATTTGAGGCATACCATTTTGATATAGAAAAGGGTACGGCAAGAAATAGATCTTTGCATATCTGAGGGGGACATATGATTTCATTAAAGTTTTATTTTTATTAACACACCACTTGTTAGCTGAATCCAGACGTGCTGGGTTAGTGATCATATTCCACATACTGGGCCTGGCAGGCCTACTACAGGGAATTGGGGGGCTGCATATGGGGATAGAAGATTTGTGGCAAAATGTGTGGCAATTGGTAACTATGCCTCCGAGGCACATAATGATAAAAGAAACATTTTTTTTTAAAGGCAGTGTTTAGCTTTGGGGGTTTCCTTTAGGAAATCTATGCATTGGCTCACTTAATAAATAAGTTCAGTTTTCAAGAGCTATGTGGACTTGGTCTTGTTCTGTTTAAACTACTGCTAATATAAGAGGCCATGATTGAACTAGGGTTGCCAATCCCCAGGTGGGAGCAGGGGATATCCTGGTTTGAAGGCCCTCCCCCCACTTCAGGGTTATCGGAAAGTGAGGGGGAGGGAAATGTCTGCTGGGCACACTATTATTCCCTATGGAGACCGATTCACATAGGGTATAATCAGGCCTCGGATTCAGTGGGAGCTCACTGAACCTTTCTGAGAGTTCCACTTCCTCCTTCTGAGAGTTCCACCTCCTTGTCCATTGAATAGTAGGTACAGCTGCATAACAATCTCTGGATGAGCTCCACCACCTATCTTTCTACAAAACGACCCTGGATATAATGCTGAATTGATCTGTGGGTATCTGGGGCTCGGGGGGGGGGGCTGTTTTTTGACGTAGAGGCACCAAAATTTGTAGCCTAGCATCTGGTGCCTTTCCTCAAAACGGCCACCAAGTTTCAAAAAGATTAGACCAGGGGTCCAACGCTATGAGCCCCCAAAGAAGGTACCCCTATCCATTATTTCCAATGAAGGGAAGGCATTTAAAAGATTGTGGTCCCTGTGATGGCCAGAACTCCCTTTGGAGTTCAATGATGTTTGTCACAACTTTGCTCCTGGCTCCACCCCCAAAGTCCCCAGATATTTCTTGAATTGGACTTGGCAGCTCTACCCTCTAGCTCCCCCTCTTGGACAGGAGGACTATCCATCATAATATACAAACCACTGAACTTTTGTGTTTCTAGCTTTTGTGTTTGTGGCACTCTGTGCTAGCCTGTATTATGGTAGACTGATAGCGGTGGCCTCGTATCATCTTTGAGTGCCTACTGTCTTTCTGAGTTAAAACTCCAGCCCAGGAGACAGGTGCTGGCCAGAGAGGTTTCCAGTGCTAAACTCCTGGCTCCACTCAGATATTTCTTGAATTGGACTTGGCAACCCTAGATTGACCTGACCTAATCTCCTTAGACCTCAGATGCTAAGCTGGGGTGGCCCTGGCAAGTATTTGGATGGGAGACCTCCAAATGAATTCCAAGGTCACGACACAGAAGCAAGCAATGGTACACCACCTCTGAACATCTCTTACCTGGGAAATCCCTACAGGGTGTGATGATAATGTCCCATCACCACTGCCTCTAGAGTTGCCAGGTCCTTACCTCTCACTGACGGGGGGCAGGGAGGGAGCCTTCCAGGAGGGGGAGTGGCTTCATCCCCAAACAGTGACTTCCCTGTGTAATGTCCCCAATGCAATGATGTCAGGAGGAAGTGATGTCATCATGCTGGGGTCGTCATTCAAGGACACTCTGGTTTGAGGGCAAAACTCTCTGATAAGACTGCCCTCAAACCATAAGAGTTTCACCCTCAAACTAGAGCATCCCCACATGAGGTTCTCAGCATGATGATGTCACTACCCATAGGACATCACATTGGAGACATCGTCCAGGGACATTGCTGTTCGGGGGTGAGGAAAAGCCTCAAAAGTGGGGGATCCCCCGCATCGACCTGGGGGCTGTTAAACCTAGCTGCTTCTCTGTCCTGTGGAATTTAATGCAGTTTACAATGTAAATGAAACAACAATTACAAAATGACACATTAACAGGACACACTCTCAGAACTGCCAATAAACCAAAACTAAATTAGTCAAACGCAGTCCAAAATACACCTGTCTTCAACTGCTTCGTGAAGGTCTAAAGGGATGGAGCCAGTAGCACCTCCCTGGGGAGGTAGTTCCACATTCATGGGGCTGCCACTGAAAAGGCCATTTCCCTTGTGACCACCAGACAAACTTCTTTGGTAGTTAACATTTTATTGGAGTTTTCCAATAGAAAAACCAAACAAGAATGCAGAGGAACAAGGATGAAAATAACATTGCAGTGCAGTAAATTATATTGACTATAGCTAAGTCAGAAGTATGTGTAAACAGGCTGTAAACCATGTTGGATAAGCTGCACTATGTATAAAAAAGAAAATAAAAGATAGAAAACATAGCAAGTAGATTAACAGCAAGTTATGCAAGATGCCATAATCAATCGATTACGGAATGTAAAGAATATCCGCGTAAAGAGTAATGTGTGCTCTTACTATTATAAAGTGTTCCTTCAGCAACAGTAGTATGCGCCTTGTGCAAGATGTAGACCACAACTAGCACAAACAGAGGAGGAAAGAAGATATTTTAAAGGGGGGGGGAAATTAGAGCTAGAGTAAATTGAGATATTCTGAGTTGTATGCTTGGAGATCATGAGTTGCCACATAATCTACAAATGAAAACCATTTTTCCGTGAAATGTGAGTTTTTAGAGCAGACTTCAGAGTGTTGTACGTGAACGCTGATTTTTTTTTTCTTCCGGACAAGCTTCTTTGATTGGTGAGGCCTCTCTCTGTGATCCTAATTTGTGTTCAAGGTGTTGGTATTGACCTTTAAAGCCCTATATGACCGGGCGCCTATCTATCTTCGGGACCGCCTTTCTCCACATGTTCCCCAGAGAGCACTGTGTTCTGGGATGCAACATCTACTGTCCATCCCCGGACCAAGGGAAGCCAGGCTTTCTTCTACATGGTCTAGGGCCTTCTCAGTGGCAGCACCTGAAATATGGAAGGCACTCCCAGAGGCCACGAGGGCCCTGCGGAACCTCTCTCAATTCTGCAAGGCCTGCAAAACCGAGTTATTCCGACAGGCTTTTGGCACTTAAACCAGGAGAGGGCTGCCACCTACGCTACTGAGATGTTGGAATTACTACAGATTTAACTGTTAGTAAAGGACAATCCTGCCTAGGTAGTTATTTAACAGCACCGCAAAATGGTTTTAAAATGTTTTAAAAATGTTTTAATAGTGTTTATTGTTTGAAGTTTGATCATTTAATTGTATTTATTGTCTGAAATTTTGAACTGATTGTTAGCAGCCCTGAGTCCGCTTGCGGAGAGGGCAGGGTATAAATTAAAGGTAATAATAATAATAATAATCAGGCCTCAGATTCAGTGGGAGCTCACAGGAGCACAGCTCCTGCACCTTTCTGAGAGTTCCACCTCCTCCTTCTGAGAGTTCCACCTCCTTGTCCATTGAACAGTATTGCAGCTGCATAACAATCCCTGGATGAGCTCCACCACCTATCTTTCTACAAAATGACTGCTAATAATAATAATAAATAACAACAACAACAATTTTTCAGCAGGGAGAAGATGGTTCTACACATACTGTGGTCCCAAGCCATGTAGGGCTTCAAAGGGCTTGAAAACAGCATAAGTGATTCTCCTCTCCTCCGTGCTACTTTCACAGGTTAGCAAAGCGGAGAGGGTGACTGGCCCAAAGTCATCCAGAGCTCTTCATGGGTGAGATTTGAATCTGGCTTTCCCAGTTTTAGTCCAACTAATATATCAAAAGCCTGTGTGGACGTTACAGTAATCTAAACTGGGAGCCTGCCCGTCATTTGTGCCAGGAGTGCACAATCTTGGTGATAACACTCAATAAGTGCATTTCCATTTTTTTGTGTGTACTGCTTCCATAAATGCAAGCCGGAATGCTAAATTTCTAGGGCCTGTTCTGTTTCAACAGTGGCTTCCAGCTTATAGGTCAGTCTCCCTAAAAAGGTTTGCTGTCCCTAGACTTTTCCGTGGGGTGGTGTTGTGAGGCTGCTTTATTTGTAGATTTGCCAACCTTCAGGTGGGTCTAGGGCTGCCAAATCCCCTGCATCCCCCAGCGGGGGACTCACAAGTGAAGTCATCATACTGGCAATGTAGTGTTCCGGCCACTCTAGGAGCTTCTGGGTAAACTCTACAATTTGGGAGATAAAACTCTATGGTACAATAGGTACCATAGAGTTTCCCCTCTCAAATTGGTAGAGCATCTGGGAAAACCATAGAGTTTTCCCGAAAGCTCCTAGAACGGCCAGCATGCAATGTTGCCAGAGTGATGACATCACTGCGAGTGATGTCATTGTGCCAGTGATGTCGGGGAAGGAACCTCCTTGGTGGCCGAATGCGGGCTTTTGGGTTGGGAACCTCCTGGGCAGGGGAACCCCCATCTGGCCCAGGAACATGGCAGCCCTAGGTGTCTGGACAAAATGGCCACCTTGGAGGTGGATTGTATGGCATTGCCCCCTCTGAGGTCCCTCCCCTCCAAAGCTCCATCCTCTCCAGGTTCCATCTCTAAGTTCTCCAGATCTTTTCCCAACTCAGAGCTGGGAGCCTATTTTTGCTACTACTTTTAATGGGATTTGAACTGCAGGCATTTTCTGGGAGAGGGGGCAAAAGTGGGGTGTTATTGCATTAGGGATGATTTCAAATTAAAATGGCAAAACCACCTTGAGCCATAAGAAGAAAGGCGAGGTATAAATATTTTAATAGTTGTTGTTTGTTTTTTTTTAAGTAGTGGGGAAAAAATAAGTAGTTTCAAAGAGACAGAGAGAGCATATCATATTTTTTCAGTGATTTGCTGCCAAAACAGTAAATATATTATGGTGCATAGCATAATAAAATGTGCAATTTTAAACACACCAGGACACTTATTAATTGTCTACTTATTGTGCATCCTAAAAATGCCTAGCTTTGCAATACTCTTTCTCTAGGTTATTTCTGCACCATTTCCCCCTCCCCCTTCTTTCTGTGGTACACTCAGGCCTCATTTTGGGCAAGAGCACACAGGAGCGGAGCTCTGGAAGTGCTCTTTCTATCTTACCACACACCCCCACTCAATACTTGCGTCTAGGCTCCATTGCTCAACCCCCCTTTGAGAATTTTGCTGAACTCTAACATGTGACAAAATTCCTAATATTTCCCCCTCAAAAAAATGGGAAAATAACCAAAAAAACATATAAAGTCTTCATCATACCACTGTGGCCACAGAGGATAAAGTAATTTTAAAAGTATGCTGGGAGTGAAGTTTGATTATGACAATTCTAATTCAAAAAACATTTGAAGGTAGATGCTGATATAAATTAGTACGCGTCCCGGTGATCTCAGGGGTGTGTGGCTTTCCCCAGTCATCTACACTTTACCCCCAGCCAGCTGAGTACTCATTTTTACCAAACTCAGAAGAAGGGAAGGCTGAGTCAACCTTGAGCCGGCTACCTGAACCCAGCTTCCACCGGGATTGAACTCAGGTCATGAGCACAGCTTGGACTGAATAATTGCAGCTTATTACTCTGCGCCACAAGGTTCCTTCTCCTCGGATAGGCATACACAGGTCTTTTTTTTGGGGGGGGGAGAAAAAGCCCAGCAGGAACTCATTTGCATATCAGGCCAAGCCCCCTGACAGCTCCATTGTTTCACGCCATCTGACATCAAGCCAGTCAAAACTGCATTCCTGCTCAAAAAAAAAGAAAGAAAGAAAAAAAGCCCTAGGCATACTTAAACATGAGAGGGAAGGCAGAACTCAGACAGAATTCTATCTTAACACTTGGCATTTAATAGACCAAAATCTTGGTTTCAAAAACCCTGCTATAACGATTGGAATACAATGCTATAAAATGGTATCTCAAAACGCATTTCCTAAATTCAACTAAAATGATTACTTCTTCTAAAGTTTCCCCGCCCCTTAAATGGAAGGGGGGGAAATCCATCTTTCCTATATGCCGGAGATTACTTCCCTCGCAGGTTATTAAAACGTATCAACATTAATGCTTGTCTTATTCACCTGCTCTGCTCTCTGTTTTCCTTTTGGATTAGACGTCTTTACCCAGCTTGTAAAATCTACACAGATAATTTTGCCGAAGGAGTCATGTGCATACAGTAGCCTAATCAGAGATATTATCAGACGTCGAATGAGAGTTCCCAGAACGCTGAATTGCCTAATGCTGACATAATTCTTCTCTGTGTTGGACACCAAATCATTTCCTGTAAGTAGAGATGTTGCAGACCTGTGCTTTGATAAAGACGTGCAAATTGAAAATGAATCCGCCAGAATTAGAACACATCTCCAACAACAGAGATCAGGTCCCCTGGAGGAAATGTATGCTCTGGAGCAGGGGTAGCCAAACTGCGGCTCGGGAGAGCCAGTTTGGTGTAGTGGATAAGTGCGTGGACTCTTATCTGGGAGAACCGGGTTTGATTCCCCACTCCTTCGCTAGCACCCACTCCTCCACTTGCACCTGCTGGTATGGCCTTGGGTCAGCCATAGCTCTGGCAGAGGTTGTCCTTGAAAGGGCAGCCGCTGTGAAAGCCCTCTCAGCCTCACCCATCTCACAGGGTGTCTGTTGTGTGAGGAGAAGATAAAGGAGATTGTAAGCTGCTCTGAGTCTCTGATTCAGAAAGAAGAGCGGGGTATAAATCTGCAATTCTTTTTCTTCTTCACATAGCCCCCATCACACTTAGAGAAGGCATTTCTCTCTGTAAATCACTTCTCCAAGCCAAGCCAGCACGTGGCTTGGAGAATGTATTTAAAGTTAAAGCTGCTGTTTTTCCATCTCCGCCTCCCCTTCCTCATCTATTTGCTTCCCCCGCCCCATGTCTTTCAGCTCTCAAACATCTGACAAGGGGGGGGACATGGTTCTCCAACATCTGACATTTATTCTATGTGGCTCTTATGTTAAGCAAGTTTGGCCACCCCTGCTCTGGAGGGTTGACTCTACGGTACTGTGTCCCACTAAGGTGCCTGCCCCTGCCCCCAGCTCCATCCCCGAATCTCCAAAATATTTCCGGTCTAGATTTGGCAACTGTATCCCCCATCTCCTGCTGGCAGCCAGGGGAAACCTGGTAACCCTAGTGAGAATCACAGAATCATAGAGTTGGAGGGGACCTCCAGGGTCATCTAGTTCAGGGTCTTCAACCCCCGGGCCGTGGACCGGCACCGGGCCATGGCCTATTAGCAACTGGGTCATGAGTTGTATAATTGTTTCATTATGTATTACAATGTAGTAATAATAATAAGACAACATTGGATTTATATCCTCCCCTCCACTCCGAATCTCAGAGCGGCTCACAATCTCCTTTACCTTCCTCCCCACACAACAGACACCTTGTGAGGTGGATGGGGCTGAGAGAGCTCTTCCCAGAAGCTGCCCTTTCAAGGGCAACCTCTGGGGGAGCTCTGGCTGACCCAAGGCCATTCCAGCAGCTGCAAGTGGAGGAGTGAGAAATCAAACCCAGTTTTCCCAGATAAGAGTCTACACACTTAACCACCACACCAAAATAAAGTGCACAATTGTATCATCCCGAAATCATGCTTCCCCTCTCCCTCCCTCAGTCCATGGAAAAATTGTCTTCCACAAAACCGGTCCCTGGTGCCAAAAAGGTGGGGACTGCTGATCTAGTCCAACCCCTTGCAGAATGCAGGATGTTCACAAATACCTCCCCCTAAATTCACAGAATTGGCCCCACTGCATTTAATGGTTGGGTCTATGGAAGACATACCCACTTGCTTATTGAGTTTATTTTTTTTTATTCTAGCATAAATTATTGCAAGTTTGGAGTTAAAGCCAGCTTGGTGTAGTGGTTAAATGCTTGGACTCTTGTCTGGGAGAACTAGGTTTGATTCCTCCACTTGCAGCTGCTGGAATGGCCTTGGGTCAGCCATAGCAGAAGTTGACCTTGGGAAGGCAGCTGCTGTAAGAGCTCTCTCAGCCTCACCTACCTCACAGGGTGTCTGTTGGTGGGGGGGGGGGGGTGGAAGGAAAAGGAGATTGTGACCGCTCTGAGACTCTGAGATTCAGAAAATAGGGCAGAATATGAATCCAATATCTTCTTCTTCTTCAAAAGACAATGAAATGAAGATGTTAGCATTTTTGGGGAGGGGGGCTTTGCATTAATTTATAATCCAGGTTGTAAATTAACACAGAAACTAATCTTCGTTAAATATCTCTTGTGCGCGCCCTTTTTGATGGATCTAGCAATAATAATCTTTAACTTGCTGTCTTGTTCGGGACACTTTGGTGCAAGAAGGAATATGTGAGTTAATCTTTGGGAGAAAGGGGCGGGGGGAAGCCCTACAGTTATTAATGGCATCTCCGCTTCAGAGTCATGAATCACAGCGTTATTGTTCAACGCCCACCTCTCATGCCTCCTGAAATACTTCTGTGAAGAGATGCCCTAAATCAGTCCTACAGTCTTGTCATGCCGCTGTGTGGAAGGCTGTTGAGCTGCTGCAAACAGGGATGTCAGAGATTTTCACATCTGCCGATTGCCACGCAGGTCAAGCCATCCTGAGCTGCAATAATCCATGAGCACAAACACATGACCTCCGAGAACTGGGAGGCTCTCTCACAATACCTGGTGCACACAACTGAAGACCTTCTCCATCTGAGGTTCTATTCTAGCTGGACGATGTGAAGATCTGAAATAGCCTTACTATTGTGATTACAGGGCTGGCCCTAGACCGGGGTGGCCAAACTGTGGCTCAGGAGCCACACGTGGCTCTTTCACACATATTGTGTGGCTCTTGAAGCCCCGCACCCAGTCTGCTGGCTTGGAGAAGGCAGTTCTTTCTTTAAAGCCGGCAGCTTGGAGAATTCATTTAAAGTTAAAGTTGCTTTCTTTTCACTTCTCTCCCCCATCTTCCTTCCTTCCTTCCTTCCTTCCTTCCTTCCTTCCTTCCTTCCTTCCTTCCTTCCTTCCTTCCTTCCTTCCTTCCTTCCTTCCTCCCACCCTCCCTCCCTCCCTTCCTCCCTCCCTTCCTTCCTTCCTTCCTTCCTTCCTTCCTTCCTTCCTTCCTTCCTTCCTTCCTTCCTGTCACGCAGCTCTCAAACATCTGACATTCATTTCTTGTGGCTCTCCGATATCTGAGGTTTATTCTTTGTGGCTCTTGCGTCAAGCAACTTTGGCCATCCCTGCCCTAGACGGTCTGGCACCCTAGGCGAGGCTATCTTCTGCACTGATAATGGTACCGAATCACATGGGGGGAACCCAGTTCGGTACCCCTAGAAGGCCAGCGCCCTAGACAGTCACCTAGTTTGCCTAGTGGGAGGGCCAGCCCTGATTGTGAACGTATCAGCCCTGAGAAAGGGATTCGACTTTGAGAGCCTTTCCCAAGACCTATTAAGATGTTCTACCCCGAGATAATAGTGTATCAAATGGGTATTCTGATTATTCCATTGGAGTTTCCTTCTGACTTATCTTGCAGTACTATCAAAGCTTTGATCAGCCTTCGGGAATGGTGCAAACACTTAAGTGGTAGCACATGGCTCCTAGGACCTTCTCCGTATTGGCAGGATCTCATTCTACTTCTGGTTCACTGGGTAACTGGGAATAGCTGCTAGAGGAGAGAGAAAAAACCATGCCGTACCCAAATCAAAGAATGGGAAGTCATGTGTCATTCCTTTCTAGACTCAGATCACCTTCATTCAAATTCTAATAGATTTAGCAGAAGAGATAATGAATGGGACAAGACCTTCCCCTTCCTTCAATCAAGGGACAGATTCTTGGAGGGATTTAGGGCCGATTTTTTTGGGGGGGGGGGCAAACTACTAGTAGGGTGGAAGCCACCAGAGGGATCTCTGTCCCCGAAGAGCCCTGTTGTCGCGCAGTGCACATGGTGCAATGACATCACCCAGAAGTGATGTCATCGTGCCAGGCACATCACACGGGGATGCTCTAGGATTTGTGGTAAAACTCTATGATACTATAACGTTTTGCTGCAATTCCTACAGCATCCCTGGAGCGAATCTCTTGGAATCACAATAAAACTCTATGGCGGGGTGGTCAATGGTAGCTCTCCAGATGTTTTTTTGCCCCTACAACTCCCATCAGCATGGCCAATGGCTGGGGCTGATGGGAGTTGTAGGCAAAAACATCTGGAGAGCTACCGTTGGCCACCCCTGCTTTATGGTACCATATGGTTCTATATAGTTTCACCGTGATTCCTAGACTATCCCCCATGTGATGTGCCTGGTGGGATGACAGCATTTTTCCTCAGTGCTGAGGCCATGAGAGGAGACAGGACTCTCAATTGAGGAGGCAATCATTGACCATGTGGCTGGCCTGGATAGCTGAAGGGGTTTTTTGACTTATTTGGAGTCTTCCTTCAATCTGAGGACAGTTCCTCACACTTGTGCAGGTCTTCTGTTGAAGGAAGGCTCCTTAGACTGGAAGAAGGCTACTTGGAAGATGGTTAAAACTCCCTCAGTGGAAATCTCCAATTAGAAGTAAAGCTAGATCAAGATATATTCATATCCAGTTCCAGATACGGGCCTGACTTCAATGGATCAGGCTAGCCTCATCTTGTCAGATCTTGAAAGCTAAGAAGAAGAAGAAGATATTGGATTTATATCCCGCCCTCCACTCTGAAGAGTCTCAGAGCGGCTCCCAATCTCCTTTACCTTCCTCCCCCACAACAGACACCCTCTGAGGAAGATGAAGATAATGGATTTATATCCTGCCCTCCACTCTGAAGAGTCTCAGAGCAGCTCACAATCTCCTTTCCCTTCCTCCCCCACAACAGACACCCTGTGAGGTGGGTGGGGCTGGAGAGGGCTCTCAAGGACAACCTCTGCCAGAGCGATGGCTGACCCAAGGCCATGCTAGCAGGTGCAAGTGGAGGAGTGGGGAATCAAACCCGGTTCTCCCAGATAAGAGTCCGCACACTTCACCACTACACCAAAGAAGCGAGGTCAGCCCTGGTTAGTACTTGGATGGAAGATTGCCAAGGAAGTCCAGGGCAGCTACTGAAAGCCAGGCAATGGTAAACTATTTCTGTTTGTCTCTTGCCTTGAAAACCCTCCAGGGTCATCAGAAGTTGGCTGAAACTTGAAGGCCCTTTCCACCACCATCTAGCACCCAAACTTTTAAATATCTGGACAAGAGTTCAGAATGGAGTGGCTTTCCTTCCATTTTTGAAGAGTACATTCCCACTTAATTAGTCAGGGTCAGCCATTGAATACATTTTTTGTAGCAGATTTCTCCAGGCATGATCTGCCAGATGGAGGGGGCCACAGCTCAGTGTTAGAACTTCTGCTTGGCCTGCAAAATGTCCCAGGTTCAAACCCCAGCATCTCCAGTTAAAAAGGACCGGGCAAGAGGTGATGTGAAGGACCACTGTCTTGTAACCCTGGAGAGCTGTAGCCAGTCGGAATTGATAATACTGGCCTTGATGGCCTGATAGCTGGTTTTGGTATAAGGCAGCTTAATAAGTATATATGCTGGGCTATTTTTGTAGCAGGAACTCCTTTGCATATAAGGCTGCACCCTCCTGATGTAGCCAATCCTCCAAGAACTTACAAAGCTTCTCTTACAGGGCCTATTGGAGATCCTGGGGTTTGAACCTGGGACATTTTGCAGGCCAAGAAGATGTTCTAACACTGAGACGTGCTCCCCGCCCCCAATCTGGCAGATCATGCCTGGAGAAATCTAGCACACTATGGCCATCAACAGACAGCCAGTTCAAGGTGGCTTGAAGCCGCCCCAAAGAAAGCCAGCCGGAAACAGAGTGCCCCGGAGCTTCAGCACAGTGCTTGGAAAAGGGGCGAGCCATAGGTGTCCAGCGAGCATCTGGAATGCTCACGCGTCTCCTCAGGTGCTCTCGGGGCACTTCCCAGCCTTCCAGATGGCCGGGGAGGAACCTCGGAGCTGGCTCCCAGCAAGCCGGGGTAATGCGGGGGCGGGACAGGAGGCAGATGTGCGCATGTGGACATGCTTTTTTGGTCCGTCTGCCTCCTGCCCCCCCATGCGGCTTTAAAAGCCTGTCTGTTGTTAGCCTATGAATGCCACAACAAAACACATCTGTTAGGCTAGCTCTTATGTTTATTGGCTCGTCAGCTCCACGTAAATGCAATGTTCTAGCATGCGCCAATGCAGTGATGGCAAACCTGACAGATTGTACGGTTCCGTGGCAGGCCCTAGCAACATGAATAAAGGGATCTGTCAGTCATACATTACCTAACCTTAATTAACGTAGGGGAGTCATGCAGAGGTTTCCAGAGGTTATGAGCAATGTGTTTTGTTCTTGTCAATAGTTATCGACGGTTCATCTCATTTTACAGAGGTGGCCCATTACCAGCCCGTTGATTACAAAGTCAACAGAAAGTCATCACTTGGGCCTGCAGGTCTCCTCGCCACTGCTGTGTTACATTAAAATTGCCATTTCCCAAGTCCCAACTTTTGGTCTGGTTGCAATATGATTTTTTTCTGTTGATCGCTTACCTGAGCTGAAATTTAAAAAGCTGTCACCCCTCGCAAGAAGTGATTTGGCTACACTTACGAGGAAAGCAGAATTAAATATTCATTCAAGGACGACATTTCAAGTTCAAACTGGCTAACGCTTCTTAAGGTTGAAGCGGAGTGTTCGGGGTTTAAAAAAAAAAAAATGAACGAGAGGAAAAATTCACCGTGGGTTTTCTGAAGACTGAGCAAACAGTCATAAGATGCATTTGTTCTGACCATCCAGGACTTTCTGTAGCAGGAACTATTATAATTATTATTGTTGTCGTTGTCGTTGTTGTTATTTAATGAATCGCCCTATCGTGGCTAGCACCAGGCTCAGGGCAATGTACAACGGTAAAAAATGCACATTTATAACATCAATTACATTTAAGAAAACATTAAAATCCTGATGGCGCCATTCAAGTGCTCTTATTGGGTTATTGCAAGGGTTGGGAGGATCCCCCCAAGAGGGGGTGAAGAGGAAAAAGTGCCAGCACAGCAACTGTCGCTGTCCATATGCAAAGGCTTGGCAGAACATCTCTGCCTTACAGGCCCCACAAAACTGTAAAAGATCCCGCAGGGCCCTGATGTCTTCTTGTAGAGCATTCCACCAAGTTGGGGCCAGGACTGAGAAAGCCCTGGCCCTTGTTGAGGACAGCCGAATCTCTTTCGGGCCAGGGATCACCAGCAGATTTTGCCTAGTGGAGCGCCATGCCCTTCCAGGGACATAGCGGAGGAGGTGGTCCCATAGATACAGACCACTCAAGGCCTTAAAGGTCATAACCAAAACCACCCAAAACCTTTGCATATTAGGCCACACACCCCTGATGTAGCCACCCTGCAAGAGCTTACATGGCTCTTTATACAGGGCCTATTGTAAGCTCCAGGAGGGTTAGCTACATCCGAGGGGTGTGGCTTAATACGCAAAGGAGTTCCTGCTACAGAAAAAGCCCTGTGAACATCAAAATGTTAACATTTCCCTCGTGGCTTTTCAGCAAGATTTTCATTGATGCTTTTGACCCAAATGACTGCTTTGAACGTGCTAGTCATAATTTAAAGTCATGATTTCAAAGTCAGTTTTGATTGGGTAAAACGTGGAGCCATAAAGAGTCATGGGCTTGGGTTCGGCCATGTTCAGGCAGAAACGTAAACTGACTTTCCACAGTTCTGATTGTACAATATTTCATGCAATATTTCACACTTTCCACCCAACACCTGTCAGTGCTCAGAAACAGCCTGTACAATATGCTGCAACGCAATAAGCTGCACAACCAGAAACCCATTTTGGAATATGCTGTTTTGTGCAGAATGGTAAAGCTGCAGTACTGCATTCCTAAGCTCTGCTCACGACCTGAGTTCGATCCCGGCAGAAGCTGGGTTCAGGTAGCCGGCTCGAGGTTGACTCAGCCTTCCATTCTTCCGAGATCGGTAAAATGAGTCCCCAGCTTGCTTGGGGGAAAGTGTAGATGGCTGGAGAAGGCAATGGCAAACCACCCCATAAAAAGTCTGCCGTGAAAACGTTGTGAAAGCAACATCATCCCAAAGTCGGAAATGACTGGTGCTTGCGCACAGGAGATTACTTTTACCTTTTTTATGCTTAACTTAGTGTAAGGGGCTAACGTGGGGTCTCTTCTCCACACTTCTGCTTGCACGAGGAACCTTAGTGCTTGTCAGGGCTTTTTTTTTTTTTTGTAGCAGGAACTCCTTTTCATATCAGGCCCCACCCCCTGATGTAGCCAATCCTCCTGGAGTTTACAATAGGTCCTGTACTAAGAGCCCTGTAAGCTCTTGGAGGATTGGCTACATCAGGGGGTGGGGCCTAATATGAAAAGGAGTTCCTGCTACAAAAAAAGCCCTGGATTCAAAACTCCATCCACCCAAGCCATTATAATCTAGGTCAGGGGTATCAAACATGCAATCCAGGGGCCAAATCAGACCCCCAGAGGGCTCCTATCAGGCCCTCAAGCAACTGGCTGTCTTCTGCTTCCTTCTCCCTGTATCTTGCTTCCTTCTGCTTGCTTTGCCAGGCTTGCTCAACTGCACAGGAGCTAAAGAGCAAAACCTCCATTTCCTCCATTGGCTGAGGCTCCTCAGGGAGAAAAGTGGGGGGAGGCAGAACTTATTTTTCCAGGCTCTCTCAATCACACAGAAGAGCTACTGAGCCAAGCCTCTCTTCCTTCTATTGGTTGGGGAAGAAAGGAGAGAGCCAGAGCTTCCTTTGCCCAGTTCCCTGGATCCCACGTGAGAAATACAAAGAAAGCAGCTTTAAGACCGACAAGAGCTAACATTTTAAGCATGTTTTCAGTTTTTTGAAAATATATATTTAATGGTGTTTGTGTCCTTTATAACATTTATATCTCTGCTCCCTAATTTTAAATAGGAACACACACGGCCCAGCTTGACATGGCTCGGCCCAACAAGCTCTCATTTATGTCCGATCTGGCCCTCGTAACAAATGAATTCGACATCCTTGATCTAGGTTATTTGATCAACAATTACTCAAATTACCTTTTCTTCCCTTTGTCACCTTCTCCTGTTCTCTTTCCCCCCACCAATGTCTTTCTCAAATTCTTGCAAGGGAGTTCGGAGGACCGCTCTACCTGCACTAATAAATCAATCACTTCAATAAGTCCTTTTGAACTGGAGCTTATCTCAGGGATTGGTGTGGTTTGCGGATGCCAGAGGCATCGGAGTCAGCCCTTTGGAAAAGATCCCAAAATGAAGATCTTATCAAGTGATCCTGCTGCTTTTCCGTTCAAGGATAAGCAAACCGAGTTACCTGTTTTGGCTCCCATAAATCTTTTACTTTTCACATTTCCCATTCCAGGTGCTCTCCCCCAACCCTCCTGAAAAAAACACACACCTGTTAATGTGTCAAAAACATTTCCACACTCATTATCTTTTTCAAGGAGAAGCAGCTTCTTTCTTGGCTTCACGGAAGCTTAATTCTCTGCCTAGTCCTTTATTCTCACTATAAATATGACTGTGTTGTAGAATTACCTTCAATTTGAACTTGTGGCTAGATAGACGGCATGCCCTAATTATGAAAGTCAGGATTTAGGGAACTAACTACAGCATACAGTTTGGTGTAGTGGTTAAGTGTGTGGACTCTTGTCTGGGAGAACCGGGTATGATTCCCCACTCCTCCACTTGCACCTGCTGGAATGGCCTTGGGTCAGCCATAGCTCTGGCAGAGGTTGTCCTTGAAAGGACAGCTGCTGTGAGAGCCCTCTCAGCCCCACCCACCTCACAGAGTGTCTGTTGTGGGGGGAGAAGATATAGGAGAGTGTAAGCCGCTCTGAGTCTCTGATTCAGAGAGAAGGGTGGAGTATAACTCTGCAGTCTTCTTCTTCTTCATATACACATTCTTCAGCTCTATATGTTTCCAGTGCCAAACCCAATAAGAAATAATTATTATTTAATTGTGTTTATCTAAATACAGACAACAGCACCCCCCCACCGCCCACACCAAAATCATCTTACCAAGAATATGCCTTGGTAATTGATTCAGAGAATGCACAGCTCTGCAATCTAATACCAATTTGTCTTTAAAAAAGCCTCTGCACTTTTTAAAAAAAAAAAAAAAATCTGCTGATATTAATTACAGAAAAAAAATCGATAACTGCTTTCCATTGATCAAGCATCTTATTTTGGGAGTCAGACAAGAAAATGAGATACAAGCACAGTAGGGTTCAACATTCATTTCCCCTTCACTGCCTAACAACAAAAAATATATTTCCAGCAAAGCAACCATCATTATCGGAGAGAGTTATTGGGATTATCAAATAATACAGGGACCCTTCTGAGGTTCTGAAGACATGTGCATGGTCAGGAAAGCTTATAGAAAGAATTAAGCTTTGCTGGTCTTAAAGATGCCACTGGACTGTTCTACAGATTCAGAACAACGTGGATACCCACCTGGATGTGGCTCTGGGTATTCTGTACATAAACAGACTTCGTATATCTCCCCTCTTCTGGGCAAGTTGGCCTATTATCTTCTCCATTTAACATACAGACATAAGAAGCCATGTTGGATCAGACCAATGGCCCATCTAGTCCAACATGCTGGGTCACAGAAGGACATCAGAGAAGCCATGTTGGATCAGGCCAATGGCCCATCCAGTCCAACACTTTGTGTCACATAAGAACATTAGAGAAGCCCTGTTGGATCAGGCCAGTGGCCCATCCAGTCCAACACTCTGCGTCACATAAGAACATAAGAGAAGCCCTGTTGGATCAGGCCAGTGGCCCATCCAGTCCAACACTCTGCGTCACATAACAACATAAGAGAAGCCATGTTGGATCAGGCCAATGGCCCATCCAGTCCAACACTCTGCGACACACAGTGGCCAAAAAAAACCAGGTGACATCAGGAGGTGCATCAGTGGGGCCAGGACACTAGAAGCCCTCACACTGTTGCCCCTCCCAAGCACTGAGAATACAGAGCATAACGTTGTCCTCACACAGATTGTGACAACGGCAAGAGAATCCAAGAGAACGTAGCAAAAAAGAACAAAGGGCTGAAATCTCTACTTTTAAATATAAGCTAATAGGGTCTGAATTGGATGTGATTGACCAGGAAAGGGTCATGGTGGAAAGCTCAACTTACACATTGACCCAATGCATGGCAGTGGTTAAAAAAAAGGATATTTTATGCTAGGAAAAATGGACTGAAAACCAAATGGTCAGTATTGTGATAACTATGTAGGCAAATATTATGTACAGTCATTCCCTATTTAAGAAAAAAGAATACCATAGAGCTAGAAGAAGTGACGCAGAGTGTAAAGCTGCAGTACTGCAGTCTGAACTCTCTACTCACAACCTGAGTTCGATTCCCGGCGGAAGCTGGTTCAGGTAGCCCGCTTGAGGTTGACCCAGCCTTCCATCCTTCCGAGGTTGGTAAAATGAGTCCCCAGCTTGCTGGAGGGAAAGTGTAGATGACTGGGGAAGGCAAAGGCAAACCACCCTGTAAAAAGTCTGCTGTGAAAGCGTTGTAAAAGCAACGTCACCCCAGAGTCGGAAACGACTGGTGCTTGCACAGGGGACTTCATTTATCTTTTAGAAGAAGTGAAGAAAATGGCAACCAACATGATAAAGAGTGAACACTTTAGTTGAGGGGGAAATGATGGGTAGGGTTGCCAGCCTCCAGCTGGGCTCCAGATGACAGAGATCAGTTCCTCTGGAAAAAAAATTGCTGCTTTGGAAGAAGAACTCCATAGCATTAAACCACATTGAAATCCCTCAATGTGATGACTGGGGAAGGCCATGGCAAACCACCCCGCAAAGTCTGACGTGAAAACGTCGTGATGCAACGTCACTCCCGAGTCGGAAATGACCGGTGCTTACACAGGGGACTACCTTTACCTTTTTAGATTGCAGTTGTGGTTAAGTTGGAAGAAATAATCTTGTGACAGGTTCAGTTCCAGGCATATCAAAGGTCGTATACATCGGTTTGCAAAAGTGAGAGCCTTGATCCTGAAACCCGTTCTTTACGCTGTCACAAACTGAACCAGAAGCACAACGATGAAAACCGATGAAGAACAGATTGCGTATGAGGTTATTAGCATCTTTGAGATTTTTATTCTCCATCTGCATGCTGGGCACTTGACATAAATCATAACTTAAAACAATCAGTCCTTGGAGCCTTTCTGAATTCCCCCTGGAGAGTTGGTCAACAATTGCCTACATATGGTCAACATCGATGCAAAATTGACTAAATGTTTTGATAGAATAGGAGAACACAATCCATTACATTTTCAGAAATTAATCCATAATTGAACCATCTGAAACAAAACTTCTGAGTATAAAAGAACCCTTACCGAAAGTTGTAGGGTCCCCGCAAAGCCAAACATAGGGAAAGATATCCTTAGTCCTTGCACCCTTACATTTTGGAAACAGAAGGTAAAGAGAGAAGTACTTATCACTCTCGCAATACAAAAATTCATAGGCACTAAATGAAATGATGAGCAGTAGGTTTAGAACAAATAAAAAGTACTTCTTTACCCAAAAAGTAATTAACACACCTTCAGAGGATAGAATCATAGAGTCAACCCCCTACACAATGCAGGAAACTCACAAACACTTCCCCCAAAATTCACAGGATCTTCATTGCTGTCAGATGGCCATCTAGCCTCTGTTTAAAAACCTCCAAGGAAGGAGAGGCCACCACCTCCCGAGGAAGCATGTTCCACTGAGAAATCGCTCTAACGGTCAGGATGTTCTTCCTAATGTTGAGCCAGAAACTCTGTTGATTTAATTTCAACCCATTGGTTCTGGTCCTACCTTCCGGGGCCACAGAAAACAATTCCACACGATCCTCTATAGGACAGCCCTTCAAGTACTTGAAGATGGTGATCATATCACCTCTCAGCTGCCTCCTCTCCAAGCTCTCCAGGATGGTGGAAGACAGGAGGGCCTGGCGTCACTTGGACCATGGGTTCGAAGAGTCAGACTTGACTGTGCAACTGTGTGACTGTGCTTCTAGCCCCACTGGTGGACCTCCTGATGGCACTTGGAGTTTTTTGGCCACTGTGTGACACAGAGTGTTGGACTGGATGGGCCATTGGCCTGATCCAACATGGCTTCTCTTATCTTATGTTCTTGTGAACAACAACAATTAACACATGGAATTCACTGCTGCAGGAAGCAGTGGCAGCTACAAACATCAACAGCTTCAAAAGAGGATTAGATAAATATATGGAGCAGAGCTGCATCAGTGGCTAAAGAACCCTTTGTTGAGGGTGAAAGAGGAGAGAGGAAAAGTAGGCTTGAAACTCAGCACCAAAAAAAAACTAAGATCATGGCATCCGGCCCCATCACTCCTTGGCAAATAGAAGAGGAAGACATGGAAGTAGGCTCAGATTTCACATTCCTGGGATCCAAAATCACTGCATATAGTGACTGTACCCATGAAATTAAAAGACATTTGATCCTTGGGAGAACAGCTATGGCTAACCTAGGCAGTATAATAAAAAGTAGAGACATCATCTTGCCAACAAACGTCCGTATAGTCAAAGCGATGGTATTCCCAGTAGTAGTGTATGGCTGTGAGAGTTGGACCATAAGGAAGGCCGAGCATAGAATAATAGATGCTTTCAAGTTGTGGTGTTGGAGAAGACTCAAGAGTCCCTTGGACTGCAAGAAGATCAAATCAATCAGTCTTAAGGGAAATCAACGCAGACTGTTCCCTGGAAGGTCAGATGCTGAAGGGGAAGCTTAAATACTTTGGCCACCAAATGAGAAGGGAGCACTCACTGGAGAAGACCCTGATGCTGGGAAAGACAGAGGGCAAAAGAAGAAGGGGATGGCAAAAGAGGAGATAGCTGGACAGCGTTACTAATGTAACAAACATGAATTTGAACGGACTTCAAAGGATGGTGGAAGACAGGAGGGCCTGGCATGACTTGGTCCATGGGGTTGTAGAGTCAAACTTGACTGTGTGACCGAACAACAGCAACAAATAGATGGAACAATCTGTCTGGGGCAGTGATACTCTCTATTCTTCATATTGGGGGATCACAGTAGGAAGGCTTCTGGAGCTCTGGCCCCACTGGTGGACCTCCTTATGGCACCTGGGTTTTAGTCACTGTGTGTGACACTGAGGCTACAATCATGCACACTAAATAATGCACTTTCAGTCCAACTGGATTTACTGTCTGAACTGGCAAAATCTAGATGGAAAGTGCATTGAAAGTGGATTGAAAGTGCATTGTTTGGTGTGTGTGATCAGAGCCAGAACGTTGGACTGGATGGGCCATTGGCTTGATCCAACGTTGCTTTTCTCATGTTGTCACGAAGCAATTCAAAATTAATTACTGGCATTTCAATTTACTTTGCCATTATGATCTATTGCGTATATAGTAAGAATGTGTGCACATGCTCATCTATGCATGCATACACAAATGTGTGTGTGTTTGAAACAAAAGGACCATCAAACGTCATAATATCTTCTAAAACTGAATATGCCTGTCTTCACATATCCACAACTGAAGGTTATTGCAAAAAATGACAAGAGACAAATCAGTAACCGAGCAATTTGTACAGGCAACCAGGGTGCTTACTGATAGACCTAAAAAGTTATGCAAGTCAATTAAGGCAGAAAGTTCTATTGACTAAATCTGGGATGTGATTGATTTCTGCCACGTTGCTCGAGGCTCATGGCAAACTGCAGTCTTCAGAAGGCCAAGGAAATCAGAATGCAGTTTTAAGTCTATAATATAGTGGGTTCTAAGCATCGATGAGACCAGGTGGCAGTGATAGATAGCTCTTCATTGGGAACAGCACTGTAATGACTGCCCAGCTCGAACTGGAGAACCGGCTAATAGGGCCTCAACTATATACACAGCACTCCATTGGATCATTTGAACTGACCGGGGGCTTGTGATTGGTGCAGGGCAACAGGTATTTGGATCCTGCTGCCCATTGTTCCCAGTTCCCCAAGCTCCATTCATATGGCTCCAATGAGCTAGGCACCCTGTTCAGTACTTATACCATTAGGTTCCATACCCAACTGATTCCTCACTAGCAGCTGCGTCACACACACACACACACACACACACGGGGGCTTCAACTTTCCCTCACTCAAGTGATCAGTTCCCCACCAGTTGCTGCATGGGTGCATTTTGATCCATGGCTCCCTCCAATTTCCCTCATAGTTTCTTGCTCATGGTTTTTGTTTTTGTTTTTTTTGAGAGCAAGAAACCTTGAGGGAAATTGGAGGGAGCTGTGGATCAAAACACACCCATGCAGCAACTAGGGCTGCCGAGCCCCCGGTCCGGGTGGCGGTTCCCAAACCATCGGCCCACATTGGGCTGGTGGGGGGAATCTCCCCCAACATTGCCGTGATGTCATCACGCCGCTGACGTCACACACAAGCCACCCGAGGCGTTTCTGGGAAAACTCTATAGTTTTCCCGGATGCTCTGGAAATTTGGGAGGGAAAGCTTTATGGTACCTATTGGAGGGGGGAGGCTGGGGGGGACTTGGCAACCCTAGCAGCAACTTGTGGGAATTTGATTGCTTGAGCTGGGGAATGCAGAAGCCCGTGGCAACTGCCAGTGAGGAACTGGTCACTGTCTACAGGAACTGCCCCCTCCCCCTTTTTGTGTGTGAAATAGTCCAGTACATAGATTGGGTCTTTCCAGGGTGTGTGTGTGTGTGTGTGTGTGCGTGTGCGTGTGTGTGTGTGTATATACTGGGCCTTTCCAGGGCATATATATCAGGAACTCATTTGCCTATTAAGCAACGCACCCCTGATGTAGCCAATCCTGCAAGAGTTTACAAGGCTCTTAGTATAGGGCCTACTGTAGGCTCCAGGAGGATTGGCTACAACAGGGATGTGTGGCCTAATATGCAAAGGAGTTTCTGCTACAAAAAAAGGCCTTGGCATTTCTTTCTCTATGACAACGGTCCTCTTAAGACAAAACAAAACAAAACCGGGGCGATACAGGGTCACTAGACCCAACCTGACAACCAATGGGTGTCCTGGTTGGGTGGGGACATGGGGCAGTGACTATCAGCGATGGCATGATGTCATGGTAAAATCCAGAAGTGATGTCACACCTCTACAGGAATTGCCAGAAACTCTATAATTTCTAGAATTCCTAGAGAGTTTAGGGATTACTGGAAACTCTGCACTTTCCAGGAATTCCTAGAGAGATGACTTCCAGATTTTCTTAGCGTGGGTGAAACAATGTTTCCTCTAAGCTGCAGAGTCTTGTGAGCAAAAATTCTACTTTGCGAGCTATTCTCATTAAAGTTGTGAGCTACTACGTAAACTAGTGTGCTCTGGGGCCATTTTTCCTGAGCTAAGACAAAAAAATTGTGAGCTGGAGGCTAAAAAATTGTGAGCTAGCTCACGCGAACTCAGCTTAGAGGGAACACTGGTGACCACCCCTTCCAGGGAGCATGTGGCAACCTAGGGAGAGGGGGAAAGCCATCAACACAGAAACATGCCAGTTTATGGAGAGAGTGGTCATCATGTGAAATACAGTATTTGACATGCGGAAAGAATTCACACTTTTAGGGACAAGATAACTGGCATTTACAAAGAATATAAGAAACAGTGTGGCACAAAAGGGTGAGAAATGCAAGTACATCGCAATATCATAAGGATGGTAGGGATCGGAATGAATTGTCAGGTTCCTGAGATTCCAGAAGAGGTATCTGCATCAAAGACCCAGAAGCACAGCCATTGCTGCATGGCATTTCAGATATCTAGGGTTCTGCATTTTTTTTTTTTAAATTGAAAACAGTTCTGCTATAAATAGCAAGGCTCAGAAGTTTTTGTGGAAACGGCATCCTTTGCTTTGCAAAAACACAAAAAAACCCCAACAACAGTCAGAAGCTACAGTGAGTCTGACAAACAAGAGGGCAGGCCAGAGTTTGACCACAGTGTTCTGTCAAGACCCACAAAGATCAAGAGTCTTTGCATGCAGCAATTTTGTTGCAATCCTGAAGGATCCCTCATTAAAGGCATGAATGGAATCGAAATAAAGGATTCGCATGGCAATTTATCTGGCAATGGCTGCCGCAAGAGCACAATTAGGGTTGCCACGTAACTCGGAGCCACCAGCAAGGGATGGGGGTACACTTCGCCGGAATAAGGAGGAATGCTGGAAATTAACGTGACGTGCCTCCAGGACCTAAAAATGATGTAGGCACATCGGGGGGCGGGGGACACTCTGGTTTGGGAGCAAAACTATATGATAGAAGCTTATTCTGTTGTAGCATCTTGCTCCAAAACCAGAGCATCACCCTCTGATGTCCATATGACACTTCTGGGACATGTAGGCATGTTGTGTTGATCTCTGATGTTCCTGCCTTTTTGGGGTGTGGGGGGGGGAGTAATTCTTCTCAATGGCCAGTTGGCTGGTGGCAGAGAAGTGGGGACGGAAAGCAAGACACTCTGCCCCACCAAGAGTCTGGCACCCCTAGGCATGACCCTGATAGGATTGCCCAGGGTTTCTCCCTCCCCCCTTTTGAGCAGGAACGCACAGGAACGCAGTTCTGGCTGGCTTAGTGGCAGGAGCATGGCCTAACATGCAAATGAGTTCCCGCTGAGCTTTTTCTACAAAAAAGGCCCTATGTGAAACAATGGTGACATCAGGGGGTGTGGCCTAATATGCAAATGAGTTCCTGACAGGCATTTTCTACAACAAAAGCCCTGGGGTTGCCAACCTCCAGGCGCAACCAAGTCAGGGTTGCCAAGTAGCCCTGGCAACTACTGAGAGGTGGGAGGGACTTACCAAGAGCAAAGAGGGGCCTAGGCCAGCATTGTCAGCGATGTCACGGCCAGCATGCGCCAGAAGTAAACACATTCTGTCACTGGTGATGTGAGAATATTCTGGTATTTGGGGAAACAACTTACAGCAGAAATCGGTTTTTTGCAATAAAGTTTTTACCTTTTTAATATTTTTTTTTAATTTTGTAATAAAGTTTTTACCTTTTTAATTTTTTTTTAAATTTTGTATTATAACTCCTGCTATTTCTCCATCTTACATTCCTGCAATATCTTACATTCATATTACAGATCCATCAGTTACCCCCCTCCTCCCACCCCTCCCAAATTGACCATAATAGAACTCATTTATATTTGCAACCACACGCACACCCTTTGGAGCCTGAGCCTTATTTCATTATTGGCCCCTCCTGTTTTTACCCATCCTATATGTTTATACCACCTTTCCTTGATTTCTTCCATCTTATCCTCTCCTTGCTTTCCTTGTTTTAGTACTGATAATATATCTGACTGAATCCATTTGTATAAATAACCGTTCCGTTTATCCAAAGTCCATTTCGTGGCATCTTTCCAACCAAATGCTATGACACCATGGGCTGCCAAAATCATAGCTTTAAATATCTCCGGGAAAGGCTTATCCACTTTAGGGCTCCCCAATAAAGTTTTCACCCAAATACCAGAGTGTCCTTGCATCAATAGCAACGTGATGACATCACTTCCGGTTAGCTCTGGCTGTGACATTGCCACATTTGCTGGCGGCAAAGACTTAATCCTTCTTTTGTTGCCTGTAAATTCTTTGCCAGCAAGCTGAATGGCATGGGGGAGGGGAGGGACTCTGAGGAGGGGAATCCCCCTTCCCCAGTGGGAGCCTGGCAATCCTAGGCTGAATTCTTCCAAACTTACAACCAATCACCAGAGATCAATTCTCCTGTAGAAAATGAAAGCTTTGGGGGTACAGACTGTATGACATCCAAGGGTGGAATTCTAGGAGGAGCTCCTTTGCATATTTGGTCACACACCCCTGATGTAGCCAGTCCTCCAAGAGCTTACAAAAAAGAGCCTTCTAAGCTCTTGGAGGATTGGCTACATCAGGGGTCTGCGGCCCAATATGCAAAGGAGCTCCTGCTAGAATTGCACCCCTGATGACATCACATCCTTGTTTCTTCCCCTCCCAAATTCCTCCACCTCCAGAAACAAAATTTTCAGGAATTCCCCAAGCTGGAGTTGTCAATGGCAGCTCCAAAGAACTCCCAATCAGCAAATGTCCTGTTCTTTCTCTTTTAGTACTTACCCTCTCTTTCCTAAGTTTTAGCCTAATTACTTCCTTTCCCCCCATGAACAAATAGCTAATAATTAGATGGGGGTCATGGGTACTTTTAAGTTATTGGTAGCAAGAGGAAGGAAATCACCATTAAAAAAAAAATACCTAGAATCATAGAGCTGGAAGGGACCTCCAGGGTCATCTAGTCCAACCCCCTGCACAATGCAAGAAACTCACAAATACCTCCACCTAAATTCACTACTTATTATCATAGTAGCAATACAATTACAAAACACCAATCTTTAACAAGTTTTTTTTTTAAATACTGATGGCTTCTCTAAGGAGCTAATGATTTTCCATTTAAACATGTGCCATGAAATAATGCTTCTAATTAGACTTGAAGGTGTGTGGGCTATCTATCTATCTATCTATCTATCTATCTATCTATCTATCTATCTATCTATCTATCTATCTATCTATCTATCTATCTATCTATCTATCATCTATCTATCTATCTATCTATCTATCTATCTATCTATCTATCTATCAATCTATCTGTCTGTCTATCTATCTATCTATCTATCTATCTATCTATCTATCTATCATCTACACACACACACACACACACACACACATATATATATATATATATAAAGAAGAAGATAGAAGATATTGGATTTATATCCCGCACTCCAGTCTCAGAGCGGCTCACAATCTCCTTTCCCTTCCTCCCCCACAACAGACACCCTGTGAGGTAGATGAAGATATTGGTTTTATATCCTGCCCTCCACTCCGAAGAGTCTCAGAGCGGCTCACAATCTCCTTTACCTTCCTCCCCCACAACAGACACCCTGTGAGGTGGGTGGGGCTGAGAGGGCTCCCACAGCAGCTGCCCTTTCAAGGACAACCTCTGCCAGAGCTATGGCTGACCCAAGGCCATTCCAGCAGGTGCAAGTGGAGGAGTGGGGAATCAAACCCGGTTCTCCCAGATAAGAGTCCGCACACTTAACCACTACACCAAACCGGCTCTCCGAGGGCCTATAGAAAGCCTCAATAGTGCTTCGATAGCCCTGGAATGTAATTTTGTTTTCAATTTTTTTTGAGAAATTGCAAATCAGATCTGAAAAAAACACATGAGAAGGGGAATGCCAAAGAAAATACTGAAAATCAGTGGTCTCACGTGAAGTTTTAATTTTTAAAAAATGACTTTAAAATCATGACATATGCAGAGTAAATAACTAGCACGAAATGTGCCCAAAGATGTGTAAAATGAAAGACGGGACAACTTTCTCTTAGGAAATCATATCCTTTTGCATCAGAAGGGTAAATTGTCTTCCCTATCACATTTTACAAGCATATTTTTCCCCTCCTTTCAATCTCCTAATTAGCAGAATTCTAGTAAACAGGATGTTCTATGATCTCCTTCTTACTGACTGATGGTTCTGGGAATCAACATGGCAACATTTTAATTTTCCGTATGGCTCCTCAAGGCCTTCTCTGTTATTGCTTGAAGTGTGCAATGGGGCTCACCTAATTCTTTTAAACTTTTTTTAAAAAATGGATCCACTTGAATTCAGACCTGCCATCTGTGCTTCTCATCTTTGAGAACTTACTGTCTTGGAAGGCAGGGGTGCCGCTGGGGTTTTTGCCACCCCAGGCCACCCTCATGGCTGCACCCCCTCCATGCGGGGTCTGAGCAAGGCTGCGTTGCCTTTTGTCCACCCGGCTTCTGGGAGAGGGAAAGGCGCAGGACTTCCTGCCTAGGGTTCCCAAGTCCAATTCAAGAAATATCTGGAGACTTTGCGGGTGGAGCCAAGAGACTTTGCGGGTGGAGGCATAATTGAACTCCAAGGGAGTTCTGGCCATCACATTTAAAGGGATCACACATCTTTTTAAATGTCTTCCTTACATAAGAACGTAAGCTTTCGTGTGCTCTTAAGCACACTTCATCAGATGAGGAATCCAGCACAGTGAGCAGAGCCATACATAGCTTGTAAGCAGTGGCCCAGAATGCAACATGGTACAGATTATGCTCAGTGAGTATAGCTATACATCCACAGTATTCCAATGTGTTTTTCTTTTAGAATTGTGTATCAGTATAATTATTTGTATTGACGTACTCAAAATAGGAATATTGGCTGTATATCTCATTACATATGCTTTACCCATTTTCACTATATTTTATTGTATTCCTTTTTCCTATGGAAAACTAGAATTATGTTTACACGTTAAAAAGTAAATTAGGCGGACAAGAACATCACTATCCAATGTATTTCTCTTTTAGCTGTATTGACACACTCAAACAGGGACTTTGGTTGCTTATCCCATTACACATATTGAACCCATCTCCCATTGTCATTGACAGACAATCTCACATTTCAACATACTACTGTTTTGCTGCTTTCGAATGCTCATGCTACTCTGATCAAAGGTTTGCTCAATTTGTTAATTTTGCTATTCTGTCATTGTACCATTTTACATTCTAAACCACTGCCTACCAGATAATTTTACTTCCTTGTCACTGGTTCTTAAATCTGTACCATGTTGCATTCTGGGCCACTGACTACCAGCTATGTATAGCTCTGCTCAGCTATGCATGGCTTTGCTCACTGTGCTGGATTCTTCGTCTGATGAAGAGTGCTTAAGAACACATGAAAGCTTACGTTCTAAATAAAAATTGGTTGGTCTTAAAGGTGCAACTTGACTCCTGCTTTGTTCAACTGCTTCAGACCAACACGGCTACCTGCTTGGATCTTTCTTCTATAAGAAATAATGAAGGATACAGGCACCTTCTTTTGGCGCTCATAGAATTGGACCCCTTTGTCCAATCTTTTCAAAACTGGGCGAGGGGGGTATTTTGGGGAGAGGCACTGGATGCTATACTGAAAATTTTGTGCCTCTACCTCAACAAACAGCCCCCCCCAGAGCCCCTGATACCCGCAGATCAATTCTCCATTATTTCCTATGGGAATAAACTCCAAACAGAATAATAGAGTTCCCAGCAGATATTTCCCTCCCCTCCCCCTGCTTTCTGATGACCTTGAAGCGGGGGGAGGGCCTCCAAACCGGGGGATCACCTGCCCCTACCTGGGGATTGGCAACCCTATTCCTGCCTCATTTTGAGGCTGTCCCCCTTCAGAGCGACACTGCACCTCCTCCTCCCTCTGCCTGGCTGCCGGGTGGGGAAAAGGGCCGCAGGACTGCTGTACACTACTGTGCCTCACTCTGAGGCTGTCTCCCCTTTCGAGGGAGGCAACTTCAGAGCAACGCCGCTCTCCTCTGAGCCCAGCTAGGAAGCCGGGCTTGGAGAAGAGCACAAACTGGGACGCAGTCCCGCCACTCTCAGCTTCCGGGGTCTGTGATCAGGGAAGCTGAGAGCAGCAGAGCAGTGGGAGAGGGTGCCTGAAGGTGCCCTGTAGGCGAGGTGGTGCCTGAGGCGGCTGCCTACCTCGCTGACTTCCACGCGACAGCCCTAGTTGGGAGGGTTGAGGTGATGCTGTGGAGCAGAACCGGTCGAGGTTGAAGGCTGGAATTTCGAACTTCCTCTCTCAATAGGGAAATTAGCGTATCTCTCCTCTCTGCAAGCTCCACAGCAACGGGGTGCGTTCTCGTTAACAAGATGTAATGTATTACCATCTGCTATCCTATTTGGTAGATTTAACAGGATTGAGTACTCTAATAGACATCGTCTTTGTAATTCCAAGTGTATTGAAACTATTTCCCAGGTATTACTGAACTGTCCTCTTTATGATGATATTCGTTGTATATACTTGAAAGATATCTTAGCAGATATGTTGGGCTGTGCTGATTCAGGCAAAGTCCACAAACTTTTAAATGACACTTGCGCTGAGGTAACTTTAATGGTGGCTAGATTTCTCCAACAGGCCATGGAAATATGACAGAGAATGGTTCTGGAATGACCACATTTTATTTGTTTTAATTATTTAATTTGGCTAAACTCAACTCATATATTTTACTTAGTTTATGTATTTTAGCTCCCTATGTACTCTATAATCTAGGATTTTATATTATTTATATTGCTATTTTACTGCTAAATCTGTTTTATGCCAATAAAGGCTTGCTATTTGCTGACCTTGAAGCGTGTGAGGCAGAGGGAACTGTTCTGGTGGTCAAGTGACTTCTAAAATTAATACTAGAACTGACTACTTCTCACTATCTGCCAGTGGTGGCTGGAACCCATTTAGGGTTGCCAAATGCCAGGTGAGGCCTGGAGATTTCCAGGAATTACAATGGATCCCCAGACCACAAAGACCAGATCCCCAGGAGAAAATGGCAGCTGTGGAGGGAAGACTCTGGCATTTAGGGTTGCCAGCCTCCAGGTGGAGTTTGGAGATCTCCTGGAATTATAACTGAGCTCCAGGCTACAGGGAAATTGTGAAAATGGCAGCAGCAGAGGGTGGAATCTATGACACTGCCCCTACCTTTCCCAAATCCTGCTCTTCTCAGGCTTCACCCCTAAATCTCCAGGAATTTTTGAACCTGGAGCTGGAAACCCTACTCCTGATACGGGAAATTTCTGGAGATACGGGAGTGGATTGCGGGAAGGGCAGAGTTTGGGGATGGGAGTGATCTCAGCAGGGTTTGATGCCATAGAGTCCACTCTCCAAAGCTGCTATTTTCTCCCGGGAAATTGATCTCTGTTGTCAGGAGATCAGTTATAATTCTGGGAGGTTTCCAGGTCAATGTTCCCTCTAAACTGCAGAGTCTTGTGAGCAAAAATTCTACTTTGCGAGCTCCTGGCATTAAAGTTATGAGCTACTGCATAAGTCAGTGTGCTCTGGGGTCATCCTTCCTGAGCTGAGACAAAAAATGTGTGAGCTGGAGGCTAAAAATCTGTGAGCTAGCTCACGCTAACTCAGCTTAGAGGGAACACTGCTCCAAGTCCCTGCTGGGGTTTAGCAACCGGAGGTTTATAACACCGAGAGGAGAATGAGCACTTCATGTCTCAGTTTAACTCAGAACTCCCCAAAACCCAAGCTCAAGAACTCATTTTCCATGTTGGAAAGTAATAGAAAGCAAGAAGGTTTTTGGTCACATATAAATGTCCCAGGCATTTTCTCACTGCCAGGCGATTAACTACATACAACCAACCCAAACCAGATTAGGGGCTCCTTGGCTTCAGAAAGGACATATCAGGAGGTATCCGTTTTCAGATGTTCAAATCAGCAAAATTACTGAGGGCGTGTCCAGAGTGCCTTTCATTTACGTTCACTAATGATGCAATCCTACATTGGATTAGGATATGGGAGACCCAGGTTCAAGCCCCTATTCCAGGGGTGGGGAACCTTTCTTCTGCCAAGGGCCATATGGATATTTATAACATCATTGGCGGGCCATAAAAAAAAATCGTCAGCTTAAAAACAGTGCTCTGCCAAGGGAGAATGATTCAGGCCAGCAAAATTAATGCAAATAATTTTTTTTTTCTATTTGAAATCATGTGGGGAGAGCCTAATCTGGCGCACGCACACACATCTGGCCCGCCACCCTAGACAAATGCATAGGTCCAGGTCTTTTTTGTAGAAAAAGCCCAGCAGGAACTCAGTAGCATATCAGACCACATCCCCTAATATTAGCATATGAGGTCACACACTCACTAGCATATCAGGCCACACCATCTGGGATAATCATGTGCAAACTGAACTGCGACTAGGGTTGCCAAGTCCAATTCAAGAAATATCTGGGAACTTTGGGGGTGGAGCCAGGAGACTCTGGGGGTTGGGCTAGGAGACATTAGGGGTGGAGCCAAGATCAAGGTGGAGCCAAGATCAAGGAAGCCTTTCAACTGGAGACTGAAGCCTCCGGAGGTGCAAAGGCACATGGTCCTCTGGGGGCGGGGCTTCCCCCCGCCGGTCAGCTGACTGGGGGCGGGAAGGAGACTGGGAAAGCGGAAGAACTCCCACTGGGACCTGGGGATTGGCAAACCTAACTGTGACAGTTCCAGGCCCTGCATCAATTCTGGCCGGCCAGCCAGGCCCCAAGGAGGCTGCTGCACAGTACATCTGGGCCTTGTTATCCCTGCCTGGCCCTGGGGAGGCTGCTGCACAGTGCAGCTGGGCCCCACGATCCTCGCTGACCAGCCAGGCCCCAGGTAGGCTGCCACATGGCTCAGTTCAGTCCAGCAATCCCCGAGGGCCACACCAAGTGACCTCAAGGGCTGTATACAGCCCTTGGGACAGAGGTTCCCCCACCCCTGCCCTACTCCATCATGGAAGCCATGGAACCTTGGACAAGTCACACATTTGTAGCCTAATCTACCTCATAGGGTTGTTGTGAAGATAAAATGGAGGTGAAAATAACAATATAAGGAACGTTGGGTGCCCACTAGGGAGAAAAATAGGGTACAAATAAATAAATAAGTAATCATGAATTCCAGTGGACTTAGAGGGGAGCAACTCTGCTTAAGAGCACTGTTATTCCGAGGCACTGTTATTACTGCCACCTCTGCATGATGGTATTAACTCAATCTGCAACCTACTGAGGCACTGTTTTAGTTCCTGTCTGTAAATCACATTTGCCATTAATCCTACATGCAACTGTTAAAATTTTGGTTATTATTCTCATTGACTCCTATAACCTGATCACAATACTGTGCTATGCATGGTTTTGCATTTGCCAATTTTGGCTTCTAGGCTAGGGCAAACAAAGCATTCATATGGTTCCTACCATATACCTGTCTTCACTGAACCAGGAGTATTAAATATGACAGAATAAAGCAAGCTTAAGTTTGCTGTGGGTTGAACCAACACATTCAGACAGATTTCACACTAGGGTTTGTTCCATGTGGAGATCCCTTTTGATCCCGGCGCTTCTCTCCGTTTTCGCACAAGTGGCCTTGGAGCTGCACGTTGGCGCGCCGTTCTCCCACGGCAAGCAGAAACTGCTTGGAAGAGATCTTGCTTGCTGTGGAAGAACACATGCCAACTCGCAGCTCCGGGGCAACTTGTGCAAAAACGGGGAGATGCCCTGGGAGCAAAAGGGCTCTCTGCCTGGAACAAGCCTCGTGCAAAATCAGTTCCCAATATTAAAGAGATCTCAAGTTTTAATCTGAACATCTAAAACGGGCAAGGAACAACAGCATGCGAATTCTGTGTAGTGCTACAGTTACTGCTCTTGGAAAAAAATCAGTATTATTTTTAAGCACCACACTTAGATTTCATAGGAAGAAAGGGTCATGGTCATGGTCTGGGCAACTGGCTGTCCTCTTCTTCCTTCTCCCTTTCTCTTGCTTTCTCTTGCTCATGTGGGTAGCCATGTTGGTATCGCAGCTTGCTTTGCCAGACTTGCTCAGTTGCACAGGAGCTATAGAGCAAAGTCTCTACTTTCTCCACTGGCTGAGGCTCCTCCCTTGGGGAGGAAGGGGAAGAGGAATAGCTTGCTTTGCCAGGCTCTCTCAATTGCACAGCAGAACTACTAAGCCAAGCCTCTCTTCCTTTTATTGGCTGAGGCTCCTCCTAGTCTCCTGGGGAAGGAAGGAAAGAGCCAGAGCTTTCTTTGCCAAGTTCCCTAGATTGCACAGGAGAGATAGAAAGAAAGCACCTTTATGACCAACAAGTGCTAATGTTTTAAGCATTTTTTATTTTATTTTAAGGATTTAAAAATATATATTTCTGTTTGTCTGTGTCCTTCATAAAGTTTATCTCTCTGCTACCTGTAGGGTTGCCAAATCCAATTTAAGAAATATCTGGGGACTTTGGGGGTGGAGCCAGGAGACATTGGGGCGGAGCCAAGAGCAAGGGTGTGACAAGCATAATTGAACTTCAAGGGAGTTCTGGCCATCACATTTAAAGGGACTGCACAAATTTTTAAATGCATTCCTTCCATAGGAAATAATGAAGGATAGGGGCATCTTCTTTTGGGGCTCATAGAATTGGACCCCCTGGTCCAATCTTTTTGAAACTTGGTAGGTATTTTGGGGAGAGGCACTAGATGCTATACTGAAAATTTGGTGCCTCTATCTCAAAAAACAGGCCCCCCCAGAGCCCCCGATACCCACGGTTCAATTCCCCATCATTCCCTATGGGAATCGTTCATGGAGGTGCATGATAGCTCTGGGGGCGGGGCTTCCCCCGCCGGCCAGCTGGCTGGGGGAGGGGGGAAGCCTGTAAAACTGGGGGATCCCCCTCTGGGACCTGGGGATTGGGAAGCCTAGCTACCTGTCAGAGCCAGTTTGGTGTCGAGGTTAAGTGTGCGGACTCTTATCTGGGAGAACCGGGTTTGATTCCCCACTCCTCCACTTGCACCTGCTGGCATGGCCTCGGGTCAGCCATAGCTCTGGCAGAGGTTGTCCTTGAAAGGACAGCTGCTGTGAGAGCCCTCTCCAGCCCCACCCACCTCACAGGGTGACTGTTGTGGGGGAGGAAGGTAAAGGAGATTGGGAGCCGCTCTGAGACTCTTCGGAGTGGAGGGCGGGATATAAATCCAGTATCTTCATCTACCTCACAGGGTGTCTGCTGTGGCGGAGGAAGGTAAAGGAGATTGTGAGCCGCTCTGAGACTCTTCGGAGTGGAGGGCGGGATATAAATCCAATATCTTCTTCTTCTTCTACTACATTTTATGACACACATGGCTCGGCCTGACAAAGTCTCATTTCTGTCAGATCTGGCCCTCATAAGAAATGAGTTCGACACCGCTGATCAAGAATCCATTCCTGTGGGTAGCCATGTCGGTCCGAAGCAGAACAAAGTCTGAGTCCAGTGGTATCTTTAAGGCCAACAATTTTTTTTTCATTCTAGGTATAAACTTTTATTCATACCCAGTTGCCACATTGCTACAGTAAACTCAAACTGCAGTAAACATCGGCAATACAAGTTTGCATGCTCTGCAAAATAAGTGAAATCGCTAATCATTCTATTTAGAAGAAAGTGTGGCATGATTACTGTTTTTGTGGTGTTACATAGAAAGGAAAGGAAAAGGAAAGGTCCCCTGTGCAAGCACCAGTCGTTTCCGACTCTGGGGTGACGTTGCTTTCACAACGTTTTCACGGCAGACTTCTTATGGGGTGGTTTGCCATCGCCTTCCCCAGTCATCTACACTTTCCCCCCAGCAAGCTGGGTACTCATTTTACCGACTTCAGAAAGATGGAAGGCTGAGTCAACCTCGAGCCGGCTACCTGAAAAACCACCTACCACCAGGGATCGAACTCAGGTCATGAGCAGAGCTTAGGACTGCAGCACTAAAGCTTTAACACTGCGCCACGGGGCTCCTGTTACATAGAAAACGGGGTCCCTATTTCCTGCTTGTGTGATTTCACATAAAGAATCACTGCCGGATGTACCAACACCTTGTACCATTAGTATCTATGACAACCATACAGAAGCTTTTTTCTGGTAGAGTTTTACAATGTTTTCGTCTCTTTTTTTCCCGCTGAAAGATAGTGCTGGGCTTTCAATCTCTTATAATCTCTTACATTGCGAGAGTGAGAGAGCCAGCTGGTAAAGACTAAATATTTCAAAGATCTTCTCGCTAGCTGATAAGGCTTTCTCCGATAGGGAACATGCTTTCTCTTACTGCTAAACATAGGAAATGTCCCAGGGGTACCTTAAACAAGGACACCAAGGAAACTAAAACACACACACATCCACCGGGCTATTCATTTTCGACCAGTCGAAAATGTTTACTCGCAACCGATCCTAATAAATTACTCCTGATAGATACGCTACTCAGACTCCAGTCCACGCATTAGCATCTTCCCCCTCTTGGGGTGTTGTTTCCCAGTGACCAACAGCAATATTTTCGAAACATCAATGAGAAGTCTATTAAAAAAAAATACTGAAATGGAAGAAGGTTTGTCTGGCTGCCTCTCTACCAATCTGCTGTCTGTTTGTTTTAAAAATCAAAGTCACCTCTGAGTAACGCTGGGTCACTTTCATAGAAGAGACAGATGAAACGTCAAATTAAATCTGAGAACTTCCCAATTTGTGGAAAGGCCATGGTTTTGTGAAACAGCTTCATAATTGGGATAAAACTGAGATGTTAGCTGCTTTGGGGAGAAAGGTAGGATATAAATAAAGCAAATAACTCAGACAAAGGTGACCCCCCCCCCAAAAAAAAAACCACACACACACACTAGGTAAACACAAGCTAAGAAGCCCAGTGGCAAAGATTGGTAAACTGCAGGAGTGCAGTCCAAGCTCTGCTCACGACTCGAATTCAATCCCAGCGGAAGCTGGGTTCAGGTAGCTGGCTCAAGGTTGACTCAGCCTTCCATCCTTCCAAGGTTGGTGAAATGAGTACCCAGCTTGCTGGGGAGAATGTGTAGATGACTGGGGAAGGCAATGGCAAACTACCCTGTAACAAAAAGTCTGCCAAGAAAACGTCATGATGTGACGCCACCCCATGGGTTGGTAACTCAGCGCTTGCACCTTTACCTTTTTAAACCCAAGCTGCATTGTCTACAAAGACTAGTGTTGCTGGCTGTTGGAGACGTTGGCTTCATTTAACTGTACTGACCTCTCTCAGGCTGCTGAGTAGTTACGGAACGTTAATGGACATTCCAACTGCTCAGAATTAAAGACAAACCAAACATATCACGCAAGACACAGTGACACAGAGGAGGCAGCTATTTCACAACTACATTCAACAAACTTGAGAACTACGAAGTGGTAATGGTAGGCAATGGTAAATGAATGGAGTATCCGTGAACATATGTGAGGGAGAGAGAGAGTGGGAGAGATCAGGGTACATGAAAAATACAAGGTAGTGTTATATGAATTTATGTGGGGGTATGCATACACACACATGAAGAGTATCAGCACATACTGAAAATCTCTCAGACTTTGTTCGATTGTCATCAAGTTCATTGAGGGAGTCTTCTGTCTCTTTAAATGTAGTATGTGCTTGGTGCACAACAGCATCAATTAAAACAAATGCATATGCTCGTATGAGGAAAATACCACCATTATTGTATTTTTTTCACACTTAGCGTAACAGATGGAGTTAAATCAACTGAAGTATTTTATGTTAATTGACTCACTATAAATAAGCGAATATTTCTTCTTGTTAGAAACATATCATAAAGCTTTACTTAGAGTTTCCACTCAAATCCAAACGCTTACATTAAACAGTGATAATAAAAATGTTTTTTATTGCGTTCGCCATTCCATCTCTGATTCAGCTTGTTCTTAAATCTGCCTGTCTTTTACATAAATTGGTCCTGCAATAAGCATTTCCGTGCCCTTGCTCTTTACTGGGGACTAAACCGAGGAGGGGAGGGGTGCTATAAATTCAAGGCATATCAATCAAAAACCCTGCAGTCAGCACCTAAGACTAATAATAAAATCCAAGATTTCATAAATCATTTTCCATGGAGAGGGGGAGGGGGTCTCTCTCTCTCTCTCTCTCTTTTAATCCTTGTCAGAAGAAGTAGAAGATTTCCTGGTCGCTCATTCTGCCATCTTTAATGAAAACAATTAAAGGATGCGAGAATAGAAAATGAGGAAAACTTCACTGTCCTGGGGAAAAAAAATGCAAAAAGTGGGAGATTCCTCAGAGAAGGGGAAATTAGCAACAAAAAGGGTTCCAGAAAGAAGAAGAAGAAGAAGATATTGGATTTATATCCCGCCCTCCACTCCGAAGAGTCTCAGAGCGGCTCACAATCTCCTTTACCTTCCTCCCCCACAACAAACACCCTGTGAGGTGGGTGGGGCTGGAGAGGGCTCTCCCAGCAGCTGCCCTTTCAAGGACAACCTCTGCCAGAGCTATGGCTGACCCAAGGCCATTCCAGCAGGTGCAAGTGGAGGAGTGGGGAATCAAACCCGGTTCTCCCAGATAAGAGTCCGCACACTTAACCACTACACCAAAGGGAATAATGCAGGACCCAGCCCCAGAGCCGGCCTTAGACTTTATTTTTTTTTATTTATATTTTTGAGAATTTATAGTCTGCCCTTTCCCAGGATAGGCTCAGGGCGGTTTACAACACAATAAAACAGTTAAAGTTGAACAATAAAACAGTTAAAATTAAACAGTTAAAACAATGAAATAAGGCGGCGGCGGTGGTATAAACTTTCTGACACCCTTTGTTGTTGTTCAGTCATACAGTTGAGTCTGACTCTTTGTGACTCCATGGACAAAGTCACGCCAGGCCCTCCTGTCTTCCACCATCCTCTGAAGTCTGCTCAAATTCGTGTTTGTTACATCAGTCACGCTGTCCAGCCATCTCATCTTTTGCCATTCCTTTCTTCGTTTGCCTTCTGTCTTTCCCAGCATCAGGGTCTTCTCCAGTGAGGGCTCCCTTCTCATTTGGTGGCCAAAGTATTTGAGCTTCAGCTTCAGCATCTGCCCTTCCAGGGAACAGTCGGGGTTGATTTCCCTTAGGACTGACTGATTGGATCTTCTTGCAGTCCAAGGGACTCTCAAGAGTCTTCTCCAGTGAGTGCTCCCTTCTCATTTGGTGGCCAAAGTATTTCAGCTTCAGCATCTGACCCTCCAGGGAACAGTCTGGGTTGATTTCCCTTAGGACTGATTGATTTGATCTTCTTGCAGTCCAAGGGACTCTCAAGAGTCTTCTCCAGCACCACAGCTCAAAAGCATCTATTCTTCTGTGCTTGTCCTTCTGGCACCCTAGGCAAGGCTAACTTTTGGCACCCCCCTGCACTGATAACAACACTGAGTCACATGGGAGGGGGGACTCAGTTCTTCACCCCCAAAAGGCTGGCACCCTAGACAGTCACCTAGTTTGCCTAGTGGCAGAGCTGGCCCTGCCTAGGCCTATGTATACCAGGGTGGATCTTTGTAAGGGTTCCCACAATAGAATCATGAAGAGAGAGAGTTGGTGCATTCACACTACACTAAATAATGTGTTTTACATCCGGATTTTTACTCTGTAAGGTTAGCAAAAATCTGGATATAACACACATTATTTAGTGTAGTGTGAATGCACTAAGTGACTGTAGACACAAATAATGTTATTGTATATAAAATGAGGGTTGCCAAGTCCAATTCAAGAAATATCTGGGGACTTTGGGGGTGGAGCCAGGAGCAAGGGTGTGACAAGCATAATTGAACTCCAAAGGGAGTTCTGGCCATCACATTTAAAGGGACCACACGTCTTTAAAACACCTTCCTTCCATAGGAAATAATGAAGGATAGGGATGTTTTCTTTTGTGGCTCATAGAATTGGACCCCCAGTCCAATATTTTTGAAACTTGGGGGGGGGGGTATTTTGAGGAGAGGCACTGGATGCTATACTGAAAATTTGATGCCTCTACCTCAAAAAACAGCCCCCCTCATAGCCCCAAATACCCGTGGATCAATTATCCATTATTTCCTAAGGGAATAAGTCTCCATAGGGAATGATAGAGTTCCCAGCAGACATTTCCCTCTCCTCCCCCCACTTTCTGATGACCCTGAAGTGGGGGGAGGGCCTCCAAACTGGAGGATCCCCTGCCCCCAGCTGGGGATTGGCAACCCCATATAAAATCAAATAAAAGCTAAAGAACCTACACTGGGCACCAATATTCCCTCTAAGTTGTGGAGTCTTGTGAGCAACAATTCTCCTTTGTGAGCTTGTTGCCCACCAATTTAACAAGCTCTGAGATGTTTAGCTAATGGAGCTCTCTTTGAAGTCCCTCAAGTAGGGTTGCCAGCTGAAGACTGGGAAATTCCTGGACATTTGGGGATGGAACCTGGGAAGGCTAGCTATGCCCTCCCCGGCCACCGGAAGGGGATGGGGGTGTACAGTTGTGAGCTCCAGGTTGGGAAACTCCTGGAGATTTGGGGGTGGAGCCTGGGGAGGACAGGAACATCCGTAGATAGAATGCCAACGGCAGCGATCTCACACACTGGCTGCGATCAGACACACTAAATAATGCACTTTCAATGCACTTTCCAACTGGATTTTGTCCGTTCACACAGTAAAATCGAGTTGAAAAGTGCATTGAAACTGGATTGAAAGTGCGTTATTTTGTGTAAGTGATCACAGCCACTGAGTAATGCACTTTCAATCCACTTCCAATGCACTTTCCAACTGGATTTTACTGTGTGAACTGGCAAAATCCAGTTGGAACGTGGGTTGAAAGTGCACTATTTAGTGTGTGTGATTGCTGCCATGAAGTCCATTCTCCAAAGTGTCCATTTTCTCCAGGGGAACTGATCTCTGTAGTCTGAAGATGACTTCTATTTCCAGGGGATCCCCAGATTCCACCTGGAGGCTGGTACTTTTAACCTCACTGGGGTAAAATGCTGTAGAGTCTATCTCCGGTTGCCATTTTCTACAGGGGAACTTAGTCTGGAGATCGGTTATAATTCCAGGAGATCTCCAGGCTTCCACCAGGAGGTTGGCAACCCTATCCCCGTGTGATTTGCCTGAGGAAGGAAAGGAAAGGTCCCCTGTGCAAGCACCAGTCGCTTCCGACTCTGGGGTGATGTTGCTTTCACAACGTTTTCACGGCAGACTTTTTACAGGGTGGTTTGCCATTTCCTTCCCCAGTCTTTTACACTTTCATCCTGGCAAACTGGGTACTCATTTTACTGACCTTGGAAAGATGGAAGGCTGAGTCAACCTTGGGTCGACTACCTGAATCCAGCTTCTGCCAGAATCGAACTCAGGTCGTGAACAGAGAGTTCAGACCACAGTACTGCTGCTTTAACACTTTAAAGCACAGTACTGCTGCTTTAACACTCTGCGCCACGGGGCCGCTTTTTGCCTGAGGAAAGAACTTCCCGGACTGTCCATTAATACATCTCCTATCAAAACAAAGTAGTTTCTGAAATCTCTCAGAGAATTTACCTGAGTAGGAGCCCACCCCCTATTTACCTCAAATTTCACTGTTGGTAAAATGTGCTGTCATATTTGAGTTATTATACTTTGATCACATTATGAGAAGACAAGAGTCACTCGAAAAGGCAATAACGCTAGGAAAAGTTGAAGGCAGAAGGAAAAAGAGGACGACCCAACAGGAGACGTTTTTATCTATTGGTTTTAAATGTTTTAACTGTTCTATTGTTGGATTTTGAATTGTTCTGTTATGCTGTAATCCGTCCGGAGTCCATTACGGGAAAGGGCGGACAATAAATCCACAAAATAAAATAAATAAATTGACCCCATCAAGGGAGCCAAGGGCCACAGTTTGTAAGACCGGGGCAACACATGTTGATGATGGGACATGTTGGGCTATCCTAATTTTGGAGGCAACTTGAGGGCACTTCACACATCCTCACACAAAATCTGCTAGTCACTCCAGAGTGCACAAATCACAATTCGCATTTTTTTTGCTACCGAAGCCTTTCTCCCCCTCTCAGTTTTGCCTCGGAAAGTGATCTTAATCGCCTCAGACCCCGCCAAACCAGGCCGACTGCCTGACGCATCACCTATTCCAATTTATGTAAACATCCCCGGACAATTTGCTGATGCGGCGTGGAGGAGCCCGCCACTCTGCGCATTAAGGTGTCTTTTGTGCGATGGAAATAACTTTTTGTAATGTGACGGATCGGTGGCAGCCCCATTAAAACAAGAGCTATACTGCCACATTACCCTGGCAAGGGATTACATTAAATAAAACGCTTTTGACTGACGTGAGCTCCCCGCTCCTCGGCTTGTCCTTTGCTGCCAAAATGGTAGCACAAAGAGAGCACATCAGGAAAGAAGCTTGAGAAATCGAGGTATGCCGAGTGGCTCAGCTGTTCCTGAGAACTGGGGACATTTGTGAGTTAGCTTGTCCTCTCTCCTTGTCACCATAGTAACACTCGGCGTAATGGATAGATGTCACTGATGTCAGGGCACCGTGTGTTTTAAAAATGGCAATAGCCAATGCTTTTAAAATTTTTATTAAATGTGTCACTACTCATATAGAATGTGGCCCAGTTTTCCACAAATCTACCCCCTCTCAGGACTTGGGAGAGTCCTGGAAAAAGGCGCCGGTACTCAGTATTGGTGAATACCATCTCTCACACACACACACAAAAAGCCCAGGCGATACCATTTTGAAAACAAGGGGCAGTTTACAGCTCCCAGGGGTTAGGATTATGTTGTCTTCAAAGGCAATCTTTCAAAATACATTGTATCAGTCCATCCATAGAGGAAAAGAGAATGCTGTAAATTGCTTTGGGTTCCCATTATTGAAAAAGTCGTAATATAAATGAAGTAAACAGAAAAAACAAATAAATAATCTGGCAGGAAAAAAGAAATCTGAGGACTTTTGAAAAGTACTACATTTTAAACATTTTCTTATTTAATTTCTCATTTAATTTATACTCTGCCTTCCTCCCCAACTGAGACTCAAAGCTGCATAGATCACTGTCCTCTTCCATTATATCCTGACAACAACCCTGTGAAGAAGGCTACCCAATGAACTTCCATGCCACAAGTGGGGATTCAAACCTGGGTCCCCCAGATATTAGTCCAACATTCTTAATCTCAACACTACACCGGCTCTCTAAGTTTTAAGAACATAAGAGAAGCCATGTTGGATTAGGCCAATGGCCCATCCAGTCCAACACTCTGTGTCACACAAGAACATAAGAGAAGCCATGTTGGATCAGGCCAATGGCCCAACCAATCCAACACTCTGTGTCACACAAAAACATAAGAGAAGCCACGTTGGATCAGGCCAATGGCCCCTCCAGTCCAACACTCTGTGTCACATACGAACATAAGAGAAGCCATGTTGGATCAGGCCAATGGCCCATCCAGTTCAACACTCTGTGTCACACCAGAACATAAGAGAAGCCATGTTGGATCAGGCCAATGGCCCATCCAGTCCAACACTCAGTGTCACATAAGAGAAGCCATGTTGGATCAGGCCAATGGCCCATTCAGCCCAACACTCTGTGTCACAGAAGAACATAAGAGAAGCCATGTTGGATCAGGCCAATGGCCCATCCAGTCCAGCACTCTGTGTCACATAAGAACATAAGAGAAGCCATGTTGGATTAGGCCAGTGGCCCATCCAGTGCAACACTCTGTGTCACACAGTAGCCAAAAAAAAAAAAAACAGGTGCCATCGGGAGGTCCATCAGTGGAGCAAGAACACTAGAAGGCCCCCCCCCCGTAAGCATCAAGAATAAAGAGTATCACTGCCCCAGATATAGAGTTCCAACAATACGCTGTGGCTAATAGCCACTGATGGACCTCTGCTCCATATGTTGATCCAATCCCCTCTTGAAGCTGTCTATGCTTGCAGCTGCCACCACATCCCATGGCAGTGACTTCCACGTGTTAATCACCCTTTGGTGATTTTTTTCAGCCAGACTCTGTAGAATACTAATTCCCAAACTGTGTTTTCACAGGGATCCCCAATGGTGGCACCATGGCACCTGCCAGCACCTTTCTTGGCACCTGCCAAGTGTTGTAGGAAGTGGGTGGGGCTTTTCCCCTGCAGGGCTTCTGACTGGCTATTGGAGATCTTACTGGCTGCACAGAGGGGTTTTTTTGTTGTTGTTAAGCTTCTTAGGCAGCAGCTGCCACCACAGCACAAAGATCTTCACAATGTGAATGAATGTAGGCTATGTATGCAGCAAAATCTTTTTACACAATATGTTCATTTGAAAAGGTATCCCTTTAAACAAAGGTTCTCCCTGAAATATTGAAGTTAGTGTTACAGTTATGCATATTCCCTGACATTTGTGGCCCACTCTGCTTCCTGTGGCAGCCATTTTGTAGTTGCATTTACCATCCTGTGTCAAAATGCTGAATGTGCCCATAAGCTCAAAAAAGTTGGAGAAGTATTGTGTATTGAACATAGGAACTTAAGAACGTAACAGAAGTCATGGTGGATGAGGCCAATGGCCTATCCAGTCTAACACCGTGTTGCACAGTGTCCAAAACTCAAGTGCTATCAGGGGGTCCACTAGTGGGGCCCAAACTCCTGAAGTCCCCAAACTATTGCCCCCTAAGCACCAAGAATACAGAGCATCACTACACCAGACATGGGAATGGAAAAGAAGCCATGTTGGATCAGGTCAATGGCCCATCCAGTCCGACACTCTATGCCACACAGTGGCCAAAACCCAGGTGCCATCAGGATGTCCACTAGACACTAGAAGCTCTCCCACTGGGCCCATCCAAGCACCAAGAATCTAGAGCATCACTGCCCCAGACAGAGAGTTCCAAGAATAAGCTGTGGCTAATAGCCACTGATGGACCTCTGCTCCATATGTTGATCCAATCCCTCTTGAAAGCATCTATGCTTGTAGCCGCCACCACCTCCTGTGGCAGTGAATTCCATGTGTTAATTACCCTTTGGGTGAAGAAGTGCTTCCTTTTAGCCATTCTAACCTGACCACTCAGCAGTTTCATTTTAGAATTGCAACAGGATCTTTATACTACTTCTAATAACACAGCCGCTTCTCCCCGTATCAAAGTTTATTCTGGCAGGATGGTGTTAAAGTGACCTTTCACCTATTGACAGTCATTGTTTCCCCAACTTCATAAGTAAAATGCTTATCCTTTGGCTTGATCTGGGATTTGTGGAGGGGCTGTGACTCAGTGGTAGCGCATAGGCATGGGCAGCATGGAGAAGTTCCCAAATTCAATCCCTAGCATCTCTAGAGAAAAAGTACCAGGCAGGAAAAGATGCAAGTCGTGGGGATTGCCAACCTCCAGGTGAGACCTGGAGATTGCCCACTATCACAGTTATCTCCACATGATCAAGATCAGTTCTACTGGAGAAAGGAGCTGCTTTGTAGGGTGGGCTCTATGCCATTATGCCCAGCGGAGGTGTTACCGGAAATGCTTGGGTCTCCTCTTTTGGATGGGAAAATCAGCAAGGGAGAGACTTAGGTAGAGTGAATTAGGAGCGGAGATCTTGTTCACTTGTGATAGAGGTCCAGGGCCACAGCCAGGATTTGGAAGATTGGGGGGCATTTACATTTTTGGGGGGCACTGATGCCCCCAGCGCCCCACACGACCTTCCCTCTAGTTGTTCTCCCTCTCTGACACCCTCCCCTCCCCCTCCAAGGAAGGGAGGGTGGTGATGAGAGTGACAGGCAGGAGAATGTATAGATGGTATATGACTCCAAAAAAATTAGCAAAGATGAACAATAAGATGCCAGATAGGTGCTGGAAATGTAAAAAGCATGAAGGTTCTTTCTACCATATGTGGTGGACTTGTGAAAGAGCTAAAATGTTTTGGCAGATGATTCAACAAGAGATATCTAAGATCCTGGGATATGAATTCAACAAAGAAGCAGAGACTTTTCTGCTGGGATTACAAATGGAAAAATTTCCAAAAGAAGATAGAACTTTAATATGGTACTTGCTCTCAGCTGCTAGGACATTGTATGCGCAGTTGTGGAAGCAAGAAAGAATACCAGAAAAATGGGAATGGACTATAAAAGTTATGTCATGGAGTGAAATGGACAAATTAACAAGAAAACTAAGAGACTGCGATTTAGAACTTTTTAATCGGGAGTGGAAGAAATTCAGAAGATATGTAGAAAAAGAGTGGAAAATAAAAGGACATTGGACAATTTTTGATGATTAAGATTTTTAAGATAAGAATATAACTTTTGAAGGGGGGATCTTTTTCTTTATCAATTTTTGTTTTTTCTTGATAGTTAAAGGTACCTTTAATATCTGTTTTTTTCAAAAAAAAATAACACTGGCGGGGGTCAAGTAATGGGGGGAGGGGTGGGAGGAAAGTAAGATGTGGGGTAGAATGATGTTTTTTTTTTATCTTAAGCTTTTTATAAGTTGTAGATATAGTTCTACTACCATATGTTACTAATAAAAATTGTTTATACAGAGAATGGGCAAGGATGGGGCTGGGAGAGAGGGGAAGGAGGCGGGAGAAGGCGGCGATCGGGGCTTGGAAGGGAGGGAGGGAAAGAAGCCAGGAGAAACCGGTGATCGGGGCTGGGGCTGGGAGGGAGGGGAAGGAGGCAGGGAGAAGGCGGCGATCAGGGCTTGGAAGGGAGTGAGGGAAACTGGGAAAGAGGCCAGGAGAAGCCAGCGATCCTGGCAGAAGCAGCCCCCCATCTCCCCGCCAGTTAAAGGGCCCGATGATCAGCTTTTTCATGGGCCCTTTAACTAGCATGGAGGCTGGGGCTGCTTCTGCCTCCAGCCCCGCAGTGCTATTTTAATGGCGGGGAAGGGAGGGTGGTGGCGAGCGGCAGGCAAGGAAGAGCTTCCCTTCCCTTCTCTCCTCTCCCTGCTGCTTTCCCCGCCACCACGCTCTCTTCCTTCCCCACCATTAAAATAGTGCGCAGGGCTGGAGGCAGAAGCAGCCCCAGCCCCTGTGCTAGTTAAAGGGCCCGCAAAACAGCTGATCGTGGGCCCTTTAACTCCAGTAGGAGCTGGAACTGCTTCTGCCCTCACCTGCCAAATGCTCACGGGACCAGTGGCAGCGCCCAGAACCATGGCAGAGGCCCCGGGGGTTGCTTGGGGCCTCCAGTCAGGGGGCCTCGGCCAGAAGTCGGGGGCTGTTCCCCCACAGGCCCCCTTGTAGCCACGGGCCTGCAGAGGTCCGGTCTCATAAAGAAAAACTCCAGATCAAATACATTTTATACTGTTTACTGGAAAATCATGTAAACAGGTACATTCACACAGAGAAGCAATGAAATACACACACACAAGAACTAGGAAGGATAGAGGTGATCAATAGGGATTTTCAGGGATTGTTGAAGGCAATACTACCTGTCCAGATGTGCAAAGGTCCATGGATCCATGAAGCAGAAGACATGAATGTGGAAAGTGGCCCAAACAGAGTTTGGGGGTGCAAGTTTGTGACACACTGAACTGGCAGACCACCATACCATACCATAGACCTTTATTGGCATTAATAGGCAGACCACATGGCCTTATATTACCTAATTTGTGTCTCCAGGCAATGTTATCATGTGATCCATGACACAGGTCCAGTGATTCATGACATGTGACCTCTGATGTCACAGGAGGGGCGGAAGGGGGAGGCTCCCAGCAGTTTGACAAGACTAGTGAGTCATGATGGGTCAGGACTGAGTTTTAATGGTTTAATCAATTGAACTGTGATACCCTGAGGAGGTCCTGTTCAGGTGTTGGACATTACCATAGCAGTAAACAAAGGAAAAGCTGAGTTGCAGTAAGGAGGCAAGGAGATGGCCACTTAATCAGTTGGCCGAGGATCAGAACAGAAACAGTGCTTCCCTGTTGAACCCATAATAATCTCATCATTCAGTTGAGAGGGGGAGAGTAGCCAGACCAGGGGAAAGCCTATGTTACAATCAGAGCCGGGCTCCAGCATGTTCTGTGATGTTTCTCAGAGAGAGAACATAAGAACATAAGAGAAGCCATGTTGGATCAGGCCAATGGCCCATCCAGTCCAACACTCTGTGTCACACAGTGGCAAAAAATTTTATACATACACACACACTGTGGCTAATAGCCACTGATGGACCTCTGCTCCATAATTTTATCTAAACCCCTCTTGAAGGTGGCTATGCTTGTGGCCGCCACCACCTCCTGTGGCAGTGAATTCCACATGTTAATCACCCTTTGGGTGAAGAAGTACTTCCTTTTATGTGTTTTAACCTGGCTGCTCAGCAATTTCATCGAATGCCCACGAGTTCTTGTATTGTGAGAAAGGGAGAAAAGTACTTCTTTCTCTACTTTCTCCATCCCATGCATTATCTTCTAAACCTCTATCATGTCACCCCGCAGTCGACGTTTCTCCAAGCTAAAGAGTCCCAAGCGTTTCAACCTTTCTTCATAGGGAAAGTGTTCCAGCCCTTTAATCATTCTTTTCTGCACTTTTCCCAGTTGCCCTTTTCTGCACTTTTCCCAGTGCTGTAATACCTTTTTTGAGGTGCGGCGACCAGAACTGCACACAGTACTCCAAATGAGACCGCACCATCGATTTATACAGGGGCATTATGATACTGGCTGATTTGTTTTCAATTCCCTTCCTAATAATTCCCAGCATGGCGTTGGCCTTTTTTATTGCAAACGCACACTGTCTTGACATTTTCAGTGAGTTATCTACCACGACCCCAAGATCTCTCTCTTGGTCAGTCTCTGCCAGTTCACACCCCATCAACTTGTATTTGTAGCAGGGATTCTTGGCCCCAATGTGCATTACTTTGCACTTGGCCACATTGAACTGCATCTGCCACGTTGACGCCCACTCACCCAGCCTCAACAGATCCCTTTGGAGTTCTTCATAATCCTCTCTGGTTCTCTGCACCCTGAACAATTTAGTGTCATCCGCAAACTTGGCCACTTCACTGCTCACTCCCAACTCTAAATCATTTATGAACAAGTTAAAGAGCATGGGACCCAGTACCGAGCCCTGCGGCACCCCACTGCTTACCGTCCTCCACTGTGAAGACTGCCCATTTATACTCACTCTCTGCTTCCTATTACTCAGCCAGTTTTTGATCCACAAGAGGACCTGTCCTTTTACTCCATGACTCTCAAGCTTTCTAAGGAGTCTTTGATGAGGAACTTTATCAAAAGCTTTCTGGAAGTCAAGATAAACAACATCTATCGGGTCTCCTTTGTCCACATGTTTGTTCACCCCCTCAAAGAAATGTAACAGGTTAGTGAGGCAAGATCTTCCCTTGCAGAACCCATGCTGAGTCTTCCTCAATAACCCGTGTTCATCAATGTGCCTACTCATTCTGTCCTTGATAATGGTTTCTACCAACTTTTCCGGTATTGAAGTCAGACTGACAGGCCTGTAATTTCCTGGATCTCCTCTGAAACCCTTTTTAAAGATGGGGGTGACATTTGCTACCTTCCAGTCCTCAGAAACGGAGGCAGATTTAAATGAAGATTACATATTTTTGTTAGAAGATCCACAAGTTCAATTTTGAGTTCTTTCAGAACTCTCAAATGTATGCCATCCGGACCCGGTGACTTATTAGTTTTTAGTTTGTCTATCAGTTTTAGGACCTCCTCTTTTGTTACCTCAATCTGACTCAGGTCTTTCAACACCCTTCCAAAATTAGTGGTTCTGGGGCGGGCAAAAAGTTCTCGTCTTCCACAGTGGAGGCAAAAAATTCATTCAGCTTCTCAGCCATTTCCCTATCCTTCCTCAGCCTGTTTCCTGACAAGCATCCATTTTGTTTCCTTAACTTGGGGTCCTCTTATTCAGGTGGTGTACCCCTAGAGGCAGGCAGCATCTCAGGCCACAGAGGTCCCTCCCCTCTTCAAAACCCACCCTTCCTAGGCTCCATCCCCCAAATTCCCAGGTATTTCCCAAATTAGAGCCGGCAACCCTACTGAAAGACCTCTGCTGGAGACCCTGGAGAGCCACTACCAGTGTGACTAGACAACACAGGCTTTGTTAGACCAAGCTCTGATTCACTGTAAGGCACAGTCAGGAGTCCCCGTGTTCAGAATCTGAAAACCAAAACAAACTTCTGAGCCACAGTCTGTCATTCCAATAATATGGAAATACTGGCTCATTTCAAACATAGCATGAAAGCATGGGTTGGAGTTGTGCAAAAGAGAACTATGCTTTGCCCTGCAGACTAAGAAAAACTGACATGCGCAGGCCTGCACGGATCACGGTTTGCCAGCTCAACCATCATCCTAGCAAGCCATAAATCCGCTGCACAAACAGGCTGTGGGGAGGAGCAGAACAGGCTGCAAAGGGGTGCCGAGCATCTGTCAGGCCACACCAGATGGCTTGTGGGCTGTGTTTAGCACAGTGGGTCACATGTTGTTTAGGCCCGCTTCAGGGAGTGTGGTTGATGTGGCAAAACCGCAAGTTGGAGTCGGAAAGCAACTCTGCCCACTGCCCCCCCCCCCACCTTGCTTTATTTGCTGTTCCGAAATTTACAGCTACCAACGGAGCTCTCTGTCCCACATTTCTTGATCTGATGTGATATTATAGCAGAGAGCGTCTGCTCTCGGAATTCTAGTTGCCAGAGAAACTTACAAGTAAGCAAACACGGGTATGACATGAATTTCAATGAAGCAATGTCAACTGTGCATTGGTGAGTGTTTCTGTTAAGCAAACAACGCCGCACGGAAATATTTTGTGGCTACATTTGCCATCTCCTAAGCAAACTGTGTCTAGGCCAGCTATTGTGGACATACACGGCTGCCTTGTTCCCCTGATACCGATGGCAGCTTCAAATAATTGGTTGCTTGGATGAGCCTCGTCCATCTATCTATCTATCTATCTATCTATCTATCTATCTATCTATCTATCTATCTATCTATCTATCTATCTATCTATCTATCTGTCTGTCTGTCTGTCTGTCTGTCTGTCTGTCTGTCTGTCTGTCTGTCTGTCTGTCTGTCTGTCTGTCTGTCTGTCTGTCTCTCTATCATCTCTCTCTCTCTCTCTCTCTCTATCTGTCTGTCTATCTATCTGTCTGTCTGTCGGTCTGTCAGTCTGTCTCTCTCTCTATCATCTCTCTCTCTCTCTCTATCTGTCTGTCTGTCTATCTATCTGTCTGTCTGTCTATCTATCTATCATCTCTGTCCGTCTGTCTGTCTGTCTGTCTGTCTGTCTGTCTGTCTGTCTATCTATCTATCTATCTATCTATCTATCTATCTATCTATCTATCTATCTATCTATCTATCTATCTATCTATTTAAAATTCAAATTTTAAATTGTCTAGGAGGAAAAAAGGGGGAAAAATCAAGCATGAAACATTCCAAACAACAACAATTTGATCATCAACAGAATAAATACCGTTAGTTAACCATTTACAAGCTTCCACTATTATTCAACCAATTTTTTTTTTAAATGTTGTTAATAAAAATCTAGGTATTTTGTTGCCAACGACTACAATATCCCATACCTTGTCAAACCACTAGGGTTGCCAATCCCCTGGTCTGGAGGCCCTGCCCCGCTTAAAAGTCATCATAAAGCGGAGGGGGGAGGGAAATGTCGGCTGGACACTCTGTTATTCCCTATGGAGACTAATTCCGATAGGGTATAATGGAGAATTGATCTGTGGGTATTTGGGGTTCTGGGAGGTGGGGGGGGGGCTAGGGTTTTTTGTTTTTTTTTAGCTCATAACGCTTTCTGGGATGTATATGGGGAGAGGTGGTTCCACAGGTATGTTGGTCCCAGGCCGCATAAGGAATATGTTCTCCAGTAGTTCTAAGTGGGTAAGCAATAGAAGCAAAGGTGAAATGTTGTATGAAAGGAAATTAGAGCAGCACAGTGGGGTTTAGAGTCTGGGGCCAATCACTTCCACTGCATTTGGAAAGCCATTTTGGTAATTATTCCAGATATTAATGAACGGGGGGGGGGGGTTGAGAAGGAACTCATTTGCATATTAGGCCCCACCCCCTGATGTAGCCAATCCTCCAAGAGTTCACAGGGCTTTTAGTACAGGGCCTACTGTAAGCTCCAGGAGGATTGGCTGCATCAGGCGGTGAGGCCTAATATGCAAAGGAGTTTCTGCTACAGAAGAAGAAGTAGTAGTAGAAGAAGAAGAAGATGGTACTGGATTTATATCCCGCCCTATACTCTGACTCTCAGAGTCTCAGAGCAGTCACAATCTCCTTTACCCACCCCCACACAACAGATACCCTGTGAGGTAGGTGGGGCTGAGAGAGCTCTTACAGCAGCTGCCCTTTCAAGGACAACTCCTATGAGGACTATAGCTGACCCAAGGCCATTCCAGCAGCTGCAGGTGGAGGAGTGGGGAATCAAACCCGGTTCTCCCAGATATGAGTCTGCACACTTAACCACTACACCAAACTGGCTCTGTTAAGCCCTGTTAATGAGCAATCAGTTATAAAACAAAACATGTTCTTGACTTTGGCAAAACTGGGTATGAATTACACCCGGCAAAGATGAAGCAAAAGATCAGACTTCTTCTTTTTTTTATGGTGTGGAGGAATTCTATTCGCTAGATGAAAAATTGCTTTTGAAACTTTCCCTTCACATTTTTTCTCCCCCCTTCCCCATCATTCATTTTCTTGAGCAATTTGAAAGGAAATGGGCCATGATGAATTTTGCAGTTTCTGGGAAGGGTTTTTTGTTCATTCTTGACATGGATGGCACACTTTCTCCTTTTGATGTCAGAATACGAGCCGTTTGACATGGTCAAACGAGATGTGACAGAAGCAGATCTGCGGAGTTTATACATAGCTCTTCCCTAATTGTGTCGGAAGAAGAGTTGGGCAGGAGATAGTTCATGGGTGAGCAAAGGAAACTTCATGGTCTTTAATGATCTGGAACTTCTCACTAGCAACACATTTATTAGAGTCTGAGGAAGGGACACACAAGCAGTGATTCATTTGAATATGGACAAATATATAGTGATAGAAAGCTGGGAAGTATTTTTTTTTTTTTTAGAGGCAGAATTGGATAAAACTGAAGTATCATTGGGACAGATCTGGTCTGTGAACACCTGATACAGGAATCGTGGCTGGGTTTCCTGCTTGAAGAACTGGTTGGCTTTCACTGTGCTCTATTTGTATACCTCTAGAGAAAGTCTTATTATAAAGATAACGTAAGTTTCCAATACTCTCTCTTCTGGAGGAAACTGCTCTGAAAATTAATATATTTCTGATCTGGGAAAATTTTAGAAATTGTGTTTTCTTTGTGATGTTGCTTGTAAGCATTTCTCCTGGAATTATCAGTATCTTTGGACCACATTTATCAAGAAAGAAAGAAAGAAAGAAAGAAAGAAAGAAAGAAAGAAAGAAAGAAAGAAAGAAAGAAAGAAAGAAAGAAAGAAAGAAAGAAAGAAAGAAAGAAAGAAAGAAAGAAAGAAAGAAAGAAAGAAAGAAGAAAGAAAGATGAATACAGGTAGATAGATAGATAGATAGATAGATAGATAGATGATAGATAGAGAGATGATAGATAGAGAGATAGATAGATAGATAGATAGAGAGAGAGAGAGAGAGAGAGAGAGAGAGAGAGAGAGAGAGAGAGAGAGAGAGAGAGAGAGAGATAGATAGATAGAGAGAGAGATAGAGAGATAGTCAGTCAGTCAGTCAGTCAGACACTTCGGCTGCTAACAGACGGGCAGTTTGGGCCACCCTGAAGTCTCCACACGCTCCCTGGTGAGGCGGCTCCATCCCGTCTGCAAGGCGACTTGGTGCATTCAGATGGGAGGTGCCTCAGAAGCTGGATTTCTCATTTTCTCCCCCAAAGAGAAAAATGCTGGTGCGCTCATGTGCTCAAGTGCTCTGGCAGTTTTTTAAAAAAGGAAATGGCTTAGGATGGCTTGGCAGTTTCACACCACCAAGGTGCCTCGCCCTTCCGCTTCCAGACGCCAAGGAGGCGACTAGTGTGCGGTTCAAATATTTGCTACCACTTTGACAATGGTAGCTTTTTGAGCCACTCTGTGGCTGCGGGAGGATGGGGTGAATACGGGATGGGGACGGGCAGCAGATGTTTGTGTATGGAAGGATTTTTTGGGTTGATTTCAGAGCCATCTCAGAGTTGGCCCAAAGTGCTGGTCTGTAATCACTCTTCAAGTGACGTTTAGGGTTGCTATGGCAATCCAAAATGGCACCTTCATTGTGCCAGCCACAAATACCCAGAGAAAGAGGAGGGGAAAATCAGGCCAGTGGGGTAAAACTGGATTTCCCATTCCTTGCACATCCCGATAGCTACCTCTGTTCTAGAAAACAAAATGTCACAGAGAAGCTGGGGAAGAATTCTAGTAGGAACTCCTTTGCATATTAGACCACACACCCCTGATGTGGCCAGTCCTCCAACACCTTACAAGGCTCTTTTTTGTAAGCTCTTGGAGGATTGGCTACATCAGGGGTGTGTGGCCTAATATGCGAAGGAGCTCCTGCTAGAACTTCATCCCTGCAGAGAAGCATCTTAGTCTAGGCATCTCCCTACTTTATATACACAGGGAAGACTTTACATGATCATTGTGTGAAGCTCCATCTGCAGATTTGGACTGCTAAAGCCCAAAAGACATCTTTCCTCCCACTGAAGTAGACATCTGAACCAAGGTCTCTGGCACAAGAAACCATTATAATCGTCTTCAGCAAAAAATGAATAACGGCTCTTCCAGTGGCACATTGTGTCATTACGAGTCAAGATTCCATTTGCGATGTGTTGCCAGCAAATAATTTGCTTCATTATAATGCGGCACTTGGGCGCATAAACAAGAAAAAATGTAGTGGAAACGAAGAGCACATCATAAACGAGTTCTCGCCGACTTTGCCGAGACGAGTGCTCCCCTTATTTCATCAGCCTCGCGTTAGCAAGATTAGTTTGTTCAATTCAAATAAGTGGAAAGTAATGTAAAACAAAAAAAAGGCGGTGGAATGGCCATGCTGTTTAATAAACGCTGATAAATATCGCTTGTATCAGATGGTAGATCGTATACTTTCCATTATACTCTTAACTACATTTCTGTCTAAGTGGGATTGGGGCTTTATTCAAATAATAAGCGAATGAATGAAAGGGTCAGATATAAAATCCAAAGGATTCCTGGGGTTTCTGAAACACTCATCTGTGAAATCATTGAAAAGCCAATATATTTGATATTATGCATCCAGGCTTAAAATAGTAGGGGTGGTTGTAGTAGTAATAGAACACTTACATCTCACTTCACTGACTCCTGTGGTAAATTAGTCCTTAACAAATGAATACAAAAATATATATAGTAATAAAGTCCAAAATTTTTGTCTAAAAATATTATATTTATCATTTAATAGCGGGTAAGTCACAACCTCAAGGGTATGAAAATTTTCCAAAATCACAGATTAGTTCCCAAAAGGGAGAAAAGGCTGACAGGCAAAATCTTGATGTATTTTCCCCCGTTTCGCTGTAAGCTTTATCCAAGCCACTGCTTATTCCCTTTTCAAATCAACTTCCACTCTCACAAAGCATATCACCGCAGTACTTTCAAGAATCAAGTACTGCAATGGTGTGCTTTGTGAGAGTGGAAGTTGATTTGAAAAGGGAATAAGCAATGGCTTGGATAAAGCTTACAGCGAAACAGAGGAAAATAGACCGGTTTTGCTTGTCAGCTTCCACCCCCTTTTTTGGGAACTAATCTGTGATTTTGGAAGATTTTCATACTCTTGAGGTTGTTACCACCTAATAAATAATACAATATTTTTGGACATTATTTATATATATATATATTTGTATTGGTTTGTTAAGGACTAATTCTATCACAGGAGTCAGTGGTAAACGGTGCTTACGCTTGTTCTCCAGTACCACACCCCATGTGACTCTTTTCTGGTTGCCAATCCCCAGGTGGTGGCAGTGGATCCCCCGGTTTAGAGGCCCTCCCCCACTTCAGGGGCATCAAAAAACAGGAGGACTGCCTCTGTGACCAATGAAGAGACCCTCAGACAAAGCAAAGGTATTAGGATCCAAGCGCATCTGTTTACAGCCTTAAAGGTTAACAAAAGTGGTTTGTATTATGGACCCAGAAGCGCGGTAGCGACCAACACAATCAAGACAAGAGGCAAGTAATGAGCACACTGTGACCTCCATGTTCTGAACCAGCAGGTGTTTTCCAGTCTTCTTCAATGGCAGCACCACATAGGGCATGATACAGTAGCCCATGTCAGCGAAGGTTCATTGAAGTTTCGAAATGAGCAGACTTGTTGTTTGAAACAAAGTTGCCTTTATTGTATACTCCAAAGTTACTCCAGCATGATAGGTATTGGAACTGATTTTGAGCAGTTCAAATCATTGGTATTTAACATCTAACATCAAAGCAATGGCATCTACATCCCAATTCCCAAAACAAAGGCTGCTTTTGCATGTGAGAGTTTCACACGGCTCCCCCCTTATCTTTTCAGTTGGTGGTTACAGTTCCCGGCAGCAATGTCCTTGCTGCCACTAGGGAGGAGGTGAGAATCTGGCAGACACTTTCTACTTCAAAGCAGACCCAACAACCTTTGATATTCTTGGGAAGCTACTCCCTACATTTTGTCCCCCCTTCTATTGTTCTATGGCTATAGGTTAGTAGGCATGTATGCACATTGACCCATATGGTTAGTAATCAGGAATCAGCAATAACATCAATAACAGAGCCTGACAGCCCAGCCTGTATTTGGGATCCCAAATAAATCTTCCAGTTTATTAATACATGTCTAGCTAGATTTGAGTCTGTTAGTACTTTAGGTTGGTCTCAAAGGTGGTAAGGTAAAGGTAAAGATAGCCCCCTGTTCAAGCACCAAGCTGTTACTGAACCATGGAGTGACGTCACAGCACCATGTTTTCTTGGCAGACTTTTTACAGGGTGGTTTGCCATTGCCTTCCCCAGACATCTACACTTTACCCCTACTTAGGGTTGCCAATCCCCAGGTGGGGGCAGGGGACCCCCCGGTTTGGAGACCCTCCCCCCACTTCAGGGTCATCAGAAAGCGGGGGAAGGGAAATGTCTGCTGGGAAATCTATTATTCCCTGTGGGGATTTATTCCCATAGAAAATCAAGGAAAATTGAACTGGGGGTATCTGGGGCTCTGGGGGGGGCTGTTTTTGGGGGTAGAGGCACCAAATTTTCAGTATAGCAACTAGTGCCTCTCCCCAAAACACTCCCCAAGTTTCAAAAAAATTGGACCAGGGGGTCCAATTCTATGAGCCCCCAAAGAAGGTGCCCCTAACCTTCACTATTTCCTACGGAAGGAAGGAAATAGCAGCTAGGGGGCCCCTATCATCATCAAAGTGACAGCTGCCCCGCCCACACATGCACGCCCCACCCACACAAAAAATGAACGCCGTATGTTTCCTTATGGGGGAGTGACGCAACAGTCCCCAAGGGGATGGCTAGGGATCCGCCCCCCCAAGGAATGTCGGATGTTTCCTAAGGGGGGGGGGGAGGAGGGTCAGCCACTAGTGCAGCAGGCTTCATATTGTTTGAGGAAAAGCGTGTTTTGCAACACAGACATTATTTAGAGAATTGTGGAGATGCAACAGTTCTAAGCAACCATAGTTTGGAGAGGAGACATACCCAACGGATAAAATGATGGCCTTAAAACTGAGCATGGCTAACCTTATACGTGTAACTCGTCCCTTTAACATCAGGTTGTGTGTCGATACAACTCATGCTCTTTAACTTGTTCATTAATGATCTGGAGTCGGGAGTAAGCAGCAAAGTGGCCAAGTTTGCAATGACACTAAATTGTTCAGGGTGGTGAGAACCAGAGAGGATCGTGAGGCACTCCAAAGGGATCTGTTGAGCCTGGATGAGTGGGGCAACAACGTGGCAGATGAGGTTCAACGTGGCCAAGTGCAAAATAATGCACATCAGGGTCAAGAATCCCTGCTACAAATACAAGTTGATGGGGGGTGTGAACTAGTAGAGACTGACTAAGAGAGAGAGAGATCTTGGGGTCGTGGTAGATAACTCACTGAAAAAAATGTCAAGACAGTGTGCGATTGCGATAAAAAAGGCCAATGCCACGCTGGAAATTATTAGGAAGGGGATTGAAAACAAAGCAGCCAGTATCATAATGCCCCCCTGTATAAATCAATGGTGCAGACTCATTTGGGATACTGTGTACAGTTCTGGTCACCACACCTCAAAAAGGGTATTATAGCATTGGAAAAGGTGTAGAAAAGGGCAACTAGAATGATTAAAGGGCTGGAACACTTTCCCTATGAAGAAAGGTTAAAACGCTTGGGGCTCTTTAGCTCGGAGAAACGTCGACTGTGGGGTGACACGATAGAAGTTTACAAGATTATGCATGGGATGGAGAAAACAGAGAAAGAGGTACTTTTCTCCCTTTCTCACAATACAAGAACTCGTGGGCATTCAATGAAATTAGGGGAGGGACGGTGGCTCAGTGGTAGAGCATCTGCTTGGGAAGCAGAAGGTCCCAGGTTCAATCCCTGGCATCTCCAAAAAAGGATCCAGGCAAATAGGTGTGAAAAACCTCAGCTTGAGACCCTGGAGAGCCGCTGCCAGTCTGAGAAGACAATACTGACTTTGATGGACCAAGGGTCTGATTCAGTAGAAGGCAGCTTCATATGTTCAAATTGCTGATCAGTCAAGTTAAAACAAATAAAAGGAAGTACTTCTTCAAATAAAAGGGTGATTAACATATGGCATTCACCGCCGCAGGAGGTGGTGGCAGCTACAAGCATAGCCTGCTTTAAGAGGAGATTGGATAAGCATATGAAGCAGAGGTCCATCAGTGGCTATTAGCCACAGCATTTTATTGTAACAGTCTGGGGCAGTGATGCTCTGTATTCTTGGTGCTTGGGGGGGGGGGGCAAAGTGGAAGGCCTTCTAGCACCACTTGTGAACCTTCTGATGGAACATGAGTTTTGTTTGGTTTTTTAGTGTGCGCTAGCTCACAGATTTTTAGCCTCCAGCTCACACATTTTTGTCTTAGCTCATGAAAAAATGGCCCTAGGGCACAATAATGTATGCAGTAGCTCACAACTTTAATGCCAGCAGCTCACAAAGCAGAATTTTTTGCTCACAAGACTCTGCAGCTTAGAGGGAACACCCCCATTCCTCCACTTATAGCTGCTAGAATGGCCTTGGCCTTGGGTCCGCCATAGCTCTCACAGAGCTATCCTTGAAAAGGCAGCTTTTGGGAGAGCTCTCTCAGCCTCACCTACCTCACAGGGTATGCACTATTTAGTGTGTGTGATCGCAGCCTAAGATTGTAATCTGTGTGACATCATACAATTAACTGAACAAATGGGCAGAATCTTGTGCTCAGTTTTTCACTTACGTGTGTGTGTGTGTGTGTGTGTGTGTGAAAAGGTATACAAGTTTACACTAAAAAAAAAATCATGGTATATTTTGTGATAGCCCAGAAATCTCTTTTCCCCAGTTACGGTGCTAGATAGAAACATTACAGGTGATATATGGACTAAAACACACGAACACAGAGCACAGCCAATCTCTTTGTGACACAGCTCTCCCTCAGTTCTGAATTTGTTTGGTTGCTATGATAGGGGATTGCATTGCATTTCTAGAGCTTTCACTATAAAAGTGAGGCATGGGAAATAAAGCCGGGTTGTATGTACATCTCCCTATCTAATTCTACCTATTCTTCTCCAGGGAGCTCAGAGTTCTATCCATGGTTCTCTCCTCCTCACACAATTCCATGAGTTAAGTTAAAGTTTAAAAAAAAAAAAAATAACACTGGCGGGGGGGTCAAGTAATGGGGGGAGGGGTGGGAGGAAAGTAAGATGTGGGGTAGAATGATGTTTTTTTTTATCTTAAGCTTTTTATAAGTTGTAGATATAGTTCTACTACCATATGTTACTAATAAAAATTGTTTATACAACCAATTCCATGAGTTAAGTTGAAGGAGTATGTGACTGGCCCAAGTCTCCAAACTTTGGAAGTGTGTGGTAGGGTTGTCAACATCCAGGTGGCACCTGGAGATCTCCTGTTAATTACAATTGATCCCCAGACAACCAAATTCAGTTCCACTGGAGAAAATGGCTGCTTTGGAGGGTGGATTCTATGGCATTATACCCTCTCCACAAATCCTGCCATTTCTGCCTCTACCACCAAAATCTCCAAGTATTTTCCAAACCAAAGCTGGCAACTGTATTGAGTAGGGATTTTAGTCCAGTCCTGCCCAGCCCAGTCCAAACCTCTAACCACTACACCACATCAGATCTTTAGGTACCGAACTTCCAGAGAACGTAAGTTTTACACAGTTGCCATCTGAGCCCATTAGAAGTCATGACATTCTGGAAGACAGCCCTTGCCCATATAAAATTAATAACAGATGCTGATCTTCCCTTTCTTCCAGATGTCTTGTTTCAAAACTATTGGCCACTCGATCTTCCCTCCCCAAGACACAAGAATCTACTAGGCACATTGATAGTTTCAATGAGGACAGCAATCACTTCACGCTGGAGAAATCAATTGCCACCACTTTAAATGTTTGGTTTCAAAAGCGTAAGGACCAATATATCATGGAAAACATCACTGACCAAATGAACAGTATGTTACATTTCCCAAAATGATCCAACTTTGATGAAAAATGGTACCTGCCAGTGGAATTTTGATCTTGTCATTTCCTGCCACCTGAATGGTCTCAGTTACAGCAGTGGTTATGATACTCATGGCTGCAAACAGATAGGGAGTTTAAGGCCACCCAGAGACACCTTAGAAGTCGACTGGAAAAACCCATCCAAACAAGCATAGCTCCTGCCCACCCCGGTCCCTTACTCACCCCATCCTCCAGCATCCTCAAAGCAGCTCAAAAAAGCGATCACTTTTGAAGCAAATATCCGAGCCGCACGTCAGTCACCTCTTCGGCGTCTGAACATGGAGGTGCACAAGAGAGGTGCCTTGGCAGTGTGAACCCGCTCTAGGTGCTCACCAGTATTCTTAAAAAAACAAACCTGCCTGTGAGCACCTATGTGTATGGTCACTAAAAATGTATGGAAAAAAGAAACCCAAACTGCACCACAGGAGGACTGCAGATTTATACCCCGCCCTTCTCTCCGAATCAAAGACTCAGAGCAGCTTACAATCTCCTATATCTTCTCCCCCCACAATAGACACCCTGTGAGGTGGGTGGGGCTGAGAGGGCTCTCACAGCAACTGCCCTTTCAAAGACAACTCCTGCGGGAGCTATGGCTGACCCAAGGGCATTCCAGCAGCTGTAAGTGGAAGAGTGGGGAATCAAACCTGGTTCTCCCAGATAAGAGTCCACACACTTAACCACTACACCAAACTGGCTTTCCAAAGGAAGTTTAGAGTACTAGTAAGAGAACAAACGTTAAAAATAGCAATAATTAAAGACAAAAGTATATTAAAAAGGTAAAGGTGGTCTCCAGCGCAAGAACCAGCCGTTTCTGACTCTGGGGTGACGTTGCTTTCACAACGTTTTCACGGCAGACTTTTTACGGGGTGGTTTGCCATTGCGTTCCCCAGTCATCTACACTTCCCCCCCCCCCCGCAAGCTGAGTACTCATTTTACTGACCTCGAAAGGATGGAAGGCTGAGTCAACCTGGAGCCGGCTACCCGAACCAGGTTCCGCGGGGATCGAACCCAGGTCGTGAGCAGAGGGCTCCGACTGCAGTACTGCAGCGTTGCCACTCTGTGCCACGGGGCTCTTACGTATATTACAAAAGCATACAAACGTTGTAGGGCCCAAATGAATCCTCATAAAATAATCGAAGTGACAAATGCACAAATAAAAAAACTGCAGTAAGGAAAAATAATTTTGCAAGATTTGATTGAAAAAGCTACCCGGATTCAACCCTACTCATGAGCATATGCCAGCTTGATTGGTAAATATTTATTTAGTGCCTCGTAACTTCCAGGGGGAAAAAAAAGACCTTTAGGAATCCGTTAACCGAGAGCAGTCACTGTAAAAGCAGACTGTCCCCAAGCACCCACTACAGCCTATTTCCTTCTGTCGCTCCTTTCCCCCTCTCGCCTGCTCTTTAATTTGTCTGTGCCAAGCTTTAGTGAGTTCCCCCTGAGAATTCTGAAATGGGCTCCTTCTTTGGGAGGAATTTCTTCTGGCAGCTCCATCAATTCCACCACCTCCTCGCTCTTTCAGCAAGGTAGGGATTCAACGCTGCCCTCCAGTCACTTGTGTGAAGTCCACAGAGAGGAGTCGCGGAGTCAGCTGGCGTGGTACCATCCCGGCTTGAGTGACATCATTCCTGCTTCAGCTAAATCGGGTTCCTGCGGGGCACGGCTGTGGCTGCCCTAGCAGGGGATACATCTGCTAATCTCCTCTAACGGCTGTTGACCTATCGCTGCCATCCTTACCAGAGTATATCATAAATCAAGCACTTTTTTACATGAAAAATGAAGCAATTACTCAGTAAATCCGATGGCTAATTGCACTCGGAAGCCGCTGGGAGACGAGGGACAAATCCATGTCAAATTTCAAAATAGCGGGGGGAAAGAAGGGGAGTAATGAAGTTAACAACCCTCCAAATGAGGACGGTTTGAAGAGGCCTTGAGAAACCGCATTGACTCTCTCGTCACAAACAGATTTCATGTCCTCAGCCGCGACGTTCGTCTAGCTTACGGTTTCCACAGCACTAAACCCAGAGCTAAGTCATTACAAAGAAGGCGCGATAAGATGCAGGAGGCCATATTTCTGGTTTCAGTGTCACGCAGCGAAGCCTTTAAAAAGGAACGAAAAAGAATGATGCGTCTGTCTAAGAGCTGGTTCCTGAAATTCTGTCACAGTTTAGCATGACTATTTATTTATCATTTATATCCCGCCCTCCCCCGACAGGCTAACAACAGTTTAAAAACATTAACAATTTACAAACATATTAAAATTACATATATAAAAACATTTCCATACATATTAAAAATCCGAGATGGCAAGCTTCTGATTTCCGTTATATTAATTCAGTGAGATTGACTATGCTGAAGGTAATCGCCATCTCCCCCTAACCATTAAAGGCGAGTTTGAAAAGTTTGGTCTTACAGGCCCTGCGGATCCTGATGTTTTCGGGGAGGGCATTCCACAAAGTGGGGGCTATTACTGAGAACGCTCTGGCTCTAGTGCTGGTCAATCGAGCTTCTTTCGGTTTAAACTTAGGGATGGCAGCTAAGGGGAACTGGGGATCCCCTGGAATTATACCTCAACACCAGACGACAGAGATCAGCTCTCTGGGAGGAAATGGGACACTTTGGAGGGTAGACTGTGGTATTGTAGCCCAATGAGGTTCCTGTCCTCCCCAAGCTCCACCCCCAAATCTCCAGGGGTTTCCAAACCTGAAAATGGCAACTCTACCCCCCTTCCCCTATCAGTGGCAGGGGGGTGGAGCTGGCCACCCTAACCAAACTACAAAAAAGTAGGTGGGGAAAGTCTAAGTAGATGAAGACATGGAACAAGGTAAACCGGAAGTGGCTTGAATCTCAGCCTAGAGTCACCAGGAGATTTCACTCCCCACCCAACACAAGCCCTGCTTTTCAGAATGGTTTACACTAACTCCACAAGGGAAAGGCAAATTAAAGGAACTGATGCCACAAGGGGGTGGAATTCTAGCTGAAGCTCCTTTGCATATTAGGCTGCACCCCCCCTGATGTAGCCAATCCTCCAAGAGCTTACAGGGCTCTTAGTACAGGGTCTACTGAAAGCTCCAGGAGGATTGGCTACAACAGGGGGTGTGGCCTAATATGCAGAGGTGCTCCTGCTAGAATTCCACCCCTGGGCCACACACCTCTGATGAAGCCAATCCTCCAAGAGCTTACATTGCTCTTAGTACAGGGTCTACTATAAGCTCCAGGAAGACTGGCTACATCGGATGGGGTGTGGCCTAATATGCAAAGGAGTTCCTGCTACAAAAAAAGCCCTGCATGCACTTATTTAGCGTATACCCCATCCATCTACTCTATTTAGTATTCATGGTAACTGAGGAAGATATTTACAGTCACCTTTGGCATATTGCCTTTTGGGGGTTGTGTGACTGCCTTCTGCGATTTGACAAAAATAAAGCACCAAACTAATAAAAGCTCCTCCCCACCCCCCAATGTGTCCAATTTTAAAGGCGACACAAGGGACTGATCAAGAATAACGGCATCCTTCTTTTGAAAATGGAGATGCTGGGTCTTTTTTCTTCCCTCCCGACGAAGAAATAAGGCTCTTTTGTGAGCTGCCAAGAACGATAACATAATTGCAACAGTGATTTAGTTGTATTGTAGTCCCAAGGAGTTTACACGCTGGGGGGAAGTATGAAATGTAACCTTCCCAAATACATCACTAACTGGTTGCCTTTTGAAGTGCTTGTGTGGAAAATAAAGAGACTTAGAATGGCTTCCTTTTTACCTTGCCCTTCAGGCCGTGAAACACGACTGCCTCTTTTTTTTTTTTAATTTGCTTTGTCTCTCCTTATTAACATGTAGACGGCATCCCGTACTCTCTCATAAAGGACATCTTTAAATCGCTGGAGGAGCTGAAACAGGGGAAGGGGGAGAAAAAACAGCCTCAACCTTGTCTGAATCTGAGCTCGGCAGCCTTTGAACCTCAGTCGCCTTGAATTCCTGGCATATTGCTGGAATTAAGCTCAGGTGGCGATAAGACATTGAGTTCAAGAGATGATAAGGCGCCGAGTCTGACCCACAAAGGATAAATGGGAGTTGCTGATAGAGGGTTGCTGCATCCGTGGAGAGAGATGGCAGGTGCATTTCCATCTCTCTGTCAGACACCTGAAAACAAAGGACCTTATCCCCCCGCTCCATCGCAATGGGTCGCCTTCGTAAGCTCTTTAAAAAGCTATATATGGAAAACCCAAAATAAGCCGATTAGCGGTCGTTATTTGCGACCAGATACCGGCGAAGTAAATAGTTAGACGGAAACATCACCGGGAAGAGAACGAAAAAGGAAAGGACAACAAAGATAGAGGGCTGTCGATTTAGGAATGATCAAATACCGGTCAGCCAAGGGCAAGATGGATCCAGTACAGATACGCACACACACACACATACACACAGGCCTCTCTAAGGTTTCCTTCACTTCCTCTGCAAAGCAATGCAATTCGGTTCCCTCAATAATTCGGTTCCCTCAATAATCAAATTTTAAAAAGTGACATGTTCAAATGCATTCAATGAAGAAGAAGAAGAAGAAGAAGAAGAAGAAGAAGAAGAAGAAGAAGAAGAAGAAGAAGAAGAAGAAGAAGAAGAAGAAGAAAAATGCAGATTTATCCTTTGCATATTAGGCCCCACACCCCCTTCTCCCTGAATCAGAGACTCAGAGCGGTTTATCTTCTTCACCCACAACAGACACCCTGTGAGGTGGGTGGGACTGAGAGGGCTCTCACAGCAGCTGCCCTTTCAAGGACAACCTCTGCCAGAGCTATGGCTGACCCAAGGCCATTCCAGTAGGTGCAAGAGGAGGAGTGGGGAATCAAACCCAGTTCTCCCAGATAAGAGTCCACACACTTAACCACTACACCAAACTGGCTCTTTGTACCTCTTCTCAATTTCAGAAATGTTTTCCCACTCAACATGGGACAGAGGGTATAGGGCAGTTGTGGCTCTTGATGAAATGTCCAAAATACCCATGGGCAAAGGAATCTAGCAGAACATATATGGGCACTGGTCCAGTATTGAGACTGGCCCAGTATTGAGAGTCAATCCAATACCAATGCTTCTTCTAAGCTGTGGAGTCTTGTGAGCGAAAAACCTACTTTGTGAGCTGCTGGCATGAAAGTCGTGAGCTGCTGCATAAGTCAGTTTGCTCCGGGGGGATCCTTTCTGAGCTAAGCTCAAAGTGCATGAGCCAGAGGCTAAAAACCAGTGAGCTAGCTCACACTAATTCATGTTAGAGGGAACGTGAGATTGGAATCACTACGGCTTCACTGTTAGTAAAGGATGATCCCCCCCTAGGTTGTTGCTTAACAGCACCATAACATGTTTCTAAATGCTTTAACTGTATTGACTGTTTGAAGTTTTGAACTGTTTAATTGTATCTATTGTTTGAAATTTTGAACTGATTGTTAGCCACCCTGAGTCCGCTTGCAGAGAGGGCGGGGTATAAATGAAAGGTAATAGCGGCAACAATAACACTGGTCCTCACCACTGTTTTACTGAATTGTGGCCAGGGGTGGAATTCTAGCAGGAGCTCATTTGCATATTAGGCCCCACACCCCTGATGTAGCCAATCCTCCAAGAGCTTACCAGGCTCTTTTCTGTAAGCTCTTGGAGGATTGGCTACATCACGGGGTGTGTGGCCTAATATGCAAAGGAGCTCCTGCTAGAATTCCATCCTGGCTTGTGGCTAATTCTTTTATTGACAAACTAAAGAACTATTTAATCAAGACTATTTTTTTTCTCAATGCGTACAAACGCTTTATTGACGGAATCCTCGTGACAGATTGCTTAAACCTACGAATTCACACAGATTGTTTACAACAGGGGTGGCCAACGGTAGCTCTCCAGATGTTTTTGCCTACAACTCCCATCAGCCCCAGCCATTGGCCATGCTGGCTGGGGCTGATGGGAGTTGTAGGCAAAAAAACATCTGGAGAGCTACTGTTGGCCACCCCTGGTTTACAAGACTATCATGAGAACTCTTTTTTTCTGAAGAAGACAGAAAAAAAGAAGACAGCTAGCACCTCGTGACAATTTTTAATTACTACTTTCAAGCTATACTTCAGCTTTTTTTTTTAAAAAAATGTGTTATTCCTTTCCTATTATCAAGAGAGCCTTTTGAGGCAGATTTGTACTCATAATGGGATTTCAGATCCATCCGATACTTAAAGCTGCATTGTAGAGATGAATAAACACTCCCCATGTGTCTTTTTAACAAGGGCATATATTTTTGTCACTGTTTTCCTTATTCAGCTTAGCACCTTTGGCTTTGCAAATTTTTGTATGGTTAGGGTATTTCTATAAGCATTGGTACTATATGTGTATACAGATACACGCACACAATATTTATAGAAAAACAGTTGGGGGACCCACAAGAAACTTGAGGGAAGGGAAAGTCCACCCTCCAGTTTGGAGAGCCAGTTTGGTGGAGTGGTTAAGTGCACGGACTCTTATCTGGGAGAACCGGGTTTGATTCCCCACTCCTCCACATACAGCCGCTGGAATGACCTTGGGTCAGCCAAAGCTCTCACAGAGTTTGTCCTTAAAAGGGCAGCTGCTGTAAGAGCCCTTTCAGCCCCACCCACTTCACAGAGTGTCTGTTGTGGGGGAGGAAGTTAAAGGAGATTGTGAGCCGCTCTGAGTGGAAGGCGGAATATAAACCCGATGTCGTCGTCTTCTTCTTCTTCTTCTTCTTCTTCTTCTTCTTCTTCTTCTTCTTCTTCTTCTTCTTCTTCTTCTTCTTCTTCTTCCATACAGGTTTGTTATGTCAGTCTTGGCAGTACATAGCATCCTCCAATTGATCAATATAGATCACACCTGAGGGGGGATGGGATTGCTTGTCTTTCTGTTTTAATTACAGTTCTGTGAAAATCCCTGAAAATCACAGTTAAAACACAGAATTCTAATTCTCAGCCTATGATCGTGCAGGGCAGCTGTGAAAATTCCTTGGAGCATAGTTATGAACAAAACCATGAAGACTGTAACAGTGCAGGATTCTTGCTGTATTCTGAAGTTCCATGGGGGGGGAGCCCTGTTATACACACAGAACTCTGTGCATGCAAGGGAAGCTCTGTTCTTTTCCATAACTTTTGGAGTGCTCCATGCTCAAAGACTGATCCCCCCCAATAACATAAAAAAGCATCACACAACTTTAACCTCCAGGTGGTACCATGGAGCCCAGTGAGCTTCATACATAGGCAGGAAGTTAAACGACATCACAGGAAGAGGAGGAGCAAAGCTATGACTTCATCGGCGTCAAGGCCACTACTGTGAGAAGTGGACCAAGAGAACTGGGGACAGAAGAACAAGCTGAGCGGAAGGAGGTGTATCACAGTGAGGAACATGCCCATGGTCAAAGTCAGGAAGATAGCCCCTGCACTGTTGAATATTATAACCTGCTACCCATTCACTACAATGGTGCCCACAGAGTGTTCGAAGAGACCATTGGCCTATTGCAAGGCAAAATTCTCTCAGGAATCCATCTTTCGTTTGCCTTTACGTTCTCTGACAGCTGGTTCCCTCAGAGACTGACAATTTGTTAATCTAACTCTTTTTATTCTTCTTATCCAGGTAGAAAATGAACGCATCTGCAAATTGGTTAGCGAGGCTCCAAAGCCCAAAGCAAATGTACCCGCTCCAGAACGAATCCCTATCACCATCTCCATAGGAGGAGGAGAAAATCCTGGAGTTTAATTGAGATCTGTTTTTAACTACTTCATGAAATGGGACAAGGGAAATTTGCTTAAGTGGAGCGTACACAGTTATCCCTTGCTAATACAGATCCAGATGAGTAGCTGCGCATCTGAAGAAGTGAGCAGTGACTCATGAAAGTTGATCCCCTGCCACAAATTTGTTAGTCTCCAGGGGTGTCGAACATTTGTTATGAGGGCTGCATCTGACATAAATGAGACTTTGTTGGGCCGGGCCATGTGTGTACCTATTTAAGATTAGGTAGCAGAGATATAAACTTTTTTAAAGAACCCCCCCCCACACACACACACACACACACATATATAACTTAAAACATGCTTAAAGTGATAGCATTCATTGGTTTTAAGATGTTTTCTTTATATTTCTCCCATGGAATCCAGGGAACTGAGCAAAAGAAGCTCTGGCTCTCTCCTTCTTTCCCCAGGGTACTAGGGGGGAAGGAGCCTCAGCCAATAGAAGATAGGCTTGGATCAGTAGCTCTGCTGTGCAATTGAGAGAGCCTGGCAAAGCAAGCTATTCCTTCCACCTTCTTCCCCAAGGGAGGAGCCTCGGCCAAAGGAGAAAACAAGAGGTTTTGCTCTGTAGCTCCTATGCAATTGAGCAAGCCTTGCAAAGCAAGCTGTTATGCAGAAGGGAGCAAGATAAAGGAAGAAGGAAGCAGATGACAGCCAGTTGCTCGAGAGCCTGGTTGGAGCCACCTGGGGGCCTTACGCGGCCCCCGAACTGCATGTTTGACACCCCTGCTCTCAGGCGCTCCGGGACTCTTGCTCTTTTCTGCTTGCTAATATAATTATTCTGCCTTGCATGCCGCAAACCTCATTCACAGGCAGGGCCGGCCCTGCCACTGGGCAAACTAGGTGATTGCCTAGGGTGCCGGCCTGCTGGGGGACCCCATGTGACTCAGTGATGTCATCAGTGCAGCATTTAGCCTTGCCTAGGGTGTCAGACAGTCTAGGGCAGGCCCTGTCAAGTTCCTTGCCATTATCTGTGTCTTTTTTACATAGCCTGAGGAATGTATGCTGAGACAGCTTAGACGTCTGGAGAAACGAAACTTAACAGCCTATCTCCTGGGAGCTGGGAAACTGCCTGGCCCTCAAGGTCACAGTTCCTATCTTGGGAGGCTTTGTAGAATGCTAGATAGAAGAAGAGAAGTGATGGAGAAGAAGAATTGCAGACTCATACCCTGCCCTTCTCTCTGAATCAGAGACTCAGAGTGGCTTACAATCTCCTATATCTTCTCCCCTGCACAACAGACACCCTGTGAGGTGGGTGGGGCTGAGAGAGCTCTCCCAGCAGCTGCCCTTTCAAGGACAACTTCTGCCGGAGCTATGACTAACTCAAGGCCATTGCAGCAGGTGCAAGTGGAGGAGTGAGGAATCAAACCCGGTTCTCCCAGATAAGAGTCCGCACACTTAACCACTACATCAAACTGGCTCTCTAGTCCAGAGCAGACAGTATTGGGAGGTTAGATCAGTCTGTGATATGACTCAAGGACAAGACAGCTAATTGGGGTGAAAGTGACTCATTTATTAATTTTTTTTTAATTTCCTACCTACTATGTTGCTGGCTGTATTTAACCTTCTGGTACATTTCTTTTTTGGTGGACTTCAGAAGAGTTCATTTTGTTGATCCTCGAGGAGGAGTCTGTCAGATATTCTAAGTACTGGCTGCAAGCTATTGGATGGCTTGGTGGGATCAATAATTAATCACTGCGTTCTGGGGCGATGGGTTTTGCTGTGTGTGTCTTTTTCCTTCTTCTTTTTTTAACTTGTTAACTTTACCCGGCTTTAGCTAATGAGGTGAGAAAATCTGCTCCAGGAAGAACATTTGACTTCTGAGTGACGCTTTACTTTGGGGTTAAGCAATTTGGGGAGAGGCCGTGGCTCAGTGGCAAAACATCTGCTCGGGACACAGAAGAAGAAGAAGAAGACTGCAGATTTATACCCCCTCCCTTCTCTCTGAATCAGAGACTCAGAGAGGGTGTACAATCTCCTATATCTTCTCCCCCCACAACAGACATCCTGTGAGGTGGGTGGGGATGAGAGGGCTCTCATAGCAGCTGCCCTTTCAAGGACAATGCCTGCGATAGCTATGGCTGACCCAAGGCCATTCCAGCAGCTGTAAGTGGAGGAGTGGGGAATCAAGCCCCGTTCTCCCAGATAAGAGTTCACACACTTAACCATTATACCAAACTGACTCTCAGATTCTCAGAGCAGCTTACAAACCTCCATTCCCTTCCCCACCCCACAACAGATACCCTGTGAGGTAGGTGGGGCTGAGAGAGCTCTCCCAGAACTGTTCTTGAGAAGAACAGCCTTGAGAGAAGGTCACATTATAGGGTTGCCAAGTCCAATACAAGAAATATCTGGGGACTTTGGGGGTGGAGCCAGGAGACTGTGACGGTGGAGCCAGCAGCCGGGTTGTGACAAGCATCCCTGAACTCCAAAGGTAATAATGGAGTACCCAGCAGACATTTCCGTCCTCCCCGCCTTACTTTCTGGTGACCCTGAAGCAGCAGGCAGGGCCTCCAAACCAGGGGATCTCCTATGCTCATCTGGGGATTGGCAATCTTATCACATCAGAGCCAGTTTGGTGTAGTGGTGAAGTGCACGGACTCTCATCTGGGAGAACCGGCTTTGATTCCCTCCACTTGCACCTGCTGGAATGGCTTTGGGTCAGCCATGGCAGAGTTGTCCTTGAAAGGGCAGCTTCTGTGAGAGCCCTCTCAGCTCTGCCCACCTCACAGAGTGTGTGTGTCAGGGGGGCGGAGAAGATAAAGGAGATTGTGATTGCTCTGAGACTCTGAGATTCAGAGTATAGGGCGGGATATAAATCCAGTATCTTCAGCAGCAGCAGGTGTCTGTGGAGGAGTGGAGAATGAAACCCAAGAGCCCACACACTTAACAACAACATCAACAACAACAAAAAGGGTGATGTGAAAGACCTTGGAGATCCTAGACCAGGGGTCCTCAAACTACGGCCCGCGGGCCAGATGCGGCCCGCTGAGGACGTTTATGCGGCCCGCCGGGTTATGGCAAAATCAGACCGGAAGTGACGTTCGACCTAAACTCGCGTTAGCAACGCACACTTCCGGCACTGGGCTGAGGCGGCGGAGACAGAGTGTGAGGTGATACCGAGGTGAGGTGAGTTCCCAGGCCGGGGTGTGTGGTGTGGGGAAGGGAGAGAGATGCAGAAGACGGAGAACTGACGGCCCGCGGCCTTGTACAGTAACGGCAGTCCGGCCCTCCAACAGTCTGAGGGACAGTGAACTGGCCCCCTATTTAAAAAGTTTGAGGACCCCTGTCCTAGACAGCTATGGCCAGTTTGAGGAGACAACCTTTGCTGCACCAGTGGTCTGGTTCCATATACAGCCGCTTCATGTGTATTCATTTAATTCAACTGAATTCCACTAAGCAACGATGAGCTGCAAAAAGTTTTTTTTTTTTTAAAGGAAACACACAAACACAGAGCGACTGTTTGTGAGATAAGCCTTTTTTCCCAAATGGAAAACCTCCAATAATTTGCATTTAAAACAGCATGGACGACTTGAAAAGCATGACATGAAGAAAAATATAAGCCGTATAAGCATAAAGTTAGTTCTGCGGGAATTAATCAGGGAGACTGCTGTTGTGTATGCCCCCTCCCCCCGACACTGCTGCTTGCAAACTCGAGGCGCACAAAGACTCTTCCGTAGAGCTCTGCATTCAGTAGCATCTTGCCATCCTTTAGGAACTTATCCAGCCTGTTTTCCTGACTCAGTCTTAGGTTCACATAAACGGGACTGTGTCTCACGTCACTGAAAATCCACTTACTGGAATGTAGGTATAGAGCTGCCAATCCAATTCAAGAAATATCTGGGGACTCTGGGGATGGAGCCAGGAGACTTTGGGGATGGAGTCGGGAGACTTTGGGGATGGAGCCGGGAGACTTTGGGGATGGAGCCAGGAGACTTTGGGGATGGAGTCAGGAGACTTTGGGTGTGGAGCCAAGAGACTTTGGGGGTGGAGTCGGGAGACTTTGGGGATGGAGCCGGGGGACTTTGGGGGTGGAGCCAAGAGACTTTGGGGGTGGAGTCAGGAGACTTTGGGGATGGAGCCAGGAGACTTTGGGGATGGAGCCGGGAGACTTTGGGGATGGAGCCGGGGGACTTTGGGGATGGAGCCAGGAGACTTTGGGGATGGAGTCAGGAGACTTTGGGTGTGGAGCCAAGAGACTTTGGGGGTGAAGTCGGGAGACTTTGGGGATGGAGTCAGGAGACTTTGGGGGTGGAGTCAGGAGACTTTGGGGGTGGAGTCAGGAGACTTTGGGTGTGGAGCCAAGAGACTTTGGGGGTGGAGTCGGGAGACTTTGGGGATGGAGTCGGGAGACTTTGGGGGTGGAGCCGAGAGACTTTGGGGGTGGAGTCGGGAGACTTTGGGGGTGGAGTCAGGAGACTTTGGGTGTGGAGCCAAGAGACTTTGGGGGTGGAGTCGGGAGACTTTGGGGATGGAGTCGGGAGACTTTGGGGGTGGAGCCGAGAGACTTTGGGGGTGGAGTCGGGAGACTTTGGGGATGGAGCCAGGAGACTTTGGGGGTGGGGTCGGGAGACTTTGGGGATGGGGTCGGGAGACTTTGGGGATGGAGCCAGGAGACATATGGGGTGGAGCCAGGTGCAAGGTTATGATAAGCATAATTGAACTCCAAAGGGAGCTCTGGCCATCACATTTCAAGGGACCACACACCATTTAAATGCCTTCCCTCCATTGGAAATAATGTATAGGGGCACCTTCTTTGGGGGCTCATAGAACTGGACCCCCTGGTCCAATCATTTTAAAACTTAGGGGGGGATATGGGTAGAGAGGCACTAGATGCTCTGCTGAAATTTGGTGCCTCTACCTCACATAACAGCCCCGCCCCCAGAGCCCCAGATACCCGCAGATCAATTCTCCATTATTCCCTATGGGAATCGTTCTCCATATGGAATAATGAAGTGCCCAACAGACATCCCCCCCCCCACGTTCTGATGACCCTGAAGTGGGGGGAGGGCCTCCAAATCGGGGGATCTCCTGCTCCCACCTGGGGACTGGCAACCCTGTGTAGGTAGATCAGCTATCTTGCCCAAGAGCCTGGGCAAAGGGCCTTGCTTCTGTACTCACCTGAAAGCAGACTTGTGGTTTTTTAAAGGATTTTTAAAGCTCCTTTTGCAATGCCTCACTCTACGACCCAATTCAGATGCTCTAAAACCCTGCACACGCTGTCCTCCTCTCCATGGTGCAGTCACATGAAGGACATCACCTCAGAATCCTGCTTCCTGTCAGTGATTTGCATGCAGCTAGGAGGTGAAAAGTCTGCAATGCGAATGAGGTATGGCTACACAGAAACAGGACCTGCCGAGATGGTTAGGTTGTGACATATATCACTTCCTCTGGACGGCTGCACCCATAAGTTTATACCGGCGCATCTGGAAAAATCCGGCCTCTCTCTTACCACCCTCTGCAGATGGTCATTCCCAGGGCTTTTTGATAGCAGGAACTCCTTTGCATATTAGGCCACACCCCTGATGTAGCCATTCCTCCAAGAGCTTACAGTAGGCCCTGTGAGAAGAGCCCTGTAAGCTCTTAGAGGTGATGTCAGGGGGTGTGGCCTAATGTGCAAAGGAGTCCCTGCTGGGCTTTTTCTACCAAAGAAAAAAGCCTTGGGGCATTCAAGGATAAGAGGGAGTTAACTTCTCAACTGCCACTAGGTCTTGCTTTCTGAAATTGGGTTCCTCACTTAGTTATCGCTATTTTAGAATGGGGATGGAAATCCCCTTTTAGACACTCTTATTTTCTCCTTTAGCCCTGTAGACCTGGTTTTAAATAGTAAAACCAAATGGAGATTAAAAGGTGAACATAAGAATGTAAGAGAAGCCATGTTGGATCATGCCAGTGGTCACACTTTGTGTCACACAGTGGCAAAAAAAACAGGTGCCATCAGGAGGTACATCAGTGGGGCCAGGACACTAGAAGCCCTCCCACTGTTGCTCCCCCCAAGCACCAAGAATACAGAGCATCACTTGCCCCAGGCAGAGAATTCCATCAGTACACTGTGGCTAATAGCCACTGATTAGATGGACCTCTGCTCTATACGTTCATCCAATCCCCTCTTGAAGCCGTCTATGCTCTTAGCTGCCACCACTTCCTGTGGCAGTGAATTCCATGTGTTAATTACCCTTTGGGTGAAGAAGTACTTCCTTTTATCCATTCTAACCCAACTGCTCAGTAATTTCATTGAGTGTCCATGAGTTTTTATGTTGTGAGAAAGGGAGGAAAGTACTTCTTTCTGTACCTTCTCTATCCCATGCCTAATCTTGTAAACCTCTATTATGTCACCCCTTAGTCGGTTTTTCCACCTAAAGAGCCCCAAGCGTTTTAACCTTTCTTCATAGGGGAAGTGTTCCATCCCTTTAATCAATCTAGTTGCCCTTTTCTGCACTTTTTCCAAAGCGATAGTATCTTCTTTGAGGTGTGGTGACCAGAATGGTAAACTTCCTCTCCCTTTCCTGCATGACCACAAGGCAAACCGAAGATGCATAAGCCTGCAATTTTTACTATATGACCCAAGATCTTCATCTCATCTGCTTGAGACAAGAACTCAACAACGGGGCTCTTCTAAGCCAAGAGAACCTTGGGCTGAGGTTTGGAGCTAAAACCAATATCTCGAGCCTCATCTGGCAATCCTTTTAGGAGGTGAGATTGCAGGCACCTTTTTAAATAAAAAACAAATTAAATACGGCGAGCTCATACCCAATACAGACACATCTCTCACAAAGCCCGCTTTGTTTAACCTGATTTCTCTTCTGTAAGCATGCAAACAAATTGTGCCAGTCTCTTTGGCCCAAGGCCAGCAGACTCTCCTGTAGCCCTTAGCCTCCCTGTAGTTGATCACCAACGTGATCTAGCAAATAAATATATTGCCTTTTTAAAATTCAGGAGCATTCTGCCTTTAACTGAACAGTCTACTGGAAACCCACTGTAGGATGGTTCCTCACTCATGTTTTAAACTTACAAATAATTTCTTTATCTAGGGCTTTTTTTTGTAGCAGGAACTCCTTTGCATATTAGGCCACAAACCCCTGATGTAGCCAATCCTCCAAGAACTTGCGGGGCTCTTAGTACGGGGTCTAGAAGAAGAAGACAGAAGATATTGGATTTATATCCCGCCCCCCACTTCGAATCTCAGAGTCTCAGAGTGGCTCACAATCTCCTTCGTTTTCCTCCCCCACAACAGATACCCTGTGAGGTGGGTGGGGCTGAAGTAGAAGAAATTATTGGATTTATATTCCACCCTCCACTCAGAGCCTCAGAGCGGCTCACATTCTCCTTTATCTTCCTTCCCCACAACAGACACCCTGTACGGTGGGTGGGGCTGAGGGAGCTCTCACAGCAGTTGCCCTTTCAAGGACAACCTCTGCCAAAGCTATGGCTGACCCAAGGCCATTGCAGCAGGTGCAAGTGGAGAATCAAACCCGGTTCTCCCAGATAAGAGTGCACACACTTAACCACTACACAAAACTGGCTTTCTCTGAGAGGACTCTCACAGCAGCTGCCCTTTCAAGAACAAGCTCTGTGATAGCTATGGCTGACCCAAGGCCATTCCAGCAGCTGCAAGTGGAGGAGTGGGGAATCAAACCCGGTTCTCCCAGATAAGAGTCTGCACACTTAACCACTACACCAAACTGGCTCTCTGTACTATACTGTACTACTGTGAGCTCAAGGAGGATTGGTTACAGCAGTGGGGAGTGGCCTAATATGCAAATGAGGTCCTGCTACAAAAAAAGCCGGAACTTTACCAGGTATGCAAGTTGTAAAGATCAGCCTAGAAGAGACAGAAGTGGTTATTTTAATTAAAACAAATGAGCATTTCAGTCAAGATCTCTTTGATCTCTGCATTGTTAACAGACTGAATAACCACCAAGGCTTTGAAATGCAAGAAGTGTTGGGATTTACAATGTCCAAACTGGAGCTAAACCGCTGGTAATCCAATGCCCTTTTTTTGTTTCTTTACTCAGCTTTATCTTAAACGCAAATGTTATTCTGCATCGTTTACATTACACGCCTTCAATGCCTCATTGAAACCCTTTACAGTGAATTGCTACTGTCAAAGGCTAATCTTCTTCCCCTTTTATCATTATTTTTCCCCGTGCCTCACAAAAGGAACAGGTTGACACTGTGAGAGGAAAGAGGCAGAGAAACAAGCTGGTTGGTCTCTTGCTCATTAGGGAGGTTTTCCAACCTAAGGGCAGAAGAACGGCTGACAAAAAACAAAGTGTGTTTTATCAATTTTGCCATTTCTTCGCTGTTCCTTCTATAAAAGAAAGGCTAGGTGGAAAGCGGGCTTGGGAAATGACAGCTGAATCATTAAAAAAATAATTTTTCAATGGGTTATTCCACTATCCCACCCAGAACTTATTCACAGGAAACACTGGGCGTTTTCGCACAGAGCTTACCCCCAAGTGATGTCCCTCTTCACCGCGCAGCATCTGCGCGGATTTCGCACCAACTGCTCCGGAGAACCAGGAAGAGCTGTGAAGTGCCGAGCCTTTTGCGTCGCAAATGTAAACCGCTAAAAACTAGTTTACGTTAGCAATGCAAAAGCCACGGCTCTTCACGGCTCTTCCTGGTTCTGCGAAGCAGTTGGTGCGAAATCTGTGCAGACGCTGTGCAATGAAGAGGGACGTTGCTTCAGGGTAAGCTCTGTGCGAAAACGCCCACTGAGTAGTAATCACCAGTTGAGTTCTCTGTAATGTTATTCTCAAGAACCTAAGAAGAGCCCTGCTGGATCGGACCAATGGTCCATCTAGTCCAACATCCTAACTCACACAGCAGCCAACTAGTTCCTCTGGAGGGCCAACCATAGGGCATCGAGGCTGATGCCTTCTACAGAAACACTGAGCAGTAATCACTGGTTGAGTTCTCTGTAACGTTATCCGTAAGAACCTAAGAAGAGCCCTGCTGGATCGGACCAATGGTCCATCTAGTCCAACATCCTGATTCACACAGCAGCCAACTAGTTCCTCTGGAGGGCCAACCATAGGGCATCGAGGCTGATGTCTTCTACGGAAACACTGAGCAGTAATCACTGGTTGAGTTCTCTGTAACGTTATTCATAAGAACCTAAGAAGAGCCCTGCTGGATCGGACCAATGGTCCATCTAGTCCAGCATCCTGACTCACAGCAGCCAACTAGTTCCTCTCGAGGGCCAACCATAGGGCATTGAGGCTGAGGCCTCCTGGCTGATGTTGCCTCCTGGCTCTGGGATTCAGAGGTTTAGTGCCTCTGGATGTGGATATTCCCTTCCACCACCATGGCTAGTGTTTATTTATTTTATTGGATTTGTATCCCGCCCTTCCCACAAGTAGGCTAGTAGCTTTTGGTAGACAATATTAACCTTTGATCGACTTCTCTATGAATCTATCTGATCCCTTTTTTTTAAGCTGAACTTGAAAGGAGGACAATGAAGATAGTCATAGGCTGATAAAGTCAGTCCTGGGAGGAAAAGCTGATGGAACTGGGTACATTTCACAAAGGGGTTTTTTGCAGACAAAATATTAAGACTGTGCTCTGATCGAGATGCTGACTTAGCATAGGTGTGTTGGAAAGACTGGTTAATACACCACCACTTCTATGTAGAGACCACTTTAACGCAGTTGCTGTGGTGGAAGTTGACAAAGTACTTGAAGGGCTGTCATCTAGAGGACGGTGTGAAATTGTTTTCTGTGGCCCCAGAAGGGAGGACCAGAACCAATGGGTTGAAATTAAATCAAAAGAGTTTCCTCACACAAGCAGCTGCAAATCATCTCTCTCTCTTTCTCTCTCTCACACACAGAGAAGCAAAAATAAAACAGTTTGCAATCCCACACTCGTGTGGTCTCACTGGGGCAATTTACTCATGAGTTGCTGACCTTCCAATAACACAGGGAAACCAAAGGTTCAAGTTTACCCTTTACTATGCAAACGACCTCTGAAAAGCTTGTATAACAAACAGAGGGTCTGGGCTGATTTCACAGCTTCTGGGAACAGCCACATTGTTTTGCCTGCTCACCCCACCCCCATTCAGCCTTAAAGACACAGACACACCATCCCAAAAGGAAGCCTTTGCAAGCTTTCTCCCAGTGTTCTGAAGGGGAAAGGCACATGGTAGCTGTTGGGTTGGAGCTTCCCCCCACTGGCCAGCTGACAGGGCGGGAAGGAGCCTGGGAAAGCAGGAGAACCCCCGCTGGGACCTGGGGATTAGCAAGCCTACTTCAAATGCCTGATATGTGACAAGGAAGGGTTTGAAACTGGCTTTCCACTGATCTGGAGGGCAAGACTAGATCTAATGAGCTTATGATACTGGAGAATAGGTGAGAAGACCTTTCCCTCTAATGGTAAGAACAGTTTAACAATGGAACAAATTACCAGGGGTAGGGTGTCCTCTTCCATTCTGAAGACCTCTAAGCAGAGGCCAGGCTGTCATCTTTTGGGGATGTTCCTGCTTTGGGTTTCCTGCAATGAACAGAGGTTTGGGACTTCCTGCTTTCTAATTCTGTGGCTCTAAATGCCACAGGATTTGGGGGCAGAGTCAGGAGACTTTGGGGGTGGAGCCAGGAATAGGTTTTCCAATCCCCAGGTCCCAGCGGGGGTTCTCCCACTTTCCCAGGCTCCTTCCTGCCCCCAATCAGCTGGCCAGTGGGGGGAAGTTCCGCCCCCACAGCTTCCATGTGCCTTTCCCCTTCAGAATGCTAGGAGAAAGTTTGCAAAGGCTTCCTTTTTGGATGGTGTGTCTGTGTCTTTAAGGCTGAATGGGGGCGGGGGGAGCAGGCAGAACAACGTGGCTGCTCCCAGTATTTATCTGAGTTGGCAACCCTAGCCAGAAGCAAGGTTGTGACAAGCATGATTGAACTCCAAAGGGAGTTCTGGCCATCACATTTAATGGGACTGTGCTCCTTTTAAATGTCTCCCCTTCATTGGAAATAATGGAGAATGGGGGCACCTATGGGGACTCGTCTCCACAGGGTATAGTGGAGTGCCCAGTAGACATTCAACATCCCCCTTTCTGATAACTGTGAAGCAGGGGAAGGGGCCTTCAAGCCAGGAGATCCCCTGCCCCCAACTGGGGACCGGCAACCCTATGGGCTGCACCTTCATTCCTTATCTTACCACCATACTTTATCTGGGAGAACCGAGTTTGATTCCCCACTCCTCCGCTTGCAGCTGCGAGAATGGCCTTGGGTCAGCCATAGCTTTTGTAGGAGGTGTCCTTGAAAGGGCAGCTGCTGTGAGATTTCTCTCAGCCCCACCCACACCTCACAGGGTGCTGTTGTGGGGGAGGAAGGTATTGTGAGCTGCTCTGAGACTCTGAGATTCAGAGTGGAGGGTAGGGTATAAATCCAATATCATCATCATCACATCGTTGTCGTCGTCATCAACATCATCATCATCATCATCATCATCATCATCATCATCATCATCATCATCATCAATCTTCTTCTATTTATGAACTTTGAGATCTGTCTGCCTCACTGCAGAAAGGAGTAGGAGCAAAACTACTTTGATCGGATCAGGCAAAGCAGTTCTCAAGTACTTCCTATCTCTATTCTTTGCAAAGTCCTCAACAGCGTTGGGCCTTTTCATTGGCAAGATTTGATGTTATGCCAACAGCAGTTCTATATGGTAGATATCATAACATACCCTACCCGGCCAGACTATGTCCATGTAAGTCTGGATTTATTGAAACCATTTCACATATTCTCCTGGATTGTCCTTTTTATCTAAGTATTCGTGGTCCACTTTTGGATCCTATTCTTTTAAATAAGATGGGTCTGGCTGATCCAGATAAGGTCCAGTTTCTTTTGAAAGATGTTACTCCTGACATAACTGTAAATACTGCCTTATTTCTGTACTGGGCCAAAAAGATTCGTCAAGACAAGGAACAGTCTTGTTGTCCCATTTAACTGTGATCTTATGTAAATGTACTCTAATCCTGATGTCCAGTATTTTAACCTCTTTTCTGTTTTTCAACCCATTGTTCTTTTAACCTGTTTTTACATGCCATTAAAGGTCGATTGATTGATTGATATAAGCAAACAATGCCTGCAAATAGAGTCACATCCCCATTCCTGGAAACGGGTAGCCTGACAGATTTCAAAAGAAGAAGAAAAAAAAATCAAAACACTTATCGCTAAGAATGCTGGCTACAGAGGGCAAAATTCCTGGCAGGGTTTTATTTTTTTTTTTTGCAAAGTTGGTAATTTCAACTGGAAATTAAATTTGACCTGAACCACATATCAAGCTGTCAGCTCCGTTCACCTAAATTAAATGTAACTTGCGCTGCTCGAACAATGAAAAGCAGCAAATTAGTTATTAGGCATTTCTTACACAGTAACTTAAGAAACTCTTGAGGCTAATCTTACATGGGAAACCACCAAGGAGGTAGTTTCTTTCTTTCTTTTTTTTAAGTACATGCGGCTACTCTGATGACAGTTGTCAAAAGAGGCAACGAGAGAGCCTGGGGAAAAAAACCCACATGAAAAATCCCGTAACTACTTTTCACCTCTGTTAAATGCAATTAATCTGTTTTCCCAGCGGAGCCACTCAGAGAACGAAGGGGAAAAAAAGAACTCAAAATTCCCTTTGGGGGTTGCAGCGTAACTGCGAGTGTGCATTAAGTATGCGGAAGGCCATTAGGTGTGACTGAAGATTAATTCTTTGTCAAAAGGCAGGGCTTGGGACCATTAAAGGTCGTGGCTCCAGTCTTAATTGTTTGGCTTATTGTTTTTATTTAATTAGCTTAGCTTAATGAGTCCTCTGTTATTGATGTCTTGGTCACCAGAATGGTTCGGCTAACGATATTCCCATTAGAAGCAGCATATCGGTGAGGCACAAACCTCTCCCTGTCCCCACATTGCTAGCGTGCATCAGAATCAATGACATTTCAGGCGATGTTACCTGCAGTGCTGGTGGCAGTGGAAGGTGCCACCAAGTTGAGGCCGAGTTCCGGAGACCCTGTAAGTTTTTCAAATTGAAAGATGCTGAGAGGTGGTTTGCTGTTGTCTGCCTCTGCATAGCAACCCTGGACTTCCTTTGTTATGTATTGTGTTGTACTGGGGTCTTGTTGCCTGAGCTTGAGACAGGCACTCTTTGCAAACCAGGATCCTGAAGCCTGGAAGAACTGGCCAATCAGGATGCTAGGCATGTAACAACTTGTAACAAAGATATGCAGATGAAGGATTCTGGAGTGAGTCAAAAGAAGTAACTGTTGTCTGCTAGGGGGGCGTGGTTAACCATGGCCAGAGTGTATATAATTAGTGAAGTGCCTGTGCTATTTGTGACTGTTTCTTCTTGCAATAAAGAGTCCTTGGTTGATTCAGAATTGGCTGAACTCACTTTATCTCATCCTTGGTGGTCTCCCATCCAAATACTAACCAGGACCAGCCCTGCTTAGCTTCTGAGACCTGACGAGATCAGGCTAGTCTCAGCCTGCAGTGCTGCTGCTGAAATTCATGAGAACTGACCAGAGGTGGAGTTCTAGCAGGAGCTCCTTTGCTTATAAGGCCACACCCCCTGATGTAGCCAACCCTCCAAGAGCTTAAAAAAAGAGCCTTGTAAGCTCTTGGCGGATGGGCTACATCAGGGGTGTGTGGCCTAATATGCAAAGGAGCTCCTGCTAGAATTCCACCCCTGGAACTGACAACTCTGGGTTAGGAGATACCTGGAGATTTTTGAAGTGGAGTCCGGGGAAGTGAGGTTTGGAGAAGGGAGGGCCTTCAGTGGGTTGAATGCCACAGAATCCACCTTCTCAAGGAGCCATTTTCTCCAGGTGACCAGAGTTCTGTTGCCTGGAGATTGGTTGTAATCAGGTGTCATTTTGTAGAAAAGGAGGTGCCGGATCTCATTAGCACAACTCATTTGCATAACTAATTTGCCTATGTCACCCACCCGGACATTACTGGAAGGTGGACTAAATTATATCGGCTCAGCATCTACCTTAAAATGCTACTTCTTAAATTAGAATTGTCATAATAAAACCTTCCTCCCATCATACTTTTCAAATTACTTTCTCCTATGTGGCCATGAAGATTTCCATATGTCCGCTTTATAGGCTTTGGTTATTTTCCCATTTTTTTGTGGGGGAAAATATTAGACAGTTTCTCAAATCTTAGTATTCAGCAAAATTCTCACAGGGCTTTGCACAATGGAGCCTAGAAGCATTTTTTTTTTTGGGGGGGGGGTAAGATAGAGCATAAGAGCCCCGTGGTGCAGAGTGGTAAAGCTGCAGTACTGCAGTCGGAGCCCTCTACTCATGACCTGAGTTCGATCCCAGCGGAAGCTGGTTTCAGGTAGCCGGCTCAGGTTGACTCAGCCTTCCATCCTTTTGAGGTTGGTAAAATGAGTCCCCAGCTTGTTGGGGAAAAGTGTAGATGACTGCGGAAGGCAATGGCAAACCACCCCGTAAAAAGTCTGCTGTGAAAACGTGAAAGCAGCGTCACTCCAGAGTCGGAAACGACTGGTGCTTGCACAGGGGACTACCTTTACCTTTTTTTAAAAAAAAGAAAGAGCAGAATAAAATTCATTGGTTCTGGAACTCCACTCCTGTGAGCTTCTGTCCAAAATGAGGCTTGGTTGTAATCCCTGGAGATCTTCAGCCACCACCTGGAGGCTGGCAACCCTAAGTGAGGTGGGGGACTTTGCCATCGTAGGTGCTACATCTCTATCAAACGTATATTGGCTCTAAAACAAACCCCGCCAAGTTCAGTGGGACTTCTTCTAAAGGAAAGGTACATATATGACTGCAGCCTCGTTGCATAGCTTCAAATGTCCTCGGTTCATCTGCGGCCCTTTAATGCACCTGCAATGTAATTCAAGCCTGTATCTTTTACCTCAACCCCTCCTGGTGGCTGCTATATATTTATACTTAGCCGTCGTGTTTGATCAATCTGCTTTTTACATGCTGCTTAAATTCCGCCTACATCTGTACACCTATACAGTTTTATAGGTCTTATTTTATGATATTTTACCATATGCATGTATTTGTGGAGCAGAGCGGTAAAGCTGCAATACTGCAGTCTGAGCTCTCTGCTCACGACCTGAGTTCGATCCTGACGGAAAGTGGGTTCAGGTAGCCGGCTCAAGCTTGACGCAGCCTTCCATCCTTCCGAGGTCGGTAAAATGAGTACTTAGCTTGCTGGGGGGAAAGTGTAGATGACTGGGGAAGGCAATGGCAAGGAAAGGAAAAGTCCCCTGTGCAAGCACCAGTCGTTTCTGACTCTGGGGTGACGCTGCTTTCGCAACGTTTTCACGCCAGACTTTTTACGGGGTGGTTTGCCATTGCCTTCCCCAGTCATCTACGCTTTCCCCCTAGCAAGCTGGGTCCTCATTTCACCGACCTCGGAAGGATGGAAGGCTGAGTCGACCTCACTGGCTACCGGAAAACCCAGCTTTAACACTCTGCGCCACGGGGTTCTTCAATGGCAAACCACTCCATTAAAAAGTCTGCCGTGAAAACATCCTGATGTGATGTCACCCCAGAGTTGGAAACGACTGGTGCTTGCACAGGGGACTACCATTACCTTTATATATATATAATTCCAAAATTAATAAAAATGTTAATTACCAAAATAAGTCCTAGTGCCAGAGGTTGCACATTCTACATCAGAGGCTATCTAGTAGGCGTACAATCTGTCCACAGGGTCCAAGCCTCGAACTTCAGTTTTGTTTTTAGGTGACCCTCTTTTCCTAAAGTTCCTTCTGCCTCAGCTATTTTGTTCTCTAAACTGTCTGCATCCCTCTACGAGGCTCGCTGATGACAAGCGAGTAACTCATGTCACCTCTTTTTATTAAAAATATCGCTATTGCCTACTTGATGTATAATAGATAAGATATACATTATACAGCAGCTTATCTCATATTGAAATCTCAGAATCAAAATATCAATTCCTTGGGCTGTCAGTATTTCTCCATGTTTTAAAAACTGCTTTGAAAGTCGGCTTATTAAAGACTAAGTAATGTGTTGGCAATTTTTTTTATTTTTTTTTAAATTAAAATAGATCCCTGTTTCATTACTGAAGGTCTTGCAATACCATAGATATATTGCTACTGATTCATTTGCTGAAAGTTTAAGAGAAACAGCTATAAGGGTTAAGCCCTTTTTTCGTAGAAAAAGCCCAACAGGAACTCATTTGCATATTTGGCCACACACCCTGACATCACCAGAAGCCCTGTGTCTCAAAGTGGCAAAGCTGCAGTACTGCAGTCTGAGCTCTCTGCTCATGACCTGAATTCAATCCTGGTGGAAGCTGGGTTCAGGTAGCCGGCACAAGGTTGACTCATCCTTCCATCTTTCCGAGGTCGGTAAAATGAGTCCCCAGCTTGCTGGGGGGAAAGTGTAGTTGACTGGGGAAGGCAATGGCAAACCACTCCGTAAAAAGTCTGCCATGAAAACGTGATGCAACATCACCCCAGAGTCGGGGATGAATGGTGCTTGCACAGGGGACTGCCTTTACCTTTTGCCTGGCATCAATGTTTCACACAGGGCTTTTTCTGTAGAAAAAAAAATATTAGGGTATGGTGTAATATTAGGGTATGGTGTAATATTTATTTGCATATTAGGCCACACCCTCTGATGCCAAGCCAGCCGGAACGGCATTCCTGCTCAAAAAAAGCCTTGGGCTGGAGTTTCCGGTTACGGCACAGCGGCGAACAGACGCGTTTGTCAGAGCTCTGGCTCTGCAGTGTCTGTGCAGTGTCTCTGCAGTGTCTGTGCGTTTGTCAGAGCTCTGGCTCTGCAGTGTCTGTGCTGATTCTTTTCGGGGGGTTCTTCAGCTGGTAAGAACTCGGTAGTGCCCCTGTTGGGGGGGCACTCATGTGGAGGAGTGCAGGGTGCTTTGTGCCAGTTTTTTCTGAGCATATAGCCCTGTTTTTCATACTACTTCAAGCCCGGATAGGCCAGACGCCTAAATGGCGAATCAGCTGTGACCACCGAAGAAGGGAAGGAGGTGAAGCGGCGTTTGATGATAGAATAAATAAACGGCAAAGAAGGAAAAAAGTATATTTGTCCCTAAACTGGAGACATAAACAAATGAAAGAACTTACTGAGTTATTTTGCTCCTACTTTTGAGTAAAGTGCGAAGCTGGGAGGAAAGAGACTTGGTTTGGCAGGCGGACAGAGGATGGAAAGCAGAGGAGTGGCGGAGAACTACTTCGGCAGCAGCAGCGGAGGTCGGGAGTTGTAGACTGGTTGTGATTACAAAAGTTTATAAAGAGTACTGAGACAGAGGAGGTGAAAAAAGGGGGGGAAAGAGGCAAGAAGCAGGGGACTTCTGATGACTTAAGAGGAGACTTTGTGGACTTCTTTTCCTCTCCCTTTTCCCATATACTCATGCATGGCGATCTTCTTAAAGAGACAGGGATCTAAATAAAGGCTCAACAGTTGTTATAATTTACAGGTTGGAAAGAGAGTTGCCTGACCTTTGAAGCGATTTGAGACTGAAGACGGGAGACTTTTGATGTAGTATAGAGTTTCCGGGATTGCAAGGGCAGAGGGGCAGTGGAGAGGTTGGAATTTTGTTGGCAGAGACGTGGAAAAACAGGAATGGATTTTCTGAACTGGCTTTTTGAACTGATTTTTTGAACTGACTTTCTGAATTGGGTCTTTTGATTTGGTTTGATTTTTCTTTTTAGGTTAAGAGACAGTGAACCATTTAAGGACAGATAAGAAATAGGAAGTAGAGATTAGATTAAGTGCGTAAGAAAAGATATAGAGGGGAGAAGAGAGAAGAAGAGAGGAGCAGAGACCGAGATAGAAGAGAAGAGAAGAGAAGAGGAGAGGAGAGGAGAGGAGAGGAAAGGAGAGGAGAGGAAGAAAAGGGAGAAGAAGAGGAAGACAGAAGGAGAAGCGGTTGGAAAACACTAAGGATTTAAAAGAGACATTTAACCAAACAATTAATGGATTGAGTAATTAATTATTGTTATTTTGATTACTGCTGATTTTCTATATGATTTCCTATATGTAGTGAGTGAGTGTGAATGATTGGGTGAAGGGTGTTTGGTGGTAAAGAATAGTAATTTAAGGATATAAAAATCAACTAGCATGTGAGTGAGTGAGTGTGTTAAAGGAAGAGGATGTATGAATTTTGAGTGAAGTAGTGAAGTGATGTGTTAATGAGATAAAGGTGTCCTTTAGTATATGAATTGGAATTAGGGCAAATGGTGAATAGGAAGCAGAGATTTAATATATAGAAGCTCAGTAAGACCTTGGGCAATAGAATAGTTTTAAGTTTAATATTGACAATATATTGGAATTAAAACTGGGTGATATATTCTAAACTATTAACTGGTTGGAGAAAGAAATTCATAGGTTAATAAAGGGGGGAAATAAATGAAAATAAAAATAAAAATGAGTCAGTCAAACAAGTCAGACAAACTAGATAAGTCAGTCCCACCACTGGGAGCTTCAAAACCGATAGAGGTAATGTCCTCACAGGAAGTTATAAGGAATTACAGAATTCTATGCAATTATATTTTATGAATGCATTTAGTCAAGTGCAGACAAATTTAACAGAACAAATAGATGGAGTAAATAAGAAATTAGATGGCCTGCAAAAGCAATTGACGGAAGCAAAGGAAGAGATTTTTGATTTGACACAATCTGTAAAATCTTTGGAAGGAAAGATGGAAGTAGTGAATGAAAAGCCTGGGGAGATTGAAACAGTTCCAAAAAAAGAAGGGGACAGACTAGTGAGAATTGAAATGGAGCAAGCAGTGTATACTTTAGGAATGCAGAATGTTCCAGAGGATAGGCATGACGATATAAAGGAGGTGATAGTGGAGGCCCTGACACCAGTTCTTGGAATGGAGGAAAAAGAACTGGAGAAAGATATAGCATATGGTTACAGAGTTAGCTTTACTTACTCCAAGGAACACTTCCTGCCGAGAGAGGTTCATATAAGGTTTATCAGGAGGCAAATGAAGGAATTGGTGTGCCAGACGATGAGAGACAAATCATTAAAGTTGTATTGTTGGCACATCACACCGATAAAATTGAAGAAAGTGTATTCCGAACTTTCTGATTTTTGGTTGCAGGGCAATAAGTTGATACTATGTCACTCATAAACAAAGTTATATGACTTGAAATGCCAAATGTATTTTTTGGCCACAGTGTAGAAGAAAGAAAGTTTTTGTTGGTTTTAGATTCAGCTGAGGTAGATAGTCTGATGGAGATGTTAAGAGAAGAAATTGACAAACAGACAAACAGAAGGAAAATGGAACATTGTATGAACATATGAAGCTGCCTTCTACTGAATCAGACCCTTGGTCCATCAAAGTCAGTATTGTCTTCTCAGACTGGCAGCGGCTCTCCAGGGTCTCAAGCTGAGGTTTTTCACACCTATTTGCCTGGACCCTTTTTTGGAGATGCCAGGGATTGAACCTGGGACCTTCTGCTTCCCAAGCAGATGCTCTACCACTGAGCCACCGTCCCTCCCCATGAATAATTACGGGGGGGGGGGAATAATAAGGGTATAGTGTAAAAAGGGGTTAATTGTTGAATGTATGATTTGGGTCAGGATATGTATTCTAATGATATAATTATATAATGCATCCTGCGGTCTACATCCCTAATCTTATTTTGTATACTTTTTTTTGGTTAAATGTAATAAAAAGTTTAAACCAAAAATTAAAATAAAACAAAAGCCTTGGGTTAAACCTTTCCCTTCCCCACCCCTCTCCATCAAGTTGTGGTTGACTTATGGAGATCCTGTAGCACTTTCAAAGCAAGTGATGTTCAGAGGTGGTTTGCTATTATCTGCCTCTGTGGGGTGACCTTGGGATTCCTTGATAGTCTCCCATCCAAATACTGACCAGGGCAGACCCTGCTTAGCTTCCGAGATTTGACAAGATCAGGCTACCCTGGGCTATCTAGAACAGAACTTTTCACTATTTGAGTCACCACAGTAACTTTCCTTATACTGAAACAGAGAATCAGTCTATCAAGGTATGGTCTTAGCGTACCATACGCTGAACAGGAGTCAACAGTGTGATGTGATAGCTAAAAAGGCAAACGCAATTTTGGGCTGTATCAACAGTAGTGTCCAGATCACATGAAGTGATGGTATTGCTTTACTCTGCTCTGGTAAGACCTCACCTGGAGTATTGTGTTCACTTTTGGGCACCACATTTTAAGAAGGATATAGACAAGCTGGAACGGGTCGAGAGGAGGGCAATGAAGATGGTGAAGGGTATGGAAACGAAGTCCTATGAAGAGAGGTTGAAGGAGCTGGGCATGTTTAGACTGGAGAGGAGGTGTCTGAAAGGTGATATGATCACCATCTTCAAGGACATGAAGGGCTGTCATCTAAAGGATGGTGTGGAATTGATTTCTGTGGCCCTGGAAGGTAGGGCCAGAACCAGTGGGTTGAAATTAAATCAAAAGAGTTTCCGTCTCAACATCAGGAAGAACTTCCTGACTGTTAGAGCGATTCCTCAGCGGGACAGGCTTCCTCGGGAGGTGCTGTGCTCTCCTTCCTTGGAGGTTTTTAAACAGAAGCTAGATGGCCATCTGACAGCAATGAAGATCCTGTGATTTTAAGATTCTATGATTCTAAGGTTGGTGTTATCTCCTTTGACCGCCAGCAGCTCTTTGATGTCTCAGGTCTTTCATATCACCTACTACCTGAGCCTTTTACTGAGCCTACTACCGGAGAGACCAGGGATTGCCTCAGGCACCTTCAGAATGAATGGGATATGCTCTGTTCCTCCTCTGAATTGTAAATTTTAGACTATACGACATCAGAGCTTAATAAAGAAACGCAGTCCCCAGTTCAAAAGCAAACCATCAGGAAAGCGTGTTGATACAATGGACTCTACGATCACAGTCCTCATTTTGACTTATCTGCTCAGGCAGGCAACCATAACAACCGTCCAAAGATGCGCAGAATTTAAAGCCCTGAGGGATTAGCAGCAAAGCTTCCACTAACAGCAGTGGCAATTCTATGGCTCATTCCCCATCGCAGCGATGGAAGCGACCCCCGTTTTCTCCTGATGCTTTTTTAATTGATATCCACATGCTGGCCAAAAGTCCTGATGAGAAGTTGCCGGATGGTTATGTGATGCTCCGGTGTGGTGGGTTAGTTGTTTACATCTGCTTATCCGGCAAGGTGATGGAAGGGGTAGGGAATGATATCTTAATGTATTTGAAAAATAGCGACCCAGAGTCAATATTTGACTGGTTGTTTTGTTTTACAGTGAAATCCAGTGCAGAAGTACTCCGAGTAAAGGTTCTCGATAGATTGGTTCGTATGGCAGTACCTTTCTCCAGCACGAAGTGCCTTCCCTCAATGCCAGAGGCTCTTCGGCCAGAAGAATCTGCTACTATTAGAAGAACCCATAGTCTTTGATTTCAGTGGGTTCAGACTGGAGTAATTCTTCATTAAAAAGTAAAGGTAAAGGTAGCCCCCTGTGCAAGCACCAAGTCATTACCAAACCATGGGGTGATGTCACATCACAACTTTTTCTCGGCAGACTTTTTATGGAATGGTTTGCCATGCCTTCTCCAGTCATCTACGCTTTCCTCCCAGCAACCTGGGGACTCATTTTACCAACCTCAGAAGAATGGAAGGCCGAATCAACCTCAAGCCAGCACCTGAACCCAGCTTCTGCTGGGATCGATCTCAGGTTGTGAGGAGAGCTTGGTCTGCAGTTCTGCAGCTTACCACTCTGCACCACAGGGCTCTAATTCTTCAAAGGATTGTACAATCAATCACATACACTCTTCTCTCCCAAACATCTCAAGTTCTTTGCCTTTCTCGCTCTCCAACGGAACACCTTCTGTCCTTCAGTCCCATGTGATGAATTTCATCACCTTTCTTTTCTATTTCAAATTTCTTCAGCTTCCTCCTCCTAAAGTTGGATTGAATGCAATCAAGGTTCAAAAAAAAAATAGAAAAAGCCCACCAGAACTTATTTGCATATAAGACCACACCCCCTGACATCGCCATCGTTTCACACAGGACTTTTTTGTAGGAAAAAGCCCAGCAGAATCCATTTGCATATTAGGCCACGCCCTCTGACACCAAGCCAGCCAGAACTGCATTCGCAATGAGATTTTATAGAGATAAATGTAATGGTTTGAATCTGGGTTGTAAAAAAAAAAAAATGGTATGCACACATCCCAGATGGGGAATACTCTTATAGGTAGTAGAGTGTGTGAATGGCATCATGGTGGACTGCAAATTGAGCATGAGTAGCCGTGTGATGTGGTAGCTGAGAAGGCAAATTCAATCTTTGGGTCTATCAACAGCTGTATAACATCTAGAACATGAGCTGCGATAATACCATGTATCCTGCACTGGATTTAAAGTACTCCATTTGGAGTCCAATTTTTAATTCTCTGATTCTCTGAATGCTGGTCCTTCAGGCTATCTGTTGAATCGTCCTTCTGTAATCTAATTCTATATGGACGTAGAGAGTAGACACATCCAATATTGCTATGCTTAGAATACAACAAGGGCTTTTGTATAAAAAGCCCAGCAGGCACTCATTTGCATATTAGGCCATACCCCCTGATGTCAAGCCAGTCAGAACTGCATTCCTGTGGTTTCCTGATTCAAAGGTCAGCATAGTTTGTTAATGTTTCCATCAGTCCTGCCCATTCCTTGAGCTGGGTCCATCTTGACAGAAGGAAGACTGTCCTTTCTCGCCTCTAATTGTCACCACACTTACTGAAAAGCATGTCAACGATCCCTAACCAGAAGCAGAGCATCTTTTCCATCAGGGCAAGCTGGGTTCTTTTGAGCATTACTTAGACAACCAGGTATTAGTCTAGAGTACTGTTAAATAAATGTCTTTTGGACCATCCATTAAACCACTTATGGAGTTCACCATGACAGGTTCTGCTGTTGCTACTTGGAGATCTGAAACTGCTGAAATACACACAGAGTTTTGGCAATTGTTCCATAGCCAGGGCAGTTTTGGTGTCTCAATGAGCCTCATTCTTCGAATATTCACAAGCATTACCACAAACTAGGTCCTAATATCAGCACAACTCTTAAGGTTTGCTCTATCTCAAAACAGGAAAGTGCCTCTTCAGTACTATTAGATATGTCTGAGATATACCATCTAGGGCTGCTGGGGGATCCCCACACCTGAAGAGCCCTGTCAAAATGCAGTGCACACAATGTGATGATGTCACCCCAAAGTGACATCATTGAGCCAGGCAGCTCTCACAGGGGATGCTCTAGGAATCACAGTAAAAATCTATGATACCATAGAGTTTTACTGCAATTCCTAGAGCATCCCCAGTGTGACACTCTAGGGATTGTGATAAAACTCTATGGTATCATCAAGTTTTCTCACGATTCCTAGAGAGTCCCCCTCTAGTTTACTAGGAAAGTGCCTCTTCAATACTATTAGATATGCCTGAGATATACCATCTAGGGCTGCCGAGCTCCCCTTTTTGGGGGGCCCAACCCGCCAGCAGGGAGGTGGCCACCGGGGGATCCTCACCCCCAAAGACTCCTGTCACAGTGCAGTGCATACAATGTGATGATGTCACCCAGAAGCGATGTCATGGAGCTGGGCACGTCACACAGGGGATGCTCTAGGAATCGCAGTAAAACTCTATGATACCACCTGACACCAAGCCAGCTGGAACTGTGTTCCTGTGCATTCTGGCTCAGAAAAAGCCCTAAACACAACTATTATAGCAGGCAGAGATTTTATTTTCAGATGTTGCCTAAGTGGTATCTGCTTATTTTGTACATAAATTGTGCATCTGCATAAGCCCATGTTTTTTTTTTTTGGGGGGGGGGGGATTTCTGGGGTTATTAATTTTTTTTAAAAAAATATTCATATTGCTTAACATAGATGAAGAGCTCATTTGTTGTGCAGCTTTCCCTAATCTTTCCCAAGACTTTTTAAAAAAAAAAATGGTAGTGGCGTTTCTGTGCCTATTCAAGCATCACAGGAGGGAAATAGCATTATCACGCACATGAATCTTATGTGGCGTTTTCGCACAAGACTCATCCATTATTACCTTTCATTAACAGCCAAATAATCCAGCGCAATTAGCTCTGCGTATCCCCTCGAGCATATTGAAGATGCAGCACTCTGTCCTTGCAAGATCGTGGAATCGACATAGAAATAGTTTGTTCTGAAATGATCTTAAAGCATCCAGTGCTCAGGCTTATCTTGAGTTTACTGACTAGTTAAACTGGTGATTTTCTGTAATTAGCAGTGGGAGATCACTGATTCCCCGGGCTTCCCCTCCAAAGATAGCGCATGCGAAAACAACAATTCTCAATGGGCTGCAAAGTTTGGGCCTATACTAGTTGCTTCATTCTTTTCAGGAAGTATACTGGCCAGCCCCATGGACATTTTAACAAAAGAAGACAAAGATGATGATGATGATGATGATGATGATGATGATGATGATGATGATGATGATGATGATGATGATATTGGATTTATATCCCACCCCTCACTCTGAATCTCAGGCTGTTATCAAACATGCTAAATAATGCACTTCCAATCCACTTTCAATGCACTTTCCAACTGGATTTTACTGTGCGGACCTGTCTACCTAAAAAACGTGATCAGAGAAAGCAAAAGGGTGGTGTTGTCACTATAGCAACAGCAAGAAGAAGAAGGAAGAGGAGAAGATGTTGATGATGATTATGCTAATAATGATATTGGATTTTTATCCCACCCTACACTCTGAATCTCAGAGCGGTCACAATCTCCTTTACTTCCCCCCACACACACACACACACAACAGACACCCTGTGAGGTAGGCGGGGCTGAGAGAGCTTTCACAGCAGCTGCCCTTTCAAGGACAACCTCTGTGAGAGCTATGGCTGACCCAAGGTCATTCCAGCAGCTACAACAGGAGGAGTGGGAAATCAAACCCAGTTCTCCCAGATAAGAGTCCGCACACTTAACCATTACACCAAACTGGAATAGAATCCTACTCTTGATTTCTAGATGACTTACAACACAATCCTAAATTCTTCCTTGAAGTCAGTGGGCTTCAAAGGGTACACTTCTGTTTAGGATTCCACTGTTAGTATCCAAGGAGGTTCCATTCTGCTCACATTCAGACGTCAGTATTCGTGGTGGTTTGTTTAAGTCAGCGACCCCCAACCTTTTTAGCCCCAGGGACTGGTTTTGTGGAAGACAATTTTTCCACGGGCTGGTAGGTGTGCTGGGGGTTTTGCTACCCCAGGCTGATCCCCTGCCCATGCCCTGTCCTGCCCCCCATGGGGGTCATTAAATGAGGGATAGGTGAAGGTCACTGCTGCGCTACCCCTTCCGTCTGTCCGGGCCCCGGGCAAATGAAAGAGGTGGTGCGTCGGAGTGAGACTGCACTGCCTCTTTTGTCTGCTTGGGACCCGGGCGGGCAAAAGAGGTGGTGCAGTGCCTCTGTCTCACTCCATGCCCGGTTGCTAACAGGCCACGGCCCGGTACAGGTCCATGGCCCAGGGGTTGGGGACTCCTAGTTTAAGTGACAGTTCATCAGAAAAATTCTGACTGCTCTACCAGATTCATGTAACAAAATATTGTTTGTTTGTTTTTTTAAAAAAAATTCTAGTTAGTCTGCATCTTGTGTCCTTTTTTACCTTCAAGGACTATTCCAATTTCCTTTGCCTTGGCAGGCTGCCGGCAAAGCCTCATTGTTATTACTTGGTTACAGTGGTAGGAGGAAAAGTCTAGGAGAAGTTAAGCCTTCTTCTTGCTCTCAGCCACAGATTTTAGAAGACTTCCTACCTTCCCTTTCTCTCTAGCTCCTTGTCTGAACTCAGGACATTTTTTGGGGAGAGGGTGGCAGGAAGTCATTTGCATATTAGCACTATTAGATTTATTTTTAGACTGTTTTTAGATTATTTAAATATTTAATTGTTATCTGTATTGAACTGTATAATCTTGTTTTATTGTTTTAATATGGCTTTTGCCATGTCCTGTAAGCCGCCCTGAGCCTGCCTCGGCGGGGAGGGCGGGGTATAAATAAAATTTATTATTATTATTATTATTATTATTATTATTATTATTATTATTATTATTATTATTATTATTATTATTATTATTATTATTATTATATTAGGCCACACACCCTGATGTAGCCAATCCTCCAAGAGCTTACAGTAGGCCCTGTACTAAGTGCCCTGTAAGCTCTTGGAGGATGGGCTACATCAGGGGGTGTAGCCTAATATGCAAAGGAGTTCCTGCTAGGGGGGAAGCTAGGGGGAAAATCTTATGGGGAGGGTAGGATAGAAATCAAAGATGGAAACAAATTAATAAATAATCTAAAACAAATAATCTAAAATACAATAAATAATCTAAAACAAATTCAATTATTAAAATCCCTCCCTCTTTTTCTTGCTGTTTTGTTGGCCTTTGAAATGTTCATATCAAATAGGCTGAATTCTGTGAAGCACATTATTGCTTGATAAACTAAGGTTTGCCCAGAGAACTGGGCCACCCAATTTTTCTGTTAGTTTGTACTTATTTCTCCATGCAGGAGGCTAAAGGGCAATACCAAGGGGGGGGGGCGGATTTAAAAAAAGAATTTTTTTCCTTACAGTGAATACAAACCACAGTTAGCAAGTCAGATATAGATAGGGTTGCGAAGCCTCTGGCAGGGGACTCCTTTTGCACGTGCAATGCACACGTGGTATGATGACACCACCCGGAAGTGACATCATCACACCGGTGATGCCGCATGCTGGCCACTCTAGACATTTCTGGGGGGAACTCTATGGTTTTCCCAGACACTCTAGCGATTTTTACCATAGAATTTTCCCTCCCAAATTGCTAGAGTGTCAGGGAAAACCATAGAGTTTTCTCGGAAATGCCTACACTGGTCAGAGTGTGGTGTCGCTGGCACCATGACTTCACTTCCGGGTGATGTCATCACATCAGCGACATTGGGGGAGATTTCCCCTGCCAGTCGAATGTGGGCCAGTAGGTTGGGAACCTCCAGGGTGGGAGAACCCCCGCCCGGCATGGGGGCTTGTCAGCCCTAGATATAGACCATGGCATGAGTGATAAACCTGCAGTACTGCAGTCCTAAGCTCTGCTCACGGCCTGAGTTCGATCCCAGCGGAAGCTGGGTTCAGGTAGCCAGCTCAGATTTCCATCCTTCTGAGGTTCGTAAAATGATTCCTCAGCTTGCTGGGGGAAGTGTAGATGACTGGGGAAGGCAAAGGCAAACCACCCCGTAAAAAGTCTGCCGTGAAAATGTTGTGAAAGCAATGTCACCCCAGATTTGGAAATGACTGGTGTTTGCACAGGGGACTACCTTTTTACCTTTACCTTTGCATCCACCAACAACCAGTTTGTTAGCAGCTTGGTCTCAGACATCATACTAAATAAGAGTTTAAACAAAACACAGGTAATGTGATGTGCATTATCATCATGTCCAAATGCAGTGTAAAAGACGCCTGAAAATATATATGTCTTTATTTTCTTTTACCAAAATTAAAAACATATCTCAAAACCAAGAATTTATGTCCCTATCAGGGCATAATTTGTACTCATTGTGCCAAGCTATTTTCTTAGATCTTTTCTGACATACCACTAAAAACGTATCTCAAAACCAAGAATTTTGCTGGAATCACCCTCTCTTTGTAATTATTCAGTAATTTAAAAAATCATTTTAAAAATAATCAAGTTTTTCTGTCAATATAAGATTTTTATGTAATGGATATGAAAGAATGTGGAAAATAAATGTAAACCTGCAGTATTCTTATAGGATATTTGACAATAGAAGTTGGAACAAAAGGAACATGTCTACCTGAATAAGAGGCTGTAATTTTCAAAATCACTCCAATTTGGGGGTAGTTTCAGACAGCAGCATCTCAAAAAGATATCAGGCTCAAATGCCTTAAAATCCAATGAAATTCACTAATATCCCTGACATTTGTATTGGAGGTATTAAGTAATCTCCATATGAATCCTCTCTCATCTCTGACAAAGGGGAAATAACTCCTGACATTTCAAAATAAAAATAATAATAAAGTTTTGAGCATCACTCAGTAAAACTTTAATGAATAATAATAATTACAACATCAACAACAACAATAATAACAACAGCAATAGCAACAACATCATAAGAACATCAGAGAAGCCATGTTGGATCAGGCCAATGACCCATCCAGTCCAACACTCTGTCACACAGTGGCCAAAAAAACCCCAGGTGCCATCAGGAGGTCCATCAGTGGGGCCAGGACACTAGAATCCCTCCAACTGTTGCCCCTTCCCCCCACCCTAGCACCAAGAATATAGAGCATCACTGCCCCAGGCAGTGAGTTCCAGCTATACACCGTATCTTATTGTACTAAGACTGGAGAAAGCGTTTTAATTTTTTATCACATTAGTATCTCGCTTTCCCCACAAAAGTCAGGGTACCATATACAGATATCTCATTTTAGTCTAACCTTGTGATGCATATTAGATTAAGACAGGGGTGGAATTCTAGCAGGAGTTCCTTTGCATATTAGGTCACATGCCCCTGATGTAGCCAATCCTCTAAGAGCTTACAAAAAAGAGCCTTGTAAGCTCTTGGAGGATTGGCTACATTAGGGGCATGTGGGCTAATATGCAAAGGAGCTCCTGCTAGAATTCTACCCCTGCTCTGAATAGGTACTGAAACTAAAGTTAAATCCAAGAGCTGTACTCTAATCCCAGCCCCTCGGAGACCCCATTTTGTGAACACATACATAATTATAGCAGGATTTCAAAGCATTAGAAACCGGTTAAGAATATGCAAATTGTATTAGAAGTATCAAAAATAGTAAGATCCAGATTGATACCTGTCTGATTATAATGCATGTCTACCCATGTCTAGCCGAGAAGAAGGAAATTGTTGGCTAAGCTATCAGGACATAATTTGTACTCATTGTGCAGACCTATTTTCTTAGATCTTTTCTGACATACCACTAATAATAAATTGCTTTATTTGACAGCCCTTGTATTGTTAAGGCAGTCGGAACGACAATCTGGCTTAAATGTGTTTGATTAGTTTAACTGTGCTTTGTGGTTAGCAGCGGTTTTCCAAGGCGCAGCACCACCGAGCTTCTCTTCATCTGTCACCAGGTAATGAGAAGTGGCCGACTTCTCAAATTTGAAGTTGTTGCCAAGGTCTTCCCATATTTTCCAGCCATTACTGAGCTTTTAATAATACCCATAATGTCCATCAAAAGGAACTCGTTGCTTGCGTACCACGGTGGCCCGGACGGAAACAGTCGGGTTTGTTGGAAAGCTCGCTTGCAAGATTTAAGAAAGAACATTGCGCTAGGAGGGGGAGAGAAGCAAAATAACATGGGCAAAAATAGAACCCTTTAAAGAATCCATATGTGCATTAATTATGCATTAGACACACAACAGGAAGTGCGTTTTCAGTGCAATTACAGAACACCTTGGGTGGTGGCATAATGCATACATTTACAGGCAAACTACTGTTTGAGTTTGAAGCCTAGAGTTTTGCACGGATTTTCCCTCAAGTGTGCAGTACTGCCCGCTCAGGGGAAACACACCAGCAATCAATTCTAGTTTCAGGCAGTCTAGTGTTCTAGTATTTCGCCATATGAGTTATAGGAAAATGTATCGCATTTAGAGCAGAGGATCATATGCATACACACACACACAAGGAACAGATTTCCACAGAGCTTTTTTTGTAGTTTTTTTTGTGTGTGTGGAAGCTGGGTTTTCAGGTAGCTGGCTTGAGGTTGACTCAGCCTTCCATTCATCCGAGGTCGGTAAAATGAGGACCCAGCTTGCTGGGGGGAAAGTGTAGATGACTGGGGAAGGCAATGGCAAACCACCCCGTAAAAAGTCTGCCGTGAAAACGTTGTGAAAGCAACATCACCGCAGAGTCGGAAACGACTGGTGCTTGCACAGGGGACCTTTCTTTTTTTGTAGTATTTCTTATTAGGCTACACCCCCTGATGTAGCCAGTCCTCCAAGAGCTTACAGGGCTCTTTGTACAGGGTCTACTGTAAACTCCAGGAGGACTGTCTTCATCAGTGGTGTGTGGCCTAATAGGCAAAGGAGTTCCTGCTACAAAAAAAGCCCTGGTTTTGCATAGCAGTGCAGTTCACATTATGGTTGCAATTAACACTTCCACCTTTATCATCTAGATCTGGATGGCCCATAGGGAGGATTTTAACTGCTGCCATTTACTTTGCTTTATTCATTTAGTTAATTCACTCCTATTAATTTAGTTATAATTCATTATTACTTTTATTCCATGCAATTCTCCCCTTATGCGGTGCAGTGGTTAAGTGCAAGTTTGGTGTAGTGGTTAAGTGAGTGCAGTCTTATCTGGGAGATCCGGGTTTGATTCCCCACTCCTTCACTTGCAGCTGCTGGAATGGCCTTGGGTCAGCCATTGCTCTGGCAGAGGTTGTCCTTGGAAAGGGATGCTTTTGTGAGAGTTCTCTCAGCCCCACCTACCTCTCAGGGTTTCTGTTGTGCAGGAGGAAGATAAAGGGGATTGTAAGCCACTCCAAGACTCTGAGATTCAGAGTGAAGGGTGGGATATAAATCCAATACCATCATCATCATCATCATCATCATCAACATCATCATCTTCTTCTTGTTCTTCTTGCTGTTTAGGTAGGCAGGTGAAATATAAAAGTAAAACCAAACTCTAATAAGGATGGTTCAGATAGCTGTCAATCTTGCTCAGTTTTAAGACTGAAAACCAGAATATTGTAGTGGTTAATGTGTTGAAATAAGTTGAGCAATGAAGAAAACTGACAGGAAGAAAGTTGATTTGTTTGAAATGTGGTGTTGGAGGAGAGCATTACAAATACTGTGGACCTCCTAAAAGACAAATAAGTGGATTCTAGAACCCTGAGCTCTTTGAGAAGCTAAAAGTACTAAACCAGGGGTGTCAAACATATGGCCCTGG